>NC_141149.1:116608294-117268377 GCF_053477565.2 Lygodium microphyllum | reverse complement strand
GATGCTTTCAATCTATGCCCACCTCTCGTCCATGGCTATAAGCTCTTTTTTTATTGCTGAAATCCCTGTTGCAACAGTTGTACATGTAGTAACAATAGCTGCATACTCATTCCCTACTATCATAAAGTTGTTTTCAGCACCTATCACATCGTCCTCTTCATCTTCCATCAACTCCTCTTCATCATCAAACCTTGCTCGTGAATGCATGTCAGCCACGGGGTTTTCTCTACCTGCAATATGTTGAAAATCAGGGTTAGGTGACTTTATATATGCAATCCACTGTAACATGGCAATATTAGGAGTTGAGCAATGTACTATCATGCCCAATGGAGGTAGACGATCAGTCTCTACCACTACATGAGCTCCCATAAAATACTCCCTATCACACTTAAGGCCTGTTACTACACCCCAAAGCTCTCTTTTGATGTGAGAATACCACTGTTCCCATTCATGGAGGACCTTTGCTCCAAACTGAATGGCATACCTGTTCCCATTAGCATCATCCTAACCCCTGCCCAACCAATGCCAATTGGGCTTGTATCCATGGTGAGAATAATAGGCTAGCCATTCTCATAATTTGCTCTCTTTAGTGTTGGGGCTGAAATCAATAAGCTCTTTAACTTTTGAACTGTCTTCGTATGCTATTTACCACAGCAATTTTTTTTCCCTTTTCTCAAGAGCTGATATAAACTTTCAGCCACATAAACAAAATGTGGAATCCATATCAAGTAAAAGACACATGCACCCAAAAGTCTTCTTACCTCACATACACTTGAACATGTCTCCTGCATCCTGCTTATGGCATCAATCTTTATTGGTGAGGGCTTTCTCCCATATGGTGTAAAATATTACACGGCGCAGCGAACAGAATCTGAGAAAGAGATAGAGAGTACACAACAGGTAAGAGGAGAGTCAGTAAATTCTCTAACTTCAAACAACTGATACAAAGATGGCTCTGTCCACCCGTGCGCTTCCATTATGTGAAGCTTAGATGGCGATCTAGACAGAAGGTAGGTGAAGAGCTTAAGGCTAGCTGGAACAACAACTCTGACTGGGTGAGAGATGAGTGTCCGATGGCTACGAAGGGGTTTAGCTTTTATAGCCTGCGAAGGTTGTTAGATCGGCCTGCTGACCGACCTACCATATGAGCCTCCACTAGTCGGACAGGGAATATTCTAGGGAATATTCCCTTTACCATCGGGCCAGGGGTCGCTTCCGCAGCCCCCGAACCCCACAATAGGGGCCCCTTTTAACTCCCTTACCACGCAACTCAATGCAATGTGCCTCGAGTTGCTACCAACTTAACCTCTCCATCTAACCCAAAGATTAGACCCACAATGGTCACCTTTTTGCCATCCGGTCACATAAACCTCATTTGATATACAAATCAGGACTCCACCAATGTCCGGGCTCACACTTGGCTTCTCCTCATAATGGGGGCCTTACAACTTTGAGCACCATGGATCATTGGTAGCACCTAATGAGGGTGGGGCATTGATCATATCTAACACCCCCCCTCAATGTCCACCCATAGGTGAACTATCTCCTCGGCCCAATGCCGAGTCTCTGAAGATGAACTTGAAGCAAATCCTTCGTAAGTGCTTTGGTGAAGATATCTGCTCCATTCTCCTCTGTTGGACAGTAGACCAGTTCCACTATCCCATCCTCCATCAAATCATGCACATAGTGATACTGGATCTCTATATGTTTGGTGCGTGCATGAAACACTGGATTTTTGGCAATGGCGATGCAACTTTGATTGTCACATCTCAGCACAGTTGGTTCTTCATCCTGCACTCCCATATGCCATAGAATCCTTCTCAACCATACGGCCTCACATGCAGCAAAACAAGCTACCTTATACTCTGCTTCGGTAGAAGACAATGCCACTGTTGGTTGCTTCTTACTAATCCAAGAGAAAATTCCGGAACCCAAAGGGAAACAATAACCAGAAACTGGCTTCCTGGAATCAATGTCTCCTTCCCAATCTGAGTCACAGTTCCCCACAAGAGAAGTTCCGAAACTGTATGTGATACCATAGTCAAGAGTTTTCTTCAAGTATCTGAGCACCCGCATCCCAGCCTTCCAATGACTCTCATGAGGTTTGTTTGAGAACCTGCTCAAAACACCAACAACAAAACTGATATCTGGTCTGGTGTTACGCAAGTAGATTAGACTGCTGCCCAACCTCCTATACCTCCCAATGTCTGCTAATGCTGATGTATCCTCGACGGATAACTTTGCATTCACCTCCATAGGTGTAGCTATCTCCTTGCACTCGGTCATGCCAAATGCCTTCAAGATCTCCCATGCATACTTCTTCTGAGAGATGAAGATCTTTCCTGGCTCTTGCCAGACTTCAATCCCCAAACAATAGTGCAGCAAGCCTAAGTCTGTCATTTCAAACTCAAAGCTCAAAGCCTTTCGAGTTTGATTGATCATATCTTCATAGTCACCTGTAATAAGAAGGTCGTCCACATATAGGACAATCACTACAGAATTTTTACCATCCCTGTAAACATACAAGTTAGCATCTGAGGCACATCTTTTGAAGTTTAGGTTTAAAAAGAACCTATCTATCCGCTGGTACCATGCTCTGGGGGCTTGTTTCAGCCCATACAATGCCTTCTTCAGTTTACACACTTTGTTCTCAGAATGGGGGGCCTCAAACCCTAGTGGCTGAGCCACGTACACCTCCTCCTTGAGGTCACCATTTAAGAACGTTGACTTAACATCCATTTGGTACACTGGCCACTTCTTGTGGGCAGCCATTGAAAGTACTGTGCGAATAGTGGTCATTCTGGCAGTTGGGGCAAATGACTCTTGAAAATCAAACCCTTCAACTTGTGAAAATCTTTGGGCAACCAGTCTAGCTTTGTACTTTTCTAAGGTACCATCAGTCTTGTACTTTACCTTCCAGATCCAGTTGGTGCCAATAACCTTCCGCTTTGCTGGTCGATCCACTAGCTCCCAAGTGTCATTCTTCATTATGCTGTCATACTCCGCCTGCATAGCATCCTTCCATGATGGATCTGCAAGTGCTTCTTCTAAGTCAGTTGGCTCCTTTACTTCTCTCATAATCTCAACCATCAAGGCCATATTGACTATGTGAGCAGAAGCCCTCCTTTGCTCCTCTATTCTCTGAGACCTCCTTGGTCCGTCTGCCTTCTCCTCAACAGATGCAGGCATAGGATTATTGTGGTCATAGAGCTGCTTCACCCAACGTGGCAATGGCTTTTCCGGTGAGGTGATGTCAGGTTGGTGAACTTTTTCCTCATCATCGGAAGATGATGCTTCCTCCTCCTTAAGGATAGGGATAGCTCTCGGGACAGGTTCATAATGGACTACTTCTTTGCTTGATGATAAAGTGGAAGAACTTGCCTTCTCCTCCTCCACTGTATGCGGCTCCTCCTTGAACACCACATCACGACTCGCGATGATCTTCTTTGCCTCTTGGTCATATAACTTGTAAGCCTTCTGCTCATCACTATAACCCAAGAAGATACATTTTCTACTTTTTGGTTGTAACTTGTTTCTCTTCTCATCTGGAACATGTGCATAACATTCACATTCAAAAATTCTGAAATGTGAAACAGATGGTTTCTTACCAGTGTAAGCCTCATGAGGTGTTTTTCCCTTGAGAGCCTTTGTGTAGCTCCGATTTAGAATGTAGACTGCAGTATTAACAGCTTCAGCCCAAAAATGGTTAGGCAATCCCTTGCCCTTTAGCATGCATCTTGCCATCTCCACAATGGTACGATTCCTACATTCCACAACACCATTCTGCTGAGGTGTGTGAGGCGCCGTCAATTGTCGCTTGATCCCTTTGCTCTTGCAAAAGCCTTCAAACTCCTTTGAGTTGAACTCACCACCACCGTCTGTTCTAAATTTCTTCACACTTTTTCCTGTTTCATTCTCAACAAGTATTAGCCATTCTTTAAACTTACCAAAAGCTTGAGCCTTATCACGAAGGAAGTACACCCACATCTTCCTACTGTAGTCGTCAACAATCAACATAAAATAAGAAGATCCCCCCAAGGCCTGTGTAGGCATCTTACCACACAAGTCAGCATGCACCAACTCTAGAGGAGCCTGTGCTCTATTCTTGCTTTCTTGTGGAAATGCCTTTCTCTGTTGCTTGCCCATCATATAAGCTTCACATGGTTCCTTCAATTCAGTTATTGTAGGTAGGTGAGCAACCATACCTTGCTTTTGCATCTCCTTCAATACTGCAAATCCGATGTGTCCAAACCTTTCATGCCAAAGCCTACTTGTGCCCACTCCAGCGGTGGCTGTAAGAGCACTTAGCTCATACAGGTTGTTCCTTCTTTCTCCTTTGCCAACAATTGTGCCAGCAATATCAATAATTTCTGCACCTGTCTTCTTGAACCTCACTTCATGACCAAGATCAGTTATGGTAGCAACTGATAAGAGATTTCTCCTGATTTCGGGAACATACAACACATTTGAAAGCTTTTTGACTTCACCATTTGCAGCAACAAAAGAAATAGTACCTGTGCCCGCAGCAGGGCATTTAGCATCATTTCCAACCGTCACAGTGATGGATTCTTGTAGAGGCTGCATAGAACTGTATAGACCTTTCTTGTTGGTCATGTGACGGGAGGCCCCACTATCCAACACCCATGAGTCAGTGGTAGATTCTTCTTGCGCCGAGGAGCACACTTCCTCAATGGTCGCCATAAATAATTCCAACTCTGCTTCAGCCGTATTGGCTGTCTCTTTCCCTTTACTTTTAAGGGTACCATTCTTTTCATCTGCCTTCTTGACACGACAATCTGCAATTGCATGTCCTTTCTTCTTGCAGTAGAAGCACTCTCCTTGAAACTTCTTCTTGCCGCCCTTCTTCTTTTTGTCACCATCATTTTTGGTGGAGGAGACACCTTTGCCTTTTGCATTGGCAGAGAATGCAGCATCTCCATTGTTGCTTCCTTCTCGAGCTTTCAGCCTCAACTCCTCCTCCATTAATAATGCACAAAACTCCTCAAAAGTCAAAGCTTGAGGTCTCACCTGAGTATTAAGGGCAGTTACTAGTCCATCAAACTTTTGTGGACAAATCCGAAGACACCTCCGAGCTAGCTCTTCGCTAGTCTTTTGTATCCCAGCGCCAGCCATCTGGTCGCGCAGATTCTTAATCCGAGTGATGAATGCTTCAACCGTCTCTCCTTCAGCAAACTTCTCCGCTGCTAGTTGATTCTCCAAGTTTTGAATCCTTGTTTGGTTTCCTGTTTCATACTGACTCCTTAGCACATTCGAAGCCTCTGACGCTTTGGTTGTATCCTGAATCAAAGTCAAAACACTGTCAGAACAGCTTGTAACTAAGGCACACAATGCATCTGCATTCCATCGTTTCCAAGCTCGTAGAAGATCTGCATTCGGAGGAATCATCACACTAGGATTTGATGGGTCGGGGGTAGGCTGTGGTTCTGCGTCAGTCCCCAGCACAGTCTCCAGAAGCTCATAAGAATCAAGGATAGTTGCAATTTTGAACTTCCACAAGGTGTAGTTTGTACCATCTAACTTGCCTTCGCTGAAGGTTGGTGGACGAATCCTCAGTGTTTGAATAGCCGGTACAGCAACACCACCTCCTGCACCGCTTCCAGAAGTCAACATAGTTTCTCTTTTCTGTTGAAGCCTTTGCCTCTTGCACGCTCTCTGATCTCTAGAGCCCCCTCGGCTCTGATACCATGTAAAATATTACACGGCGCAGCGAACAGAATCCTAGAAAGAGATAGAGAGTACCCAAGAGATAAGAGGAGAGTCAGTAAATTCTCTAGCTTCAAACAACTGATACAAAGATGGCTCTGTCCACCCGTGCGCTTCCACTATGTGAAGCTTAGATGGCGATCTAGACAGAAGGTAGGTGAAGAGCTTAAGGCTAGCTGGAACAACAACTCTGACTGGGTGAGAGATGAGTGTCTGATGGCTACGAAGGGGTTTAGCTTTTATAGCCTGCGAAGGTTGTTAGATCGGCCTGCTGACCGACCTACCATATGAGCCTCCACTAGTCGGACAGGGAATATTCTAGGGAATATTCCCTTTACCATCGGGCCAGGGGCCGCTTCCGCAGCCCCTGGACCCCACAATAGGGGCCCCTTTTAACTCCCTTACCACGCAACTCAATGCAATGTGCCTCGAGTTGCTACCAACATAACCTCTCCGTCTAACCCAAAGATTAGACCCACAATGGTCACCTTTTTGCCATCCGGTCACATAGACCTCATCTGATATACAAATCAGGACTCCACCAATGTCCGGGCTCACACTTGGCTTCTCCTCATAATGGGGGCCTTACAACTTTGAGCACCATGGATCATTGGTAGCACCTAATGAGGGTGGGGCATTGATCATATCTAACACCCCCCCTCAATGTCCACCCATAGGTGAACTATCTCCTCGGCCCAATGCCGAGTCTCTAAAGATGAACTTGAAGCAAATCCTTCGTAAGTGCTTTGGTGAAGATATCTGCTCCATTCTCCTCTGTTGGACAGTAGACCAGTTCCACTATCCCATCCTCCATCAAATCATGCACATAGTGATACTGGATCTCTATATGTTTGGTGCGTGCATGAAACACTGGATTTTTGGCAATGGCGATGCAACTCTGATTGTCACATCTCAGCACAGTTGGTTCTTCATCCTGCACTCCCATATGCCATAGAATCCTTCTCAACCATACGGCCTCACATGCAGCAAAACAAGCTACCTTGTACTCTGCTTCGGTAGAAGACAATGCCACTGTTGGTTGCTTCTTACTAATCCAAGAGAAAATTCCTGAACCCAAAGAGAAACAATAACCAGAAACTGGCTTCCTGGAATCAATGTCTCCTGCCCAATCTGAGTCACAGTTCCCCACAAGAGAAGTTTCGAAACTGTATGTGATACCATAGTCAAGAGTTTTCTTCAAGTATCTGAGCACCCGCATCCCAGCCTTCCAATGACTCTCATGAGGTTTGTTTGAGAACCTGCTCAAAACACCAACAGCAAAATTGATATATGGTCTGGTGTTACACAAGTAGATCAGACTGCCGACCAACCTCCTATACCTCCCAATGTCTGCTAATGCTGATGTATCCTCGACGGATAACTTTGCATTCACCTCCATAGGTGTAGCTATCTCCTTACACTCGGTCATGCCAAACGCCTTCAAGATCTCCCATGCATACTTCTTCTGAGAGATGAAGATCTTTCCTGGCTCTTGCCAGACTTCAATCCCCAAACAATAGTGCAGCAAGCCTAAGTCTGTCATTTCAAACTCAGAGCTCAAAGCCTTTCGAGTTTGGTTGATCATATCTTCATAGTCACCTGTAATAAGAAGGTCGTCCACATATAGGACAATCACTACAGAATTTTTACCATCCCTGTAAACATACAAGTTAGCATCTGAGGCACATCTTTTGAAGTTTAGGTTTAAAAAGAACCTATCTATCCGCTGGTACCATGCTCTGGGGGCTTGTTTCAGCCCATACAATTCCTTCTTCAGTTTACACACTTTGTTCTCAGAATGGGGGGCCTCAAACCCTAGTGGCTGAGCCACGTACACCTCCTCCTTGAGGTCACCATTTAAGAACGCTGACTTAACATCCATTTGGTACACTGGCCACTTCTTGTGGGCAGCCATTGAAAGTACTGTGCGAATAGTGGTCATTCTGGCAGTTGGGGCAAATGACTCTTGAAAATCAAACCCTTCAACTTGTGAAAATCTTTGGGCAACCAGTCTAGCTTTGTACTTTTCTAAGGTACCATCAGTCTTGTACTTTACCTTCCAGATCCACTTGGTGCCAATAACCTTCCGCTTTGCTGGTCGATCCACTAGCTCCCAAGTGTCATTCTTCATTATGCTGTCATACTCCGCCTGCATAGCATCCTTCCATGATGGATCTGCAAGTGCTTCTTCTAAGTCAGTTGGCTCCTTTACTTCTCTCATAATCTCAACCATCAAGGCCATATTGACTATGTGAGCAGAAGCCCTCCTTTGCTCCTCTATTCTCTGAGACCTCCTTGGTCCGTCTGCCTTCTCCTCAACAGATGCAGGCATAGGATTATTGTGGTCATAGAGCTGCTTCACCCAACGCGGCAATGGCTTTTCCGGTGAGGTGATGTCAGGTTGGTGAACTTTTTCCTCATCATCGGAAGATGATGCTTCCTCCTCCTTAAGGATAGGGATAGCTCTCGGGACAGGTTCATAATGGACTACTTCTTTGCTTGATGATAAAGTGGAAGAACTTGCCTTCTCCTCCTCCACTGTATGCGGCTCCTCCTTGAACACCACATCACGACTCGCGATGATCTTCTTTGCCTCTTGGTCATATAACTTGTAAGCCTTCTGCTCATCACTATAACCCAAGAAGATACATTTTCTACTTTTTGGTTGTAACTTGTTTCTCTTCTCATCTGGAACATGTGCATAACATTCACATCCAAAAATTCTGAAATGTGAAACAGATGGTTTCTTACCAGTGTAAGCCTCATGAGGTGTTTTTCCCTTGAGAGCCTTTGTGTAGCTCCGATTTAGAATGTAGACTGCAGTATTAACAGCTTCAGCCCAAAAATGGTTAGGCAATCCCTTGCTCTTTAGCATGCATCTTGCCATCTCCACAATGGTACGATTCCTGCGTTCCACAACACCATTCTGCTGAGGTGTGTGAGGCGCCGTCAATTGACGCTTGATCCCTTTGCTCTTGCAAAAGCCTTCAAACTCCTTTGAGTTGAACTCACCACCACCGTCTGTTCTAAATTTCTTCACACTTTTTCATGTTTCATTCTCAACAAGTATTAGCCATTCTTTAAACTTACCAAAAGCTTGAGCCTTATCACGAAGGAAGTACACCCACATCTTCCTACTGTAGTCGTCGACAATCAACATAAAATAAGAAGATCCCCCCAAGGCCTGTGTAGGCATCTTACCACACAAGTCAGCATGCACCAACTCTAGAGGAGCCTGTGCTCTATTCTTGCTTTCTTGTGGAAATGCCTTTCTCTATTGCTTGCCCATCACATAAGCTTCACATGGTTCCTTCAATTAAGTTATTGTAGGTATGTGAAGCTTAGATGGTGATCTAGACAGAAGATAGGTGAAGAGCTTAAGGCTAGCTAGAACAACAACTCTGACTGGGTGAGAGATGAGTGTCTGATGGCTACGAAGGGGTTTAGCTTTTATAGCCTGCGAAGGTTGTTAGGTTGGCCTGCTGACCGACCTACCATATGAGCCTCCACTAGTCGGACAGGGAATATTCCCTTTACCATCGGGCCAGGGGCCGCTTCCGCAGCCCCCGGACCCCACAATAGGGGCCCCTTTTAACTCCCTTACCACGCAACTCAATGCAATGTGCCTCGAGTTGCTACCAACTTAACCTCTCCGTCTAACCCAAAGATTAAACCCACAATGGTCACCTTTTTGCCATCCGGTCACATAGACCTCATCTGATATACAAATCAAGACTCCACCAATGTCCGGGCTCACACTTGGCTTCTCCTCATAATGGGGGCCTTACAACTTTGAGCACCATGGATCATTGGTAGCACCTAATGAGGGTGGGGCATTGATCATATCTAACACCCCCCCTCAATGTCCACCCATAGGTGAACTATCTCCTCGGCCCAATGCCGAGTCTCTGAAGATGAACTTGAAGCAAATCCTTCGTAAGTGCTTTGGTGAAGATATCTGCTCCATTCTCCTCTGTTGGACAGTAGACCAGTTCCACTATCCCATCCTCCATCAAATCACGCACATAGTGATACTGGATCTCTATATGTTTGGTGCGTGCATGAAACACTGGATTTTTGGCAATGGCGATGCAACTCTGATTGTCACATCTCAGCACAGTTGGTTCTTCATCCTGCACTCCCATATGCCATAGCATCCTTCTCAACCATACGGCCTCACATACAGCAAAACAAGCTGCCTTGTACTCTGCTTCGGTAGAAGACAATGCCACTGTTGGTTGCTTCTTACTAATCCAAGAGAAAATTCCGGAACCCAAAGGGAAACAATAACCAGAAACTGACTTCCTGGAATCAATGTCTCCTGCCCAATCTGAGTCACAGTTCCCCACAAGAGAAGTTCCGAAACTGTATGTGATACCATAGTCAAGAGTTTTCTTCAAGTATCTGAGCACCCGCATCCCAGCCTTCCAATGACTCTCATGAGGTTTGTTTGAGAACCTGCTCAAAACACCAACAGCAAAATTGATATCTGGTCTGGTGTTACACAAGTAGATCAGACTGCCGACCAACCTCCTATACCTCCCAATGTCTGCTAATGCTGATGTATCCTCGACGGATAACTTTGCATTCACCTCCATAGGTGTAGCTATCTCCTTGCACTCGGTCATGCCAAACGCCTTCAAGATCTCCCATGCATACTTCTTCTGAGAGATGAAGATCTTTCCTGGCTCTTGCCAGACTTCAATCCCCAAACAATAGTGCAGCAAGCCTAAGTCTGTCATTTCAAACTCAGAGCTCAAAGCCTTTCGAGTTTGGTTGATCATATCTTCATAGTCACCTGTAATAAGAAGGTCGTCCACATATAGGACAATCACTACAGAATTTTTACCATCCCTGTAAACATACAAGTTAGCATCTGAGGCACATCTTTTGAAGTTTAGGTTTAAAAAGAACCTATCTATCCGCTGGTACCATGCTCAAGGGGCTTGTTTCAGCCCATACAATGCCTTCTTCAGTTTACACACTTTGTTCTCAGAATGGGGGGCTCTCCTTCAACCGTCTCTCCTTCAGCAAACTTCTCCGCTGCTAGTTGATTCTCCAAGTTTTGAATCCTTGTTTGGTTTCGTGTTTCATACTGACTCCTTAGCACATTCGAAGCCTCTGACGCTTTGGTTGTATGCTGAATCAAAGTCAAAACACTGTCAGAACAGCTTGTATTTAAGGCACACAATGCATCTCCATTCCTTCGTTTCCAAGCTCGTAGAAGATCTGCATTCGGAGGAATCATCACACTAGGATTTGATGGGTCGGGGGTAGGCTGTGGTTCTGCGTCAGTCCCCAGCACAGTCTCCAGAAGCTCATAAGAATCAAGGATAGTTGTAATTTTGAACTTTCACAAGGTGTAGTTTGTACCATCTAACTTGCCTTTGCTGAAGGTTGGTGGACGAATCCTCAGTGTTTTGAATAGCCGGTACAGCAACACCACCTCCTGCACTGCTTTCGGAAGTCAACATAGTTTCTCTTTTCTGTTGAAGCCTTTGCCTCTTGCACGCTCTCCGATCTCTAGAGCCCCCTGGGCTCTGATACCATGTAAAATATTACACGGCGTAGCGAACAGAATCTGAGAAAGAGATAGAGAGTACACAAGAGATAAGAGGAGAGTCAGTAAATTCTCTAACTTCAGACAACTGATACAAAGATGGCTTTGTCCACCCGTGCGCTTCCACTATATGAAGCTTAGATGGTGATCTAGACAGAAGATAGATGAAGAGCTTAAGGCTAGCTGGAACAACAACTCTGACTGGGTGAGAGATGAGTGTCTGATGGCTACGAAGGGGTTTAGCTTTTATAGCCTGCGAAGGTTGTTAGGTTGGCCTGCTGACCGACCTACCATATGAGCCTCCAGTAGTTGGACATGGAATATTCCAGGGAATATTCCCTTTACCATCGGGCCGGGGGCATTGCCCCCGGACCCCCACCAAGGGAGCTAGTGGCCCCCCTGGGACCCCCCAGCCAGGGGCCGCTTCCGTAGCCCCCGGACCCCACAATAGGGGCCCCTTTTAACTCCCTTACCACGCAACTCAATGCAATGTGCCTCAAGTTGCTACCAACTTAACCTCTCCATCTAACCCAAAGATTAGACCCACAATGGTCACCTTTTTGCCATCCGGTCACATAGACCTCATCTGATATACAAATCAAGACTCCACCAATGTCCGGGCTCACAGTTGGCTTCTCCTCATAATGGGGGCCTTACAACTTTGAGCACCATGGATCATTGGTAGCACCTAATGAGGGTGTGCCCAACAACTAATACTTCCTCCACTCCAAAAACTAACTTTTCTTCAGAGAGAGTCAAATGCACTTCTTCAAGATTGCTTAGAATCCTATCACAATCAGCAATATGATCAGCCACAAATCTTCTACATCCATGCTCATTCAACTTTTCATTATTCTCATAGATATCACATCCTTTGATCAGCACATCATCAAGAAAGGGTAAGCTCAACTGAGGAATATACTCCCTTAAAAATTTATGCATAGCATTCATCATATGCGCCACTGAACTGGTTGCTCCCTATGAAAGCATACACATCCTAACCAATCAAAGTAGTGTCTTCATGATAGTGATATCCCAGCTTTCCAATGCAAGCTGGAACTGATCATATCATGAATATAAATCTCCCATATAGTAAATTGCGTTTCTTGTAAATGCTTCTGCAAATTCATCCACTATCGGGGCCTGATCCAACATTCCTTATGGTGAATATCTTAATTGGTTGTAAATCCTATATAAACCTCAAAGCACCATTATTCTTTGGAACAATAAACCACCGATTCGAATATGGAGCTGAAGAAGGCTCCAAAATCCGCATTTTGATCTTCTCGTTCAAAAGCTCCAACAACCTAGGCAAATATGCCCGAGGCATTGGAATAGGCTTTAAATTCCATGACACATGAGATACTGTAAAGATCACCATAGGTACAACTATGGTTTGGATCAACACATCCAATTTTATTTTGTTGAAACGCAAAGGCTTTCCCATGCCTTGCCAACATTTGCAAAAAACAAGCTCTTTCTATAGGCAAAAGAAAGCTTGTATCACCAATTTTTAGCTTTTGTAAAGTTTCAGATGTAAATTTATGTCCTACTCCATGCGGATCCCATAAACTAGGCTATTAAGCCACTTTTTTAGCCAACCCATCACTTTCAGCCGGTAAAGGAAAAGCCACATGCTTAACCTTCTTTGTAACTATTTTGTACTTTGTATCCATCCTTGCTTCAGCCCTGTTTTGCAGCCCATAAAATTCATGCTCAGTAAACTCTTGAATGACTTCATACATCTCTAAAATGTCAACATAAATAACCTATTTTTCTATCCTATTTTCAGCTATAGAAATTTCAGCCACTATATCAACATCAACTAGCCCTAAAATACCTTCATTTGTAGCCATTAAACCATATGTCTTCACCTCTTTTTCAGCCCATCCTACATATTTCTTTTTAGCCCTGCACATGGTTGAAATATTCTTAAAACTGCCAAGACTTCATGTTGTCCATTCTTGCAATCCAAACACAATCACAGTTTCTCCCTTTCTTTGAGGCATAATTATCTTCCTAGAGGCATTGCCATAGCCTCCACTGACAACAACACTATCTAAAGACCCTTAAACTCTCATGCATTAGGTGGCATGGGATTATCCCGCAACCTATTCCCATTGCGGGGATGATTCACACAAATAGTGAGAAATTGTACCACCTTTGTATTGTCTTTACTCCGAATCCGAGTATATGAAGAACCATCGTCCAAGGCTTTTGTTTCTAACCTTGATTCTGAAATATAGGGCTGCTCCAAAATCACTGGATAACTACATAAATCCTACAAAAAAAAAGATATTCATCCCTAACATCTCCAATAGTCACTGGTACATTCAGATAAGCCGCATAAAGATCCCCTGATGAATTGTTTGTTGCCCGCATGCGCCATCTTGGATCTATATCAATCAGCCAACCTCCATTCTCATACAAGCTACATGCCATAACATTGATTTTGGAACCATGGTCCAAGAGAGCTATGCAAGGCGTTTCTCTTTCTTCCACTTTAACAATTGTCTCTATTGTAGCATGAGCCCAATGCATTCATGAATAATGATTGCTTGGAATAAAATGAGCATCTTCTTCTTCATGTACTTGCTGATGAACATCCCCATTATACATAGCCTTCTCTCTATGCTTATTGCTATCCATAATACCAATTTCAACCACAAGCTTGCTATCTACACTCCCATTTAACCCATTTTCAATATTAACCTACTCCAAATCAGCATTACATGCATCATCATATTCCATCTGAAGTTGTTTCTCTATGTCTTTGTTAACCTACATCAATGCTTGTAAAACTTCACCATCAAATTGTCTTTTTCATTTCAGCCTATCAATGATTGCATCGTGAAATTCACACTTCGCGATTCCAGAAACTTTGTCAAGTATGAATTCCACCCTATTGCCAAGTATGCGATCTTCCAGGACCTTTTTAAGGTTTGTAGCAGTCTCAAGATCCAATTGTAACATGTAACGAGGCAGCTTGCCCCTTTTCTTCCCTTCTTGTTTCTTCTCTTGAGATGCATCCTCCATAACATGCTCAAGTATGGCTTTTTGACCCTCTTTCTGCTACTCCATTTTACTGTGTTATGCATTTAGATGGGCCTAAAGAGGAAGGACTAGCAATGTCCTCATCTTTTCTTCTCTTTTCTTCCACAAGAACTTCCTGATTATGAACCTCGACCAAATAAGCATAGGCTGAAAATGAATCCACTGGTGGACTCCATCTTGTTCTCCCTCGTATACTTTGACTTGCATCAGCCAATTCAGACTTTGTTGTTTTTCCCTTTTCTACGCAATCTAATGCTTGCATCTAAACATGAGATTTTGTTTCAGCCATGCCTCCTTTACAAGCTTCATTAGTCCTTTCAATTCTCAACCCATATGTGGTTGCATCTATGGCAATAAATGTTGTCCTTGCATCCATATCTTCCAATCTCTTTTGCATGCCACCATTTCCAAAATTAGGCTCTATTGGAAGACCAATTTATATTGCATGTATTTTGCCATCTTTCCAAAAGACTAACCTTTTCACTTCTGCTTCACGGTAGGATGTACAGTCTCACTTTTCATGGTGTAAACTATCACACTAAATGCATCTCCTCTTGTATCCTTCTTTGTATGATCTTTGGGCTCTTGCCCGAGCCTTCTCTTCTACCTTAACATCCAACTTTTCGACCTTTGCATAGATTTATGTCAAATTCAATCTCAAATCACGTATGCCTTTGATTAATTAATCACAACATCACCTTTAAGAGCCGAACCAACAGGCGTGGCTGGTTTTTCTGCCATAGCCACATGCGCCTTGGCTGTAATTTCAACCCCCTTCTGAGCATTGGCAGGTGTGGTGCATGTATCCCATATTAATTTCATCCACTCTCTCTTTACCAACATATGCACTGCCTTAGTTACATTAGCCCAATCTGATTTTAGCCTTGTTTCACAAGATGCATCTTCTAAATGATCAATCAGCTTCACTTACAAGACATGATTTGTAGCCTTCAGAAAAAAATCAAATTTTTGACTGTCCAATGATTGTTGCTCATCGACATCCAACTGCGCATATCGACTTTCAAATTCACGGAGCAAAGCTGTAGCAACCAACCCTTTGTTGGGCTTTTCAATCCAATATCTAAATGTATTTTTAGTTACCAATCCTGCACCTTCCAAGAAAAACTCTTCTCTCAAAGCTTTCTTAAAAGCTGCCCAATCAGCATCTCTTCTGTGTAACTCATCAATCCGATCATGCAATGCATTGTAAGGCCAAATAGTAGAAATACTGAATCCATGCATACTGTAGTACCCCATGAAATATCTTTTCCTCATACAATTGGATGAAGGCCAAAACATTTTGACCCTTAAACTAATTCAATTCCTGTCCCACTGACTGCAATGCATTCACAGCTAAGGAATCAATTCTTTCTACTTCTTCCTGTCAAGTTTGCATGTGTTGTTGTAACAACAACAACAACTGTTGTTGTTGATGCAACAAAGCAATCATCTGCTGTAAAGCATCACCACCACTTGAACCTAAAAAATTTCCCATCTTCACACACATGTTGCCAACTTTTACGTCAGGTTCACCATTGTCGGAGCGTTTGGGGTCGAAAGTCTATCATGGGGGTAAGAGACAGTAGGGTGAAGGGAGATTTAGGGAGAGGATTAAATGGAGGAAAATGGATTTAAAGAAATAGAAGATGTAGAAGAATACTCGTAGAGGTGAAGCCTGTCAATTTATTTCTGCATCCTAAGAAGATAAATCTCTTGTAGACCAAAAACGTATATAAAACAATAGCTTTCTCTTTGCTGCTCAAATTGCCAATCTGATGCTTTTTTTGGCTTCAAAAGGGGGTAAAATACTAGGACACTTGGTCAGAATTCTCCCAGATCACTTCTTCTTCTTCTCCCAATTCGGAGTGTTGTTTATTGCTCATAAACTGCAATTGCGCCTTGCGCAATTTTGTCAATCCTTCTTTTTGCATAAATCCCCCAAAAATGGCTGAAAGCCACTAGCTTTTTTTACATGTCATCCTATTCTAGAAGTTATCTACAGCTTTTGGATATTTACAAGAAATAATATCTAAAATATCAAAAATAGGCTAAACTTGTCCAAAAATCTAGTATTTTTGAACCATCCACACTATGGACACTAACACTAATGACTAATATGGCATTGACTCTCTAGATCAATAAGAAAGCTGAATGACTATGCACTCTAGAGTTTTTCACACTGTGTCCGTGTAGCGGCATGATACCAGACAATTTTTCTTTTTACAACCTATCTGTTTGATGCATGGATTGGCCATTATTCATTTTTGCGTGTTTGCATGTATTTTCTCACACAATTTTTGCTATTTTTCTATGTGAATACACTCTTTTCTCATCGGAATGGTGTCCTGCTTGGATAGCCTTAAGCTGTTTATCCCATCGGATCTTTTTTTTTCTTCCCTCCATTTCGGCACATGGATTTCATGTTATAAATTTTTAATTGTGTTTTCTTAAGAATTTCTTACATTTTTCCATGCAAATATGCCTTTATTACACCGGAACCACATTTTGACCTAGTAGCATTGTTGAACACCTCTTTCTCCTTGGCATTTTTCCTTTTCCTACCCTCTATTTTTATTGACAGATCTTCTCAAATTAATTTTTATCCACTTTTCGTGTGTATTTTTACCATTTTTCTATGTGAACCCTTTTGTTTCTCACTAGAATGGTGCTTTACTTTGCTTGCCCTATCTGTCTTATCTATCGAGACATTTTTTCTTTTTCTTGCATTTTGTTTTGGTAAATTGATTTATTATTATTAATTTTTAATTCCATTTTCAGGTGAATATTTTTAGTTTTTTCATGTGAGCTCCTCATTTTTGTGCCAGACATCTCCTTCATGTTGTCCATCCTATTCCCCTTGTTGCCATGCTCACTTTTCCCTTTTGCCGCATGTCAATCTAAGGCCCAATTTTCCTAGGAATTTTTTGTTTGGTTGTCTTTGTGTGTGCATGCGAATGCTTGGTTTTTCCCTTGAATTGCACACTGTCGCGTCCCTCATCTTGTGGTGGCCGATGCACCCGCCCTCATTTGCAGTTTATTCCCGCCATTGCAAAAAAATTTACCCCACCAACCCAAGGGAAACATATTTTCAAGATCTTCATAGGCTTGATAGTAGGTATTAAAGATAAGCGACTTTAAGATTTTTGTCAATCGATAAGAAAAACTTTTTTCTTTCTTATGTAGATTGAAATTGAAGATCATGATAACTTTCCGAAAGAGCTAAGGGCTCTAGGCCACTAAAGCTTGGTAAAAGTCGACTTGGCTACTATATTGGAAGCTTAAATAATCAAAATGTTGTAATTTATTACAACATATTCTTAAGCTCTCTAGGTTTGCCAATAATGGCTTTAAAAGCTATTTGCAAAGTCATTGGATTTGAATTTTTCAATAGAGGAGTTGAGAATATAATTTTGATAGAGAAGGAAGAAGCCATAAGGGTTTTTGGCTACATGCACGGTTATAGTGGCTCTAAAGCTAAATACTTTGGAGTCCTTAGCTCCTATTTTCTCTCCCATGTGGGAAATGCAAAAAATTTGAAGCTTCTCCGTAAAACCATTAAAAGATCTCTAGTAAACTATTTGCTTTGACTCTTCCTCCTCCATGTCTTATGTGTCTAAAGTATTTTGTTCTTGCTTGATAATGTGACTTTTCCAATGCCTTGGGTTGGCCAAATAGATAGACTTCCATATTGTTTGATAAAATATGAAGCATCATTGTATAAAATATGTTGTACAATTAAAAAATAGAGAGTTAGTTAAAACTCTTATGTGAATTTGATAATGAAGAAATATATGAACTTCTTACTATGCAAACATAAGAACTTCTTACCATATAGTGAGTGAAGTGTTGATTACCCCAAGATTCTATCATTGCCTTTTTGAAAAGGTTCAATTGGTCATCATCTTTCCAATCAATTTTATCACAATAAAATAATATCTTATTTAATGTTTTCTAAGCTTTGGCTTTTACATTCTGAGCCTATCCATTATTAGCACGATCCTTAATCGTATTATGTAGGGATTTCCATTGATTATATTTAATAATTGAACCCCTATTTCTAGAGTTAATATTGCCAAGATTTCCATGAAAGCTTAGGAATATTTTAGCCTTCACCCCACCAATAGATGGCTTTTTGGGGATACAATTTCAATCCTTGGACTTTTGAAGGTCTGGTTCAATAACAACATTACCTCCATGCAAAACCAATTGCAGATTAAACTTGCGCGATCTTTATTATAACATCTTGTCTAGCTGATAAGGGTTTTAGCTTCCAAGAAAACCCTATGTAAAGATTAACGAGCTTTTCAATTATTTTGTAGAGTGCATAAAGTGTACATATATGAGCATTGGCCAAAGGAATATCTCAAGTTGGCTTGAATTGTGGGTCTTTGATATGCATGGAGGGGGCTCTATTATGGTTGCTTGAGCTCAACTGTGCAGTTTTGGGGACATGCAATATAAGTAGGGACATCTAGAGTTTGCTCCTTTAGCCACATTGTACATGCATTTGAGTGTCTTTAAGTCACCAGCTATGTTCCCTTCAACCTTATAGTTTCCAAATCCCTCAACAAATAGCTCTTCTTCTACTTGTTGGCTCTTAATCACATAAGACATTAAAGTTTGATGGAAAATCCAATACAATATATCAAAATCCTTTGTGACTACTTCAAAAGCTCCTAATCACCAAATATTTCGTTTAGATTGAACACTATATGACATTGAATCATTGCAATGACTTGATGAAAGTGCTCTATTCATCAAAGTAATGGAGACCCTCTCTAATTTTGTACACATTAAAATTAAAATCTCACTTTCATCAATTTTAATCACAAGCCTAGCTACTCCTTGTGCCTCTTCTAAAGACAAATCATGAAATTTGATTATCAAACATTTTAGGGTAGGCAGATCAAGGAAAATGTTATTAAATTCATTGTGAATAGTCTATTTCTTATTGCTCTTGAAGTTGGCCTAGATGATAAGGAAAGGCTCAACCAAAACTTTCATCACCTTGCCATTGACTCTTTGTCTAATAGTCTTCACCATAGATGGCCTTGAAAGTAACCAATTTCATATACGACCATGTTTCACATTTGATTACATTAGTTGAAAAATTTGTGTATATGCATCCCAACTAATACCAATACTATCCAAAGTCTTCTGCACTAGCTCATGATCCAAAGAATGATGCCTAATAAAAGAACCCAAGTACTATCTCTTTACTTTTTTGAACTTCTTCTTCTCAAGAATATCCTTTGGCATTGGGCAAGATATGATAATAAAACTTAGATGCCTTTGAAGCATCTCTCTCACTTAAATTTGATTGAAGAAGAGACAAAAAAAAGATCAACATCATAACTCAAATACTATCAAAAGCAAAGTTATATTCAACATTTGTTAAGTAAAAAGATATATCTTATTGCTTGGATTCTTTTATTGCAACCACCTCCTCATCATTTGAGATGCTCAATATTCTTGAGAGATCTTTGTCGATTTCGAAGGCCTAAACTAGTTTGTTTTCTTTGGTATGCTTTGATGCGTTTCTCCAATGAATAATTCTTTTGTTGACAATCCTATAGTTTTTGCAACTACTCATCTTTATGTTTTGTTAACAAGTGATTCTCCAATTTAAGAACATCCTTCTATGTACTAAGATGAAATGTATAGGCCAAAAATCCATTATAACTATCACCAATAAACTGCATTAGTGAAGAGATATTATAAATAGGAGCACTATTTTTTATAGGATCTTTGGGGTATAATCTTCCATCCAACCAAAGATCAATATTTTTCTTTCCTTCAAATTGACACATGTTTCATAAAGTCGTAAACATTGTTTTGTTTTGTTCTTTTTAAAATTGGTTCATACTTACGCTCTAGCTCAACATGAAGGTGATGGAGAGCTCTTTTACCACTGTTACCAATGATCCATAGCTAAAGATGTGATTTGCAACTTTGAATAAGAATATTGCATGAATTCAAAAAAGTCAAAGAATGAGTAAGTAACCAACAAGGAGAAGAAGAAGGAAAATAGAGAATGAAGATGGAGGGAGGTAACAAGATGTCAAAAAATTTAAAATTGAATATTCACTTTCACTTCTATCAAGACAAGGTAGGATCCTTATTAAATGAGTAATCATCATCTTTACAACGGCCTACATTTTTAGGTTTGATGCAAGCCGCTACGAGAATATTATGATAATGACATTTTAATAAATTTAGATATATTTACTTATCAAAATATAAACCTTTTTAAAACCTCCAAAATATTTTTTAGTTTTTAAAATATTTTCTCTCTCTAGGATCTCTTACAAGGCATTTTCGAGACCTCAAATCTCCTGTAATGTGAATGAGAGACAACAATTTTGTTATGATAAAATATGTCAAAAATTACATGTCTCACACCTTTTATACCTATGTCAGTATGACAAGGTATTATTAATAACTCTCTCACTAAAACATGTCTTCCCATCTTCTTACACTAACAACTTGCAAAATGTGATCATTTTAGCTCGATGTTAGATTGATGCTATGGTTCCACCTAGTATCAAGGGTGGGAGCATTGGTTGCTTGAATAATATTAATGTAATGTATTGTGAAGAAAATTAAATCACCTTTCATCACTTGTATATTCAGTGCCTTCTTGCTCCATCCCTTCCAAAGGTAGTCTAGTTTTTGTTTATTTGATTATAAAATACGCTAAAAATGTTCTTTCTCTATAAAAAATGGATGATTTTAACAAATTAATATTTTAAAGAAATGTAAAAGCACATCTATTGCACAAAATATTTGAGCTAAATTCATGTTTCTTACACAAAAGAACAAAAATCTTTTGACAACTCCAACAAACACCATTCATAATAAGATACATAAAACATCACTTGAAATCGTCAATTGGTGGAAATAAAAATTGTGTTTCATGAAACATCCGATTTTTTTCTATGGATATGAAGACCTTTGAAAATCTTATGAAAACAATATATTGAAAGACATCATGCAATAAGTAACCTTTTCTTATAGTCCAACATGCATTTATTTATAAAGAAATTTTACTTCATAACATCTAAAAGGAGCAAACAAGAACATTTGAGAGGAGCTATGAATCAAGTCTTACCTAGAGATTGAAGACTTTGAGTGTTTACACAAGGTTGTGAATTTTGAGTACTAGGTATAAATGAGTTGAGGAAGAAAAATGAGGGTTTATAAAGGCACCCTAAAATAGGGCAAAAGTGGAGCTATTGGTTTCTTGAAAAGTATGAATCTTTTTGGGAAAGCAATTGTTGCTATATTGATTTTGGAGTTGTTGGACCCACTTTTTGGAAGTTCTATATAAAAAAGCTCTCTATTTCAAAAAAAAAATTCACAAAAATATTTTTGGCAAAATTTTTGAGGTGTAATCTTCTACATTTTGAGTAGAAATTTGCTTGATTTTGAGTTTGATGAGTGGAAAAATTCATTGCAAAGCTAAGCAATTGATATTTCATTAAAAATCTTAAATGTGGATAGTTATTGGTTTCCTATTCAAGATGCAACATAAACTTGGCTATGTATAATATCTACTAGCCACTTTTTTCATGTTTCATCTAACAAATTTGCAAATGAACCTTAAAAATCTCATTTTTGAAGCATTTTAAGGATAATATTGAGGATGGTAAGAAATTTCAAATGTTCATACAAATCACATTTAATATCATTGTGAAAGTCAAGGACAAAGTCAATAGCTAGGAAGTAGATTTATGATCCTAAACAACTATCTCAAAAAATTCACCAAGTCTGAAATCCAACCAAACTTCTTAGGCAAAGAAAACCAAGGATAAAGTTTTCTTAGGGCATGAGATTTCTTAAGGAAATAAGAAAATCGATGAAAGTTCTAGACCTTGCAAATCATAAGCTCCCACTTCAAAGACTCTACAAGGAGATATGTGATAGTCATAACCTCAATAGTATAAGGTGGACAAGGATAGCCCTTGACTATGTCCAAGAGGCTTCAAAGGATTTCTTTATCGATTTTTTGCAACATTTGTGCATTTAGGCTACACATGCACATAGATTAACTCTCATGGATAAGGATATGCTCATTCTTAGAAGGTTGGGATACATATTCTTTAATATTCTTGAGTCACTCTCTTTGACAAATTCAAAATCATATGGTATGCTTAATGTGCCACCATAAAACAAGCTAAATCCAGAAGAAAATCCCAAAATTGATGCAAGAGCACATACTAAAGAACTCAATGTGATACAAAAGGAACATAAAAAGAATAAAAGGCTATAGAAGAACAAGAAAATAAATGGAGGGGAGAACAAGAGGAAGAAACTAGAAGACAAGAAGTAGAGAAGCTCCAATCTTTGGAAAATTAACTCCCTAATCTACTTGCAAGTATAAATCTAGAGGGTTTTTGAATGAATTACTATCTCCCTAATGCCAAATGCCAAATGGAGGAATATGTATCCTTTGACTCCAAGTGTATTGAGATCCTTAAGAATCAAAGAAGAGAAATAAATGATTATATTCTTCTTGGTATGGGATACTCAAATTTTCATTATTTTCCATTCTTAAGAATAGTAAATACATGATATTGTTTTCTGATTTAAATCTTTGTTGGTGGATAGCGATGTGTTGGGTAGTGGACAATGGGTGGACTAAATGCTGAGGAGCTAGGAGTCACATATGGAGAACTCATAAGTCATGAGTTGTGTGATCTATTGTCATCTGCCAATTGAGCTGAATGTATTCAATGCAATGTATTTTAATGTATATTGATCTAATGTACTCTAAAAAATAAGCAATGAAATGCAACATTTAATGAGAAAATTGTTTTGAGTTCTATTTGTGTTCTAAATTCTTTCTATTCTTTCACATAATGAAGGAATGTATCTTCAACATGAATCTCTCTGTGTTAGGTTTGGGTATTGTGGCTTTCTATATTGATTGAGTAGGGCTTACAATCCAAAGGTTCATGGCCTATACACTTCTTGGAGTAATGAAGAGCTCAATGAGGATGGGATTCTTGAATCATCACACCCTCTTCAATCATGATCACTTCCTCTAACTCGAGATATCCCTCAGTTCCACCTATCACCCCTCAAACCCCACAATAAAATTAGCAGATCAATTCTTCTCGTGCATTGTTCTAGTTGTTGTTCATTTTATCCCTCATTTTTGTCATCCAATGATGCATAGAGTGGATTTTCCTCATTTCAAAGGATTGGAGTCTCAAGATCTAGATGCCTTTATTTGGAAATTCAAGGTAGCTTATGATATTAATTTTCTCAATTAGAATGATCCAGCCCACCAAGAGGTAGTGTTTGAATCATGTATGTGAAAGAAGGCAACAACAGTGAATGCAACATTTGCTAAGTGGCATCAGCATGATATGATTGATACTCAGAAGTTAGAACATTTACGAAGTTTAAAGCAAGGTGATTCTACCATTCATAATTACATTTCCTCATTTTGGGTGTTATTGGGTAGAGTCGGCACTTCGGCTACTAATAAGCTAGCAGGTGAAATGCTTCATTCTATGTATGTCTAAGGGCTTCAACATGATCTTCATTGCACACTTGCTATGGAGATTCTCACATCACATGATTTGAATCCTATAATGCAACAAGATCTATAGGCCAAGTCGTGCTTTCAAAACATAAGAAAGGAAAGGGGAAGAAGTCAAGCAAGTCTGTTGATGACAAAGGTCACAATTTGGATGACAATGACTTGGATTTGAATTTGGACACTGAGGAGGACAACAATAATGATGAAGAGGACTCTAAGGAAGAGGCAAAAAGGAAGCCCAGGAAGTCCAAGAAAGGCAAGGGCCACAAATAGAGATCCCTTTAGTGGCTAATATTCGCCAATTGGCTGAAATTTGATATATCTACATTAAAAAAAAAAGTTGAGTAGGCTGAGTTATAACTTTGATATTTTTTATTCACCTACATTTCTAAGATATATCAAGGGTATAAAGGTTTTCTTGCCATTTATGTAAAAGAAAATTTCAAAGAAATAGGTCAAATTTCCCTCAATGTTTATAAGTTTTGGGATATATATAGAAAAAATTTTCACATTATTGTATGCTATACTTAATGTTTATATAAATATTGAGTGATTGATTATTTATGAATAGAATATTTTAACATTTCAAGAGAAGATCACAACAAATGTTAAGATAACTATAACTCTATTGATAAAAAGGCAAGGGATAGTCCAATATTCTTATAATGAGCACATTGAGAGTAAGAGTCCAAATTGGAAAGTAGACAGATGGTTGGGGTTTGTAGGGGTATTGTTGACCACATAGAAAAGGCATCCTCAAATAGAGCTCATATACTATATACTATCAAGAAACACGTGGTGGGGGAAAAGTCTCACAATAGAACAGTTTTCATTATGCAAATCTCACATCTTATTCTCAGTGAGTTCAACCCTTGAAACAAGATCTATTTGAATGTTCACATCAGTAATACTTAAATATTATCCACCTAATTCTTATCATTATTAGTGGAAAAAAATTTATCCTTCTTTGTGATCAAGCTCTATTGATCCATGATTCTTTGAAGAAACTTGCATTCCAAGTGATGTATAAAACACGAAATAACTCTTGTCCATGGGAAGAGCCATGACTTATCATGTTTCATACGTCGGGATTTTTTTGGGGTCATTTGGCAAGATTCGTTCAAGTGGTTCAGAGCCAGCTCATATTTGTCAAAAAACTTAAATTTTTGAGGATTCCGCACGTATGTTGGGTGATGAAACCTTCTTTAGTCGCCTTGCGTTAAAGAATAATTTTGCATTGTGACCAAGTGGGGATTTTATTTTTACGAGCTTTCCTTTTCGTTCTTTTGCAATCAATCATTTTTTTTCGAGCTTTTTCGTGCAATGTACCCATTCTATATATATAAATATCTCTATGCAGCATACCCCCATATGGAAATATCCTAGGTCATGCATGAATTTCATGCATAGATCCTTAGCATGATCGACCAAAATAGGAAAGATCCTAGTTCATGATTTTCATGCATACAAAAAGAGATTAACAATTCTTCACTATTATTAAAAGAGTATGACACTTTGCATTTAGATCAAAGCTATAAAAAAAACAAAATAACAAAACCAACATGGTATACTCTCAACATAACCAACCAATTTAGGGTAAAAGTATTTCTTGCTTGTGTCCAATACATGAACACATCAAGAAAACAAAACCAACATGGCATATTCTCAACATAACTACACAGTCATAAAAAAAGCTATAGTCACATGATGAAGTGCATAATAAACATATAAGAGTAGCAACAAAATGAAATGTCTAGAGTCTCTCAAGAAAAACACTCTCCCTCTCAACACGGTACTAGTCCACATGTTATGGTGGACAAACACTCCCTATAGAGAGCATCATCTAGCTCTAGATACATGTAATGTCTCATCTCTTCTACATTGGCATAGGCCAAACCACTGCACCCCGTAAACAATAGCAATCACTTGTAAAAAAATAACAATATCTTTGCATCAACCCTGGTAGGAATCCCATGCACCTTCTAGGATAGACAAAGCCATCTAGCACATAGTTGCGATGAGCTAGAAAGTGAACTACATCAATGGCCTCACTAGCCTCCCAGTTATAAAACAATACTCGCTTACCCACCTAATGCCACAAGTAAATGGTGAGGTCTAGCACCTGTTTAGCATTATGAAAAGTGCATGTGCATATATGTAGCATAAAGAAACTCACAAAACCAAATAATAAAAGTAAAGAAGGTGCACATGGTCAAAGTATAAATAGGCTAATGTATCAAAAATTGCTCCATTAATGTTTTTGTGAAACTGTCACACCTAGTCTTGCCTATTCAAAAGCACTTGATTTTCCATTCAAAAATTATATGTCAATAGAGTGATTTAGTTCAAAGTACTAATAGTTGACCCTAAGATAGCATTGAGCAACTCTATCATTTGCACATTGCCTAGAACCTTCCAAGGGTAGCCATGTAAGACAAGATCTTAAACACAAACTCAATTAAGCATACAAGACTAAATAGAGCCAAAGTCAAGAGAGACAATTAGAATGATCCTTGTAGCATAGTGGCCCTTAGATACACTAGCCAAGAAGGGAAAGAAAAAAAAGAAACACTAAGAGCCTGTAGGACCACTAGAAAACTCTATCACATAGCTAGAGGAAAAAAATACTCATCCCAAGTTGGTGCACAAGAAAATCTAGAGTTCAGCATTTTTAACCAACCATTGAGGGAAAATAGGCAATACACATTAGGACTTCAAGAATTGAAGATCCTGTTGTCTTCACTCGAGGTAACATATGTCTTCTTTGAGAGAGTAAATTTCCACTTCACTCCATAAGTGGGGTCCTCATATTTTGTTGTGTGAATAGGACAATGATGGGACCAAAAATGGGCCGGCACTGGCTATGGCACTAGTCGGACCTCATGCACATAACAGGCACTTCCACCACCACGCGGCCTCGTGGGCCAGGAGTGTTTGTAATAACTAAATGCACACTAGATACATTTAATATTGCGTTTGTAGCTGGATAAGAGTCCAATGGCACCTTCCCCAAAACCCCTCAAAGGGGGTATCCCACACATATTGGCAATAAGTGCCACGTATCATAGACATGGGAGCCACCCCATTGACTGATTGCCGTGGCCTCACTGCAGCCCCTCGATGCACTACTTTTACATATAAACACATTCGCACAAAACTCCTCTCATTTTCAACGAAGAGATACCATGTTTCCTCACCAATAATTTCCCCCAAGAAACGAACGGCTAACCTATGGCAAGGGGAATCTCACCCTCTCAAGCATGGGTCAACTATAATTCAAACAATTGCTATGCATTTCCAGGAGTTGATACTACATATATGATCGATGCAATAGTGGATGTCTCAATGTGCACAAACAGTTATGTTTCGAAACCAGCCTATGTGCTAATACGCAAACAATCTTTTCATGAATTCCAACTAATATGTATATACTTCGTTGTAAGAATCTAGTACCAAGGCGAACCTTGTGCTACTAGATCCCTTATTTCCAAATAGGCTGTTTCCTAAATGCTATGCATAAAAGAAAAATCAAAATTTGAATTATTTTAGCCCTCAAACAGTTGCACAAAATCCTCTTTCCCCTCACAGTTTAAGTATTGCTTTGTTGCATAGGTGTATAGAGGTTGTTTTGTCATGGTTTAATGGAAAAAAGCAATAAATCATACATTGTGACAAAAAGATATGGCAAAATGAGGCCAAACCTCATGCTTTGCCACTATTATACATCCACAACCACTTATTATATTTTTTTGTATTTTTCTAAGGTATATTCCTATTTTTCTCTTTTTTTTTTCCAATTTTCTCTATTTTTCTAGTAAAAGTATTGATATATGTTTAGAGTTGTGGCTCTTGATTCTTAGAATAGCAGAAATATAAATTTTATTTGGCATTTTATCCCATGTGTATTGGTTTATCTCACTCGAAAACACTAAAAACTCCATTTTTCTCATAAAAACCGTGTTTTACGGGTTTCTAAAAATTATTTCCAGCATTTTGACTTTATGTTTTCTGATTTTTTCATCATGCAAGCATAGAATAAATAGTAAACAGCATGTCTACCAATTTGCACTCCATAAGAACAACATTGGCTCAATCAAATATTTTTTTTAAAAATTCCTTTGTAAAATAGAATTACCGATTTTTTCCTTCTTTGCGGGTTTTAAAATTTGATGCGGGACTACACATCCACCCTCATTCAAGGCTCAACCCACTTTCGAACAGCCAACTCTAGCCCTCCATCGATCCGGGAGTGATCCGGTACCATGCTGGACAAGCATCCTTCAACCGGTTCTCTGCTTGATTCTTCCCACATGAATCGCCTCTTGGAAGAGAGAGAGGGAGGAGAGAGAAAGATTGATTTTGGATATGTCAAACCGGGCAGCCATTACACGGGTGGAGACAGGCAATAGGGAGCGTAGGCAAGAGGGAAATCATGCATCAAATATGTTG
Source organism: Lygodium microphyllum (assembly GCF_053477565.2). Classification (NCBI taxonomy): domain Eukaryota; kingdom Viridiplantae; phylum Streptophyta; class Polypodiopsida; order Schizaeales; family Lygodiaceae; genus Lygodium; species Lygodium microphyllum. The sequence goes on along the minus strand of NC_141149.1, from coordinate 117,240,040 downwards.
GGGGGGGGGGGGGGGGGGGGGGTGTATTGAAGTGGAATAGCCCCTCTCCAAGAAATCGTGATCCATGGCATCGTTTTCTGCAGCAATTGCTGAAAAAAACACGCCCCCCTTCCCCTCCCCCGAAAATAAAAAATTAGGGGCCCCCAAAGGGAGCACCCCTTTGGACCTTCTAAAGACCGTTTCCACTTGGACATTTTGGCCCTTGGCCTCTCGTCCGGCCTCAGATTTGGCCACTGAAAAATTTTGGGCATTCGTCTCGAAGTCCCCACTGTTGGGCATCTCCAGAAGTGCCATTTGATAGGCAGAAAAATTATGAAAATTCACCAACCACCATCTAGTGGGTCTTTAAAGCACTTTTGGGCATTGCTGCTTAAAATCATATTGATTGCAGCTTCCATCTTCGAATGAAGTCTATTTTTTCCCTGAAACTCAAAATTTTCGGCTATTTTTAAGCACTTTTCGGTGTCAAAAATCATCTGTCATTGGCAACCATGGGATAGGGTAACTTAGCCCGTCGAATCCAACAAATAGATCTACACAAAAACAACCAAAGAAAGCATCAAGCTGATACAAAATAGAGACACATTAAAACACATCACAGCTCTCATTCTACCCCCTGACAAAACCAAGGCATGAAATCCACAAGGAGTAGGCCTAGTATAATCTGACAAAAAGCCTAAAGCTAGTCACTAACCAACTATTGAAACATAGCCAAGCTAAAAAGAACTATCAAAGAGGGCATCCTAAGTGGTGATCTGAACTACCTACCTAATGACAACTCAACTAGGAGCTCCTACTATGCGAGGACTCCTATAGCATGATCAACAAATATTATATATTAGCACATTGGTTCTTTAGCCTCTTATTTTTCCATAGTGGGGCATGTAAAAAGGAGGGAGTTGAGCGTAGTGACCCAAGGAGAACAGGGCATCGGCTTCAGGTCCCGTCTTGGTACCCAAGAACCTACCAAGCCCTCACGATGCGACACTTAATCCTTTTCTAATGCTCACTTTTATTTTCGCTCCAACCATCTCTTATTCTTATTTTTCCAGTTAGATGCCACCCCTCGGAAGACAAGGCATCGGCCCTGGGTTTGACTCATCCCTAGGAATCTACTAGGCTTTTGCAAGGCGATAAACAACTGCTCAAGAATTTTTCTTTCTTCCCTTTTCAAAAAATTTTAATAGGATTAGAACCCCTTTTTACACACCTCTGTATATATATAGATTTTCTCACAGATATTTAGGGTTTTGCTTCTTTATATCATCATTTTAGTAGGCTTCTCTAACTGCCTCACAACTAACAGAACCTCCTAGAACGGCCGCTAGTAGGCTAGCAGAACAGGGTCACTAAGACTACCTTCGAAAACAGGTCTTTTAGTGCCTGACAATGCATTTACAAGAGGCAACGACTACTCAGACCTCCCATAGACATACCGAACCCAAACCTGGGACTTCAAGCCTTGATTGCCGGTCCCCAATAGACGAAAAGAAAGTACCCCCTTACAGATGTATTATTATTTGCTTAAAGGAAAAAACTCGGAAAGGGGACGAAACCACTTGGAATGGCCACAAGAAGCTCCTCTGCAGCAAAGGCTCTCTCCAACGACTTCATCAACCTATATAGTGAAATCACCAAAACAATAGATCATTAAACATACCTACACCAAACAAATATAGGGCCCTCTTGGCCTAAAGAAATAGCACAATTGTATTGCAAACTAAATGGCCCTCTTGGCCTAAAGAAATCAAACATTAAAACCTTAAAACAACTGGCCCTCTTAGCCTAAAGAAATCAAACAAACCAGCTCATATAGATCCCTCCTTGGAAGAAGGCAGATATACGAAAATACGCTCTATTCCAAGGGGAAAAATAGGGCTCTAAGACCTAAACTAAATGCATCAGGTTGTGACCCATACCTCTTGCATATACAGCAAGAGGCGTACACATAACATGTCATCTAACCAATCTATGGGTCCAGGATAATAGTGGTAGATGGGTCTCCGCTACTCTTTGCATTACCCATATCAACCATCGCTTGCCATATAACACATGGTCTGATAACATTCCCCACAAACGACCATGTCCTATCCCATTATCAAGAGCAACATCCGGACTAGGACCACAGTTGAAGAAGAGGTCCTCTTCATAAGCAGAATTAGCTAGTGAATCCACAAATTAATTCCAAGAACGCGGAATTAGCTGAAGATATACGCTCTCAAATTCATCAAGTAGGGTTATAGCAATTCGATGATACATACGAAGGATAGGATTCCATACTATATATGTCTCATTGAGTTGATTTAAGATCAGATGGGAATCCCCTTTTACTAACAACTATCGAATACCACCTTTCTTGGCAATATTCAGTCCCATAATCAAGGCTTTATACTCCACCATGTTGTTAGTGAATCCTACTCCGAGATAAGCAACTAATTTCATTGTAACTCTTCGTCAGGGGTCTCAGATAACTACTCCAACACTCCCTTTTTTATTAGGGCCCCTGGACGTCCCATCAAAATATAACGTGTACATCCATAATGGGTTTACACAGCCAGCCATCCAGAACTCCCCTATTTGTAATTATGATAGTCAAAATTCAATATATTGAGAGGATGAACTGACAACTCCATCCCACCTTCATCATTAAAGACTAAAAGGACGCTTGTCAAAATCTGCAAACAGTGATGACAAAAGACCTTAATCTCCCAAATGAATATCCTATCATCTTGCTCACTCACTTTATAGCCTTTACTCCACCGGATAAGCTTTCTGTGATGATATCACTACTTTAGGTATGGGTGCTCCAAATAAGGGATTAGTTGACCCATCAACCTTTATCACTGTTTCCTTGTAGATGTCTGATCAAATGCGCATAGACCTACAAGGCACTTATGTCATTAGCGCAGTCAGAAAAAATAAGGTTTAATCTTATTAAGATTAACCTTATTCTTAAACTCCACACCCTCAAGATCTGCCAATAATGTTGTGGATTTATTCTTCCCGATCTTGACAATCCTATAAGGACCATCCCATTTGGGCTCCAACTTTCCTGGAAATAATTCTCTATGCACATCGTAGTACAACACTAGCTATCCTTTCTTAAAAGTATATTTCTTTGCTTTTAGGTCATGGAGCTGCTTCATTCAATGCTTGGTCACCTCCTGATGTAGCAAGCTCTGCAATCTAATCTCATCGAGATGTGCCAGAGTCATAAAGCGCTCTAAGAGGGCATCCCCATCCCCCAAAGAATGATTGATCACGAATCTTATCATTGGCAACTCAATCTCTAGAGGTAGGACGCACTCATCTCCATATACTAACTTGAATGGGATGTAACTAGTAGCTCATTTGAATGTCGTATTGTATGCCCACATTGCCATGTACAACTTTTTGTCCCAATCTCGTTTCTTTTCTGATACTACCTTAGATAGAATGCCCACAAGTTGCTTGTTCATACTCTCGACCTGCCCATTGACTTATGGGTTATAGGGGGTTCTTTTATTATGCTTAATGTGCCAAGCCTCAGTTAGGATTTTTATCACTTTGTTCAGAAAATGCATCCTCTAGTCCGATACTATTCCTTTTGGTGGACCAAATCGGCATACTATTTGCTCCTATAGGAAACTGGCAGTTTCCTTTACATCGTCTTTTCGTGTTGCACATGCTTCCGACCACTTAGTAAAATAATTAGTTGCTACGATAATATATCTTTTCTGTGCAGTGGAGGACGGAGTAATAAGGCCCACAAATCCGATCCCCCACTTCTCGAACGGAAGGATTTCCATAATAGGAGTGAGTGGTCACTTCCTATTCTCTCGGCTCTCATGTCATTGACAGATGTTGAATCTTCTAACATACCCAAATGCATCCTGGAAGATGGGCGGCCACCAATATCCCACCCTCAAGGCTTTTTGCGCAGTTAGCTGCCTAGCAAAATGACCTCCACAAGCAGAGTCATGGCACTCTTCTAAGATGAAAGGGACCTCATCAAGCATTACGCATCGGCGGTAGATATTATCTACCCCTTGCCGATACAACGTTCCTGGGATTATTGTGACTTCTAAAGCCTACTGCTTAATCTTTCACTTTTCTAACTTTCATAGACCAGCTCCAGTCTCTCCCATCGACAAATAATGCGTTATCACCGCATACCAGGAGGGAATAGATGCCGTGTCAATCTTGAACAATGAAACCCAGTCACTGCCTTTCGCCAAAGTTTCCTTTGGCTCCCCAGAAGTCCACAAGGCATTCTATGATACCCTCCAACCTGGGTGGCTTTCTCTTAGCCTCATAGTCAAACTCATGCAAAGTGATTAACGACTTTACTAAATGGTTGGGCTGTTGTAGCTTATTCATCAACAGTTGTAGTCCTTCCGCCTTCGTATAAAGGACAACCTTCTCATAAAGGATGTAGTGCTTGAACTTTTTAGTCGCAAAGACCATCGCAAGGCATAACTTTTCCATATAAGTATAATTAACTTTGGATACACCCAGCTTTATTTTGACTGGCAAAAGCAATCGAGTGATACCGCTTCTCTTCCCACATTTGCACTAAACAACAACTAATGCTATGCATGGTAGCTGCTGAAAAGATATAAAAAATTTTGCCCCTCTTCGGTGCTTTCAGCACAAGTTCTCTTGTGAGTTCCTCCTTTACATACTCGAAAGCCACCTTACAAGGGTCACTCCACATAAACAAATAGTTGAAGGATAATAGATTTGTCAATGGTAACGTTCTTTCTGCCAAAGTGTTTATGAACTGTCGATAATATCCAACTGATGACAGAAAGCTATGGACTTCTTTGGGGGTGTGTGGTGGACTCATGGCGATTATAGCTTTGATCTTTTCAAGATACATCGCAATCCCTACCGAGCTAACTACGTGGCCCAGTAGGAGCCCATAAGGTATGCCAAAAACGCACTTCCTCAGATTGAGAGCTATGCAAAATTGTTTGCATTGCTCAAAACATTTTCGTAAAATAATAAATTGCCTTTCTCTCATGGTGGCTGCCCCTAAATCGTCAATAAATACCTTTAGCTCCTTATGGAAATGTCACCAAAGGTCTTATCAGCAGTTCATTGCCAAGAACCAGGTGCATTGCATAGACCAAATGCCATCACATGATACACAAAGGTCTTGAAGACTGTTATGAATGTCGTTTTGAGTTTATCCTCTTCTGTGATCGCCATATGATTATAGCCTGCAAAACAGTCCATGAATGAATATATCTCCTTACCCGCCAATTGATCTAGAATCTGGTCAATAAACGGAAGTGGGTAGTAATCCTTAATTGTTTGGTTATTCAACTCTCAAAAGATTATTTTTCTTCTTCTTGATCACAACTGGTGAACAACATTTAGTGTGCTGCACAGGGAAGATCAAACCCGCTTTCCGTAATTTTTGTAACTCCTCGAACAGCCCATCCCGCAACTCAAACGACATATGCTTGACTTTCTGTCGCACAAGACTGCTTCTTTCCTTCAATGGAATTGCAAGGACAGTGAGGTTGGGAGGAATGCCCATAAGTTCATCGTAACTCCAAGCGAAAATATCGCGGAACTCTTGGATCAGAGTGACATAATCCTCCCATTTCTTCGCATTCAGAATAGACCCTAGCTTTATTGGCCATTCATCGTCTCGTGTACCAAGGTCTAGTTTGATAACATTTGTGTCCCTTATTCTATCTTGAGCTTCTAATGGCTCGTTTAGCATTAGTTGATAGACGTCTTCTATGGTTGATTCCTCTTTGGATTCATCAATCGATGATGTCTCACTTTCAGACATATCTTCCATTGTCTTTAACTCTGTAGAAGACAGGGAAGCTCGCTCACTTTGAGGTGATTCAGGATATGCATCGACTACCACACGTCTAGCACCTTTGCAAAATATCAATCTACCAGTAGGTATATCTACTTGACAGTCTGCTTGTAAAATCCAAGGTCGACCAAGCAATACTTGGTAACTCGGACGCCCTGCAAATCAGATTACCCTAAAGTCCAATAGGGATTCTACGTTGGCAACTATCACGTGGACTTTAGTAATGGAGCCCTCCGACTGTCTCAAACTATTGTCAGCCATTCGAAGGATTGTGGAGGCATCTTTTTGAATCGCAAGGCAGTGCTTTTCGGCATGTTCAAGCTAGTCATCCCCTACTTGCACTATTCCCAAGGGTTCTACGATATAACTCGTAAGCAAGATCTTTTTAAATTCTTTGCATACTCCTCACGATAGCTTGATTAGCTGCAAGAGATTCATGTATGGTTTAACATCGCAAAGGGAGCTAGCTAAAGCAAAATCGCGATAATTCGCTAAAGCTTGCTTCTCATGCCAAACCATTTGCTCTTTAGGATGCTGCACTGGCTTTATTGCCTCTTTTTTAACTCTCACCTTCTTTCTCGACACCTCTTTATCTCTCTTGGCGTTAGCCTTACTCTCTCGGGCTTTAGAGGTCCCCCTTCCTTATCAGGATTTAGAACCTGTGTTCCTTTATCACCCTACCTAGGGTTTCCGTCGATAGGTTTTACCTTATCTTTGTCACCTTCTCTATGTTTTTGGCCTCTTGTTACGGCACGTAGGCTAGAAGCTTCAGTGCCATTAACCTACATAGCCTTGATGAGGCTCACCCCACTGCCTCCTGTCAGTTCTTCGATAGTAGCCTTACCCCTTTGGAGCATTTGTTTCAGCCCATCATCCGGTTGAAAATTGTTTCCTTGTGCACGATGATTAACATGCCCTGGTTGTCGACTACCTTACTGGAGGGAACTAATCTTGCTCCAATAGGTGGCTGCTAAATGATCAGACTTCCCACAAATGTCGCACTTGACATTTGGGCAATTATGTAGATAATGTTGCCCACCACACCTTCACAGTTGAATCTAGAGGGTGCACCCTCTTCGAGGCATCGACTGCCTATCAGATTCTATTGTTTCTTTAACAAATTAACGTCAACGGCTATTTGCCAATATTGTTTAGAGATTATATCTATGTAGTGCTTCATCATGTCCTTGACTTTGCTAAGGACATTTGACGAACTCGACTCATAGCACTGATCGTCTACCTATCGGTCCCTTGGCCGCACCATTTGATTAGGCATTGGTTGCATTGGTTGCTGACCCAGAGGAATGATGTTAGGGTTCGCTACTTGGCCTCCCACATTTGGAGGCATCTGACTAGCCATAGGCATAGTCACACTAGGCGGAGTTGGCAGTAAAAGCACATTCGACGCCACGTTCCCTCATTAGGGTTGGCCATCTCTATCCCTTGGCTTCCACTGCCATTGATCGATTGCGACCTATTTCCCAACACTAGGCTCATATTGGGATTGGTTCAAGAAGCATAGGCCGCTTGCAGTCAGGATTCTATTTCTTGCGCTCATCTAATGGAAATGTCTATATCCACCAAGGTGACACTACTCAGTTGCAACATGTGGGATAGGGATAGAGGCATCCAATTTACAAAAAACCTATTTGATCTTCTTGGCATACACTTGTATATCTTCATGTGGTTCTTGGCATGTCAAATTCAACATACGTAGCCAATATTGGTCACCCCTCTTAGGGACAAACTCCCTTCAGAAGGCTTCCTAAAATAAGTCCATAGTGGTTATGGTTCCGACCTCAAGGCCATGATACCATACAACTACCCTTCCCTTCAGTGTCATGTTGAAGAACATTATTAGATGCCCTTCCTCTTGGATGCGGCAATTAAACATCAGATTTTTGAACTCCCTTATATGAAGCTCCTCATCCTCTTCCACTAACCCATTAATAATGGGCAGGGGAAACCCAAGGCTGGAAAATCCACTGTTCTTGTAGGGATTGTGATAGGTTGCGCCATGGCAATGATCGGATTCACTAATGGGATCGGGACAAGCAAAACTGTCACACCTCTCGAAGTGGGAAGATTAATTGGAAGGGGGGAAGTACTAGAACTTCCACCTCTTGACAGTCTTTGATTCAGGCTAAGGTTACTAAGGCCCCGCCCTTGAATAGGTTAAGGACTACTCCTTTTAGGAGAATAATGCCTATTGATTTTGGCTCTCCGTCTAGCCCTCTCGGTTCTCTCGTGTTTTTGGAGTTTATCTTGATGAATCTCTTCAAAGGACATCAACTAACAAGTAGGTTCCAAGAGACCCTAAATTCGGAAACCATCACTTTGAGGCGGCTCCTGGCAAACGCACCACTTATGGGACCACAAAAATGGACCAACATTGGCTATGGCACTAGCTGGACCTCACGCACACAAGAGACACCTCCACCACCTACACACAGCCTCGCAGTTTAGGAGCATCTGTAATAACTAAATGCACACTAGATACACCTAATATTGCGTTTGTAGCTGGATAAGAGTCCAATGGCACCTTCCCCAAAACCCCTCAAAGGGGGTATCCCACACATATTGGAAACAAGTGCCACATATCACAGACATAGGAGGCATCCCATTGATTGATTGTTGTGGCCTCACTGCAACTCTTCTATATCTTGGGGATTGGCCCCTCGATGTGCTACTTTTACATATAAGCACGTTCGCACAAAACTCCTCTCATTTTGAGCGAGATCCAAGAGATACCATGTTTCCTCACTTATAATTTTCCCCAAGAAATGAATGGCTAACCTACGGCAAGGGGAATCTCACCCTCTCAAGCGTGGGTCAACTATAATTCAAACAATATTTCTAGTTGTTGTTACCACATGTATGATCAATGCAATAGTGGATGTCTCATTGTGCACAAACAGTTATGTTTCGAAATCAGCCTATGTGCTAATACACAAACAGTCTTTTCATGAATTCCAACTAATATGTATATACTTCATTGCAAGAATCTAGTACCAAGGCGAACCTTGTGCTACTAAATCCCTTATTTCCAAATAGGCCATTTTCTAAATGCTATGCATAAAAGGACAATCAACATTTGTATTATTTTATCCCTCAAGTAGTTGCACAAAATCCTCCTCCCCCTCACTGTTTAAGTTTTGCTTCGTTGCATAGGTGTATAAAGGTTGTTTTGTCATGGTTTAATGAAAAAAAGCAATAAATCACACACTTTAAAAAAAATGTAGGGCAAACTGAGGCCAAACCTCATGCTTTGCCACTATCATACATCCACAACCACTTATTATATTTTTTCATATTTTTTAAGGCATATTCTTATTTTTCTCTTATTTTTTCTATTTTTCTCTATTTTTCTAATAAAAATATTGATATATGTTCACAGTTGTGGCTCTTGATTCTTAATATAAATTTTATTTGGCATTTTATCCCATGTGTATTGGTTTGTCCCATCCGAAAACACCAAAAACTCCATTTTTCTCATAAAAATCATGTCTTATGGGTTTCTAAAAATTATTTCCAGCATTTCGATGTTCAAGGAGCAGCTACATATAGTGGAGGAGGAGAAGGCAAGTTCTTCCACTTTATCATCAAGTGAAGAAGTAGTCTACTATGAACCAGTCCCGAGAGCTGTCCCTATCCTTAAGGAGGAGGACCTTAAGGAGGAAGCATCATCTTTAGATGATGAGGAAAAAGTTCACCAACCTGGCATCACCCCACCGAAAAAGCCATTGCTGCATTGGGTGAAGTAGATCTATGGCCACAATAATCCTATGCCCATGTTGAGAGTGGAAAAAGATTGAATTTTTGACTGATTTTTGTTGTTTTTGAGGTCTGAATGATTGATTTTTGATGGATTTAGAGTGATGTATGATTGTTAATGGAAGTGTTTGAGAGTGTTTTGGATGATATTGATTATGTTTTGGAAGTTCATGATGATTCTCAGTGGAGATATGAAGCTCTATGATGTTTTGATAGGGTCTGATTGGTTCTATATACCTTCTGTATAACTTTTGTTTTATTCTGATTTTCTTCTGTATGAAGCATGGATTGATGATTGATGAAGATTGAGATATTTTGGAAGCTTATTGAATAGTTTTTGATAGTTTGGAATGGTTTGAGTATGAGTTATGAGGTTTTGATGACCTTCTATAGAGCCTCTGTCTTTGATCTGTCTCTGTATTGTAACTGTACTGTAGCTGCTCTGGTACTGTACTGTAACTATTCTATAGACCTTAGAAGTAAGTGTTCTGTAGAATGTATGTGTGACTTTGGGAAAGTCTTCTAACCTTTGGAAATGATGAATATAAGTTCAAAAGAGCTAAAACAAATGGAAGAAGCAGTTGCTGAAGACTGAAGAGAAGACTGAGTGACAGTGATAGTAGTGAGCTGTGAAGAGACACTGTAGTGGCTCTGGTGACTCTTCATATCAGACATACCTCTTGGGAGGTGCATCCACGACCTAAGAATGATTATTGAGAGTTATTATGAGAGTATTTTAGTGAGGAGATGATGTACTATTGAGAGAGAGAGAGAGAGAGAGAGAGAGTCAATTCTATCAAAACAGTGTAACTGTACATGAGAGATTGAGAGAGAGAACTATGAAGAGATTGAAGGTGAATACTATGTGATTGATTTCCATTCAAATATGGTGTATTCTTTGTGTTCATTGTTCTATTGATGGATTATATGAAGATGTTGAAGATTATGGTTGATTCTATTAAATCCGTGGGAGATATCTACTATGATGCTACGTGAAGAATTGCTATTTCCTTTGTTTTGGTTATCAAAAGAATGAAATAAAGGCTTGTTGATGTTACAAGATAGATTTTCTTGCAAGATAATTCCCTTTTCCTTGGTGTTCCTCTTGGGGCTCCATGTTTTTGGTGCACAACCGGGGAAACTTGCCATCAACAAGCATTGAAAGAGGCTGAAAATGAAGGAAATGGCATTGCCAAGAAGAGAAGAATCCAATGGATGTTTGCAAAGTTCCTTCTTCCATTGAAGAGTTGGAGATTCTTATTATCAAAGCCACTTTCCACAAGAAGTTCATCCCACAATGGCGGAAACATATCACCATCATGATGCATGCTCCATGTGGTGGACTGTTTCCTCTTCCTGTTGAAGCAACAGAAACTTGCATCTTGGTGGCAAATTGTTTGGTAATAAACTGAAGAGCAAAAACATAGAGAATGACCATCCATGGAAGATTTGGCATTCATTTAGAAGTTTCCAGACATCATCAAGTGGGAGATTGTGAAGAAGCTTCAGGAGTCGTGGTCTGTGGAGGTTCACGAAAACAAGAAGGAAAAGAGTTAGAATTTGTTCGTGGATGCTCAATAGCAAGATACGTGGGATGCTTGGTGCACTGACAATCTTCTGTTTGTCCAATTAGCAACCCACTGGAAGTTGGTAGATAGAGTGTTTTTCACAACATACACTGTTGAAAACCTCAGAAGCTTGCATTATTATATAATGACACAACAACGATCCTAAGAAGAACGAGTTTTGATACTTTCAGAACGGAATATCTTCCCCTCTGTAGTGGTTTAAAAGCCGAATTCAGAGATGTTGAAAAGAAGGAAGTAGAAGAGATGTTGGCCAAAGAATCCCTCAGAGACTGAAGCCCTCTCTGATACTATCCTATTGAGTATAGACCAACTGGTTGGAGCCAACCCCTTAATGAATGACGCAATAAAGAGGCAAGCATTAGAACAAGTACAGAGGTATGTGAGAAGAGAGAAGGCAAAAATCAAAACTGAGAACGAGCTTGCAACATAAGCCTCCTTTGACGCCCTAAAAGCACTCTTTACAGAAGTCCCCATGGCAACTCAAGGTCCCCTTCCTAGTCAGATTTGTCCTGGAAATATTGATGATAGGCCAGCAAATGTAGTCCCATTGCTAGTTTTTAAGGGAGAGTACAATGAAGACCTTGATCTTCACGTAACAGAGTTCATGGTAGCATGTATGGCTAACAATGCTAGAACCCCTGAGCATTGGTTAGCAATATTCCCCGCCACTTTCAAGGGCACGGCGTTTAAGTGGTATGAGAGACAAGAAACATGAACTTTTAGTACATGGGACGACCTGAAGTTGGCCTTTCTCACTAAATTCAGGCGTGAAGGTTTTGAAGAGCGGATGTGAGAGGAGTTCATGAACCTAAGTCAGTCCCATGGAGAAAGAGTAGAAGCTTATGTCTCACGAATGGAATCCATCCTGAAGAGATGGACTAACCATCATCTAGACAAAGGCATCCAAAAAGGAGTGTTCCTTAGAGGCCTACAACCAGAAGTTTGCAAGCTCGTGGAATTGAGAAGACCAGTCAATTTGCAAGCTGCAGTGGAAGGTGCAAGATTGTATGACGAAGTTGAAGCAAGGCTGTCAATGACTCTAGGAAGAGGAGTCTTACCTCCTCCCATGCCAGGAATGGTATACCCACCAAATGCAGTCCCAGGGAAAGTTCCCTACCCCTATCCCCAGATGCAAACAATGCCGCAGTATAATGCACCTAATCCACTGTGGTCGCCACAGACGATAGTGCCTCAAATGATGGTTCAACCACAATAACAGTGGCCTCAAACAGTTCCTCCAATGGTGACTCAACAACAGTGGAATCCTACCAACTGGAATCAACAACCCCAAGTCTCAACAAGAGCTCTAAATCAGAGCCAAAACAGAGGACCCTCTGGATTGACCCAACTAGTGTATGCAGTAATTACAGAAGCTTCCCAAAACCCTACTACAAGCACTTCAGGAGGTGAAAATTTGAAGGGCTACTTATCCAACTCAGTTGTAAGTATCAAGAAAGAGCTTCTGGATGTGATTACACAGCAGCTACAGACGCTGAAGGTGAATACCACCAATATATCCACTCCTATGGGAGCTAGAAGAGATGTGATGTGCTCTAATACATGGTGTGGAAAGTGTCATCAAGCGGGACATTTAGCCACTGAATATACCCGAAAACCAACTATTCCTGGAGCCTTCTGTTCCTACTATTTGCGGAAGAACCATACAAAGGATATTTTCCCTCTGAAAGAGATGCATGAACGAAGACAGAAGGATGAAAATGCAAGATTCAACTTGCTGGAATCCAAAATGACAACACAAGATATTGGACCAAAGCCTAGGGAATTTGGTTCTAATTTCGGTCCAAGGAGGTTTCCCTCTCAAAGTTATAGAGGACGAAAGTCTGGCGGTGGTCAGAGATCAGAGGTGGAATGTTATAGGTGTGGAGAAAAGGGTCATATCTCCCCAAATTGTCCAAACCCTAGACGATATGTGGATTATAAGCCCTTATGCAGCCGATGCAAAGGAGAAGGCCACACTGCAAAGAACTGTCCAAGTCTAGCCCCTCTAAAAGCCAATGCCACTGATAGCCAACAGAAGGTACAAGAGCCTGCCTCCAATTTAGTAGAGTTGGAAGTTATTGCTGTTACACGCACCAAGAAGAAGGAACCAGTTGTTCAGAATGAAAATAACTCTCCTGCCAAGACTGTGAAGTTCAACCTTTCCATAGAGGGACAGAGTAGTATAGGACAGAACAATGCAGTACAAAGCACTGTAGTGTCACAGAGAGTTACAGAGATAGTCCCAAAAACATCGTTAGAGGTCTAGGAGATAGATGATACAGAAGCACCTCCAGAAATAGAAGAAGTGTCAATGCTACAATTACTAGAAGAAAAAGGAAAGATGAAAATGGATGTAGCCCCATTCCCCAGCAGGCTGGAGAAGCCTGTGGATCCTATCAAAGATTATGACTTGGTCAAAGACCTATACACTTTTAAACCAAACTTAACATTCCGATAGTTGCTGATGGTGTCTCCCAGCTGCCAAAAGAAATTCAAAAGCATCTTGACAAGAAGACGTGGACTAAGGATCGCTCCTTCAACAACAACCAAGACCAATAAGGCCCCGAAGCCTGTAAAGGAAGTAGATGTGGCTAATGCCTTCCTAGATCCTGGAACCCCAGAGATTAGTGTATGGATAGAAGGATGCTTCATTTCAGATGCATTGATTGATGGAGGATCATCAATAAACATAATGACAGATGTGACAACGAAGGACTTAGGGTTGCAAGGAATTCAACCTATACAGTGGCTTATTAGATTGGCAGACCAAAGCAGAGTTAAAACATTGGGCATCCTCCCATACGTAAAAACAACCCTTGCAGGAAGAGACTATTGGCTGACATATTTGGTGGTCAAACCAAATTCTTACGGGACCTCATACCCTTTGATGTTGGGAAGACCTTGGCATTTTGAAGCGAGAGCCAAGACGGACTGGTTCAAAGGAACCCTAACCCTAGGTAGAGGACCCAATAAAGTGGTGTTGAAGTTGTATGGATCGCAAAAAGGCAATGGATCCACATCCATTGAAGTAATAACAAACTCCTCCAACAATGTAATAGATGGTACATCAGGAGATGAAGAGGCAGTTAAGCAGATCTTTCCTAAGAAAATAGAGGCACAGTCCCTAACAGTGGGCACTGTAAGCCAACTGCCAAGGAAAGCAAAATCCTTGTCCATGGGTGATACCTCCTGCCTCAACTAGAATTAACTTTTGAAATCACCTCTGACAGTGAAATAGAATCATGGATGTACTGTTCTCCCTGTTACATGACAGTCACAGAGATAGTACAGAGGCAGGATAGTTACAGAGCAGAGATAGACCAGAGACAGTACAGGGCAGAACAGAGACAGAGCAGATACAGTAAAGATACAGAGCAGATGCAGAGGAGGAGAGGCAAAAAAACAGAGACAGAGCGGATACAGAGACAGTCACAAAGATAGTAACAAATACAGAGCCAGAGCAAGAGCCAGAGGCAAAAGCAGAGTCGGAAGCTGTGACAGAAGCAGAAGCAGATGCAGAGGCAGAAGATCTGTTCTTCTCCTACAGAGCCTCTATAGAAGCAGAGATAGAGCCTCTAGAGGAAGAGGATGAAAATGATGAGGAAGAAAATGAAGCGGTTTATGAAAGAGCATATGAAGAATTTCCTCTGATAACGGATGATCTTGTTGATGTCCCTACGAAGACCTCAGAAGATGAAGATCTCAGGGTACTGGATGGAATGACCATGGTTCCATTTGGGTTGGCCAATGGACCACAAAGTATGCAAAATGTGTATAAGCAATGGATTAAAAGCATAAAAGTTAAGTTCACCAGTAGCTCCTGTCACCCTAACTATTCAGTCCATCCAGAGAAAAGATGATGATGATGCCCCCTGTCAACAAAAACCAAAGCCCTCAAAGCCACAGCCTCTAGAAGGTCCGTACTATGTGACATTCCTGGACTCATCTTTGGAAGATGAGTCCCTAAGTCCAGAAGAAATCACCCCTCATAGAGAAGCAAATAAAGCTCTGATACCCTTCCAGCAACCTCAACAGACGAATGAGTCATCTGTTCAGAAGGAGGACACTAGTTCTAGTGGAACATCAGACGAGCATACTACTCTCTTGAAAGAGTCAGACCTCTATCCAAAAGCAATCCGTGAGACATTCATTTGTGAAGTGGAAGGTGAAAGACAAGTAATGTTCTTGGATACTGAAGGTACCGAACGTCACCTAAAAGTGGGCCTCAATCTTCTAGAAGAAGAACTAGTTGTCCTGCGAGACCTGAGTCAAAGAGAACCTAGACATGTTTGCTTGGTCATATAAAGACCTAAAGGGGATTGATCCCACAATATGCCAACATCACATTGACCTAGAGCCTGATGCCAAACCTGTAAGGCAAAGACAAAGGCGTTATGAATCCTAATTACTCTGCTCTGGTGAAGGCTGAATTATTGAAACTGCTTGAAGCAGAGTTCATTTATCCCGCGGCTATGTGTGGACTTTCGAAAGCTGAATTCGAAGATAAAGAAGGATCATTTCCCTATCCCTTTTACAGACCAACTGTTGGATACAGTGGCAGGCCATGAGCCGTATTCCCTCTTGGATGGATTCAGCGGATATAACCAAGTCCAAATTGCAGAAGAGGACCAATCCAAAACAACCTTCACCACAAAATGGGGGACCTATGCCTATAGAGTGATGCCATTTGGACTCTGTAATGCTCCTGCCACCTTTCAACGAGTAATGATGGCTGCCTTCCAGAATCATCTTCATGATTTCATTGAGGTGTATCTTAATGACTTTTGTGTTTATAGCTTAATCCGCGAGCACTGGGGACACCTAGAGCAATGTTTTGACAGATGCCAAGAGTATGGGATTTCTCTCAACCCCGATAAATGTGTCTTTGCCATCTTCTCAGGAGTTCTTTTGGGCCATATTGTCTCTGCACAAGGGATTGCAACAGATCTGGCAAAGATTGAAAAGATTGCCGCTTTAGCAACACCAACAAACCTCTAGCAATTAAGAGGATTTCTTGGACATGTGGGCTACTACAGAACATTTATTGCACATTTTGCAACCAAGGCAGCCCCTCTGCACAAGCTCCTAAGGAAAGATGTGGATTTCCTTTGGAGTAGTGACTGTGAAGAGGCCTTTAATACCCTAAAATAGTGCCTGATCTGAGCACCTATCTTACAACCTCCTGATTGGATGAAGGAGTTCCATGTGCACACATATGCATTAGTTGAAGGGCTAGGTGTTGTCCTATGTCAAAAGGGCCCCTCTAAATTAGATCAACCGATATATTATGCAAGCCTAAAGGTCACTGATAGGGAACGGAACTACACAGTGACAGAGCTTGAATGCTTAGCAATGGTGTTTACACTGGAGAAGTTTCGACACTATTTATTGTCAATGCATTTTAAGTTCTATGTGGATCATGAAGCCCTGTCCTTCTTGATGAACAAAGCAGATGTTAAAGGACGACTGATGAGATCGTTACTCCTATTCTAGGAGTTTGACTTTGAAGTGGTCACTAAGCCTGGTCGTTCCCATGTCCTAGCCGATCATCTATCACGGATCCCTCAAATAGAAGAAGAGGAACATGATGATCCTGACCTTCCTGATGCTTCTTTGTTTCTAGTTGAAATAGTTACTCCCTGGTATGCAGACATAGCCAACCTCCTGGCAACTCAACAGTATCCTCATGGCATCTTAAGCCGTGAGAAGAAGAAGCTTTTGTTAGAATCAACCCCCTACACCTTGCTAGGCGGTGCACTGTACAAGAAAGGCAAAGATGAAGTGCTGTGAACATATGTTGTAGGGGATGAAATTGGCATAGTATTGAAAGCATGCCATGACGAACCCTGTGGTGGACACTTTGCAGGAGAAGCGACAGCCAGGAAGGCTCTGCTAGCAGGATATTGGTGGCTGACCCTCCACAAGGATGCATATGATTATTGCAAAAGATGTGATGCTTGTCAGTGAATGGGGAAACCCACCAAAACAAGTGCCATGCCATTTCAACCCATTCTTCCCCTAAAGCCGTTCGAGAAGTGGGGGATTGATTTCATGGATCCCATTGATCCACCTACCAGACGGAAGCAGAACATATACATCTTAGTATGTACGGATTATGTCACAAAGTGGTGTGAAGCTAAAGCCCTGAAGCGGGATGATAGTAACAGTGTAGCCGTGTTCATGTATGAGAATATTATCACCCGTTTTGGTAGTCCCCTCGAGCTGGTAAGTGACAGAGGTACTCATTTCCTTAACAAAATCATGGAGGAACTGATGGAACTGTATAAGATCTGCCATTGTAAGTCCACTTCTTATTACCCCAAAGCCAATGGACAAGTTGAAGTCACCAATTACATCCTCTGCTCGATTATGACAAGAAGGATTGCCGCACATCATCACGACTGGGACGATCAACTTACAGAGGCCCTCTAGGCGTATAGGACCTCCCATAAGACAGCTACAGAACAGACCCCTTTCCAGCTAGTGTATGGTACCGAAGCCATCTTCCTTGTTGAGCTAGAATTTCCTTCTTTGCGAGTGGCAGTTAAAGAACGCTTGGGAGATACTGAGTCACTACAACGCCGTCTCCTGCACTTGGAATTCTTAGATGAGATACGAGGGATGGCTCTACAGTGCATGGAAACCACTCAAGCATGACGCAAGGCCTATCATGACAGTTTCATCAAGCACAAGGAGTTCAAAGAAGGTGATCTTATTCTAGCCTATGATTCGAGATTTGGCAAGTTTCCTGGCAAGCTTCAACAACGGTGGATGGGCCCATACAAGGTACTTGCTGTCAATCCTAACGACTTTGTTTAGACCGTTGATGCCTCCGATGATCCTTTTCTCATCAATGGCTATTGCCTGAAGATGTACTTCCCTCCCTGGGGATCTTGACAATCATAGTCAACCTATCCTTTCCCTTTTGGGCATCGCATTGTCCTTCTTGTTGTGCTTCTAATAGCCCTTATGATTCTCCTCATGAGGCGGTCTCGTTCTGATAACCCCTAGCAGAAACATCTCAACCCGACCTTGTTCTCTTCTCGTTTGATCCAACAACGATAGTGAGGTTGGTCCTGACACATGGTATTTCTACCATTTTCTTTCTTAAATGAAAAAAAAGAACAAAAAAAAGAAAAAGAAAAAAACAACAACAAAACAAACAAAACTGTTATGGGAGAAAAGGAAGAAATTCCCTGTCATAACTGGCCTCGTTCTAAGAAAAGGTGGAAACACCCTTGGGTGGGAAGCTGACTGTGGAAAAGGTAGTAACACCCCGCAATTCAGGATAGCTGATTCACCAGCAGAACCTCTTCAGCAAGTAATTCAAAGCCACCTCTCTTGGTGTGCTATCTCCGCAATATCAGTTAGTCTGTCCTTCTTAACAGAGGACCTTTCTTACAAATCATTGAAGTACGAGACTTGTTGGCTACCTCCCTGGGTACGCCTCATCTTCAAGATCCTGACGACAACAACAGCCGACATGATCTTCATCACCAACCCCTTGAGTGATGTGAGCTTTCATCCTAACATGATGGGAATGTGTGTATGGGTTGCCCTCTGTATCTATCAAAGAGTGAGACAGAGGGTGGGGTGAGTGACCAGTCTTTCCCTTTAAATCAAATGAGAGGTGAGATGTGTGAACGGAGTGTTGCACGCATGGGATGGGCCTCTCAATGCACAATGCACGATTTGTTCATGTGCACTGTACCATAAGGCTCCTTGGCCTTCCTTCTTGCACTGTATGCCAGCATAGGGTGGGATGCACAATTGCACTATCAAAAGCGCACAATGCATACAACCTCTGCACAAGTGACCGTGAGGATTACATCAATGGGTTTTAGGAATGGGTTGCCCTCTGTATCTATCAACAGAGCGTGAGATAGAGGGTGGGCTGAGTGTGATTGGTGTTTCTTCAATCAATTATTGAGAGGTGAGGATTGAGGGACGTTGTGACCATTGGAGTCAGGTATGTTCCCATTTTCCTATGCACCCACGGGCTGGGTTTCTACCATAAGCACAAGACACATCATTATGTTCTGTACACTGCACTGCAAGGCTCCCTGGCCTTTCTTCTTGCACCTATGCCAGATGGAGTTGGACGCACTGATGCACCATCAATTGTGCACCCTGGCATACTCTCTTCACACCACCCCTTTTCTTTTTTTTTTTTTTTCTTCGGCCTGGCCAAAAAAAATATTTATTTATTTATTTATTTATTTATTTATTTATTTATTTATTTATTTATTTATTTATTTTTGCACAAACCTGCACAAACCTGCACCTGCACAAACCTGCACTTTACCTGCACTTTACCTGCACCTGCACCTGCACCTGCACCTGCACCTGCACCTGCACCTAAAAAAAAAAACGTGTGTTGTGAAGACACCTTGTTACCTCCTGTAGCCAATAAAGATACAAGACGCAAACTCGATAGTCGACATTCCTCCTTGGCAATATGGGCCAAGTTTTTCTAACCCTACACCTTCTACTTCTCAGTGATGGTTATGTCTTAAGTGTGGGGACATCGTAGTTGGTTTGATGTGAGGTACCAGGTCCTTCTTCTTCGGTTTACCCTTCTTGCTAAGATTCTAAGTGTAGGGACGCGTCCATTTGCGTCTATGTTGCCTACCCCCATGCATATACCCTGTTTTGATTATGCATCTATGACCTGAATTTATTTTACCCTGATGGGGCCCCTTTCCCATTCCTTCGTTCTATTTCACCCTGTCCCCGGGGTTGTTTCCTGATCATTTTTCTTTAACATTTGTTTTGTGATTTTCCCATGTGAACGTATCCTAAGTTCACTGGAATCCCAATCCAACCTTAGAGCCCTGTTCGTCCCTTTGAATTGCATGTTTTTCCTTTTTATTGACCCCTGTTCTGACAAACGGTTCTCAAGTTATTAATTTTTGAAGCAATTCCTGTAAAATGGACGGTTTTCCATGTGAACACATCTTTATTGCTTCAGAACCCTGGTCTGATGTGCCAACCCTATCCTACCCCTTCCCCTTGACATTTTTTCTTCTTACTCCCTGTCATTCTAATACACGGTTCATCCACTATTAATTTTTTCGGGTTTTTGGGACCTTTTCGTGCTTATTTTTCACATTTTTTCATGTGAACCAGCCCTATTTTCACTGAAATTCCATTTTAATTTGACAGTCATGTCTTTCGAGCCTTTCCCCTACTTTTTCCTTTTTTCTCCCCCCTCTCAACTGCCGGATTTTAAGTTATCAATTTTTTCGAGTGTTATCGGGTGTGTTTTTCATGTTTTCCCACGTGAATCCCTCCTAACTTTCCCCAAACTGAGTTTTGATGTGTCAATCCTGTGAATCCCTTTCTTTTGTACATTTTTCCTTTTTATTGTCCTCTATTCAGGCGCACAATTCTTCCCGCATTAATTTTTGAGTCCATTTTCAAGCCCATTTTTTGGGTTTTTCCCATGTGAGCGCATCCTATCTCGATCGAAACTGTGTTTTATCATGATAGAGTTGTTGGATACCTTATTCAGCCCAATTTTTCTTCTTTTTGTACTTCATTCCAGTGCACAAATTTTCCGATATTAATACCCGTATGTGTTTTCAGGTTTATTTTTTTCATTTTTTCCATGTGAACACCCTGATTTTTCCCCAGACCCGGTGTTGCATGTTTTCATCCTTTTCCTCTCGTCTCCCGGCACATTTTTTCTTTTTACAATTTCTCGATCCGACGAACTGTTTGGATTTTATTAATTTTTCTTCATTTTTCTCGTGTGACCACGTTTCTCGTGTCGCGTGTGAACGCACATGTTTCTGGTTTTATGCGCCTCAAGACGCCCTCGTGGCGTCTATGGCTCGTGCATTGCGGTCCCTGCCCCGTTTGATCCCGTCACTGAGAATTTTTTTACTCTCGCCCTTCACATGCGTACGAGACAGGGGTGTGTTTCTTGCCGCTCCATTTTCAATTTTATTTATTTATTTTATTTTTCTTTTTCCATAGAAAAACAAACACAGCAAAAGAAAAAAAAAGAGAAAAGAAAAAAATAACCCACCTTGAAAAAGAGAAAAAAAAAACAAACAACAAGGATACAAAATGAAGAAAAAAACACACAACTGAATACATAATCATAATAATAAATAAATCCCAATTTAATTTTTTTTTAAAGACACAGAAAAAACAACCCAGAAAGAGAACAAAACAAGAAAAAAAAGAAAGAAACAAAGAGAAAAGAGAAAAGAAAAGAAAAAAAAACATACATGTTTTCCTGTTGTGTCCGCGTCCCCACCTTCCTCCCTCCTTCTTCCTCCTCCCTTTCTCCTTCCTCTTCCTCCTCCCCTCCTTCTTTCTTCTTCCTCCTCCCCTTCTCCCTGCCACCTCTTCTTCCTCTTCTTCTCCTTCCTCTTATTTCTTCCTCCTCCACCTTCTTTCCTCTTCCTCTTCCCTCGGCCGCTCCAATCGCCTATGACGCCACCCTTCGCCCTACTCGCCTTGTGCTGCCGCCCTTCGGCCTCCTCGCCCTGTTGCTCGACGCCGCCACCGTCATCTATGATGCCCTCGACACCGCTGCTCGATGCCGCTCTGCCCCTCGATGCCGCGTCGATGTCGTCGCTGCCACCACGCCCGCCTCCTCCTGCACCATCCACCCTCCTCCTCCACCACCACCACCAGCCACACCCTCCTCCTCCTCCTCCTCCTCCTCCCACCCACTGGTAACCATCTACCCTAACCATAGTAACAATCTAGCCTCACCTTAGTCATAACTAACCTCACTTCAATTAAGTTAAACTAACCATTAGTTAACCTAACCCTAGTTAGTTCCCACTAACCCAACCTAAACTAACCCTGGTTAGTCCCCCGCTAACCCTAATTAAGTGACCCCTAACCCTAATTAGTCTAACTCACCCTTAGTTAGTCTACATTAACCCTAGTTAGCTGCCTCATCCTTGATTAACTTAACTAACCTTAGTAAGATTGACTAACCCAGAGTCAATTAACCTAACCCCTAGTTAACCTAACTTCACCCTAGTTAGATTAATTGACCTTTAGTTAGCCTCCCTAACCCTAGTTAGTCTAACCAACATTTAGTTAGACCCCTAACCCTAGTTAGACTTACTGAACCTAACCAAACTTAACTAAACTAACCTAATTTACTAGACTTAACCTGACTAACCTAATTTACCATACTTAACCAAACTAACCTAACTAACTTAATTGATTTATTCAACCAAATTAATTTAATTGACTTTCTCAGACTAAGCTAACTTAATTCACTTAATCTACTCAGTTAGCCCCCGTTCTTGCATTTTCTCTTCCGTTATTTTCCCACTGTGTACGGGTGTGCTAGTGGGCGTTCACGTGCAAGGACGCGCTTCCGACTTTGCCGTGCGGTGGAGTATTGCAGTCAGCCATTCACACGCAGTCATCCTTTGCTGTTCACACGCAGCCCGGGTACCGCCTTTTATTTTTCAACCTGCAAAATACATAAAAATATATATAAAATCCATAAAAAATGTTAAAAATTCATTTAAAATTTAAAAAAAGTACAAAAAATTATAAAAATTTTCCAATATTGCTAAATTTATTTGGAATATTTTTAAAGTGGAAATTTAAAAAAAATAATTTTAAAAAAATTTAAAATCTAAAAATTCCTTCACAAATATATGTAAAATGAGTAAAATTCATTAAAAATTAGTAAAAATTCAGTAATAAATCCAAAAAATATCCAAAAATTTCGACAAATCCCCTTGCCTCTTTTGCCACTAATTTATCAATTAAACATGCTTCCATAAAAGGTAAAATATTATTTGAAGCCAAAAAACACTAATTTTAATACTTCACTTTGTAAAAATTCATTTTAAATTTTACAAATCAGCTGAAAATCATGGATGAATTAACACACATTGTTGACACTTGCTAGATGGCTGAAAATTCAACTCTCACACTTCATAACATATTCATGTGTCATATATCGTGATTTAATTATTTAATTATTAAAAAACAAAATTTAAAAAAAACAAAATAAATAAACCAAACCAAATAATATACACAAAACAAACACACCTAAAATAAAATTGGAAAAAAAAACCACAATCAAACAAAATACAAAATAAAGTTTAAAAAATAGAAAACTCAACAAAAACACTAAGGTGCTTTATTTTTTTCAGTCAATAGTGTTTGTTTTTGCTTGACTGGATTCATTGCATTTTGGGGGACTACTCCATGCACCTTCAGTCCATTGCATACACACCTCTACCATGTATTTATTTTGTGAGCTTAATTCATTTTGATTACCCCTTAACCACACTCAATTGCTAAAATGAACTATATTCACCCATATTTTCCACGCGCATTCGTGCTAAACACACAATTTCTAATAAAAATCAACCAACCGTTCACTTTGCATGCGCTACGTGCACTTAAGAGGCACCTTAATTTTTAATAAAAATGAATCAGCTGTCACAAGAAAGCACGCGCTGGCAAAAAAGCGCTCCACATCACTATTAATTTTTAATTAATGAATTTGCATTTAGAGACCCAGTCTGGGAATCGTAGTTCGGGTTTCGATAAAGCACCGTTCCACCCTAATAATTTGTAATTAAAATTTTAAGAAGGAACCGCCATTTTCTTATTAAGGTTTATAACCTAATAAAATGTCACCCATTGTAAATAGTTTCTTAAAATGAACCCTTGATTAAAATAATTTCCCCTCACTACACTTTTTTTCCCATTTTTTTAATAAACACGCTTCGTGGGATGGGCGTGTAAAGTCCTCTTAGTGAAAATTGATGGTCAAGGTTATGGTTAGGTCCTGATGTACATTTCTATGGTATTATGGTTTGTTTATGTGTTACGATTATGTGTATGGTTTGTAGTTTTCTTTCTTTCTTGCATGATACAAGGTTTTGGGTGCTTGTTTGTTGCATCGCATGAAGTTTTTGGTCGCATATGTGTAGAGGTCATGCCAAATTTTTCCTAGGATGTGGGTTGTTTGGGGTGGTCAATGGGTTAGTTACGTCTATGTGTGTGCCCTTATTATGATTGATTTCTTCTTGATAGCCCTTTGGTTGTTTTGCAGGCATTCTTTGTGATTGTCTGTGTTGTGGTGTGTGTGTTTTCCATCTGAATGGCGCCTCACGCTCCTCCTCCTATCCAGTATGTCTCGCTGGTCAGTAGGAATTATTCTTCCCTACTGGCTTTTGAGCCTATAACGAAAGCAGGACTTGCGACTTTTGTGGCTGCTTCATTCCCATTGATTCCAGATGATCCATCCTTGTGTGATAAGTTCCTTGCATCATACAGCAAGAAGTCGGGCCTGGTTCATGGTGCTTCCATGATATTGACACCCCGAGGGTTAGGGAAGGCTTTGTCTCTTCCCTACAAAGGAGAGCCCTTTGTTACAGCTAGGCAATTATTCTCCAATGATGAGATGTTCAAGCTATTACAGAAGTAGACCAAGGAAATTCTGGATGTCTAGAAAGTGATAAACACTTCAGGTGTATCTTTTTCCATGATCACTAATCCTCTTTGAAAGTTAGTCTGCCAGTTTCTCCAAGACAAGTTTATGCCTACCAAGACACCATCCCATTACTTGTCCAAAGAGCTTTTCACATCTTCTAGGATGGTGTTAAAAGGAGTGGCCATTGATTGGAGTACTTACTTGCTTACAAAGATGGACCAACATTTTGTCAAAGTAACCAGAGGAAATGTTACAAATGTCACATATGGATCCTATTTGTATGCTTTCTTGACATACTCAGGCCTAAACAAGGGTGTGCTACCACCTCCTCCATCTGATCCAGTACCTCCCCCTCCACCTTCAGAAGAGTCAGAACCTATTGATATAGAAGATCTTGATTCTTCTCCTCCACTGGTCATTCAGCGGAAGCACTTGAAGCATGTGGCAGATAAAACTCCTTCAGTTCTTCCTTCAGTCACAATTCCTGCTACATCTGGCAATGGCCTCCCTGCTTACCTCACATGTAACAATTTGTTCAGAGCACATAGAGAGGGTTCCTTGGAAATATCAGTCCATTCACTGAATAGTTTAGTGTCGGGAGATGCTATTCCCTTCCTCTGTAAAGACATCCAGAGTTCAATTGAACTTTCAATGACAGCTTGTGCTCAACAGCTGTATGCTTCTTTTTATGAAGAATTGATGCAGTCCAAAGACCAGTTGCATAAGGCAACCTCAGAGTTAGCCTCTGCTAAAGACACACTTGCAGATCTGTTTAAGCAGATGGAGCAACAAACCCAAATGATTGAGACTCAAAGAGAAGAAATATATTCTTTAAAGATTCAGTTAACAGAAGCTCAATCAGAGGTCACTAAAATCTCAGAGGACAAAGAGAGGATGTCCAAAGAAGCTCAAGAGTTTCAAACTCTCTTAGATGCAAAACTGTCAACCTTACAGATTGCTCATAACACAGTGGAATCACAAGCTTCCCAAAACAAGCAGTTGCAAGACCAACTGACGCAGTCACGGTCTGTTCCTCCAAGCCCCAATGTTCCTTTGATTCCTTCTATCTCTAAGTAGGACTTGGCAGTTCTTCAGAGACAGGCCACATTGTGTCCTTTGTTCCAAGATAAAGTGGAAAGATTGCAGTCTAGGATGGATTTTCTATGGTCTACATTCGAGCACTTCCAGGAGTATGTTCTTCCAGACCATTCTTTCTTTGTCCACTATCAATTGCAAAAGTTGGCCTTTTATGTGAAGCTTTCAACGATGGATCTTCCTCTTCCAGAGGATGGTTGGAGTGGGGCTTGGTCTTCTGAGTTACTGACAGAAGTGGTCCATATGGTGTTTGAAGATTCTGTGATGACGGATACCATGTTGCTGTCTTACATGTATTTACGAGGTGAGATGTTGATTCCAGATGAAGTAGAAATGGCTTGGTATGTGGGGGATGTGGTTTTGCAAGCTGTCTTGTATGTCAACTATTTGGCGTTGCGAATAGATGACATGTTTTAGTGTTATTCTTCAAAAGTGGCTACTTGCACTGACAATTCTTGGCACTCAATGATTTTTTCTATGGTCCTGAATCAACGTCAGAATACAGCTTCTACCTATGTATAGAGCACTAACCAACTGAGGGTGGATCTCTTAGCTCACCTTTCCAAAAACCATCCATTTAATTCAACCTTTTTTTATGCCTATTAGAGAAGATCTGTCTTAGGTCCCTTTGTTCCTAGCCTATTATACTATCAACAAATGGCTCATCGCTATGATACCTATCTTTCTCTTTATCAAACCAATTCAACAGCAATCTTACCTCTTCTTTTCCAACCTCAATCTTTTCCTCAAATTCCCATATTTACCTATTGTTCTTTTATCAAAAATAAAGTTTTTTTCCCTTCTCCACCATGTCTTTCACCATCTATCCATATACCTTCTACTTTTCCTGTTTATCAATTAACACATTTCCTAAGTGATTCACTTAAATTTTCAGCCACTCCTTTAACTTATTCCTCCTTTTATGATTTTGCCTACCCATCTCTTCATCCTCTTTTACTTATTCCACTTCCATCTCCTACCACTTCTATTTCTCAACCCCCTCAGTTGGTTAGTGAATATGAAGGGTTTGATTAGTAGATTCCCAGAAGAAGAGGATGGAGCTCGACTGATTCTCTTACATGACCTCAGATTAATTGGCCAATAATTCCAGGAGATTGGTCA
Source organism: Lygodium microphyllum (assembly GCF_053477565.2). Lineage (NCBI taxonomy): Eukaryota > Viridiplantae > Streptophyta > Polypodiopsida > Schizaeales > Lygodiaceae > Lygodium > Lygodium microphyllum. Next base: position 117,213,201 of record NC_141149.1, on the reverse strand, counting down.
AGCATACCAGAACTATCTTCATTTTGCTCACCAATATTCACAATCTCTAGATCCTTCAGTGAGATCGACAGCTCATTTTGCTTGGTATCTAGCATATATGCATAGGCATTCGCATAATGATCAAAATACCATTCCAAAAATTTGTATGAATGTCAATGTGAACATTGATTCCCACCAGTTGGATGTCCTGTATTTTCATGCCCTATGTCTACCTAGCAGATACCTTGTTTTGCTAGAAAGGATGTGCTGCCTACAGTTCTTTCAAAATCCTCCAAAGACATTTGTAGATGAATCCTTCTCCATGGATCATTTTCGAAACCACCAAGCCTTCAAAAGGGATCACCTTCATTGATGCCTTTGTAATGTATTTTGGATGATTCTTAACGATAGATATATCTCCCTTTTTGGAGGTGTCATTCAGATGGTTGTGTTAGTGTTTGTGTGTGTGTGTTGATGAGTTCGTGCTGATTGAGAATAATTTGTTCGAGAGCTCTTTTCAAACTATTGATGGTGATGGTGGATGGACGCCTATGGTGGAAAGCTAAAGAAAACCTCTCATATCCTTTACAAAATTTTTATGGCTTTTAAATAATTAATCACATGAGTTAATGAATAATGAAGTTTTCCTTCAGTATTTTTTCTAAAGATACAGGTAATAATTGGGGTCATGGTTTGGAGAGATTATTGAAGACCTTACGGAAGATAAAATTGAGCTCTTTAGTGAACTTATATTCTTATCTTCCTTAGGTTGCGAGGACGCTTCCTTTCTAAGTGTAGGGATATGTTGAGAGTGAAAAAAGACTGGATTTTTGACTGATTTTTGTTGTTTTTGAGGTCTGAATGATTGATTTTTGATGGATTTAGAGTGATGTATGGTTGTTAATGGAAGTGTTTGAGAGTGTTTTGGATGATATTGATTTTGTTTTGGAAGTTCATGATGATTCTTAGTGGAGATATAAAGCTCTATGATGTTCTGATAGGGTCTAATTGGTTATGTATACCTTTTGTATAGCTTCTGTTTTGTTCTAATTTTCTTCTGTATGAAGCATGGATTGATGAATGATGAAGATTAAGATCTTTTGGAAGCTTATTGAATAGTTTTTTATAGTTTGGAATGGTTTGAGTATGAATTATGAGGTTTTGATGACCTTCTATAGAGCCTCTATCTCTGCTCTGTCTCTGTACTGTAACTGTACTGTAGCTGCTCTGGCACTATACTGTAACTGTTCTATAGACCTTCTGTAAGTGTTCTTAGAATGTATGTGTGACTTTGGAAAAATTTTCTAACCTTTGGAAAGGATGAATCTAAGTTCAAAAGAGCTAAAACAAATGGAAGAAGCAGCTGGCCGAAGACTGAAGAGAAGACTAAGTGACAGTGTTAGTAGTGAGCTGTGAAGAGACACTGTAGTGGCTCTGGTGACTCTTCATATCAGACATACCTCTTGGGAGGTGCATCCACGACCTAAGTGTTGAGATATCGAGCTCCACTCGTGATATGCCAGGGTGACCGTTGTGCATTTATGTCACCGACTTGTCAGTTTGCAGATGCGGTTGGTACACCGCCCATGAATAATAGCTACATGATAGCTATCCTTATCTACTCTAGTTCGTGGCTCAGTTAGTATGCCACCTTAGTTAGTTGAGTTTGGTTTGAGACCCATATATAGGGTTCTTCTATTTCTTTGTACGAGAGTTTTTTTTTGGCTTCCACAACTAAGAAGATGAAAACTGTTTTCAGCCTCCATCCTTGTGTGTATTCCCCCATTGTGCAAGCAAGAAAGCTACAAGTGAGACTCCTTCCTTCTCTCCCACAATCTTGACATGGTATCAGAGCCTTGTTCGTGGTAAGGAGCTCAAGAAAGCAAGCCAAGCTCGTGGCGTTCTGGTAAGAGGAGCAGTGTTGCTTTCATTTTCTGTTTTGGGAGCAGATCTCTGCAGGTAGCACAGCCGGAAATTGCAAGAGTGCATTGTCTCAGGTTGAGACGCCCTTCGCGGTGAAGCAAGGGGGCAGTATATGCTGCGGGAAAGGGCTTTAGCTTTTGGCGACCCTGTTTTTTGATTTGAGGCCATTTCAGGGCCTGTTTTGGAGGCGGAAGTTTTTTGCACGCACTCAGGAAAAGGCCCAATTTTATGCTGTGCGACCACTGTTCTACAGGTCGGTGAAAAGTTACTGTAGAAATTGCATCGTATGCCTGTGCGCAGAGACATTGGGAGTTACAAAATCATCCTTGTTGCCTGTTGATGCAAAATCGTCACTAGGAAGTGACTATGTGGTTAAACACCACTTTCGTCAGTTTTGCAGATTTGCCCTTGTGAGGCTGAAGCTGTGTTCTCTGCAGTGAAAGAATTTTTTGCAGTATTCTGTAATGGCGTCTGATTCTCTTTCATAGATTGTAACTGAAAAGCTTGACAAGAACAACTTCCAAGCATGGAAGTTTAGAATGACGAATTTCCTTATGGGAAAAGGATATTGGGAATTTGTTGCAGGAAATGAAGAAGAACCAGTTCTTCCTGATGTTCCCAATCAACAGCAAATGCAGGCATTCAAAGCATGGCATGAGAGAGCCAGGAAAGTTATGTACTGGCTGTCTATCAGTATTTCAGACTCTATGATTGTGCATATTCAGGATGCAAGTACGCCAAAGGAGGCATGGGATACTTTGTCAAAAATGTATAGCATAAATACACAAGCCAGGAAAATGCAGCTCAAGCAAGAGTTGCATAATGTGCAAAGAGAAGTATGAGCATCAATGACTACCACATGAAGGTGAAGAAGATTGCAGATGCACTTGCTTCCATTGGGTCGCCAGTGGAAGATGATGATTTAGTTTCCGTGACCTTGAATGGTCTAGAAAAGGATTATGCACAGTTTCGAACATCCATTTCTGTCCGTGAAAGATTTTCTGATTTTGAGGAGTTGATTGCTCTTCTAATTTTTGAGAAGGAGAGAAATGGTAGTGCATCCTCTTTAGGAGGAACTTCAAAAGAAGCTGTCTTCTACTCAAATGCTAGAAGAGGTAGAGGCAGAGGTAGAGGAGGCTGATTTGGAGGCCGTGGTAAAAATCAGAATATGCAGCAAACTCAAGAAAACCAGTCCTATGGAGGAGGACGTGGTAACTCTAGAGGCAGGGGGAGCCAAAGAGGTCGTGGTGGATGGCAAAGAGGCCAAAATGCAAACAGTAATGTTGAATGCTACTACTGTGGTAAAATGGGTCATATGGCTAAAGACTGCTATAAAAAGCAGAATGACATCATGAATGGAAAACTGCAACAACGGAATTATGCATCTTCTAGTAGACAGGGTGATGACAGAAATGAGCATTTGTTTATGGTGCAGCACATGAACAATTCTGTGACAAGTGCAGAAGAAAGCAATGATGTATGGTATGTTGACTCAGGTGCATCAAACCACATGACAGGTCATGCAGAATGGATGGAGGATGCAAGGAAAATGGAAAAACCAGGATTTGTGGAGACTGGTGATGATACTGCACATCCTATTGTGCAAATTGGAAAAATTCCTTTGTCTATGCAGGATGGGAAAAAGAAATACTTGTCGGATGTATTTCATGTCCCGAATATCACCAAGAATCTAGTTTCTATTGGTCAAATGGTTGAGCAGAGCTTGCAGGTCAGATTTAATTCTCATGGATGCTTTGTTAAGGATATGAAAAATAAAGGTCTCTTGATAGCAAAAGGAAAGAAGAAGGGCAGAATGTTTACGTTGGATGCAGACATGTCTGAATTGAGTGTAGCAATGTTTACACATGGGACCGGTGTAGTTGCAGATATTGATATCTGGCATAAACGCACTGGTCATGTTAATGTACAACGACTTAAATCAATGCAAGCCCAAAATATTGTTGCAGGATTGCCAAAATTCAAGGTTGCTATAATGCATAAGGTATGTGAAGCCTGTCAATTTGGAAAACAGGCAAGGAAACCATTTCCTAGACATGTTCAAGAGAGTGAGAAGCCATTGGAATTAATCCACTCTGATGTGTGGACTACTAAAGCTGCATCTCTTGGAGGCTGTTATTATTTTGTCACTTTTATTGATGACTATAGCAGAAAAGTTTGGGTGTATTTTATGAAAAAGAAAAGTGAAGTTTTTGGGCATTTCAAAACTCTTAAAGCTATGGTTGAAAAAGAAACAGGCCTGCAAATAAAATGCCTAAGGTCAGATGGAGGGGGAGAGTACCTCTCAAATGAGTTTGCAAGGTTCCTGCAGGAGCATGGCATAAAGCAACAATATTCATGCAGCCATGTCCCACAACAAAATGGAATTGCAGAAAGGAAAAACAGGCATATTGGAGAGGTGTCTCGTGCCATGCTCAACGAAAAAGACTTGCCAGATTTTTACTGGGCTGAAGCAGTTGCTACAACAGTCTATATAATGAACAGGACTCCCACTGCAGCAATACATGGGATGACTCCAGAGGTATATTGGTAGGAAACCAGATATTTCTCATTTGAAATTTTTTGGTTGCATTGCCTATGTACATGTGCCAGATGAGTTGAGATCCAACTTGGATCCAAAAGCTGAGAAGTGTATCTTTATTGGTTACTCTCTGCAGCAAAAAGGGTATAGATGTTATAACCCTTCTACTCGTAAGTTTATAGTGAGCAGAGATGTTGTTTTTTATGAGATGAGTAGCTGGTATAAACCAGTAAATGTGATTGATAATGTAGATGCACAAAATGGTAATGCTGCACAGAATTCACAGTAGCAGACACAAAATATTAGTGGACCTGAAGTGTCCTCTAGCAGTGGTTCATATTCTTCACCATGGACAGGCAGATTGAGATCAAGAGAATCTCCTCAAAACAATGCAGATAGTGGTATGCAGGTTTCACGAAAAGGAAAAGAGAAGGTAGATCAGCCCATGTTTGATGTGAATACAGGTCACTCTTATGTGGATGGTGAATCCAGTGGCTCAGAACAAAGTATTGATGATGAGTTGGGTATTCCTTCTATTGTTACACCTGGAGTAAGGAAGACCAGGGATGTTTTGAGAGCACCTGGGAGTGAACCTACTTTGTGCAGGTCTACCAGAGCTAGGTATCCTGTGGATAGGCTGAAATATGATGGATTTACAGCCATTCACTATGCATATATGGTCAAAGTGATACAGGAACCAGAACCCACTTCTTTTGAGCAAGCCATGGGAAAAGAAAAATGGGAGAAAGACATGGATGAAGAAATGGATGCCTTGGAAGCAAATGCTACATGGGAATTGGTACCTTTGCCTAAAGGTAAGAATGCAATTGGTTGTAAGTGGGTTTATAAGGTGAAGCACAATGCAGATGGTTCTGTGAAGAGATACAAGGCAAGATTAGTGGTCAAGGGGTATGCACAAACATATGGCATTGACTATGAAGAAACATTCAGTCCGGTTGCAAGGATGGCAACCGTAAGAGCAGTCATTGCTATGGCTGCATCAAAGGGATGGTCTTTACATCAGATGGATGTAAAGAATGCCTTCTTGCATGGTGATTTGCAAGAAGAGGTCTATATGGAGCAGCCACCAAGTTATGTGCATGCTGTTCATCCTGAGTTTGTTTGCAAGTTGAAGAAAGCCTTGTATGGCTTGAAGCAAGCACCTAGAGCATGGTCTGACAAGATAGGACAATATCTTGTCACTATTAGCTTTCAGATTTCCAAGGCAGATTTCTCACTTTATGTGAGAAAAACAGAGAAAGGTATTATGCTACTTGTCATTTATGTTGATGATTTGATTATGATAGGTGACAGTGATGAAGATATCCTTCATGTGAAAATGCTATTGAAGCAAAAGTTTGAGATGAAGGATTTGGGAGAGCTGCGTTATTTCTTGGGCATTGAGGTGATTAGATCACCAAGTGGGATACAACTCTTGCAGAGGCAGTATGGATTGGACATGCTGTCCAAATATGGGATGACAGGCTGTAAGCCTATTTCAGTTCCTTTGGAGCAGAATGTGAAGTTGAGTGCAGATGTAGATGAGCTTCTGGAAGACCCTACTATGTACAGACGCATAGTAGGAAGCTTGTTTTATATGACTATTACCAGGCCAAATTTGAGCTATGCTGTTGGATTGGTAAGTCAGTTTATGCAGGCTCCAAGGAAACCGCATTTGGATGCGGCTAGATGCATACTCAGGTATGTGAAGTCCACATTGCAGCATGGACTATTTTATGAGACTGGGGTTCAGATATAGCTGCATGGATACACTGATGCTGATTGGGCTGGTAGCATTTCTGATAGACGATCTACCAGTGGATATGTGTTCTCTTTTGGGAGTGCTGCAGTCACTTGGAGCAGCAAGAAACAACCTACAATTGCCTTGTCCAGCACAGAGGCTGAGTACAGGGGTGCAGCAATGGCTGCATGTGAGGTAGCTTGGTTGCATAAGGTACTTTATGATATGCATCAGCCTACAGATGGACCAATTGTCATTTATTGTGACAACATGAGTAGTATACACTTGGCAAATAACCCAATCTATCATGCTAGAACAAAGCACATTGAGGTGCATTATCACTATGTGTGGGAGAGGGTTTTACTAGGTCTTATTGATCTAGTTTATGTCAGCACAGAGGATCAGGTAGCTGACATATTTATGAAGGCATTAGGCACAGAGAAGCTGCGCAAGTTCAGAGACCTGCTTGGTGTGCAGGAATTGGGATTGAGCTCAAGGGGGAGTGTTGAGATATCGAGCTCCACTCGTGATATGCCAGGGTTGTCAAGATTGTGGGAGAGAAGGAAGGAGTCTCACTTGAAGCTTTCTTGCTTGCACAATGGGGGAAGACACACAAGGGTGGAGGCTGAAAACAGTTTTCCTCTTCTTAGTTGTGTAAGCCAAAAGAACTCAAGTACAAAGAAATAGAAGAACCCTATATATGGGTCTCAAACCAAACTCAACTAACTAAGGTGGCATACTAACTGAGCCACGAACTAGAGTAGATAAGGATAGCTATCATGTAGCTATTATTCATGAGCGGTGTACCAACCGCGTCTGCAACTGACAAGTCGGTGACATAAATATACAACGGTCACCCTGGCGTATCACGAGTGGAGCTCGATATCTCAACACTCCCCCTCGAGCTCAATCCCAATTCCTGCACACCAAGCAGGTCTCTGAACTTGCGCAGCTTCTCTGCACCCAATGCCTTCGTGAATATGTCAGCTACCTGATCCTCTGTGCTGACATAAACTAGATCAATAAGACCTAGTAAAACCCTCTCTCGCACATAGTGATAATGCACCTCAATGTGCTTTGTTCTAGCATGATAGACTGGGTTATTTGCCAAGTGTATACTACTCATGTTGTCACAATAAATGACAACTGGCCCATCTGTAGACTGATGCATATCATAAAGTAGCTTATGCAACCAAGCTACCTCACATGCAGCCATTGCTGCACCCCTGTACTCAGCCTCTGTGCTCGACAAGGCAACTGTAGGCTGTTTCTTGCTGCTCCAAGTGACTGCAGCACTCCCAAAAGAGAACACATATCCACTGGTAGATCATCTATCAGAAATACTACCAGCCCAATCAGCATCAGTGTATCCATGCAACTGTATCTGAACCCCAGTCTCATAAAATAGTCCATACTGCAATGTGGACTTCACATACCTGAGTATGCGTCTAGCCGCATCCAAATGCGATTTCCTTGGAGCTTGCATAAACTGACTTACCAATCCAACAGCATAGCTCAAATCTGGCCTGGTAATAGTCATATAAATCAAGCTTCCTACTATGCGTCTGTACATAGTAGGGTCTTCCAAAAGCTCACCTGCATCTGCGCTCAGCTTCACATTCTGCTCCAAAGGAACTGAAATAAGCTTACAGCCTGTCATCCCATATTTGGACAGCATATCCAATCCATACTGCCTCTGCAAGAGCTGTATCCCACTTGGTGATCTAATCACCTCAATGCCCAAGAAATAACGCAGCTCTCCCAAATCCTTCATCTCAAACTTCTGCTTCAATAGCATTTTCACATGAAGGATATCTTCATCACTGTCACCTGTCATAATCAAATCATCAACATAAATGACAAGCAGCATAATACCTTTCTCTGTTTTTCTCACATAAAGTGAGAAATCTGCCTTGGAAATCTGAAATCCAATAGTGACAAGATACTGTCCTATCTTGTCAGACCATGCTCTAGGTGCTTGCTTCAAGCCATACAAAGCTTTCTTCAACCTGCAAACAAACTCAGGATGAACAGCATGCACATAACCTGGTGGCTGCTCCATATAGACCTCTTCTTGCAAATCACCATGCAAGAAGGCATTCTTTACATCCATCTGATGTAAAGACCATCCCTTTGATGCAGCCATAGCAATGACTGCTCTTACGGTTGCCATCCTTGCAACCGGACTGAATGTTTCTTCATAGTCAATGCCATATGTTTGTGCATACCCCTTGACTACTAATCTTGCCTTGTATCTGTTCACAGAGCCATCTGCATTGTGCTTCACCTTATAGACCCACTTACAGCCAATTGCATTCTTACATTTAGGCAAAGGTACCAATTCCCATGTAGCATTTGCATCCAAGGCATCCATTTCTTCATCCATGGCTTTCTCCCATTTTTCTTTTCCCATGGCTTCCTCAAAAGAAGTGGGTTCTGGTTCCTGTATCATTTTAACCATATATGCATAGTGAATGGCTGTAAATCCATCATATTTCAGCCTATCCACAGGATACCTAGCTCTCGTAGACCTGCGCAAAGTAGGTTCACTCCCAGGTGCTCTCAAAACATCCCTGGTCTTCCTTACTCCAGGTGTAACAATAGAAGGAATACCCAACTCATCATCAATGCTCTGTTCTGAGCCACTGGATTCACCATCCACATAAGAGTGACCTGCATTCACATCAAACATGGGCTGATCAACCTTCTCTTTTCCTTTTCGTGATACCTGCATACCACTATCTGCATTACTTTGAGAAGATTCTCCTGATCTCAATCTGCCTGTCCATGGCGAAGAATGTGAACCACTGCTAGAGGACGCTCCAGGTCCACTAATATTTTGTGACTGCTGCTGTGAATTCTGTGCAGCATTACCATTTTGTGCATCTACATCATCAATCACATTTACTGGTTTATACCAGCTACTCATCTCATCAAAAACAACATCTCTGCTCACTGTAAACTTACGAGTAGAAGGGTTATAGCATCTATACCCTTTTTGCTGCAGAGAGTAACCAATAAAGATGCACTTCTCAGCTTTTGGATCCAACTTGGATCTCAACTCATCTGGCACATGTACATAGGCAATGCAACCAAAAATTTTCAAATGAGAAATATCTGGTTTCCTACCAGTATACCTCTCCTCTGGAGTCATTCCATGTATTGCTGCAGTGGGAGTCCTGTTCATTATGTAGACTGCTGTAGCAACTGCTTCAGCCCAATAAAAATCTGGCAGGTCTTTTTCATTGAGCATGGCACGAGACACCTCTCCAATATGTCTGTTTTTTCTTTCTGCAATTCCATTTTGCTGTGGGGTATGACTGCATGAATATTGCTGCTTTATGCCATGCTCCTGCAAGAACCTTGCAAACTCATTTGAGAGGTACTCTCCCCCTCCATCTGACCTTAGGCATTTTATTTGCAGGCCTGTTTCTTTTTTAACCATAGCTTTAAGAGTTTTGAAATGCCCAAAAACTTCACTTTTCTTTTTCATAAAATACACCCAAACTTTTCTGCTACAGTCATCAATAAAACTGACAAAATAATGACAGCCTCCAAGAGATGCAGCTTTAGTAGTCCACACATCAGAGTGGATTAATTCCAATGGCTTCTCACTCTCTTGAACATGTCTAGGAAATGGTTTCCTTGCCTGTTTTCCAAACTGACAGGCTTCACATACCTTATGCATTTCTGCAACCTTGAATTTTGGCAATCCTGCAACAATATTTTGGGCCTGCATTGATTTAAGTCGCTGTACATTAACATGACCAATGCGTTTATGCCAGATATCAATATCTGCAACTACACCGGTCCCATGTGCAAACATTGCTGCACTCAATTCAGACATGTCTGCATCCAATGTAAACATTCTGCCCTTCTTCTTTCCTTTTGCTATCAAGCGACCTTTATTTTTCATATCCTCAACAAAGCATCCATGAGGATTAAATCTGACCTACAAGCCTTGTTCAACCATTTGACCAACTGAAACCAGATTCTTGGTAATATTCGGGACATGAAATACATCGGACAGGTATTTCTTTTTCCCACCCTGCATAGACAAGGGAATTTTTCCAATCTGCACAATAGGATGTGCAGTATCATCACCAGTCTCCACAAATCCTGGTTTTTCCATTTTCCTTGCATCCTCCATCCATTCTGCATGACCTGTCATGTGGTTTGATGCACCTGAGTCAACATACCATACATCATTGCTTTCTTCTGCACTTGTCATAGAATTGTTCATGTGCTGCACCATGAACAAATGCTCATTTCTGTCATCACCCTGTCTACTAGAAGATGCATAATTCCCTTGTTGCAGTTTTCCATTCATGATGTCATTCTGCTTTTTATAGCAGTCTTTAGCCATATGACCCATTTTACCACAATAGTAGCATTCAACATTACTGTTTGCATTTTGGCCTCTTTGCCATCCACCACGACCTCTTTGGCTCCCCCTGCCTCTAGAGTTACCACGTCCTCCTCCATAGGACTGGTTTTCTTGAGTTTGCTGCATATTCTGATTTCTGCCACGGCCTCCAAATCGGCCTCCTCTACCTCTGCCTCTACCTCTTCCAGCATTTGAGTAGAAGACAACTTCTTTTGAAGTTCCTCCTGAAGAAGATGCACCACCATTTCTCTGTTCCTCAGAAATTAGAAGAGCAATCAACTCCTCAAAATCAGGAAATCTTTCACGAACTGAAATGGATGTCCGAAACTGTGCATAATCCTTTCCTAGACCATTCAAGGTCACGGAAACTAAATCATCATCTTCCACTGGCGACCCAATGGAAGCAAGTGCATCTGCAATCTTCTTCACCTTCATGTGGTAGTCGTTGATGCTCATACTTTCTCTTTGCACATTATGCAACTCTTGCTTGAGCTGCATTTTCCTGGCTTGCGTATTTGTGCTATACATTTTTGACAAAGTATCCCATGCCTCCTTTGGCGTACTTGCATCCTGAATATGCACAATCATAGAGTCTGAAATACTGATAGACAGCCAATACATAACTTTCCTGGCTCTCTCATGCCATGCTTTGAATGCCTGCATTTGCTGTTGATTGGGAACATCAGGAAGAACTGGTTCTTCTTCATTTCCTGCAACAAATTCCCAATATCCTTTTCCCATAAGGAAATTCGTCATTCTAAACTTCCATGCCTGGAAGTTGTTCTTGTCAAGCTTTTCAGTGACAATCTGTGAAAGAGAATCAGACGCCATTACAGAATACTGCAAGAAATTCTGTCACTGCAAAAAACACAGCTTCACCCTCACAAGGGCAAATCTGCAAAACTGGCGAAAGTGGTATTTGACCACACAGTCACTTCCTAGTGACGATTTTGCATAAACAGGAACCAAGGATGATTCTGAAACTCCCAATGTCTCTGCGCACAAGCATACGATGCAATTTCTACAGTAACTTTTCACCGACCTGTAGAACAGTGGTCGCACAGCATAAAACTGAGCCTTTTCCTGAGTGCGTGCAGAAAACTTCCGTCTGCAAAACAGGCCCCGAAATGGCCTCAAATCAAAAAAACAAGGTCGCCAGGGGCTAAAGCCCTCTCCCGCAGCATATACTGCCCTCTTGCTTCACCGTGAAGGGCGTCTCAACCTGAGACAATGCACTCCTGCAATTTCCGGCTGTGCTACCTGTAGAGATCTGCTCCCAAAACAGAAAATGAAAGCAACACTGCTCCTCTTACCAGAACACCGCGAGCTTGGCTTGCTTTCTTGAGCTCCTTACCACGAACAAGGCTCTGATACCATGTCAAGATTGTGGGAGAGAAGGAAGGAGTCTCACTTGAAGCTTTCTTGCTTGCACAATGGGGGAAGACACACAAGGGTGGAGGCTGAAAACAGTTTTCCTCTTCTTAGTTGTGTAAGCCAAAAGAACTCAAGTACAAAGAAATAGAAGAACCCTATATATGGGTCTCAAACCAAACTCAACTAACTAAGGTGGCATACTAACTGAGCCACGAACTAGAGTAGATAAGGATAGCTATCATGTAGCTATTATTCATGAGCGGTGTACCAACCGCGTCTGCAACTGACAAGTCGGTGACATAAATATACAACGGTCACCCTGGCGTATCACGAGTGGAGCTCGATATCTCAACAAGGGTGACCGTTGTGCATTTATGTCACCGACTTGTTAGTTGTTGCAGATGCGGTTGGTACACCGCCCATGAATAATAGCTACATGACAGCTATCCTTATCTACTCTAGTTCCTGGCTCAGTTAGTATGCCACCTTAGTTAGTTGAGTTTGGTTTGGGACCCATATATAGGGTTCTTCTATTTCTTTGTACGAGAGTTTTTTTTGGCTTCCACAACTAAGAAGAGGAAAACTGTTTTCAGCCTCCACCCTTGTGTGTATTCCCCCATTGTGCAAGCAAGAAAGCTACAAGTGAGACTCCTTCCTTCTCTCCCACAATCTTGACACTAAGAAGGATTATTGAGAGTTATTATGAGAGTATTATAGTGAGGAGATAATGTACTATTGAGAGAGAGAGAGAGAGAGAGAGAGAGAGAGAGAGAATTCTATCAAAACAGTGTAACTGTACATGAGAGATTGAGAGAGAGAACTATGAAGACATTGAAGATGAATACTATGTGATTGATTTACATTCAAAGATGGTGTATTCTTTGTGTTCATGTTCTATTGATGGATTATATGAAGATGTTGAAGATTATGGTTGATTCTATTAAATCGGTGGGAGATATCTACTATGATGCTACGTGAAGAATTGTTGTTTCCTTTGTTTTGGTTATCAAAAGAATGAAATAAAAGCTTGTTGATGTTACAAGACAGATTTTCTTGCAAGAGAATTCCCTTTTCCTTGGTGTTCCTCTTGGGGCTCTAGCCCACATCTGTTGAGGAGAAGGCAGACGGACCAAGGAGGTCTCAGAGGAATAGAGGAGCAAATGAGGGCTTCTGCTCACATAGTCAATATGGCCTTGATGGTTGAGATTATGAGACAAGTAAAGGAGCCAGCTGACTTAGAAGAAGCACTTGCAGATCCAACATGGAAGGCAGCTATGCAAGCCGAGTATGACAACATAATGAAGAATGGCACTTGGGAGCTAGTGGATTGGCCAGCAAAGCAGAAGGTTATTGGCACCAAGTGGCTCTAGAAGGTAAAGTACAAGGCTGATGGTACCTTAGAAAAGTACAAAGCTAGACTACTTGTACAAGGATTTTCACAAGTTGAAGGGTTTGATTTTCAAGAGTCATTTTCCCCAACTATTAGAATGACCACTATTCGCACAATACTTGCAGTGGCTGCCCACAAGTAGTGGCTAGTTTACCAAATGGATATTAAGTCAGCGTTCTTAAATGGTGACCTTAAGGAGGAGGTGTACATGGCTCAGCCACCAGGGTTTGAGGCCCCCCATTCTGAGAACAAATTGTGTAAGCTGAAGAAGGCATTGTATGGGCTGAAACAAGCCCCCAAAGCATGGTACCAGGGGATAGATAAGTTCTTTTTAAGCTTAAACTTCAAAAGATGTGCCTCAAATGCTAACTTGTATGTTTACTGTTCGAAGAGGAGAGAGAGACAGGGTTGAGCAATGTCTAAACCATTCAGGTTCCTTCATCTTCTTCTCATTCTCTCATCATAGAGTAAAACACACATACAAGAGTAACATAGAGTAAGTGACATGCTGACTAGACAGACTAACCATAGTCAGGTCACCGACTAGCTAACCGACTTATTTAATGTAGTCACATGCAGGAGACAGCTGTACACTAGCTGTCATGTCGGTAGTACATAAGGATAGTCACACACTACACGGGGAGCTTGACTTCTAACACTCCCCCTCAAGCTCAAGACAGCATCTGCACACCAAATAGCTGCCTAAAACCACAAAACTTATCTTTACCCAGAGACTTGGTAAAGATATCTGCTACCTGCTCATCAGTCCTCACATGCATAAGATCAACCTTTCCTGCAAGGACCATCTCACGAATAAAGTGGTAGTGTACCTCTATGTGTTTTGTCCTGGCATGGTAAACTGGATTCATGGCCAGGAGCACACTACTCAGATTATCACATAACAGTTTCACTGGAGCATCAACCTGAATATCCAAGTCAGCCATAAGCTTGAGCAGCCAAGCAATCTCACATGCTACCAATGCAGCCCCCATGTACTCTGCCTCAGTACTAGATAAAGCAACCGTAGGCTGCTTCTTGCTGCTCCAACTGATCATGCCACTACCAAAGCCAAAGGCATAGCCACTCGTAGATCGTCTGTCAGTTGAGCATCCTGCCCAATCTGCATCTGTGTATCCAATCAGTGTCAAGGGCTTATCTCTGACATAGAACAGCCCATAGTCTACAGTGGACTTAACATACCTCATGATGCGTCTAACTGCATCCAAGTGCGGCTTTCTCGGCTTCTGCATAAACTGGCTTATCAGCCCTACTGCATAGCTCAAGTCAGGCCTAGTGATGGTCAAGTAAAATCAGACTGCCGACCATCTACCTGTACATAGTCACATCTTCTACTTCAGCCCCAGTGTTCATGTCTAGCTTTACATTCTGGTCCAGAGGTGTATCCAGTGGTTTGCATTTAGCCATGCCATACTTCTTAAGCATTTCCATGGCATAGTGCTTCTGCATCAGCCATAAGCCATTTTCAGCTAGTACAACCTCAATACCCAAGAAATACTTCAGATCTCCCAGATCTTTCATGTCAAATTCAGATTTCAGCATCTTCATAGCATGCTGAATTCCCATGTCATCATCTCCAGTGATTATCAAGTCATCAACATATATGACCAGCACTACCAAGCCACTGTCAGTCTTCTTTGTAAACAGGCTGTGATCAGCCCTGCCGACAACAAATCCAAGACTCTGCAAGTAACTGCTGATCCTAGCATGCCAGGCTCTCGGAGCCTGCTTCAGCCCATACAGTGCCTTTTTCAGCCTGCACACATACTGCTGAAAATTAGGGTGCTCATACCCTTTCGACTGAACCATGTATACATCCTCTGCTAAATCACCGTTGAGGAATGCATTCTTAACATCCATTTGCTGCAATTTCCAGCCTTTTTCAGCAGCCAAGGCAATAATAGTTCGTATAGTTGCCATTTTTGCAACCAGGCTGAATGTTTCATCATAATCCAAGCCATACTGCCGAGCATATCCTTTAGCGACCAGCCTTGCTTTGTACCTTTCCACACAGCCATCAGACTTACATTTGATTTTATAAACCCATTTGCAGCCAACATGCTTTTTCCCTTCAGGCAGTGGTACCAAATCCCAAGTCTGATTTTCAGCCAAGGCTTTCATCTCTTTGTCCATAGCCATGCACCCATTTTCATCCTTTGTTGCTTCAGCATAAGTACCTGGTTCTTTGATCTCCATCACTTTTTTCATGTAGACATAATGCTTTGCAGAATAACCAGAGTACGTCAACCTGTCAATAGGGTATCTGACCCTCTGCGATAGTCTAAGCTGTGGTGCACTACTCGATTCACCTCTCTCATGAGGCGGAATGTACCTATTCTACCTTGTGCCAGGCGTATAGACAGTCGGAATACCAAGTTCGCTGTCTAAAGTATCAGTAGACTCATAGCCCGAAGTCATTCTGCTAGGTGTCATCATACCAGATGCATCCTCAATAACTTTCTCTTTTCATTTGCTATCCAAGACATCATGTCTCCCCCTCACTGACATACCCGTGTCAGTGGACGGTGAGCTCCTCAATCTCCCTGTCCATGGGGATACTGTCTG
The DNA here is from genome assembly GCF_053477565.2 of Lygodium microphyllum. NCBI lineage: Eukaryota > Viridiplantae > Streptophyta > Polypodiopsida > Schizaeales > Lygodiaceae > Lygodium > Lygodium microphyllum. The sequence continues at coordinate 117,197,285 of NC_141149.1, read as the reverse complement.
ACTGATAGGTTGTGTCATAGCAGTGCTCTGCTGCAAATCAACTGTAGAGACATGAGTGGAAGGCATATCAGATGGCACTGCAACTGGTGATACATACCAAGAACCCATCTCATCAAAGATAACATCCTTGCTTACCAAAGTCTCCCTGGTAGAGGGATCATAGCATTTGTATGCCTTCTTCTCCTGCAAATATCCAATGAAAACACACTTATGTGCTTTGGGATCCAACTTCTTCCTTTTCTCATCTAGAATATGCACATAAGCAAGACAGCCAAAGACCTTCATGTGTCGTACATCCGGCTTATAGCCATAGAGCCTCTCAAACGGTGTCATGTCATGAATGCCTGCAGTGGGAGTCCTGCTCAGAATATATGCGACTGTCACAACAGCCTCTGCCCAATAGTAAAGCGGCATATGCTTCTCATTCATCATGGCCCTAGCAGCTTCCATCAGAACCCTGTTCTTCCTTTCAGCTACTCCGTTTTGCTGTGGAGTGTAGCTGCAGGTTAGCTGCCTACGAATGTTATTTTTAGCCAAAAAATCAGCAAATTCATTGGAGACATACTCCCCACCACTATCAGATCTCAAGCAAGAGATGTAACACTCAAATTTCTTCTCAACCTGTGCTTTAAATTTTTGAAAAACAGCAAAGACCTCATCTTTTGTTTTCAATATGTAAAGCCAGGTATATCGACTATAGTCATCAATGAAAGATACATAGTATCTGGAACCCCCCATAGATGCATTATGAGCTGGTCCCCAAACATCAGAGTGCACTAACTGCAGTGGTCGTATACTCTATCTTACATGCCTGACAAACGGCAATCGTGACTGCTTACCAAACTAGCAAGCCTCGCATACATGACCAATATCTGAATATTGGAATCTAGGTAACCCTGTTACCAGCTGCTTCTTCTGCATGGTCTGCAACCTCTGCAAATTGACATGCCCCACTCTCTTGTGCCAAATCTCTAAGTCCCTGATAGTGCCAGAACCCTGGGCAAACATAGCGGAGTTCAGCTCTGGCAGTGTAGCATCAAGAGTGAACATTCTTCCATTTCTGTGGCCTTTCGCGATCAACTTGCATCCATTGCCAAACTCTTCAATAAAGCAGCCATGCTTATTGAAGCGAACCTGCAAGTTCTGCTCTGTCATCTGGCCCACAGACAATAGGTTCTTCGTAATCGAAGGGACATGCAACACATCATGAAGATTCTTCTTTCTGCCATCATGTACAACCAGAGGCACTTTCCCCTTGTGCTCTATGCTATGTTGCGTATCATCACTTGTGCATACATAACCGTGCTTTTCAGCCACCATATCCGTGAACCAATCACCATGAGGGGTCATGTGATTCGAAGCCCCCAAATCAATGTACCACACTGCATCATTAGATGATTTTTCAGCAGCCTTATCTTTGACATACTGCATGGCAAACAATCTATCACCAGAGTCATCTGCCTGACTGGACGTAGCATAATGTCCATGCTGCTTGCCCTTCTGATTTCCCTGCTTCTTCCAGCAATCCTTTGCAATATGCCCATACTTTCCGCAGTAGTGACAATCCTTATCTTTATTTGGATTGTCTGACTGACGCTGCTACTGCCATGAGCCTCTGCCACGGGAGTTAGATCTCCCCCTGCCTCGAAAGTTGCCACTACCTCTTGCATTTGATGACTGCTGATTGCTATTACTATAGGATGCATTCTGCTGGCCTCCTCTGCTAGATCCATAGCCTCTACCATAGCTACCATGACCACGCTGATTCGAATAAAAAACTGCATCCTTATTCTTTGAGCTACTTGACCCTGTAGCTAAGCCAAGCTTCACCTCTTCATGAATCAATAATGCAACCAGCTCATTAAAATCAAGCATCTCAGCCCGCACAGATACTGAAGTGTCAAAAGACTTGTACTCCGGCCCCAAGCCATTTAAGGTCACTGCAACCATATCCTCATCTTCTACCTGTGAGCCAACAGATGCCAGCTGATCTGCTATGGTCTTAACCTCTGTGACATAATCTTATATGGATCTATTCTTCCTCTCCATGTTATTGAATTTCTGCTTCAGTTGTATCTTCCTTGCACTTGTAGTTGTGCCATAGTATTTGACCAATATATTCCATGCATCTGCTGGGGATTCACAGTTCATGATCTGCATCACCATAGCATCCGAGATACATAATGACAGCCAATGTAAAACTTTGCGAGCTCTTTCCATCCAGGCTCGATGCACTCATCTTTGATCAGCTGTAGGATTCCTATCTGGAACTTCAGGTTCAGCCTCAACACCTGTCACTAAGTCCTAGTATCCTTTGCCTATCAGAAAGTTCTCCATGCGGAACTTCCATATTGCATAATTGTTGCTATCAAGCTTTTCTCCCACAATCTGGGTTACATTATCAGTTCTATCAGCATTTGCCATGTTGCAGACCTTGCCTGGCTACCTGCAAACCAAGATCTTCTTAACAGTTCAACTTCAGCCCGAAACTGTTTATGACAGTTTTCTGCAATTAATTGCAGGAAAAAAACAGTAAATTTCAGTCAAATATCAGCCCAAACAACGTCACAATTGGTTGATCCAACTCATAAAGACAACTGCCAATACATATGCTTGATGTTCGGTTCAGATTTAACTCCTGCAGATCCACTGCCAGGGTCCAAAAGCATGCAGTCCAAACCTGTAAACTGCAATTACAGCAGCCTTTCCAAAGTCAAACTCCACCTGGATACATGTAATGCATGTTCCAAAGCTGCTTAGTTGACTGCTGGTACATATGCCACTTCAGACATAAGCATAGAGACATCATCTAGTGTATTCTTAATAAGTGCCAATACCAACAGTTTATGTAAAGATTGTAGTCAATAAACCAGCATAACCCGCTTCAACTAGCTCAAAAAAGTACTTAAATCAGACCATACATTTGCTTCAGTATGTCACCGTCAGTACATGACTATGTAGTGACAATACCTTGTCTACATCTGACAAACAAATCAAACAAAATGTCTGCAATTTATATTCATCCCAAGAAGACAAGATTTCTTTTATTTCAGCTGCAAACTTCCAGTATTCAGTGGCTTTTGATGCTCCTCTCAACCCAAGACAATTCTAACATGCATATGACAGTATATATGTCTTTCAGATGTCTACATCTATCACTCTGTGCTTCAGTAGATAGCAAAATGCTTACTGCCCACAATCCAAGACAGTTTCTAGCCACAAAAGAAGCTTCAAATCTGTGTATTTCAGCCACCAAACTCAGCTTGCAATTGATCAAGACAAGTACATGTAGCCTCCAGCATGTACCTATACTTCACAGGTGCTTCTGGGCATACTCAAGAGCTTCCAATGCTCTTCAAAGTGTTGTAGACTCCATGTATGTTGTGTATACAGCAGTGCAGACAATTTACACAGTTCTGCCCACTCTATTTCAGCTCATATCAGAGCTCAACCACAAGTATTACTCCATGTACTTCACAAAGACCTTTTTCAGTAGGCATGCATGCTTCTCATGACCCATTTATGGTCACCATTGATTGCAGTAGGTAGTGCAGGCCTTCAGCCCAAATAGGCGCAATCACGCTGGTTGCAGACCCCTGTTTTCAGTTCCTGCTGATGAAGATGATGATGGTGATGTTGATGCCACACTCAAATGCACTCTAAACAGCCTCCTCAAGGCTCTCAAGAAGCCACAAGCTCTGATCTTGACCCTGGAGTGTGTAATGAACAAATACCTACCTGCAGTCCACAATGGCAGCCTGTCTGCACAAAAGAAAAATGAGTCTTCACTTTCTAGAAGTACATCTTCACTTTCTCCAGCTCTCAGAGATCCACCAAGTCCTGCTCTGATACCATGTTCGAAGAGGAGAGAGAGACAGGGTTGAGCAATGTCTGAACCATTCAGGTTCCTTCATCTTCTTCTCATTCTCTCATCATAGAGTAAAACACACATACAAGAGTAACATAGAGTAAGTGACATGCTGACTAGACAGACTAACCATAGTCAGGTCACCGACTAGCTAACTGATTTATTTAATGTAGTCACATGCAGGAGACAACTGTACACTAGCTGTCATGTCGGTAGTACATAAGGATAGTCACACACTACACGGGGAGCTTGACTTCTAACATTTACAGGGATGGTGAAAAGTTTGTAGTGATTGTCCTATATGTGGACAACCTTCTTATTACATGTGACTATGAAGATATGATCAACCAAAATCGAAAGGCTTTGAGTTCTGAGTTTGAAATGATAGACTTAGGCTTGCTGTACTATTGTTTGAGAATTGAAGTCTAGCAAGAGCCAGGAAAGATCTTCATCTCTCAGAAGAAGTATGCATGGGAGATCTTGAAGGCATTTGACATGACCAAGTGCAATGAGATAGCTACACCTATGGAGGTGAATGCAAAGTTATCGTTGAGGATACATCAGCACTGGCAGACATTGGGAGGTATAGGAGGATGGTCGGTAGTCTGATATACTTGTGTAATACCAGACCGGATATCACTTTTGCTGTTGGTGTTTTGAGCAGGTTCTCAAACAAACCTCATGAGAGGCATTGGAAGGCTGGGATGTGGGTGCTTAGATACTTGAAGGAAACTCTTGACTATGGTATCACATACAGTTCCGAAATTTCTCTTGTGGGGAATTGTGACTTAGATTGGGCATGAGACAGTGATTCCAGGAAGTCAGTTTCTGGTTATTGTTTCTCTTTAGGTTCAGGAATTTTCTCTTGGATTAGTAAGAAGCAGCCAATAGTGGCATTGTCTTCTACCGAAGCAAAGTACAAGGTAGCTTGTTTTGCTGCATGTGAAGCAGTATGGTTGAGAATGACCCTATGGCATATGGGAGTGTAGGATGAAGAACCAACTGTGCTGAGATGTGACAATCAGAGTTGCATTGCCATTGCCAAAAATCCAGTGTTTCATGCATGCACCAAACATATTGAGATCCAGTATTACTATGTGTGTGATTTGATGGAGGATGGGATAGTGGAACTGGTCTACTATCCAATAGAGGGGAATGGAGCAGATATCTTCACCAAAGCACTTACAAAGGATCTCATCTTCAGAGACTCAGCATTGGTCCGAGGAGATAGTTCACCTATGGGTAGACATTGAGGGGGGGTGTTAGATATGCTCAATGCCCCACCCTCACAAGTGCCACCAATGATCCATGGTGCTCAAAGTTGTAAGGCCCCCATTATGAGGAGAAGCCAAATGTGAGCTCGGCAGACATTGGTTGAGTCCTGACTTGTATATCAGATGAGGTCTATGCACATGGGATTCACTTGTAGTAATAAGGAGACATCACCTGCATGCAAGAAATATATGATAATGCCCCTTATCTACCCCCTATTTATGGGACCTTACCTTATAAAATGTACATTCCTTCCCTTAAATAACCCCCTCCCTTACACTCATGTGGTACCATACGGTAAACCCTAGTGGACCCCCTGGGGATCTATGTGACCGGATGGCAAAAAGGTGACCATTGTGGGTCTAATCTTTGGGTTGGACTGAGTAGTTAAGCTGATAGCAACTCGAGGCACATTGCATCGAGTTGCAGGGTATCTTTCACCCAATCAAAGTTGTTCCAACTAGCCTTAAGCTCTTCATCTATCTTCTGTCTAGATCGCCATCTAAGCTTCACTATGGAAGTGCACGGGTGGACAAAGCCATCTCTATATCAGTTGTTTAGAGCTAAAGAAATTTTCTAATTCTCCTCTTATCTGTTGTGTCCTCTCTATCTCTATCTCTTTCTCAGATTCTATTTGTTGCGCTGTGTAATTTTTACATGCTTTTCAAAAGAATTATTCGTAGTAGAAAAGATTCCATGCTTGTTGACTTGAGTTGCTTAAGCACATTAGTAGACCTTTCCTTCAAGCAATCCCATCATTTCAAGATTTTATGCCATTCTTCCTCAATTCAAAAATTAAAATTTCATCTATTTTAGATGTTGACTGAGGCTTTTTAGTTTTCCTTCCGTATTTTATTCACATTACCTAATTGATCTTACCTTTTGATTTCACCTTACTCCCTTCCCCCTTGAGAATGAGAAGGATCCTTCCTAGGATTAGAGGTTAAAGGGTTAAGGGCATTGGAGAATGGTGCTTCACATCCACATGAGCCAAGCATAGAAGTTTGGATTATATTCCATTTTAGCATTGTGGTCCATGTCAATAGGTCGAATGCCTACGCGAGTGATGTAGGTAAGGACATCTGTTAGGAAGTCACTGGTGAATTGATTCAGATAGCAATGTTAACTCCTCCTCAATTAGGATACAATCTAAAGATGGATGGGTCAGGAGGTGCTCTTCTAGGGGTCTGTTATGAATTCTTGTCAAAACCCTATAGAAGGTTCGAGCTACGTAAGTGGGGTCATAATCTGAGGTTTTGATAGCACGTCTCTATTAAGCATTAGTCATGATTTGATAGCTTGCATATTCCCATTGAAGGCAGAGAGTGTACCATTTCCGTAGCAAGAAAGAAGAGTCGTTGTCAGCGAACTGCTTCAACTCTTCGATTTCTTGGTCAATGGCGTATGTAGTGCACTTGCCATATGACATGATGAGGCATCATTTCTATGCTTGGTCACAGGAAATCTCGGTGGTGATTAACTCCTCAACTGCTTCGGTAGCCTTAACAAATACAAATTCAGATTCTTCCCATGAGCAAGGTAGCGTACACACATCCATTGCGAAAGGATCTTCCAAAAGGTCTAAGTCCAAGTGGTCATAGCTTTTAGCAAGCAACCAAAAAGTAGCATCTAAGCGTCTAAGCAAGCAACCAAGTCATCCCCCATGTTCTTAGCAAAGTCCATGACCAAGGTTAGAATTGATCTCCGTTGATTAGAGGGTGCCTATAGGTGGCTGGGGCTTGTTGACTGAACTAGAGAGTTCCACAATTGATTGTTGTGGCTCTAGTTGCTTCTATAGTTTTGCCTTGGCCTAGGCTGTAGCTACTAGGGGTGCTTCTGAGGTTTGAGGGGCACTAGTAGGCCCAGATTGAGATAGTTTATTTGTAGCAAGATGTGGTTTAGGCCTATAGATTGTTTTAGGTTTTGTGAGGTTCGACTTCGGAGATTCTATGGATTTAGTAGCCTGAATCTCTTGTGGCCTAAGTGCTTGATCTGTCCTAATGTTTTCTGTGGTCAAGCATGAGGGCGGCATTTGAGTAGGGCCCTTGGCCATTTTTCCTTTAGGTACCTAGATCCAGGTGTTACCATCATAGTAGCCTTGTGCTTGCAATAAGGCCTTGGAAACCCATCGTGATTTTGACCGTATGTCAATGTCTATGATTTCATCTTGGCCTCCTAGGTTTCGAGTGTGGGTTCTTAGCGTTGCAAGGTCAGGGATGTGTGCTCCTAGAGGGTGGGTTTTGATGTTTAGGTATCCATTGGAGCCTTGGTTTGTAGGCCTCAGCTTTGGCTTGAGTGATTCGCTCATCTTGAGGTTGGGTGGGTTGTGATAGGTCACGACCCCCCTCCTTAGACTTGACGATGGGTTTCTCTAGCAGTGGCTTTGTAGACTTTGCAGGAGTCGCACAGCCCTTGCTGGAAGTGGTGACTATATGCACGTTGCCTATGGTGAGACTAATGCACTGGGACTCATAGTCAACATTGCAATGAGCTTGCTTTTTAAACGTGTGTCCTGACAACGATTCCGTACCTACATCCTTAGTGTTTGGCAACATGTAAAAGATCATTGGTATGCTCTCAGACTCAATAGAGATTGCTAGTTTGCACTTTCCCAAGACTGCATATGCTCGGCCCCCATATGGGCTGAGTTTGGCATTGGTGGGCTGTAAATGCGGTCTGCCAATGTGAGTCCAATGATCATGAGTTAAAATATTAAAGTCAACTCACTCATTGATCAATGCTTTGAAAGTGTGTGTGTGTGCTCGACAATGACCGTGATGCTCAGGTAGGCTGTTTCTACCGCTTCCTCATCCTCCTTTTCAATGTCTGTGATAGTGGCCACTCGCTCATTGATAGTGTCGAATCACGTGATGGGGGGATTTGCTTGAGATGCTCGGCCAAACACACACTGTATACACAAGAGGAAGCTCACTCAAGAACACAAGAAGAGAGATGGAGGCCAAAACATTTTCTTGCTGATTTTTCTTCTTCTTTCATACACTATACAATGTACACAAAGTATAGATAAGATACAACATAAAGGAAAGTGGCCTTCTACGTCAAACAGTGCATACCAAACTACACTAATCGATTGGCATTATATCTTTGCCAGCTGTAGGTAGGTGTAACAAACTAAATATAATAAGTGATAAGTCAGTGGCCATGTGAGTATCATAATGACCACCAACGTGCTAAGTGTAGACGTGCGGACTCATCTAGCTAGGCAGTCCATCATCAATGTCCACATGTGTTGAGCTTGCCATCTCAACAGATAGGGGATTCGAGCATTGGCGGCTCATGCAGTGGGTGCACGAGAGGCTAGTACTTCTTTATGCGGCTGCCATTGAAGAAGCCTATGCCCTCACCCTATGCGAACTCAGAAAGGCCCTAGCCCTCTAAACTTCATTTTTTTCTTATATCCCTTGACTGAATATAGTAGTACCAAGTCTCCCTGTTTGAAATTACACTGCTTGATGTGCTTGTCAAAGTATCTTTTGCGTCTGGCCTTCTCGCATGTTGGTGTGTGGGTGGCTAGAAGTCAAGTTTTCAATAGGCGCTCTAGCTCAACTAGGTGCTCTGTCCATGCCTCCTTTCCATCCCATCTCTCTTGATGAGTGATTCTCAGGCTAGGAACGAAGAACTCTACAAGTAGAATTTCTTCCATCCCATAGGTTGACCTGAAGGGAGTTTGTCCCACAACCATTTTATAAGCTGTGCGGTAGGCCCATAAGGCTACCATATGAGTTTGTTATCCCAGTTGCTGCGCGAAGCAGAGACTACCTTAGTCAGGACATTTACGAGTATTTTATTCGTAGACTTAGATGGCTGAGGATAATATGATGAGGATTTCCAATGGATGTTTAGAAAGGTGGATAGGAGATGAGCGATCACCTCATTGATGAAGTGCATGCCGCTTTGGTCACACTAATAAGTTCGATGGGGCAACCAAATCTTGAGATTACCTATTCCCAAAGGAACTTCACAGTGGTTCTAGTGTCATTCTTTCTTATAGCTTGTGCTTCTGCCCACTTCGTGAGGTAGTCTATAGCAACAATGATGTATTTCTATTGTGAGTATTATGCTGCGGGTCTGATTGGCCCAATGAAGTCAATTCCCCATTTCTCCAATGGTTGCATTGCAATGATTGGACTCAATTCCATTTTGTCCTTGCGAACTAGTACCTTGGTCCTTTGGCACTTATCATAGTGCTTTGGGAATTGTACTGCATCTCGAAAAAGAGTAGGCCACCATAGCTGGGACTGCAACAGCTTGTGGGCTATTGTGTCTCTACTGAAATGCTCTCCTACTACTCTCCCGTGTTCCTCTACAAGCACATCATGCATTTCATGCTTGCATACACATTTGTGCAGTAGTTTGTCTTGCCCTAGCCAATAGATTTGGCCTACTATCAATTGGTATGTTTGGACCTTGAGAATGAGTCATCTAAGTCAGACTTTTTCTATTGATCATTCAAAGAGTCCGTGCTCAAGCACTTGGACTATGTCACTTGCCCAATGAGGCGTCACATTAGCTTTTAAAAAAAATCTTTTGTGTTGGATAGGCTGAATAGATGGGCAATAGTTTGCAATGCCTTGTCCAGTGACTTCTCTCATGGGGATGCGAGATATATGGTCGGCCATATAATACTGCTTTCCTTTACACATGACCACAGAGAAGTCAAATTCTAAGAGCAAAAGTAACCATCAAGCTATGCATCCTGTAGTGCATGGTTTATTAACAAGGTAAAGCAAGGCTTAATGGTCAATATAGAAGGTAAAGGATGTAGCCAAAAGATAATGACAAAACTTCTTTACAGCAAACACCATGGCTAAACCTTCTCTCTCCATTGTCAAATAGGTCTAGCAATCAATGTATAGTTCAGCACAAACCACTGATAGTACCCTATGTGGCCTAAGATGCATTGAACTCCCTTGAAGTTGGTCGAAGGGAGGGGGGAGGTCTACAATTACCCTAACTTTTGAGGAGTCTGTGGCCATCCCATTCCTAGACACAATGTGCCCTAAAATACAACCGTATATCACCCAAAACTGGCCCTTTAAGGGGTTCAATGAGAGACCGTATTGCCTACATTGTTCAAAGACTATTCATAGCTTTTCTAAGTGCTCTTCCCAGTTGGTGTGGATGCACAAGTCATCGATGAATACCTCCAACCATTTTTTGAGCATGTCCTTGAAGATGGCACACATGAGGCATTGGAAGGTAGCAGGGGCATTGGTCAGCCCGAATGGCATGACTATGTAGGCAAACACCCCCCATTCGATGGTGAATGCCATCTTGTGCCTATTATCATCCAAATGGACTTGCACTTGGTTATATCTTGATAAGCCATCTACGAAACTATAGGCTTTCTTTTCTGCCACTCTCTCTAGTATGTGCTTAGTGTATGGTAATTAGTAGATGTCTCTTTTTGTAGATGCATTGACATTTTTATAGTTCATGCACACTCGATTCTTTCCATTCTTTTTCAAGACTATCACTATGGGTGATACCAGTTTGTGTGCTCTATCTTGTAAATGAATCCTACATTTAGTAGCTTATCAACCTCTTCCTTCATTGAATGTGCATGCTTAGGATTCATTGTGTATGGTCATTGCTTAATTGGTATTGCATTGGGGGTCATGGGAATATTACGAGTCATGATACTCGGATTTATTCCTTTCAACTCGTCTAAGGACCATGCAAACACGTCAGAGAATTCCCTTAAGAAATTTATGAGATTAGTCTCTTCCTCCTTAGTCAAGTTTTCCTCTAGATACATTGGTCGAGGCTTGTCCCCTTCCCTTGACAAGTTGAATTCCTTAACTTTGATGGGTTCACTTGCTTGCTCTTTCCACTTGACTCCTATTAACACCACTATTTGATCACCCTTCTTGAACTTTGTGAAGAGCTTGGGAAAATCCTGGGGTTTCTTCTGTCAGTTAGCTTTTGAAGACTTCAACAATTTTCTTCTTTCTTTCTTTAGCCTCTTGCACTTGAGGTGGATTGGGATGTCTCCATTGGTGCATTTGGTCCTAGATGGTTGAGGCATTTCAAGGTCACTATCAGATCTTACCTCTGACTTGGAGTTGTACTCACAATCATCATTGGAAGAGGTTGTCTCACGTGGTGTGTGAACAAAATGACTCTAGTACCCTTTGGACTAGTAAATGAATCTCATTATATGCAAAGGATTTATCAGAAATGGATTAAGCAAAATAAGCCCTCCTTTAACAATGGCTTCTCTTGTTGCCCTAACTTACCATTCTCAAAAAAGGATGATGATGCTGCACTTGCCAACAAACACCAGTCCTGCAACCCAAGAATAACTCAGATGGTTCTTGTTATGTAATATTCTTGGAGGCATCCTCAAAAGACGAGTCCTCAATTTAGGAATTAATTAACTCTTCCACAAAATTTGAAACAGCCATGATACTATTTCAGCATCCCAAAGAGCCAGATGAGGTACCATTGAAGGAAGAAGTCACTTCTAATGGAGCATCAGATGAGGAGGCCACTCTCTTGAAGGAGTCAGCAAATCTATACCTAGAAGGAGCCCACCGGACCTTCATTTGTGAACTAGAAGATGAAAAGAAATTAAGTTTAGTGGATGCAGATGGCATTCAATGTCACCTAAAGGTGGGTACTAGTCTTCCAGAAGAGGAGCCATCAATCTTGCATGACGTGCTAATAAAGAAGAACTTGGATGTCTTTGCATAGTCATATAAAAATCTAAAGGGGATTGATCCCACGCTATGCCAGCATCACATTGACCTAGAGCTTGATGCAAAACCTATGAGGCAAAAAAAAAGGCACATGAATACAAACTACTTAGCCCTAGTGAAAGTAGAGTTGTTGAAACTCCTTGAAGCTAAGTTTATCTATCCAATAGCTAATAGTGAATGGGTTTTGTCCATCGTAGTAGCACCCAAGAAGAATGGAGAGTTGCAATTATGTGTGGAATTTTGCAAGTTGAACTCCAAGACAAATAAGGATCATTTCCATATTCCTTTGACAGACCAACTGCTAGACACAGTGGCTAGACATGAGCTCTATTCCCTCTATCGAATGGATTTAGTGGATATAATCAAGTCCAGATAGCAAAAGGAGATCAATCCAAAACAACCTTCACGATAGAATGGGGAACCTATGCTTAGTTATGTCTTTTGGGCTATGTAACACTCCTACTATCTTTCAAAGAATGATGATGTGGCACCGAACTAAAATCACCTGCATGATTTCATTGAGGTATTCCTGGATGACTTATGTGTTTATAGCCTAATCACTGAGCATCGAGGACACCTGGAGCAATGCTTTGATCAATGCCAGGAGTAGAGAATATCCTCAACCCCGACAAATGCATTTTTGGAGTCTCTTCAGGAGTTCTTTTGGGCCACATTTTCTTTGTACAAGGGATAGTGACAAATCCCACCAAGATTGAGAAGATTACATCTCTAATAACACCAACCAATCTCAAAAAATTGAGGGAATTTAATAGCCATGTGAGCTATTACAGGAAGTTCGTCAGTCATTTTGCAACAAAGGAGAGCCCCTTACATAAGCTCCCGTGAAAAGATGCAGAGTTCATTTGGACATGTGATTGTGAAGAAGCTTTCAACACTCTGAAGCACTGTTTGATTGAAGCACCCATTTTGCAACCTCCTAATTGGACAAAGGAATTTCATGTGCACATTGATGCATTTGTAGAAGGGTTAGGTGTAGTCTTATGCTAGAAAGGCTCCTCCAAGATTGGTTAACCTATCTACTATGCAAACCGGAAGATCATTGATTGAGATAGGAACTACACATGACAGAGTTAGAGTACTTGGCAATGTTTTTTGCATTAAGTTTCGAAACTGCTTGATGTTGACACACTTCAAAGTTTATGTGGATCATGAGGTACTATAATTCTTGATGAGTAAGGTAGATGTTAAAGGCATAATGATGAGATGGCTCCTTATGTTTCAAGAGTTTAATTTTGAAATGGTTATCAAGCCTAGTCGCTTCCATGTTCTGGCTTATCATATATCGTGAATCTCTTAGATTGAAAAAGAGCAAGATTTTTTGGCTGAAATAATAATCCCATGGTATGCTGACATTGCCAATCTCCTAGCCACACAATAGTATCCCTCCAACATCTCTAGCAGTAGAGAGAAGAAGAAGCTTCTGTTGGAATCAGCCCCCTACACCCTATTAGGCTGCTCTTTGTACAATAGAGGCAAGGATGAAGTGTTATGGAGATATGTTGTGGGTGATGAGATCGGGATCATGCTAAAAGTATGCTAAGATGAGCCCTATGGTAGACAATTTATGGAAGAAGCAAAAACTAGAAAGGCCCTACTCGCAAGTTATTATTTTGGTGGCCTACACTGCACAAAGATGCCTATGACTACTATAAACGTTGTGGTGCTTGTCATAGCAGCTTGGAAAGCCTACTAAATCCAGTGCTATGGCACTACAACCCATCCTTCCCCTAAAGTTGTTCTAGAAGTGGGGCATCAATTTCGTGGTCCCCATTGACTCTTCGACCAGAAGGAAGCAAAACCAATACATCTTGGTATGTACAGACTATGTGAAAAAGTGGTGTGAAGCCAAAGCTCTCAAACGAGATGATGGCAGCATCATAGCCTTGTTTCTGTATGAGAATGTTATCACTTGTTTTGGCAGTCCCTTAGAGCTAGTGAATGATAGAGACACTCACTTTATAAATAAGATTATGGAAGAGATAATAGAGCTTCATAAGATATGCCATTGCAAGTCCATACCCTACTATCCTAGAGCCTATGGCCAAGTCAAAGTTACCAATCACATCATCTACTCGATCTTGATGAGGATGATAGCTGTGCACATCACTGTGATTGGGACAATCGACTTACAGAGGCCTCTAGGCATACAGAACCTCTCATAAGTTTGCTACAGGACATACATATTTCCAGCTGGTGTACGACACAGAATCTATCCTCCCTATCAAGTTAGTACTACCCTCTTTGCGAGTGGCTATCACCAAGCACTTGGGAGATAATGAGTCCCTTCTGCAGCACTACCTCTTACACTTAGAATGTTTAGATGAAATATGATGAATGGCTTTACAGTGTATGGAAACCTTATAGGCTTGACGAAAGGCTTACTATGATAGCTTCATCAAGCACAAAGAATTCAAGGAAGGTGACCTAGTCCTCGCCTATGATTCGTTCTTTGGCAAGTTTTCGGGAAAGTTCCAACAATGTTGGATGGGGCCCTACAAGGTACCCATTGTTAACCACCCTAATAAGGGCTCTGTCCAAGTGCAAGCCGTTGATGTCTCTGATGATCCTTTCCTGATTAATGGTTATCGCCTGAAGAAGTATTACCCTCCTTGGGGATCTTGACAATCACAAATGACAGTTCCTCTCCCTCTTGGCCGTCACTCCTTACTACTCATGCTACTATTAATAGATATCAATCTCATTATGACTGGTTGTCATCATTCTTTTAGCCCTTTATCTCCACCTCTTGCCTCTATGCAGTTACCATCCTATTTAATCCAACTGATGAGGCGAGGCTGATTCTGATCTATCGTGTTCTGCCATTTACCTTTTTTTTTAAAGAAAAAAAGGTAATGAGAGAAAAGGACTTCGGTCAATGTCATGCCAATCTACTCTTCGGAAAAAGTGAAAACACCCTTGGGAGTAGGGTAAAAGAAAAAAAGGAAAAAAAAAGATAGTTAAAAATTTTACAGAGAAAAGGAAGAAATTTCCTACCATTATAGGCCTCATTTTATGAAAAGGTGGCAAACACCCTTAGACAGGAAGTTGGCTAAGGAAAAGGTGGCAACACCCCACAGTCTAGAAGAGTTGACTCCTTAGTTAAAATCCCTAAGATGTCATTTCAAAGCCACCTCCCTTGGTTCATTGTGTCCTATTCTTAGATAGTTGCATCTAGCCCCCACAATAGATGACCTTTTCTACAAGGACTTCAGGTCCCTTAATCTATTGGCTATGCCCCTAGGTACGCCTCTTCATCAGCAAACACTACTTGACATCATCAATAAGAGAAAGTCACTCTTCATTGACAAACCCTTTGATTAATATGAGCTTTTATCCTAACCACATGGGGATGGAGTATGGGCTACCATCGTATATTCATCCACAGAGCGTGAGACAGAGGGGGAGCGTAGCATAATTGGTTTCCCCTTCAATCAACTTTGAGAGATGTTACAGCATTGATGCTAGGTACATTTTCATTTCCCTATGCGCATACAGGATGGGCCTCTACTATCACTAATGAATACGTCACTCTATTTTGTACACTGCACTACACGGCTCACAGACCTGCTTATTATAATTTAGCTTTGTTTTTTCTCAACTCCCTTTGAAGCTAAGGTGGCTAGCTCCACTATACACTCATAGAAGTTGCCTAGTTTGCTCACATCTAAATGGGACCTCAAGCTCCTTCAATTGATTGGCATGTGCCATGGAGTTGTATGGCAATGTTTTGACTGATAATATTAACTATATCTTGTGGTTTTGATAATCCTACGCTCTTGAGATGCTAGTTGCCTCTTGAAAAATTGATCAAACAAGTATGTATCTTTGAAAAATAAAATGTATAGAGGGTCAAGCTATGTAGGACTACAAGGCTAAGTATGATTGCATAGGGATATATTAAAGGGGTAGGTATATCTTGGGTGTCCATAGCCTTGTCAACTAAAGTGATATTACCTCAATAATCTTATTGGAAGAAGCCATGGTGAGAATGACCTCTTGATTCAACTTCTATAGGTTCTTATTCAGCCCATCATGCTAATGATTCATTTAGTCTAGTCCATCTATGGCCTTTCTTTATCAAAAGCTCTTAATTTGACCATACAACTAATGTTTCTTTAAATAATTGCATGATCCACATTTGAATATGTTGTGTGTACTTGTGTCACATTGAGAGATTTTACTCTCACAGCTACATCATCATGAATGATGAGAAAGAGGAATGCCATTATTATATTAATTAGAGTTATTTCATAGTCATGCTTACACAAACACATAATATGCACTATACTTCAAGAGTACAAATCATCAAGCTAACTCACATATGATTTATATTTAAGTAAGTTTTATTATGTTTTTACATGTCTACATTTAATATGTTAATAATGCTAAATTACAACTGCATGATGATGGGAAAGAATAACATTATGATTATATTAATCCATGTGATTATATGCATAGCCATGCTTACACAAACACTTACATACATGAACTATACTTAAGTGAGTGAAATCATTAAACTAACTTACACATAATTTATAGAATTTAGTTGTGTTTGTATCATATCTAGAGTTAAAAATATCAACAATATTAAATTTTAACTAGTAACTGTGCATTTAATTTATCTACACACACACACACATGCATATATATGTGTATGTATGTATGTATGTATAGTTTTACACATTTTTTATTTTTTATTTATATAAATATATATTCATGTAACTAATGCACTTTCAATGTGCCTCCATAGCTATAGCATATGCATGCCTATATATCTATGTTTGATTGTATACATGCTATTGCAATGTGTACATACATACATACATACATACATACATACATACATACATGTGTGCGTGTGTCACAGACACACACACACACACACACACACAGAGGAAGAATGTGTGTATTTGTGTTATGGATTGACTTGCAATGATATGTAAACTAAGTTGTGGTATAAGGGAATACAATAGTTAATAATGTAATGTAGTTGAAACACAAACATCTAGAAATCCTTACTTGAGCAAGGATGGTCGGTATATATATCGTAAGTTATAACCTTAGCTAGACTTCTATATGTTGAGATAGTAAGCTCAACACCTACGTATATGGATGATGAATGACCTAGTTAGATGGGTCCACACATATACACTTAGCATGTTAGAAGCCCTTATGATCCTCACATGGCTACTAACTTATCACTTATTATATTTAGTTTATTGTATCTACCTACATTTGGCATAGTTATAGAGAAATTTGATTAGTATAGTCAGTTATGCACTATTTGAATTAATAGGGCCACGTTCCTTTATGTTGTATCTTATCTATACTTTGTGCATATTGTATTGTGTGAAAAAGAAGAAGAAGAAACCTGCAATAAAACATTTTGGCCTCCATCTCTCTTCTTGTGTTCTTGAGTAAGCTTTCTCTTGTGTGTACGGTGTGTGTTTGGCATAGCAACTTAAGCAAGTTCCCCTACCATGTGTTTCTTGATATGCCATCAAAGAAGCACCGCTAACAGATGCTAGTTTTGAAGGCTAAAGTGAAGGAGAATAAGCAAAAGCTCGAATGAACAAGCAATAGGTAAGAATCTCTCCCATTCTTCCATACTTTCTCTTGGATAGAGCTTATGAAGGGATCAAAAGCATGGTAGAGCAAAAATCTCAAATTGCTATGAGACTTGATGTATAAGCAGAGCACTAATAGATTCAACAAATTAGTCCTTTGGGGCTTTTCCCTTGCCTTTTTGGCCATTGTGTTGATCAAAAGTGGATGCACAAGTTACATATTTCACATATGTAAGCTTTGAGGTGTTTTCCAGGAACCAAATAAAAGTTTCATTTACAAACATGTTGTAGATTCCATGTACTAGTAGAGCAATCACAGTGAAAAAGGTTGCTTAGTGTATTGGTGTGCACTTATTGTGAAAGGTTATAGAAGACATGTTTGCTGTTTTATATCAATCATATGATAATGGTAGGGAACAATGGAAATCCCATCATTAAGAAGCTGGACAAGAATAACTACCCATCATGGAAGTTCTCTAAGAAAGCTGTTTGTTCCTTTCCTTTTGCTTTGTGTGGAAATTTTCTTTGTTTTCTCTATCCTTTTTTTTAGATACATTGGGAGGGAGCATGCTAGACATCATCCTGATGGGGCTAAGAGATTTCAATTTTGAGCTGCTCTAACTTCTCTATTGAGAGCCTCACTTGCAGCAAAATTTTCCTTCATTGCACTAGATTTGGGCTAGTTTTGATCCTTAGGGTGTGCTCTTGGAGCCCATATTTTATGGCTCTCCTTGAGACCTCCAACTTCCTCTTTAGCCCTTCCACAGGGTCATTATCCCTGGCCTGAGTTACATGAAGTAGAGTATTGAGGAAGGCATGTTGAACGCACAACAAATATGAGAAAAACAAAGATTGCTTTAATTTCAAATGAACTAATATAAAGATGGCTCTATCCGCCTGTGCACTTCCACTATGAAGCTTAGATGGTGATCCAGACACATGATAAGCAAAGAGCTTAGGGTAGCTGGAAGAACTCTGATTGGGTGAAAGATAGATCGACGATGGCTTTAGAGGGGACTTCCTTTAATAGCCCTAGAAGGTAGTCTAGTCGGAAAGTCCGACCATATCATGAACCTTTCCTAGTTAGTCGGGGAATATTCCCTTTACTATCAGGCCGAGGGCACTACCCTCGAACCCCTGTCAGGGGGGCCAAAACCAAGGGCTACTTCTATGACCCTAGGACCCTACAATAGGGACCCCTGATAACTCCCACACCCTGGAACTTGATGCATTGTGTCTCAAGTTGCTACAAACATAATTACTCTATCCAATCCAAAGGCTAGATCCACAAAGGTCACCTTTTTGCCATCCAATCACATAGACCTCATCTAACATACAAGTCAGTAATAGCCACTAAAATATATCCATCTTCAAGTGTTTCTCCATGGCATGTCTCATTTGGATGTATTGCATGCACTCTACCAAGTGCAACAATCTCATGATCAAATAGCAAATTCACAGTTTCTCCAAAATAAAATTCGTTATTCATGATACCTGTACAAGTGAGAAAATTGAGATTTTATCATTTGTATGTTGTCACCTCTCAAAAAGAAGAAAATAGTTATGAAATTGCTAAATACAATGAAGTATCAAATTTCATTGAAACAAAAAAAGTACTTAAACATTAGATAGAATGAGTCCAACTTCCATAATAGAAAGTATTAATGGAAACATCGTACAAAAAGAAGGGGATAGATTTGACCATATGGCCAAAAACAAACTTTCTCATGAACTGTGTTGCCATAAAGTAAATAAGAAAAGTTTCTTCTATTATTTTTAGTTGCCTTGATTTTACTTTATTTTATTAGCTACTCTTTGAGTAAGCAAAAACTTCCTTGTGTATTCTCATTGGGAAAAGATATAGCAGATGTTCAAAACTTGTACTATATCTATTCAACACAAGAACAATGATTAAAATTATTTATAATGTGTATAGGAAAAGATTTAGCCACCTGGTCAAAAATATATTGTATGTATTCCATACCATAGCAAATATAAAATTATTTGTGATCTCCATAAGGGAAAACATAGTCAAATTATTGAAACCTTTGTTGTATGTATTTCACATGACAAAAATGATAAAAGTTCATTGTGGTCTCCATAGAAAAATATTTAGCCGAATGGTCAAAACTCAAGCCAAATACACACAACAAGGATAAAAGTTCATTGTGATCTTTATGGAAAAAGATTTAGCTAGATGGTCAAAACCTCTATTGCAACTATTTTACACAAGACTTAGGATTGAAATTCTTTGTGATATTCACAAGAAAAGATTTAGCCATATGGTCAAAACATGTATTTAACCTAGATGATAGAAAGAATAATAATTGTTTGTGATGTCTGTAGAACAAGATTTAGCCAAATGTTCAAAACCTTTATTGTATGTCAACAAGAATAAATAATTTCTGTGATCTCCATTGGAAAATATTTGATCAAATGATCAAAACCTTTATTTCAAGTATTCCACTTGACAATAAGGATAAATATATTTTTGAGAAACTTTGACCTTGTGCTTCAATGTTGAAACCACAATGACCTCTAAAGAATAGGAGATTTCATTCCCTATGATACAAAGTTATAAAGATTGAGGAAATTTTAGCATCAATTAGAAGCTATTTGAGAAGGAAAGATAATTTTATCATGGTTAAATATTTATAAATCTTATACTACCTACTTGTTGATAATAGTAAAATGTATCATATTACATTTTATTTTTAAGTTATACTATTTTAGCCTAAATCATGTTATATTAGTATATCATACTATGTGCATATTATGGAATATATTATCAAAATATTATATATATATATATATATAATTTAAATATATTAAATCATGTTTT
Organism: Lygodium microphyllum; assembly: GCF_053477565.2. Classification (NCBI taxonomy): domain Eukaryota; kingdom Viridiplantae; phylum Streptophyta; class Polypodiopsida; order Schizaeales; family Lygodiaceae; genus Lygodium; species Lygodium microphyllum. The sequence continues at coordinate 117,176,993 of NC_141149.1, read as the reverse complement.
ATAAGATTATGTATATTTAATGTATCTAATATGTAATGTGTAATATCATTGAGGATTTTGAACCCACATTAGTGATAGTTCGAGAGTAGAATCTCTAATAGGGTAGGATAGAGAGTATGTAGGCAAAATCTCTAGCTGTGGAAATAGGGGCAATATCCCAATGGTGGGTTCTTAAGGAGGGGTGAGGGGGAAGGATCTGGTCTAGGAGAAATGCCCCTGCTGAGAGTTTGAGGGCAATGTCTCCTTCGGTGAAGGTTTGGGAGCAATGTCCCCAGTTGGGGTTTTGGGATAGCGCTCGTTGTAGGGATTTGGAGGCAAAGCTCCCAATGGGGGGCTTAAGTGGTAGGGCCCCTTGGTGGGGGTATGCGGGCAACACCCCTAGTAGGGGGTTGGGGGTAGTGTCCCTGATGGGGGTCCCCTAGCGAGGGTCCGAGGGCAGTGCCCCCGGTGGGGGTTTGGGGGCAACGCCTCCAATAGGGGGTCCGAGGGGCAGCACCCCCTTGTGGGGGTTTGGGGGCAATGCCCCCAGCGAGGGTTTGGGGGCAGTGCCCCCTTGTGGGGATCTAGGGGCAACGCCCCCAACAATGGGGTTCAGGGGCTACCGGTAGACCCCGGCTGGCGACGGTATAGCCATTACATGATTTTTGAAAAAAACGCGAATTGAAATCTTTAATAAAATTAAAAAATAGGCACAAAAATTAGATCTAAATCTACTCGTATTCTGTAACAAGTTATGGTTACTCGAATAGCGTGACACATTAAATGATCCATTTCATGAGTCGGTCTTTACAACTAATCATGACGTTTTTCAAAATGAGCTTCTCTTCCCCTCCCTCTCTCTTCCACGCAACTCTCTAACTTGAGTGTTTTCTTTGTTGCGTTTTTACAGTTGCAGGTTTCGCATCTCTGATCCTTTGTGTTTTTATCTCTGCTCCTGTCGCCCCTCTCTTACTCTGCAGCTGTTGTAGCCCTAATCTTTGGCGGTTCTATCCCCCTCCTCTTCTTTGACTACTCTCCACTATTTCATTTTCTCAAATTGAAACAGATTGTGCAGTGCGATTTCTGGTTCGAATTAGGATATTATGACCAAAACTACATGCGTCTTCAAATAAAAAATCTTGCTCCAAGGCTTCAGCAATTCAACAAGGTAGTGAATGATGGCCAATCCACACCGTGTTTGCTCTACTTCACGGGTGATTTTTGTTACGTTGGCACACATTACTGACCTACTAATTACAACAGGTTTTCAACTTTTCCCTACTTTATTTTTGATTTTGAGTTAAACTACATTGATTATGATCATTTCAATCCATACAATTACTACAAATCACACTACTACTCTTTTATATGATTAGTATTGAATAATATTAAGATCAAACACCAAAAGCATTTTCTAAATAAGAATCATATATGAAAACTAAATGTAATATGTATTTCAGTATATGTATTTCTGTAGCAATGAGATTAGGCACTCACTCTTGAGAATTCAATGTCTTCTTCTTCTTCTCGATTGCTTGATTGATCTCCTGGAGTGCTTGTCTTTTTGTTGTCCAACCACTACCTTGCAAATGATAGCTTCACTCTACGTGAATATTGAAAACATGACTTCTTGCACTGTTGAAAATACTCTTTTTGTTGTGAATATGAAATATATGATTTGTGTAATGTTGAAAAAAGTCTCTTAGATATGAATATGGAATAAATGGTTTGTGCAATGCTTTTATCAATGAGTGCTTTCAAAATACTAGCCTTTCTTTCTATTCTGTGATGCTATATACCTTAAGATTTTGCCTCAAGGCTAAACCTAGCCTTATATTTCTTTTATCATTCCGTAATATTAGAGCATTTTATCAAGTTCTTATACATCATATTATACTTTACTATATAGAACTTTCCATTATATTGTATTTTCATAGTAAAAGCATTACCATCAGATTTTATGGTTACACTCTTTATATTTTACAATAAGCATATGGCTATACAATACTTACAAATACTCAATATGATTTTGCCATAGGATGTAATTTGATCTTCTAACAACACATATCATGATCTTTCATTAATTTATAGATTAGACCATATGGTCAAAAGATTTCTTGCAATATAAGAAGTACTTTTTATTATTTTATTCAATATAATTTGAGATTTGGCCATGAGGTCAAATCTTTTCTTATAATATAAGAAGTAATTTATGTTATTTTTTTCAATATACTGTGAGATTTTTCCATGTGGCCAAATCTTCTTCTTAAGCTATCTCTTAGCCAAAATAAGGACTCTTGTAGTATCACAATATCTTGCAACCAATCAAGCACTTTGTTCATTTTACTACAAGAATGACATTTTGCCATTTGGTCAAATGTTTTCTTATATTATCAACCCTTGCTTACTTCCAAAAGGAAAGGCTAGTTTCTACTTAGAATTCCTTACTTTCTATAATTTGGCCATATGGTCAAATCTTGTCTTGCAATAAACAAACCACTTTTTTGGAATTTGATCCTAAAAAATTAAGACTAAATCTATGGTGGGTTCAATCACACAAATTTTGGGTATGCTAGATTTGGTTGTATGAAAAAATGTTCCAAGAAAAACATCTTCTATATTATCTTTAAAAAGGAAGACCATGTTCTACTTGGAACTCCTTGATTACCTACTATATTTATAGGAAGTTTCACCATGTGGTCAAAACTTGTTGTGCAACAAACAAACCACTTTGTTTCCATAAACCATTTCTTTCATTTCAAATTTTCATAACTTCCTATCTATATATTCATATATAAATATCATATCATTTTACCACAAATTAGCCACTTTTGTCATTCCACTACAAAATAAAATTGGCCATATGGTCAAATCTTTCATTTTGTTATCAATGCTAGCATCCAAGAATCCCCCATTCTTGTTTTGTTCAGCCATATTATCAAATCTAATCTCATAAATCTTGCAAACCATGAGATCACTTTTTCATTCCACTATAAAATAATATTTGGCTATATAGTCAAATCCAATTTCACAGCATGTTGCAACAAATGAATCACTTTCTTCATATGGTTATGAAACTAGATTTGGCCATATGGTTAAAACCAATTTATAGAAATCGTCTTATCTTGTGGGTTTCGCCATGAGGTCAAATCTCCACCTTTCAAGTGTTTTTCACTTTATCTTATATTGATATCTATGGGATTTGCTACATAGCTATATTTGTTTATGTGTGAATCTCATATCACAATAAACCGCATCCTCTCTTTTACTAGCCTCTAAAAACCCTATGGTAAAAAACCATGGCAAAGTTTCTAATCTTATAGATAAGTCTTATGACTAAATAGGATTTGACCACATGGCTAAAACCAATGACAATGTTTCTACAATATAGCTCCTTTCAAGGGAAACTTACATGTGCACTAATTAAAATGTTAACTTTGGGCCAAATGAAATCGTGAGATTGCTACATAACCACATTGATATATAGGTGGATCTCATATTGGACTAAATCTCATTCTTTGATTAAATAGGATTTGACCACATGGCCAAAAATCTTAGCAAAGTTCCTAGAGTATGATCCTTGCATAGGAAACTTACATGGAGAAGAAATCCAATATTAACTTAGGGACAAAATCATCCATGACATTTTCTACATAACCACAATTATTTTTCACTATATCTCATACCACACTCACACTCAAAATTTCAATATCACTTGACCATTTCGTTAAGCCCATGGTCAAGTCTCACTATTAATAGAATTTGATCTTCTCACCGAAGTCCATGGCAAAGTTTCTACTATATGATTCTTGCAAGAGAAACATAATTAATGCTAACTTAGGGCTAGGTTAATCCATGAGATTTGATACATAAGCACACATATTTATGGTTGGATCTCATATCACACTTAATCTCAAAGTTCAATATTTCATTTTATGGAAGAGTCCCTTTGGAGTACATTTGTCTTGTATTTCGTGAAATCTTGTGTTGTTGTGTTTTCAATTTTCAACTTAGAAATCTTATACATTTATTTAGGTTTTGTGAATTTTGAATATTTTTAAATCCACTTTTGTCTAACAACTTTTTCTCTTTGTAGAACTATTCAATGGCAAAGAAAGATAGCACATCCAAAAAGGAGACCCAAACCATTGATGGAGTTAGTGGTGATTTTGTGTGTCCATGGTATGTGGATGTTTATGATAGTCGAGGAAAAAGGGCTGACAATGTTCTCTTATTCACTTTAAAGAGTGATATTGCATTTTTTCGACAAGATGGTGTCATAGAGAAGATAACAAATGGATGTGCTGGAAAAGAGGGAATACCATGTAATCTTGTTAAGATCAAGGGGAAAAATGTAGTATACAAACTTGATCCTTTGTCATTTCACTTTGCCCGCATTAAAGAGGATGAAGAATACTCTTTGAAACAATGGGATGGACCTTATTTGAGGAGGTAAAGGGCACAGAAGACATTAAATTAGCATTCCAAGCTGTTCAAAATAGTGAGCTACTTTCCCTATCAAGAAAAGGTGATTGCCCCAACAAAAGAATCAAGCTCCAAGATAAACAAATAGACTTGAGATCTTCACCTTCTTCTCAAGAAGAAAATAATTCATGGAATCCCACAAGCTCAAAGTCAAAATCACCTCAACAAAGTTCCTTGTCACAAGCTCTTGTTGTTAGTATGGCTACTAACACTACTAAGAATGATGCCACTTTACCTTCCATGTTAGAAGTTACACCTGCAAAGCCAATAAATTCTCTTGAGGTCAACGGAGTAGAAAGAACATTTGATTCTCCTGAAATAGTTAAGAAGAAGGGAAAGAAGGAAGAATTAGGATTTCACATGTTTGAAAAATTCTTTCCATTTGGTCCAACAACACAATTTCCTATTCTCGTTGATAGGTGTTATGAGGCACCTCCTTTGTATGCTTATAGTTCACTATGTTGGGATTATGTAGAGAAGCTAACCACGTCTTTCATAAAGAATCCCATGAACCCAGCAACAGCAGCATATCTTATGCCTTTTGTACAAGACAACAATGAGAAGAGACCCATGCATCGTGATGAGGTGAATGCTAATAAGTTGGACACTTATAGTTATTGGATTATATCGGGGCTTCACTCAATTCATGCAGCAAAGATATATATTCAGAGTAATACTACATGTTGTCTAGCAACCAAGCATTTATACACCACAAGAAATGCTAGAATATTAGTTGATTGTCCTGTAGAAATGTGCATTGAGCTTTCATGAATGACAAATATGGAATCACATAATGTTATGAAGAATGCTCCTTATGTTGAGCAACTTCAATAATTAAGAGATCAGTGGCTAGCATTTGGTTCTCCACCAAAACCCCAACAAGGGATTTCTAAGACAAGCTCTCAAAGAGTACCATGGCAGGTAATCACATATTTGTTCTATGCTCACTATTTTGATCTTTTTTTTGCAGAGATTTGTGGCATACATTGGAGAAAATTGTGCATCTAGAGATTGCCATATGATTGTTAGCTCCGAAGAAATATTTGATAGTTGGATCAAAATCATAAAGAGATACTCTAGAGGTGAAATTATATCCCAAGAAGAGAGTTTGAGAAAAAAGGGAAGGCAACCTTCTCCTGCTACATTTCATTGCCTTATGGGTTTAAAGGATGGAGACATCCTTACATTACAAGAGGAGATCAATGAAGGTCATATTCTTTTTCTTAGAAACAAATGGGATAAGGAAGATATGATTGACACGGAAACAAGGGCTAAGAAAATCAAGCAAGATAGGGTCCTAAAGAAGGAATTAGTCACTCTTTTCAATGCTTCATTTCCAGAAAGTAGTGCTGTGATGAAGACTTGGGAAGAGCTTGTTGATGATTATGATATTAATGATGAAGTCTACACAAAGATTTTAGGCATTTGCAATGATTGGCTATCAAAGAAGCTCACACATGGAGCTGATGCAGGGTCCCTACCAAATGGAGCAAAAGATGTTGTGAACTTCCTAATTGGAAAAAAGTAAAATCCTCTTCAATCCTCCACTACTTCCCCTTGGCGTGTATATGTTGTCGGATGAAATCTAGAAACCTTTGATCTTATACATAATGTTTACAGAGATCCAATTACCATTGGGGTTGTTGTTCTAGATGCAGCACATGGGGTTGAGGGAATGAAATGGGACTCAATAAAGTTTGCAAAGGTTGTATCCACTCTACTACAAATGACATGTGAACCTAAACAATTTATGTTGTTATCATTTCTTGATCGAAAGCAAATGGCAGCTTTGGAAAATGCTCTTGAAAGCATTTCTTGCAAGTATCACATGCTAATTGGTATTGTTGACTTCCTACCAATGGATAGAACTTTTGCTTTTGGATCTATAGATTCTTTTGTGGTTTTGACATTAGTGACCATGGAGAAAAGCTTCATCAATTTTGAGTGATATATAAACAATGTCAACAAGCCTTCCATTTTGGACTTTGAAGCCTTGGACAAGGAGTGCAATGATGAAGATCTTGAAGAAGAACAAAGGATTGCAAAGGCCATTTTGAGAAAGAAAATGAAAGTTATGGAAACTACAATCAAAGCATTCAATGATGCTCATGAGGTTGTATTTGATGTATATGCAAGTGGACTTGCATCTAAGGTGGCATTGGTAAATCATATGAAGACTATTGCAGTGCTTTGCAACACTCAAGAGCAAAGAGAGGTTGAAGCACAATTGTGGAGGGTCCATGAGAGTGCCAAACAAAATTCAAACTCCCAGGAGGTTCCTCCTACTGAAGTTCAAGTTCTTGAAGTACCACACGAGGGCATAGAAGAATCAAGCCAAGATATAGCAAGTCTAATTATGAAAGAGAAATTAAGGGCTACTTCAGGTGTTTCAACTCCATTCCTTCTCCTTTCATCAAGGAAGACACATTGATGCAATTTTGATTTTTTCTTGAGAAGAAACTTCCATTAGCATTTGCAATATTTTCTTTCTTTGATGATATTAATTAAAGAAACTATGTCTTTAGTTTTTTAATTTTTTAATAAAAGGTACCAAGCATGTTTGGTTTAAAAAATCTATTTAAGTAAATATCTTGCTAAATCAGTATTAAAGAGCCCATTAAAATTTATCATCTTTTGTAAGGATAACTGTTTTTTTCTAATCTAGTGTGTAAGAATACTTATCATAATGAAAAGTTTGAGCTAGCTATGCAAAATTTACTTAAGTCTATTTTAGATCTTATTTCAATTAAACTCTTATATGTGATGTGTTATGATCTTGTCATGTTAGTTTTGGTTAGATTTGTCCACATGGTCAAATCTCTTATGTCTTATAGCCTCTTTTACTACATCACTAGTGTATGTCTATGCATGTACCTTAGGATAAGAAAGCCAACAATATATTGCACACCCCAAAAAAGATTCATTGCACCTCCCAAAGGAGTTTTACCCTAGTAATAAATATTGCAACAAAGATTTCTCTCCAATATATCTTTTGAGATGTGTATATGGAATATTAAGGTAAAATCCTTGTTACAATTTGCGAGTCTAAATATCTATGGGATATAACTAGTTCAAAAATAGAATGGTTAGTCCTTACGAAGAAACTATGAAAACTTATTCAAATAGAGTATAACTTATCTCAATTAAATTATCATGTGTCACTTATATGTGACATAGTTTTGATCACATGGTCAAAAGTATCATGTTTAAATTTTCTTTTAATAATTAGGACTAATAAACACCTTCTTTGTACATGCCATTTTGAAGGCCTTTTTAAAAACTGAGCATGTTAAATATTATAATGATAGTATAATTTGTGCAACTAATTATGAGAATCTATTGTTAGTATCTCAAGTATACTTATAATTAGCGATAAAAAGTAGGTATGGAAAAGTGGCTTTATTAGAATAGATTTTACTTCAAAAAAATCATCATATATATTTTTTTCACCTCATGATATTACTCTTGATTAGATTTGATCACATGGTCAAATGTCTCTTTTCTTAAGACATCATTTATTAAGTAGTATGTATTTATATATTTATCAATGTGAAGTTAAATTGCTTTAGTGTTCTATGCCAGTTTATAGCTCAAACATTAGGTAGAATGATGAGGAAGTAAATGAATCTAATGTGCTTCTTTTTCTTCTTTGTAACTTCAACTAAGACATCTATGGTTGGATATCTAACAGATTCAACAACAGTAGAGCACGATGATGTGATTGATGTTTCCTTGATAAGAAATGCAACACAATTATGTGTAATACTTGATCTCAATTGTCTTCTTTTACAACGATGCTTTGCTAAGTCTAAAAGGTTTCAAAGCTTTCAAATGGAAAAGCAATGGCTTGTTCTTCGACCAGGATGTATGGAGTTTCTTGAATCCTTATTTGCAAGTTTCCAAGTGGGAGTTTGATCAACAGCTTTACATAAGAATGTCATGGTAGTTATTAAGTGCTTGGAGATCCATGCAAAAAGGAAGTATCCTTTCTTCATGATTTGGGGCCAAGAACAATGTCATAGACATCAACTTAAAATCATATATAGGCCAGATAAGATGGGAGTAGAAGCAATGTTCAAGCATGTGAAGTATGTATGGGATCAATATGGAGATGTTTGTTAGCATACCAAGACTATTCTCATAGATGATAGTCCTTACAAAGGATGTCCAAATCCTATTGAGAATTACATTTATCCAAAAACATTTGATATTGATCGTGAAGACTCTATCTTGATCAAAGAACTTCTACCATACTTGACTCGCTTAAGCAAATACCATGATGCACGTGAAGTCATCAAGTTTGATCGATATGGACAAGATCCAGTTTAATATGGACATGAATTGTATGCTCAATTCAAGGTTGTTATTGATGAATGGACTAGAGGAGAGAATGATGGTATTTCATCTTCATCATCAGCATCGCACAAGACCATGATTGATAAAGATGGTATATATGTTCAACCTTCAATTACTTCTTGCTTCAAGAGACCATCTATTATACAAACATCCTCAACAAATGCCTCACGTCATCCGTCTCTTACATTGAACAGCTCACAATTATCCATGTTGAAGCAGACTCCTTTAGTCTTTACTTTGAAAGATATGGAAGCAATGCAACTTGCTCATGAGTTAGGATATCACAAACATTTCAGAAATGGTAGTGCAGCTAAACGTTTTATACAAAATCTACAAAATTTGTATTTTTCCAATATACATGATGTAATAAGAAGACACTGAATCTATATGGACTAATTTTGACTTTCATAATATATATATCCCTTACATTAAAGGCTTTTGTCGTCTTTCTGTGTTGCACGTGCTTCCGACCACTTAGTAAAATAATTAGTTGCTACGATAATATATCTTTTCTGTGTAGTGGACGATGGAGTAATAGGGCCCACAAAGTCGATTTCCCACTTTTTGAACGGAAGGATTGCCATAGGAGTGAGTGGTCGCTTTCTATTCTCTCGGATATCATGTCGCTGAGAGATGTCACATCTTTTAACGTACTCGAATGCATTGTTGAAGATGGCCGGCCACCAATATTTTTCCCTCAAGGCTTTTTGAGCTTTTTGTGCAGTTAACCGCTCAGCAAAATGACCTCCGCAAGCAGAGCCATGGCACTCTTCTAAGATGAAAGGGACCTCGTCAGGCATTATGCATCGGCGGTAGATATTGTCTACCCCTTGCCGATACAACGTGCCTGTGATTATTGTGAATTTTAAAGCTTTCTTCTTGATCTTTTGCTTTTCTGACTTTATTAGACCAGCTCTAGTCTCTCCCGTCGATAAATAATGCGTTATTGCTACATACCAGGAGGGAATAGATGCCGTGTCAATCTTGAACAATGAGTCCCAGTCACTACCTTCAGTAAGAGCTTCCTTTGGCTCCCCAAAGTCCACAAGGCACTCTACGATACCCTGAAACCTGGGTGGCTTGCTTTTAACCTCATAGTCAAACTCTTGCAAAGTGATTAACCACTTTGCCAAACGGTCGGGCGGTTGTAGCTTATTCATCAGCAGTCATAGTCCTTTCGCCTTCATATAAAGGACAACCTTCTCATAAAAGATGTAGTGCCTGAAATTTTTAGTCGCAAAGACCATCACAAGGTACAAATTTTCCATATAAGTATAATTAAATTCGGATACACCAAGCTTCCAACTAGCAAAAGCAATTGGGTGATACCACTTCTCTTCCCACATCTGTGCTAAACAGCAACTAATGCTATGCATGGTAGCTGCTGAAAAGATATAAAAAACTTCACCCCTCTTCGGTGCTTTCAACACAAGTGCTCTTGCGAGTTCTTTCTTTACATCCTTGAAAGCCACCTTACAAGGGTCATTCCACATAAATAAACAATTGAAGGATAACATATTTGTCAATGGCAACGTTTTTTCTACCAAAGCATTTATGAACCGTTAATAATATCCAACTGATGTGACAGAAAGCTATGGACTTCATTGGGGGTGCGTGGCAGACTCATGGCGACTATAGCTTTGATATTTTTAGGATCTGTCACAATCCCTACCGAGCTAACTACATGACACAGCAAGAGCCCATAAGGTACACAAAAAACACACTTCCTCAGATTGAGAGCTATCCAAAATTGTTTGCATCACTCAAAACATTTTTGTAAAATAATCAATTGCCTTTCTCTCATGGTGGCTGCCCCTAAATCGTCAATAAATATCTTTAGCTCCTCAGGAATGCCACCAAAGGTCTTATCGGCAGTTCGTTGCCAAGAACCAGGTGCACTGCATAGACCAAATGCCATCACATGATATGCAAAGGTCTTGAAGACTGTTATGAACGTTGTTTTGATCTTATCCTCTTTTGCAATCGCAATATGATTATAGCTTGCAAAACAGTTCATGAATGAATATATCTCCCTACCTGCCAATTGATCCAGAATCTGGTCGATAAAGAAAAGTGGGTAGTAATCCTTAACTGTTTGCTTGTTCAACTCTTGAAAGTCCACACATAGCCGGGTTTGATTATTTTTCTTCTTCCTGATCACAACTGGTGAACACCATTCAGTGTGCTGCACAAGGAAGATCAAACTCACTTTTCGTAATTTTTGTAACTCAAACAACCTATCCCGCAACTCAAATGGCATATGCCTAACTTTCTGTCGCATAGGACGACTTCTTTCCTTCTATGGAATTGTATGGACAATGAGGCTGGGAGGAATGCCCCTAAATTCATTGTAACTCCAAGAGAAAATATTGTGGAAATCTTGGATTAGAGTGACATAATCCTCCCATTCCTCCACACTAAGCATAGACCTTAGCTTTATTGGCCAGTCATCGTCTCATGTACCAAGGTCTAGTTTGATAACATTTGTGTCCCTTATTCTATCTTGAGCTTCTTATGGCTTATTCAGCATTACTCGATAGACGTCTTTTGTGGGTCGATCCCTCTTTGGATTCGTCAGTCGATGATGTCTCACTTTCAGACATATCTTCCATTGTCTCTAACTCTGTAGAAGACAAGGAAGCTTGCTCACTTTGAGATGATTCAGGATATGCATCGACTACCACACATCTAGCACTTTTTCCAAATATCAATCTACTAGTGGGTATATCTACTTGACAGTCTGCTTGTAAAATCTGAGGTCGACCAAGCAATACTTGGTAACTCGGACGCCTTGCAAATCGGATTATCCTAAAGTCCAGTAGGCATTCTACGTTGGCAACTGTCACGTGGACTTTAGTAATGCAGCGGTGCTCGAAAGCCAGGGAGTGACGGGAGCTCGAAGGAGTCGAATATGGCTGCCTGGGAAGGAGTCCCAATGCCAGTGGGGAGCCGATGGGAAGCTAAGAATGCCACGAACCAAGCTCAAGAATTGGGAAGCTGAGCTCTAATACCAGTTGAAAGGGAGAGGAGGATTGAAGGTTGGACTCGAGAGCTATGGCGAAAGAGCAAGAGCAAGAAGCAAGAAAGAGAGAGACAAGAAATGGGAACTCCAACAGTCACAACATGTGACCAGGCCTTTCTTTATTGAAACTATCACTAAAAGAATAAAGAATAAAGTGACGGTGGTGGTGGGCACCCACCACCTGCAGTGTGTACTACAGAGCTATGCGTATGCATATGGTTACGAGCTGATTTCATGGCTGAATATCATATGCTCTTATGACAGATGTCTTATGCTTTACTGTATTTTGGTTGGTTATGTCATGGAGTTGGCTATGTGGGAGCTTTTGCATCCTTGATTGATGCCTTTATGTCTTCCCATCCATTGAGGTTTCATGAGCATTTACAGCATGCTTCTACCACTGATGTACTAGCAGATGATTGTCTTTATGAGCAGGTTCCCTATGTTGTGACAGCCCTCGACCGCTTGAGCTCCGTGGATGCTATGGATAGCCCCATTCATGATGACTTGGATTCCTTGTCATCTTCTACAAGTTCTTCTACTTCAGATGTTGTTTGCTTCCATTATGGGAAGCTTGGGCATGTTCAAAGAAAATGATTTAGATAGATTAGAGAGTAGAGAGACAGAGACGAACTCAACATGAGCAGAGAGTCAGTGATGCAGCAGGTATTACCACTATTTCTAGTGGTGAGGTTGTTGAGTGTTGAAATGACTTGTTTTTTGGCTGATTTTTGTTGTTTTTGAGAGCTGAATGGTTGATTTTATGGGATGATTGATTGATTTGGAAGTGGTTTGAGAGTGTTTTGGATGATATTGATTGTGTTTTGGAAGATTATGATGTTGGTTGATGGTTCTGTGATGTTCTGATAGGTTCTGAATGGTTCTGTATACCTTCTGTTTTGTTCTGTTTTGGTCTGTTTTGTTCTGATTGTCTTCTGTAAAGAGGGATGGAGTATTGATTGATGAAGAATGAGATATTGTGAAAGCTTATTGAATGTTTTGTGAGAGTTTTGAATGGTTTGAGAGTGAGTTATGTAGTTTTGTAGATCTTCTGTAGGTCTTCTGTAGAGCTTCTGTTTCTGTTCTGTCTCTGTTCTGTTCTGTACTGTAGCTGTTCTGGTACTGTTCTGTAGGCTGTTCTGTAAGTGTTCTGTGGAATGTATGTGTGATTTTGGGAAAGTTTTCTAGCCTTGGAAAGAGGTGAATACAAGTGCAAAAGAGCTGAAGGAAGTGGAAGAAGTAGCTGTTGAAGACTCAAGAGAAGACTAGAGTGAAGTGACAGTAGTGAGCTGTGAAGAGACACTGTAGTGGCTCTGGTGACCTTTCATATCAGACATACCTCTTGGGAGGGGTATCCACGACCTAAGAGTGATTATTGAGAGTAATTTTGAGAGATTGTAGTGAGGATATGATGTATTATTGATGGAGAGAGAGAGAGAGAGTCAGAGATAGCCAATTCTATTGAAATAGAGTGATTGTATATGAGAGATTGAGAGAGAAGACTATGAAGATATTGAAGATGAATACTATGTGATGTATTTCCATTCAAAGATGGTGTATTTCTTTGAATTCTTTGTTCTATTGATGGATTTTATGAAGATGTTGAAGAATATGGTTGATTCTATTAAAAACCGTGGGAGATCTACATGATGCTGCATGAAGATTTGTTGTGCCTGGTGTTCTTTTCTTCATTGTGATAATATGAAACATGATAAATAAGCTTGTTGATGTTACAAGATAGATTTTCTTGCAAGAGAATTCCTTTTTCCTTGGTGTTCCTCTCGGGGCTCCATGTTTTTGGTGCGCAGCCGGGGAATCTTGCCATCAACAAGCACCAAAAGAGGCTGAAAATGAAGGAATTGGCATTGCCAAGAAGAGAAGAATTCAATGGATGTTTGTAAAATTCCTTCTTCCACTGAAGAGTTGGAATTTCTCATAATAAAAGCCACTTTTCACAAGAAGTTCATCCCACAATGGCGGAAACATATCACCATCATGATGCATGCTCTATGTGGTGGACAGTTTCCTCTTCCTGTTGAAGCAGCAAAAACTTGCATCTTGGTGGCAAACTATTTGGGAACAAACTGAAGAGCAGAAACAGAGAGAATGAACATCCATGGAAGATTTGGCATTCATTGAGAAGTTTCCAGACAACATCAAGTGGGAGATTGTGAAGAAGCTTCAGGAGTCTTGGTCTGTAGAGGTTCACAGGGACAAGAAGGAAAAGAGTTGGAATTTGTTCGTGGATGCTCAATAGCAAGATACATGGGATGCTTGGTGTACTGATAATCTTCTGTTTGTTCAATTAGCAACCCACTGGAAGTTGGTAGACAGAGTGTTTTTCACAACATACACTATTGAAACCATCAGAAGCTGGCATTACTATGATGATGGCACCACCACCATGCTCAGACGTATGCATTTTGACACCTTCAGAACCGAATACCTTCCTCTGTGCAGTGGCATGAAAGCAGAATTTAGGGACGTTGAGAGGAAAGAAGTAGAAGAAATGTTGGCAAGAGAGTCCTCCAGAGACTGAAATCTTCTGTTAACCCTCTGTGGAGCACTAACAACATAGTGGAGTCAACCCCCTGATGAATGACGCAATAAAAAGGCAAGCGTTAGAACGAGTCCAGAGGTACGTAAGAAGAGAGAAAGCAAGAATCAGAACCGAGAGCGAGCTCGCAGCAGAAGCCGCCTTTGACGCCCTTGCGGAACTCTTTACAGAAGTCCCAATGGCACATCAAGCCCTTCCTCCTCCTGCTGGAGGTCCACTTCCAAGCCAGATCCGTCCTGGAAATATTGATGACAGACCAGCGAATGTAGTCCCATTGCCAGTTTTTAAGGGAGAGTACAATGAAGACCCCGATCTTCATGTAGCAGAGTTTATGGTAGCATGTGTGGCTAACAATGCCAGAACCCCTGAGCATTGGTTAGCAATATTCCCCGCCACTTTCAAGGGTGCGGCGTTTCAGTGGTATGAGAGACAAGCAGCAGGAACTTTTGGCACATGGGACGACCTGAAGTTGGCCTTCCTCACTAAATTCAGGCGTGAAGGCTTTGAAGAGCGGATGAGAGAGGAATTCATGAACCTAAGTCAGTCCTCTAGAGAAAGAGTAGAAGCTTATGTCTCACGAATGGAATCCATCCTGAAGAGATGGACTAACCATAATCTAGATGATGGCATTCAGAAGGGAGTGTTTCTCAGGGGATTACAACCAGAAGTCCGTAAGTTTGTGGAGCTGCAAAGACCAGCCACCCTGCAAGCTGCAACAGAAGGTGCAAGACTGTACGATGAAGTGGAAGCTAGACTAGCAATGAATACAGGAAGAGGAGTCCTACCTCCTCTGGTGCCAGGAATGATGTATCCACCAAATGCAGTTGCTGGGACTGTTCCCTATCCCTACCAACAGATGCCCCCGGTATCACAGTACAGTGCACCAAATCCACAGTGGCCACAATCCATGCCTCAAATGGTGGTTCCACCACAACAACCATGGTCTCAACCAATTTCCTCAATGCCAAATCAGCAGCAACAGTGGAACCCTACCAACTGGAGTCAACAGCCAACGGTTCAAACAGGAGCTCTGAATCAGAACCAGAACAGAGACTCCTCTATACCAACCCAACCAGTTTATGCAGTGATTACAGAGACTCCTCAAAACCCTCCTGCCAGTACGCCCGGAGGAGAAAGCTTGAAGGACTACTTATCCAACTCAGTTGCAAACATAAAAAAGGAGTTGATGGATGTGATTACAGAGCAACTACAGACGCTGAAAGTGAACACAGCGAGCATATCCAACGTTGCAGGAGTAGGAAGAGATGTGATACGGTCAAACACTTGGTGTGGTAAGTGTCATCAAGCAGGCCATTTAGCCACTGAATGTACACGGAAACCAACCATCCCTGGAGCCTTCTGTTCCTACTGTTTGCGGAAGAATCATACAGAGGACATTTGCTCTCTGAAGGAGATGCATGATAGGAGAAGAAAGGAAGAAGACGCAAGATTCAACTTGCTGGAATCCAAAATGACAACACAAGATATTGGACCCAAGCCTAGAGAGTTTGGTCCTAATTTCGGACCCAGAAGATTTCCTTCTCAAAGTTACAGAGGAAGACAGTCTGGCGGTGGTCAGAGATCAGAAGTGGAGTGTTACAGATGCGGGGAAAAGGGACACATCTCACCAAACTGTCCAAATCCTCAAAGGTCAGTAGGTTACAAGCCCTTATGCAGTCGATGCAAAGGAGAAGGCCACACTGCAAAAGACTGTCCAAGCCCAACCCCAGTGAAAAACAGTGCTACTGATAGTCCGTCCAAGGCCCAAGAGCCTACCTCCAATTTGGTAGAATTGGAAGTTGCTGCCATCACGCGTGCAAAGCAGAAGGAACCACCTACCCAGAAAGAAAATAACCCTCCTGCCAGAGCAGTGAAGTTCAATCTTTCACCAGAAGAACAGAACAGAACAGAGCCTAACAGTGCCCTACAGAGCCCTACAGTGCCACAGAGAGTTACAGAGACAGTTACAGAGACAGGACCAGAGGTCCAGGAGGCAGAAGAGGAGGAAGTGCCACAAGTGGCAGAAGAAGTTCCTGTAATTCCTCTGATGGAAGGAAGAGGGAAAATGAAAATGGGTGTTGCCCCATTCCCTAACCGATTAGAAAAGCCAGTGGATCCTATTAAAGAATACGATCTAGTTAGAGATCTAGATACCTTTAAACCAAACCTCACATTCCGACAATTATTGATGTTGTCTCCCAGTTGCCGGAAAAGATTCAAAAGCATACTGACAAAAAGACGTGGTTTAAGGATTGCTCCCTCCACAGTGACAAAGTCCAACAAGGCTCCAGAGCCTGTAAAAGAAGTGGATGTGGCTAATGCTTTTCTAGATCCGGGTACTCCAGAGACTGGCGTGTGGATAGAAGGCTGCTTCATTGCAAATGCACTGATTGATGGAGGTTCATCAGTAAACATTATGACGGATGTGACGATGAAGGATCTAGGCCTACAAGGTGTGCAACCCACCCAATGGCTCATCAGACTGGCGGATCAGAGTAGAATCAAGCCTTTGGGCATTCTTCCATATGTGAAGACTACAATGGCTGGAAAAGATTATTGGTTGACCTATTTGGTGGTGAAGCCAAACTCTTATGGTACATCCTATCCTCTGTTACTAGGCAGACCATGGCTTTTTGAAGCCCGAGCAAGGACGGATTGGTTTAAAGGAACTTTGACCTTGGGCAGAGGACCCAACAAAGTGGTGCTGAAACTGTATGGTTCTCACAAAGGACATGGATCCACCTCCTTGGAATTATCTTCTGATTCCCCTAACGAGGCTACAGATGGAACGTCAGCAGACGAAGATGCTGTCAAACAGATCCTTCCCAAGAAAACAGTGGCACATTCCTTAATAGTGGATACTGTAAGCCGACTTCCAAAGGATGCAAAGCCATTATCAATGGGTGAATACTTCCTGCCTGAACCAGGCATGACTTCTGAAATCACTTCTGATAGTGAGATAGAAGCATGGATGTACTGCTCTCCCTGTTACATCGCCACAGCAGAAGCAGAGACAGAGGCAGGAGGGGAAACAGAGAATCTATTCTTCTGTTACAGAGCTCCTACAGAGACAGAAGCAGAAGCAGAAGCAGAGACAGAAGCAGAAGCAGAAGCAGAAGCATCAACAGAGACAGAAGCAGAAGCAGAATCATCAACAGAGACAGAGACAGAAGAGGATGGATATGATATGGACGAAGAAGATTATGAAAGTGATCCAGAAGAGTCTATCCCACCTGAAGAGGATACATTGGAGGAAGAAGCTCCAGAAGCATCAGAAGCCGATGAGCTCATGCTATGGGACAGAATGGCAATGGTACCATTTGGTCTGGTAAATGGATCTTCTCATATGCAAAACCTTTATAAGACGTGGATTAAGAAGAACAAGCCGTCTTTCAGTAGTGGCTCCTGCCGTCCTAACCTATCTTTGCCAAAGAAAGATGATGATGATGCACCGTGCCAACAAGCACCAATCCCACCAACCCAACAGGCATTAGAGGGTCCCTGTTATGTGACGTTCCTGGATGTATCATCAGAAGATGAGTCTTCAAGCCAAGACGTAATTAATCTTGAAACCAAATCCGAAACGGCGCTTATTCCATTCCAACGTCTTACGGAGCAACCTAAGTCTCCACCAAAAGAGGAAGTTGGTTCTAGTGGGACATCAGAAGAGGACACCACTCCCTTGAAGGAGTCGGATCTGTATCCAGAAGCAGTCCGCGGGACCTTCATCCGTGAAGTAGAAGGTGAAAGGCAGTTAACCTTTGTGGATGCAGAAGGCACTGAACGCCACTTGAAGGTGGGTAGCAGTCTCCCAGAAGAGGAGTTGTCAACCTTGTACAACTTGTTGAAAGAAAATTTGGACGTGTTTGCATGGTCTTACAAAGACCTAAAAGGGATTGATCCCACAATATGTCAACATCATATTAACTTGGAGCCTGATGCCAAGCCAGTACGGCAACGACAGAGGCGAATGAACCCGAATTATTCCACATTGGTGAAAGCGGAGCTGCTGAAGCTTCTGGAAGCCGAGTTTATCTATCCAGTGGCAAACAGTGAATGGGTTTCACCCATTGTGGTTGTACCCAAGAAGAATGGCAAATTGCGAATATGTGTGGATTTTCGAAAGCTTAATTCCAAGACAAAGAAGGATCACTTTCCTATTCCTTTCACAGACCAACTGTTGGACACAGTGGCAGGACATGAGCTTTATTCCCTTCTGGATGGGTTCAGTGGATACAACCAAGTCCAAATCGCAGAAGAAGACCAATCCAAAACAACCTTCACCACAGAATGGGGGACCTACGCTTACCGAGTGATGCCATTTGGGCTCTGCAATGCCCCTGCTACTTTCCAACGCGTCATGATGGCTGCATTTCAAAATCATCTGCACGACTTTATTGAAGTATATTTGGATGACTTCTGTGTCTATAGTTTGATCCGTGAACACTGGGACCACCTGGAGCAATGCTTTGATCGATGCCGGGAGTACGGGATTTCCCTCAACCCCGACAAATGCATCTTTGGGGTCTCTTCTGGAGTCTTGTTGGGCCACATTGTCTCAGCACAAGGGATATCAACAGACCCTGCAAAGATCGAAAAGATCTCAGCTCTGCAAGCACCCACCAACCTCAAACAGTTGAGGGGATTCCTAGGCCATGTGGGTTACTACAGAAGGTTCATAGCCCATTTTGCAACAAAGGCAACCTCCTTGCACAAGCTCCTGAGGAAAGATGCAGAGTTTACTTGGACGGAAGAATGTGACAAAGCCTTCCACACTCTGAAACAGTGTCTGATAGAGGCACCCATTCTGCAACCTCCTGATTGGACGAAAGAGTTCCACGTACACACTGATGCATCAATTGAAGGCTTAGGCGCATTCCTTTGCCAAAAGGGCTCCTCGAAGCTGGATCAACCGATCTATTATGCAAGCCGAAAAGTCACTGATAGGGAACGAAACTATACAGTGACAGAGCTGGAGTGCTTGGCAATGGTGTTTGCCCTGGAGAAGTTTCGCCATTACCTCCTATCTACTCACTTTAAATTTTATGTGGATCATGAGGCCCTGTCCTTCTTGATGAACAAAGCAGATGTGAAAGGACGAATGATGAGATGGCTCCTTCTATTCCAGGAGTTCGACTTTGAGGTGGTTACTAAGCCTGGTCGTTCCCATGTTCTGGCTGATCATCTGTCGCGTATCCCACAAACTGCAGACGAGGAGCAGGATGATCCAGACCTCCCTGATGCTTCCCTATTCTTGGTAGAAACTGTAACTCCCTGGTATGCAGACATTGCCAATTTGCTGGCAACCCAACAATACCCTCCTGGTATTTCTAGTCGGGAAAGGAAGAAGCTCATGCTAGAATCAGCCCCATACACCCTGCTAGGTGGTGCACTGTACAAGAAAGGCAAAGATGAAGTGCTCAAAAGATGTGTTGCAGGAGACGAGATTGGGATTGTTTTGAAGGCTTGCCACGACGAGCCATGTGGAGGTCACTTTGCAGGAGAAGCTACAGCCAGGAAGGCTCTGCTAGCAGGATATTGGTGGCCTACCATTCACAAAGATTCCTATGATTACTGTAAAAGATGTGATGCTTGTCAAAGAATGGGGAAACCCACGAAGACAAGTGCCATGCCATTGCAACCTATCCTTCCGTTGAAGCCGTTTGAGAAGTGGGGCATTGACTTCGTAGGTCCAATCGATCCTCCTACCAGAAGGAAACAGAACCGATACATCCTCGTATGTACAGATTATGTCACAAAGTGGTGTGAAGCTAAACCCCTAAAGCGGGACGATGGTAACAGCGTGGCCCTGTTCATGTACGAGAATATCATCACCCGTTTTGGCAGTCCCTTAGAGCTGGTAAGTGACAGAGGCACTCATTTCCTTAACAAAGTCATGGAAGAGTTGACAGAATTGTATAAGATCCGCCATCGCAAGTCTACTCCCTATTACCCCAGAGCCAATGGCCAAGTCGAAGTCACCAATCGCATCCTTTGCTCGATTCTGACAAGGACGATTGCCGCACATCGTCGTGATTGGGATGATCGACTTACAGAGGCCCTCTGGGCGTACAGAACCTCCCATAAAGCAGCAACGGGACAAACACCTTTCCAGTTGGTGTATGGTACAGAAGCAGTTTTCCCTGTTGAACTGGAGCTACCCTCGTTGAGAGTGGCTATCAAAGAGCGTTTGGGGGATGATGATTCACTGCAACGCCGTCTCTTGCACTTGGAATGTTTGGATGAAATTCGTGGGATGGCTCTACAGTGCATGGAAGCCACGCAAGCTCGACGTAAGGCTTACCATGACAGTTTCATCAAGCACAAGGAGTTCAAAGAAGGTGATTTGGTCTTAGCCTATGATTCACGATTTGGCAAGTTTCCTGGCAAGCTCCAACAGCGGTGGATGGGCCCCTATAAGGTACTTGCAGTCAACCCTAATGGCTCTGTCCAAATACAGACCCTGGATACCTCTGATGATCCCTTTCTGATCAATGGATATCGCCTGAAGAAGTACTTCCCTCCTTGGGGATCTTGACAATTACGGTCACTTGATCTTTTCCCTCGTTGGCGCGGCACTGTACTTCTTATGATGCTACTTCTGTTAGCCGTTCTTCAATCACTCCTGATATGGTGGACGCAACCCTCTGTCCCCTCAAACCCCCCTTCCAGCCTTGATCTCTTATCCTCTATTTTCCACCAGCGACAGTGGCGAGGTGGGTTCTGACACATGGTCTTTCTACCATTCCCTTGTTCAATTTGAAGAAAGAAAAAAAAAAAACAAACAAACAAACAAACAAATCTGTTATGAGAGAAAAGGAAGCAATTCCCTGTCATAGCAGGCCTCGTTCTAAGAAACGGTGATAAACACCCTTGGGCGAGAAGCTGGCTGTGGAAAAGGTGGTAACACCCAACAGTCCAGAAAGTGGATTCATTAATTGATATCCCTCGGATCCAATTCCGAAGCTGCCTCCCTTGGTACGCCGTGTCCTGGGTCTCTTTGCAAAGTGAGTACCTGTCCTCCAGCAGACGACATATTCCTATCCAACACAATGTTCGAATTTGATGGCTACCTCCCTGGGTACGCCTCTTCAACAACTGATGACGCGATCTTCATCGACAACCCCTTGAGTGATGTGAGCTTTCATCCTAACCGGATGGGGAAGTGAGTATGGTTGCCCTCCTGTATCTATCAACAGAGAGTGAGACAGAGGGTGGGGCGAGAGACTAGTCTTTTCCCTTCCAATCAAATGAGAGGTGAGAAGTGTGAATGAAGTGTTGCACGCACAGGAAGGGCCTCTCAAAGCACAAAGCACAATTCGTTCTGTGCACTACACCATAAGGCTCCCTTGCCTTCCTTCTCGCACCGTATGCCGGCACAGGGCGGGATGCACAGTTGCACCATCAAATGCGCACAAGGCATACACCCTTTGCACAAGCGACTGTGAGGATTACATCAATGGGTTTCCGGAAAAGGCTGTCCTCCTGTATCTATCACTAGAGAGTGAGACAGAGGGTGGGCTGAGTGTGACAGGAGTTTCTTCAATCATTTACCGAGAGGTGAGATTGAGGGACGTTACAACACTTGGAGTCAGGTATGTTCCCGTTTCCCTATGCACCCACGGGATGGGTCTTTACCGTCAACACAAAACACATCACCCTGTTCTGTACACGGCACTGTAAGGCTCCCTTGCCTTCCTCCTTGCACCTATGCCAGATGGGTTGGACGCACTAATGCACCATCAACTGTGCACCCTGGCATACTCCTTCTGCACCAATTCCCCCTTGTCGATTTCTAAACCGGGTATGAGATATGGGTTTCAATCATTCTTCTTCGAGTGATATCAGTCATGGGGCGAGTGACTGATCTTTCATTCCAATTGAGTGATTGTGAGTTGAGTGTAATATCCCTCATCATCGACAAATTTCCTGTGATTCCTTCCATCAGCTACCTCCCTGGGTGCTGCCGCGTGGTCCCTGCCATGACGGACGTGCACGCTGTAAAGATGCTTTGGTCCCTCCAGCGCCGACAACAACATTGGACGTGCCATCGATACTCAACCTTGATTCTTGACGAAACGGGCCAAGTTTTTCTAACCCTACAACTTCTGTTTCTTAGTGATGTTCATGTTTTAAGTGTGGGGAAGTTAGTGGATGGTCTGTGGCATGGTCCTGGGTCCCTAATGCTCGGTTCACCCTATCCGTTAAGGTCTTAAGTGTGGGGACGCGTCCCTGCGCGTCTACATTGCATACTCATCTACATATGCCTTATCTTGCTCATGCATGTATACCATGACTTGCTTTTACCCTAATGGGATCCCTTTCCACCCATCCGGTTATTTTCCATCCACCCTTGGGGGCTGTTCCCTTGCAGTTTTCCTTCATTCCCTGATTTTGAGGTTTTTCCATGTGAATGTACCCTACGTTCACCAAAATCCAAATCCAACCTTATACCCCTGTTCCTCCCATTAAACGGTCCATTTTCCCTTTTTACCTACCCCTGTTCTGGTGCACGGTTTTTGAGTTATTAATTTTTGAAGCATTTTACGCAATTTAGCCGGTTTTCCATGTGAACGCGCTTTTCTTGCTTCGAAACCATGATCTGACATCATAGCCCTGACCAACGCTTTTCCCCTGACATTTTTCCTTTTTATTCCGCATCCTTCCGATACATGGTTTGTCCGTTATTAATTTTCCGGGTTTTTAAGCCTTTCTCGTGCGTATTTTTGACATTTTTCCATGTGAACTTGCCCTATTGGCATCGGAATTCCAATTTGATTTGACAACCGTGTCCCCCGTGCCTTCCCCCACCTTTTTCCTTTTTCCTCCATCCTTTTTCGACTTCCGGATTTTTACTTATTAATTTTAAATGAGCTTTCGGGAGTATTTATGGAGTTTTTCACATGTGAACCCTTCCTACTTCCGTCGGAACTGCGGTTTAACGTGATAACCTTGTGCCATTCCTTTCTGCGGACATTTTTCCCTCTTATTGTATGTCATTCCGGTGACCGGTTCGCCCGATATTAATTTCCGATCCCATTTTAGGGTTTGTTTTTTGGGTTTTTCCCGTGTGAACGCGTCTTATCTCCGTCGGAATTATGTTTTGATGTGATAGGATTGTCGGGCACACCTTTCTGCACAGTTTTCCTTTTCTCCGCACCTCATTCCGATGCACGGATCTTTCGATATTAATTTTTAAATTGCGTTTTTGGTTCGTTTTTTGTGTTTTTTGCACGTGACTGCCCTTTACCCCTCCCGGAACCCCCGTCCCATATTTTTCTTGTTTCCCCCCTGTCGTCCTGCCCACTTTTCGTTTTTACGCTATTTCGTTTTGACATCCGGATTGGGAGTTATTAATTTTTCTGTATTTTTGCGTTTTTTTTCTTGCGCTCGTTTTGCGCGTGAACGCGCCCGTTTTTGATTTCACGCGTTTCCGCGCGCCCCGGTCGTGTCCGCGTACCCCGTACCGTCCTCCCCGTGTCGTTTCAATCCCGTCACGGCAAATTTTTTTACCCCGCCCCGCGCACGTGCGCGGGACGGGGATCCGCCTTTTCTTGACCCCGCCCATCCTCCCTAGCCCCTGCTTCTCCCTCCTGCCCGCCCACCCATTTTATTATTATTTTCTTTTTGTTTATTTTTAAAAAAAATAATAATAAAACAAAACAAACTCCTCTCCCGCCTCAACCGTCTCTCTCTCTCTCTCTCTCTTTCTTTCTCTCTCTCTCTCTCTCCCTCTCTGCACGTCCTCTCCCTCTCCCTTCTTCTTTCTTCTCTTTCCTCTCCTTTCTCTCTCCTCCTTCTCCCTCCCTGCCCGCCATCGTTCCTCCCCTTCTTCTTCCTCCTCTTCTTCTTCCTCCCCTTCCTCTTCCTCCCCTTCTTCTTCCTCCCCTCTTCCTCCTTCTTCTTCCCCTCCCTCCTCCTCTTCCTCCCCTTCTCCTTCCTCTCCTTGCCCAGAGCCGCCCGCCGCCTCGTCGAGCCGCCCGACCTGTTGCCGTCGTCGCCGCCTCGTTGAGCCGCCCGACCTGTTGTCGTCGTCGCCGCCCGCTGCCTCGTCGTCGTCGTCGCCGCCTCCTCGAGCCGCCAGAACCGCTGCGCGCCGCCGACCGCCCGGCCCACGCCGCCTCCACCCCGCGCGTTCTCCACCTCCACCCCGCCGACTCCACCTCCACCTCCCCTCCCTTCCACCTCCACCCTCCCACTAACCTAGGTTAGTCACCACCTAACCTAAGTTCGTTAATAACTAACCTAAGTTAATAACTAACCTAAGTAACCTACGTAACCTAAGTAACTTACGTGACTTACGTGACTTGTGACTAATGTGACTTATGTGATTTATGTGACCAATGTGACTTAATTAATCACAACCTTCATTTTTTCATAAAAATTTTTCAAAAAATTTCTACAAATTCCTTCTGCCAGTTGCCAATTTTTGGACCTTTGTCTGCTAGGAATTGCCTTTCCTATAATTTTAGAAAAATCCATCTTTCCTCAAATTCCCCATAAATTGCCAAAAAATATGGAAAAATCATTTTAAAAATTTCTAAAAACATTCTAAAAAATTTCCCTCACCTCCCTTGCTCATTTTCCATTTATTCCAACATAAAACAATCACACCTAAAAATAAAATAAAATAAATAAAAATAAAAAACCAACATAAATCACATTAACACATCTGCTAAGGTGTTGTTTGTTGTTTCATCAGTGCTTTTTGCTTTTCCTTTCCTGGGACTCTTCCGTGCGCATTCCTGCATTTCATACACACCCTGCCAGGTATTTATTTTCTGTTATTTATTTATTTATTTTTCCCCCTTAATCACAATTAATTGTTAAAATCAATTCTTTAATTCACCCACCATGGCACGCGCATTCGCGCTAAATACACATTTTTTTAATTAAAATAAACCAGCCGTTCACTTAGCACGCGCTACGTGCGCTACAGAGGCACTCTAAAATTTTTATTAAAAAGAACCAGCCGTCACATGAGCACGCGCTGGCAAAAAAGCGCTCCACAACACTTTAATTATAATCAATGAATTGCATTTAGAGACCCAGTCGGGAATCGAAGTCCGGGAATCGAATAAAAGCACCGGTTTAACCTAATAATTGGTAATTAAAATTATAATAAGGAACCGCCGTTTTCTTATTAAGGTTTATCACCTAATAAAACTTCACCCATTTTTAATAATTGATTAAAATCAATCCTTAATTAAATTAAATCCCCCCTCACTGCACTTAATCCCTTTTTTAATGAAGCGTTTCGTGGGATGGGTATACGCAGTTCTTAGTGTTGTTTTCCATGGTCCAGTCTTGGTTCTATCACAGATGTCGTATTGATATGTGTTGGATATGATATGGTTTTGGTTTCCTGCCTTTGTTACGGTTACGGGTACGGTATGTAGTTTTTTTTTCTTTTATTGCCTGATACGGGGTTCAGGGTGTTTGTTTGATGCATCGCATGAAGCTTTCGGTCGCATTTGTCTCGAGGTCATGTCAATTTTTTTCTAGGATGTGGTTTGCTTGGGGTTCGTAGGTCGGGTTACGTTTTATTGGTAATTCTCTTATCCTTGGTTTTTTGTCTGTTGCTTTGCAGGCATTCACCTTGATTGTCTGTGTTTGTGGTGTGTGTGTAACCATCTGAATGGCGCCTTCTCATGCTCCTCCCCCTATCCAGTACGTCCCACTAGTTAGTAGGGATTACTCGTCCCTACTTACTTTTGAGCCCCTCACGAAGGCAGGACTTGCTGCTTTTGTGGCCACTCCTTTTCCATTACTTCCAGAGGATCCGTCCGTATGTGATGAGTTCCTGGCCTCTTACAGCAAGAAGACAGGAGTAGTCCAAGGCATGTCTATGACATTGACGTCTCGCGGCTTAGGGAAGGCTCTGTCTTTACCCTTCAAAGGGGAACCTTTTGTGACCACTCGACAGCTCTTCTCTAATGAAGAGATTCTCAAACTGTTGCAGAAGCAGACAAGGGAGGTCCTTGATGTTAAGAAAGTGATAAACTCTTCAGGAGTTTCGTTTTCTATGATCACTGATCCCGTCTGGAAGACGATGTGCCAGTTCCTTCAGGACAGGTTTATGCCTGCCAAAACGCCATCCCACTATTTGTCCAAAGAGCTTTTCACAGCTTCCAGGATGGTGCTAAAAGGAGTTGCCATTGATTGGAGCACATACCTCCTTACTAAGATGGATCAGCATTTCGTTAAAGTCACGAGGGGTAATGTTACCAATGTTACCTATGGATCCTATTTGTCTGCCTTCTTGACCTATTCAGGTTTACAGAAGACTGTACCTCTACCTCCTCCATCAGATCCAGTACCTCCTCCTCCACCTTCAGAAGAGTCAGCACCTATTGACATTGAGGATGATGATTCTCCGCCTCCCCTGGTCATACAGCGCAAACGCTTGAAGCGGGTAGCGGACAAAGCCCCTACTGTACTTCCCTCAGTGCCTATCCCTGCTACTTCTGGCAGTGACCTCCCTGGGTTTCTCACTTGCAATAACCTATTCCGGGCACATAGAGAAGGATCCTTGGAGATCTCCGTTCCTTCCCTGAACAGTCTCGTTTCAGGAGATGCCATTCCTTTCCTCTGCAAGGATATTCAAAGTTCCATTGAGTTGTCAGTGACAGCCTGTGTTCAACAGCTGTACGCGTCTTTCTATGAGGAGCTCATGCAGTCCAAAGACCAGTTGCATAAGGCAACCTCTGAGTTAGCATCTGCTAAGGATACCCTAGCAGATCTATTCAAGCAAATGGAACAGCAAACCCAACTGGTTGCCACTCAAAGTGATGAGATTTCTTCATTGAAGACCCAGTTATTTGAGGCTCAGTCACAGGTTACTAGCCTTTCAGCGGAGAAGGAGAGGATGTCCAATGAAGCGAAAGAATTCCAAGTTCTCTTAGATGACAAGCTTTCAGCTTTACAAATGGCTAATGACACAGTGGCCAACCAAGCCTCCCAAATCCAGCAGTTGCAGGATCAGCTTGCGAAGTCCCGCTCTGTTCCTCCAAGCCCTCCTGTTCCAATAATTCCTTATCTTTCACAACAGGACTTGGCTGCATTACAGAGACAGGCTACTTTGTGCCCTTTATTCCAAGACAAAGTGGAAAGATTGCAGTCCCGAATGGACTTGTTATGGTCTACCTTTGAACAGTTTCAGGAATATGTCCTACCAGACCATTCTTTCTTTGTCCACTACCACTTACAGAAGCTGGTCTTCTATATGAAGCTTTCCACGATGGATTTACCTTTTCCAGAGGATGGCTGGAGTGGGGCTTGGTCTGTTGATTTGTTGACCGAGGTAGTCAGAATGCTCTTTGAAGATTCTGTCACGCCAGACACCATGCTAATGTCATACATGTATCTCCGAGGAGATTTGTTAATTCCAGATGAAGTAGATTTGGCATGGTATGTGGGGGATGTGGTCTTACAGGCTGTTCTCTATGTCAATCATTTGGAGTTGCGCATAGCTGATATGTTTCAGAGTTATTCCTCCAAAGTAGCTGATTGTCAGGATAATTCGTGGCATCCAATGATTGATTCAGTGGTCCTCAATCAAAGACAAAACACAGCTCCTACCTTTGTACAGAGTACTAACCAACTGCGGATGGATCTCTTAACCTATCTTTCCAAACATAATCCATTTGATGCTACTTTCTTTGATGCCTATCAGAGACGATCTCTCTTGGGACCTTCTGTTCCTACCCTCCTTTATTACCAACAATTGGCTCACCGTTATGCTCTATATTTTTCCCTTTGTCAAACAAATTCCACAGTAATTTTACCACTTCTTTTCCAACCTTCCAATTTTCCTCAAATTCCTATTTTCACTTACTATTCCTTTATTTAGGATAGGGTATTTTCCCCTTCTCCACCTTGTCCTTCACCCCTCATAAATGTACCCTCCACATTTCCTATTTATCAATTAACACCATTCCTTAGTGATTCCTTCCAAATTTCTGCCACTCCTTCTTTAACCTTTTCTTCCTTTTATGATTTTTCCTATCCTTCCCTACATCCACTTTCTCTTATTCCATTACCCTCTCCTAACACTTCCATATCTCAACCACCTCAGTTGGTTAGTGACTGTGCCGGTTTTGATACTCAGATTTCCAGAAGAAGGGGATGGAGTACGGATGATTGCCTTACAGGACCGCAGATTAATTGGCCAATAATTCCAGGGGAATGGACAGTTTCAAGTCAAGCTTATCAAAACTATGTTCATTTTGCCCAACAATATTCACAGTCTGCAGATCCCTCAGTGAGATTAACTGCCCACTTTGCTTGGTACCTGGCGTATATGCATAGGCATTCCCATACTGATTCAAAGCCTATCCCAAAGTTGTGCATGAATGTCAATGTTAGCATTGATTCTCAACAGTTGGAGATACTGTATTTTCATGCCCTTTGTTTGCCTAGCAGATACTTGGTCCTATTGGAAAGGATGTGCTGTCTCCAATTTTTCCAAAATCCTCCTAAAAACTTTGTAGATGAATCCTTATCTATGGATCGATTCAGACAACATCAATCTTTTAAGAGGGATCATCTTCATTGATGCCTTTCCAATGTATACTGCAAGCTTTTTAATACCAAACTCTTCTTTTTGAAGAAGTCATTCAGATGGTTGTGTATTAGTGTTGTGAGTTCATTTATGTCAAACGAACGTATTGGATCTTGTGTACGAGCTATGTTTTGGAGATTTGTCGAGATGGGGTCGTGGTTGGAGAGTTGAAGAAGATGAAGATGATGAAGAAGAAGTAAACTCTTATATCCTTTACAAATTTGTGATGATTTTTAGTTTGATAAGAGGTGTTAATGTGTGAAAGAGTTTTCCTTTCTTCGTATTTTTATATCAGAAACAGGTTATAAGATGGGGTCGTGGTGGATGGATTCTTTTTGAAAAGATATTGAAGATCAAAGTGAAGCTTTTCCTTGAACTTGTATTCCCTTTTTCCTGGGTCGCGAGGACGCTTCCTTATTAAGTGTGGGGATATGTTGAGTGTTGAAATGACTTGTTTTTTGGCTGATTTTTGTTGTTTTTGAGAGCTGAATGGTTGATTTTATGGGATGATTGATTGATTTGGAAGTGGTTTGAGAGTGTTTTGGATGATATTGATTGTGTTTTGGAAGATTATGATGTTGGTTGATGGTTCTGTGATGTTCTGATAGGTTCTGAATGGTTCTGTATACCTTCTGTTTTGTTCTGTTTTGGTCTGTTTTGTTCTGATTGTCTTCTGTAAAGAGGGATGGAGTATTGATTGATGAAGAATGAGATATTGTGAAAGCTTATTGAATGTTTTGTGAGAGTTTTGAATGGTTTGAGAGTGAGTTATGTAGTTTTGTAGATCTTCTATAGGTCTTCTGTAGAGCTTCTGTTTCTGTTCTGTCTCTGTTCTGTTCTGTACTGTAGCTGTTCTGGTACTGTTCTGTAGGCTGTTCTGTAAGTGTTCTGTGGAATGTATGTGTGATTTTGGGAAAGTTTTCTAGCCTTGGAAAGAGGTGAATACAAGTGCAAAAGAGCTGAAGGAAGTGGAAGAAGTAGCTGTTGAAGACTCAAGAGAAGACTAGAGTGAAGTGACAGTAGTGAGCTGTGAAGAGACACTGTAGTGGCTCTGGTGACCTTTCATATCAGACATACCTCTTGGGAGGGGTATCCACGACCTAAGAGTGATTATTGAGAGTAATTTTGAGAGATTGTAGTGAGGATATGATGTATTATTGATGGAGAGAGAGAGAGAGAGTCAGAGATAGCCAATTCTATTGAAATAGAGTGATTGTATATGAGAGATTGAGAGAGAAGACTATGAAGATATTGAAGATGAATACTATGTGATGTATTTCCATTCAAAGATGGTGTATTTCTTTGAATTCTTTGTTCTATTGATGGATTTTATGAAGATGTTGAAGAATATGGTTGATTCTATTAAAAACCGTGGGAGATCTACATGATGCTGCATGAAGATTTGTTGTGCCTGGTGTTCTTTTCTTCATTGTGATAATATGAAACATGATAAATAAGCTTGTTGATGTTACAAGATAGATTTTCTTGCAAGAGAATTCCTTTTTCCTTGGTGTTCCTCTCGGGGCTCCAGAGGTACATGCAGTTACCCATTATCATGCAGTTGAGCATCTCCTCCTACCATCTAGTTTCTCTACATCTTACTTGCTCAATGATCAGGCCCATGCCTTTGATTGGCTTTTCAACTCTATGGCATCTTGTCATGTTACCCCTCATAGAGCATGGTTCTCTTCTTACAAGGAGGTTGATGGATGTATTGATCTAGGCCTTGAGCAGACTTATGCAAACAAGTACCTCTACGGATGAACATGTGTTGTATGTGAGTAACAAGTACAAAGGCAAAAATGACTTGTGCAAAAGAACCGCACATATTAAAAAATTTTGTCATGCCAAGAAGAGATCTTTGAGGGCCTTCCTTGCAGCTATGAAGAAAACGATGATCATGGAGATGAAGAAGAAGAAGACCATTAGGAGTAGAAGGAAAAGCCTCAAAGTCCTTCTATTTCCATTATTCTGATTAGCTATTTTATGCCTTGTATAAACTTGCCTTAGTGCTCCTTTCATAAGCTTTGTAAAACTCCTCATGTAACTTTTGGCACTATAGCCTCTGTACACTTTGTGAAGCACATGTTTTAGACTCTAGATGTCCACCATTTTTTTGGTGCGCACACTTAGCATTGTTTGTAGCAAATAGTAGTTGATCACCATGTTTCTGGTGTGCCCACACTTTGCAGGTGGTTATTCACTGAAGCCTCTAAACACTTTCTACCCTCTTAGTTGTGATGGAGGAGGGGTGTTGAGAGTCTGGAGATCACATCCTTTTGTATGCCTCTTTATATGGAGAAATGGGCAAGGGAAATGCAAGCAATATAGCAAAGAGGTGCCTTAATCCCATAGGCATAGTGAGGGAGAGTGCAACTATCCTACAAGTGTAAAACATTGTACTTGACTGTCATTTCAATGAATGGAATGCTATTGTACTTTATTGTTTCATTCAAGTATCATTGTCATTGTCCATATACACAAGATTGTGTTTATGAGTCTAGGTACCTAATCTTGGAACCTAATTCACTTGTGTGAGAGTCATTGTTCTTGTCTATGTCTTCATAAGTTTAGTCTTTGTGTTTCAACCTTCATAGCCATGCTCTAGATCAATGTTTCTCAACATGGTATCACAACCATGGTGAGCATGGCTCAGCTATGAAATTTCTTCTCTTAT
Source organism: Lygodium microphyllum (assembly GCF_053477565.2). Lineage (NCBI taxonomy): Eukaryota > Viridiplantae > Streptophyta > Polypodiopsida > Schizaeales > Lygodiaceae > Lygodium > Lygodium microphyllum. The sequence goes on along the minus strand of NC_141149.1, from coordinate 117,145,354 downwards.
ATTCTCTTCACCATTTTCATGATCTCTTTTCTCATTACATCTTCACTCTCCTACCTCCATTATGTGATGATGATGCTCCACTCCTCGACCCATCGATTCACTAGAGTATTGCCCAATCAAATGATTCCTTCCACTACTTTCAAGGGTAAGACTTGGTTTAAGGCCCGTGGGTAGAGGAAGGAGAACTCAAAGGGTCAGGATTGGAGCTCTTGTTGTTGCCAAATAGTTAGCTCCTACGGCCAGTTAATGAAGTGGTGATCCTCGCGTGGTGACATGGGCTCGTCATGAAGTGTTGTGGTCGTGCATGTGCCCTCTGCTGGGCTTGCTCCACAAGTTCCCATCTTCTTCTTCTTCTTGCAGCAATAACACACTCGGAAACATGGGTACCCTCCAGCTCTTCTAGGGATAGATTAGGTAAGGGCGGACTAGCCTCCCTAATTTGTGCTTCTTCTTTGAATTCTTGCTCGAGGTCAGGCCCTTCCTCAGTGTCTTGTTCCATAGAGAGTTGGATTGGGGGTGGGTGGGGCTGCTCTTGTTCCTCGAATCCAAGTTCCATGAGCTCGTCGGTGGAGAGATCAGCTTGTCGCAAGTAGCTACATTGTTGCTCCTTGGTTATGCCCGTGTCAGTTGGAAGTGTGCACTCTTGCAGGCCATATCTTAAAGCTCTGGTTGTCACTTCCAGCTTCCTCCTCATTCTCTCCATTGAGTCCTTGCCTTCAACTTATGTAACATGAAGCATAGTGATCAAAAAGGATTGCCTCTGTGTGTTGGAGCACACTTTAGCGACCTCAGCTCTGGACTCTGCAAGCACCCTCTCACATTTTGATACTTCCATGCGCTCTCTCAGTCCTCTCACTCTTTCAAGGTTGTGTTCCTCCCACTGCTATGCCTTTTCTTCCTTGTCTTCCTTACCCTGCTCCATCTCCTGAGATAGCATCATTACCACCTGTTGCTATTTGCTCCAAATTTCCATCATCTGGGTCTTCTCTTTATCCGTAGTTCAGCTGCTCTTCGACTATCCTCCTACCTTGCTCAACCACAAAGTACTGTTGGTATGCTTCTGCAATCCATTCTGATAGATCTTCAGTGGTTTGTGCACAACTTTCAAGCTCTACCCGGTGCAGCTTCCTTTCAGTCATGGCCATGGCCGTTAGTGCCTCCACCTCCTCCCATGTGTTCTTTAGGTCATCTTGTCATGTGGCTTTGTCAATGGCCTCGGCCCTCAATTCTGACACGGCTTCTATTTCTCGCTCCAATCTTCCTTGCTCTTCCATTGCCATCCATAGCTAGAATACCAAGACATCCTCCTATTCTTGGCGTTGTTCTTTTGGTGCCTGGTCTCCTTCTTGCGGGCTTCCCTATAGTTTTGCATGCATAGCTTCCACCCATGTCATTCACTGAGCTCGGCATATTACTAGATGAGCCACTTGTGGCCCCGCTGCTCTGCCACCAAGTCTTGGGCTTCATCCTCTAGTCCATGGACTCAGCTCATGTCCACCTGGTCACAGCTTTAGGTCCTGCTTGGACTCAGCTCCTGGTCACAAAAGTATGAGAGATGGCACCAAGGCCAGGAGCTAAAGCCCAAGTCCATGGTGTAGGTCATGTCCATGGACTCAGCTCATGTCCATGGTGTAGGTCCTGTCCTTGGCGCCATCTCTCGTACTTTTGTGACCAGGAACTACACCATGGACATGAGCTGAGTGGTGTCCATGGCACACGCTGGCTCTGGGTGTGGTAAAGGTGGTGGTGGCAGTTTGAGGTGTGAGAGTCGAACGGAGGGGGTTCAATGGGGCCTTGCCCTTTCCCGCAACAACTAGGGCTACTTCAGCACTACCACTTGGTTTGCCTCTATGCCATGGGCTCAAGGTGGCCATTCCTCTAGAATGGTGTGCCTCCTCTACAAACCTGTGCATGGCCTCCGCCATTTCTTCATCTTCCTTTCTTTTTAGCTCTTCTACCTCTCTCTTGGCTCTTCTCTTTCTCTCATCTTCGGTCTTCTTGGACTCTTTTTAGGCCTTCCTCAACTCGGCCCATTCCTCCCTTGTCATCATTTCTTTTGCCTCCTTCTTCAGCTTTACTGGGGTTCCCTTCATCTGTGCCCTCGGCTCTCCTTGGCCAGTCTATGTCTCTTGCTCTTCCTTATCACGTATAGTCCTTTCGCTTGATTGGACTTGTTCATGGTGAGGTACTTGGTCAGGGGTTTCCCTACTCCCTCTCCACCTTCCTCTGTGTCCTTCAAGGCCTCCTAGATGATGGCCATTAGGATCCCACCGAACCTAATGGTGAATGCTTTGGAGGAGGACTTCTTTCGAATTGATCTTGTTGTGGAGGTCGGGGATTCTCCTCCTACTACCGTTCTACCAGTGGTCAAAGCTTTCGCTGAGCTCTCAATAGTTTTGCGCATGAAGGCGCTCCAGTCTATTTCATCTAGGGATCCTATTGCGATGCTCTCCAACAATGATACCCCAATTCTGTTCATAAGGGCATTGTACCTTTGGCTGGAGAAGAGAGTATGGATCATCTTTGTCTACAACTTGATCTCAAGATTTGGAATATCCGCTAAACTTACCCCATCCATTGTGTGTATGGTAGCCTTGTTCATCCCTAGCATGTTGTACAGGTCCCTTTTTGGGCATCGCTCGGTCTGTCCTAGTGGTTAAGCTTAGGGTCTTCTCCACCACCTCAAGGCTCAATTTCACCTCTACTTGGTGGGCTTCTTCCCCTTTCCTGATTGTCACCATGCCATAGTTCCTTTCAGCATTGAAGCTCCTCAGAAACTCTATGCATTTTTCATAGTTGACCGCCTGCCCAGCCTTTTCAATGTACTTCTATAGGCTGCATTGGTCCACCAATTGCTTTATGGATGGCTCTTCCATGATGGCATCCTCTAGGTTCATGGTGTGCTTGAATATGAACTGGTTGTAGCCCCTCATTTCTACTGTCAACCCATACTTAGCTTGCTCTTCCTCCGTGAATGGAAGCTTGTTGCCTTTATCTTGCCTTGCCATTTTAGGTTCCTGTCATACATCATGGTTCACCGTTAGTATTCCTAAGACGTTTTCTTGCTGGAAAATAAATAGAAATTGATCATGCTTTTATGGCAAGAAGAACATGCTTTAAGCAACAAAAAGAATTTTCCATTGAGAAGTTCTATTCATTTCCAATATCTTATGACGCTTTTCCTTGATTTCACCTTTCTTCATGTTTACCCCTTCCCCCCTTGGGAATGAGAAGAATCCTTCCTACTAGGACTGGACATGGGAGAGGCAAGACATTTGAGCACCGTAGGGTGCTATCTACTTTGGCATAAGACAATTGTAGAAATCAGGGTTGTATTCCAAGTGGGCATGATGATCAAGATTACGAGGACTAACACATACTTGGTAATGTAAGTTAGGACATCGATTAGAAAATCACCTGAGTTGATGTAGCTAGCCACATGTAGCTCTTCTTTCGTAAGGATACAATCAATGTAAGGATGGGCCAAGACCTAGTCATCTAGGTGTTTAGAGCGAGTGGTGGCCAAGACCTTGAATGAGATTGGTGCTATGTAAGTCGAGTCATACTTAGTTGTTTTGATGGCACGTCGCTGCTTAGCATTAGTCATTATTTGGCAACCCCGTTTCTCCCATTGGAGATGTAGGTTACACCATTTTTGTAAGAACGATGAGTCAGAGTCAGCGAGGCGAGTGAGTTCCTCCAGCTCAATGGGTGACACAAGCCTACTTGTGGTATGAGGTTATTAGCCATCTGATGAATGCATGCTCTTTTGAGATTTTACCATTATCGATCAACTCCTTTGAGACCTTGGGGGATGTTATGGTCATGAACTCGTATTCTTCCCAAGTGAAGGGTAAGTAACAAACCTCAAAGGCAAGGGGTTCATTAGGCAAGCCGAGGTCAAAAGTCTTTCGTAGCTCCTAGCGAATGTAGTGAAGGTGTTATCCAAGAGCTTGATGCAAGTCACCAAGTCATCCCCTGTATTCTCAGCAAGGTCCTTGGCAACCGATAGAAATGAACGTCACTTGTAGGAAGGCCTAAGACCTGCTGGTGGTTGGGGTGGAATTGGGCTAGATAGTGATGGTTCTAGTGGCAATGGACTTGACAATGGTGTGTCTAAGGGTAGCTCCATAGTCTCATCCGTGTGTCCAGTGCTACTTTGGTGTACTAAGGGTGGCTCCAGTGGCATGGATGGTGCATTGCTTCCCTCTTGGTAGCCACTGGGATGCCAAGTTCTCTAGACTTAGATGATTTCGAGATATTGAGCTACTACTTTGGTTGATATATTGGTTGGGTTTTTTTTACCGCAATCGTCACGAGTTCTGTGGGATTTTCAGCTCGGGTTTTTTGGGTGTTCCTTGCCTTAGTAGGAGTGGGACTTCCTGGAGATGGGGTGGCAGTCGATGGTTGTGGTTGGGCTATGCTTCTGGGATTTCTCATCTTGGGCACCCATATCCAAGTGTTGCCTTGGTAGTACCCTTGGGCCAGTAACAAATCATTGGGAATCCATCTCGGCTTGATTGTGCATCTATGCCGATAGCATCGGATCGGTCATTTAGGTTTCAAATGATAGCTATTGGCCCTACAGGGCCGTGTTTACTTACTATGAATATGCCATTTTTGGTGCCTTGTCACCCATTTAAGTGTGGGCTCTACGGCCTTGGGAATGGCCTTAGTATGGCCTTAGTTAGCAGTGGTTTTCTTGTATGGGTGGGTTGTGATAACTCACGACCCTCCTCCTTAGGCTTGTTCCTAGGTGGCTCTACAGTGGCATAGCAGGCCTTGATGGAGCCTTGCTACCCTTGCTAGAAGTTGTCACGATTCGAATGTTGCCAATAGAAAGGTGAATCCACTGCAGATCGTAGTCTACGTTGTAGTGTGCTTGCTTCTTGAAAGTTCATCCTAATAGTATTTCTTGACCTGCATCCTTTGTATTTGGCAATACATAAAAGATGACTAGTAGGCTCTCAGACTCGATAGAGACTGCGATCTTGCACTTCCCTAGGAGTGCATATGACTTTTCCCCGAATGGGTTGAGTTTAGTGTTGGTGGGCTGTAACTATGGCTGACCAATGAGGGTCCAATGAGCGTAGGTCAAGACATTGAAGTCAGCTCCCTCGTCAATCAAGACATCAAAAGCATGCTTATGCCGAGCAGTGGCCATGATGCATAGGTATGCTGGTGCTACTACCTCCTCATCCTCACCCTCTAATTCAGTTATCGTGGCTATGCAGACATTGATAGGTGATCCTAGCATAGGGGGCTCATGTAGTGGATGTGTGGGAAGGCAGTACTTCTTCATGCGACTACCATTGAAGAAGCCTATGCCCTCACCTTCGAGGGTTTCAAGTTCTACGTTGCCCGTCCTACTAATGGTGCGCACTCGAAAATGTCCTAGTCCTCAAAATTTCATTTTCTGCTTGTGGCCCTTTATTGAGTAGAACGAAATAAGGTCTCCTTGCTCAAAATTCCATTGCTTGACATGCTTGTCGAACCACATCTTCCGTCGTGCTTTCTCACTAATGGAGTGGCAGTGCTCGTACTCATCATCAGAATCAACTCCTTTTAACTACTCGTCATCCCCTAGACTCTTGTCTCTAGCATGTCCTTCATCAGTGACTAAGGCCCAATTGTACAGTAAGTTCAAATCATGCACCTTAGTCCATTTCCACTTAGGCTTGTCCAGCAGATCTTTGAGGGGCTTGAGATTAGCAGCGGGGTTGCTGGTCAATCTGCCTATTAGGTATTCTAGGACCTTGTGAAGTTCAGCCTATTGCTAAGGATATAGAAAAAGATAGGCCTTGGTTGGCTGCTTGAGTCCCCCTGGCCATCATGCAATGTGGCACTGTGGGCTCCTTCAACACGCTTTCACAATTTTTGCAGCGTGTTTATACATCTCTTCTTCATCTCAGAATGGGAGATCGATGGTCCTAGGACATGCATCCAATCTCACTCATCCTCAGGGCAAGGGATGTACTTGGTTAATGGACGGTATACGATTTCTTTACTAGCACATTACCCTTGAGCATGGTAGAGATGGCATCTAGGTTGACATGGGTTGTCTTCCAAGTGTCCATCTCGACCCTTATTGCTTTCGTTCGGTTTCCTAGGAAGATTAGACCGTTTCCCCAATCTTCAATGACTCGAGCATTCCTCATCCAAGGTCGGCATAGCAGAATGTTATAATCCACTCCCTTCATGATGATGAAGTCCACAGAGAAGTGGACACCCACGATCTTCACTGGCCAATTCTTTAAGACTCTAAGTGGCCTTACCTTCATTCTGTTGGCTAGAGTGACAGTGAACCTAGCAGTTTCAATAGGCAAGTTTCCCCAATCCTATAGCACAATATGGCTCAACACAATCACTCCTGCCCTAGTATCTATGATTCCCTTCCGTGTTACGTCTCCTAGGGCTAGGATAGGCAAAACTATGTGCATCTCAGTGCCTTCCCAAAAGGCGTTAACATATAGTGACTTCGATACTGAGTGCAACGTCAAGCTAGTAGGTATCTGTGTGACTACATCATGATCGTGCAAGTCAACGGCAACATGCTCCATTGGTTCTTCTACCCAATGTTTCAACTCCTGCCATAGTGTGGGGTGCTATCTGAGCAGGTCTCCTAAACTTAGAGTCATAGGAGTGGTCACTAACGTGGCGAGGAGATTGCCGATTGCTTGCCTCTCCCCTAGATTCGTGCTTCTTGGCCATTGGTCTTGACTAACTAGTTGGCCCGTGGCATCTAAACTTGGCCTAGGTGGCACCGCCTGTGGCATGGGTGCATCTCTTGACCTTGGTCGTGCAAGTGAGATTGGCATGGTCACAGTAGAGAGGTCCTCGATCTCATCCTCTAAGATAGGCTCAGCATCCTTGAGGTGCTCCTAGGCTTCCTTTACCCACTCCTTGACTTTGGCTATTGTCTCGAGTTGGCACCTAGGGTGGGAATACTCCCCTACCTTGGCACTCCCTTTCTCTGCCGTCTTTGGAGAAGTGGTCTTTGCATCTGCATCGTGACCTTCCTGCCAATCACTAGCATTGTAGCATCCTCAATCTTAAGTGTGACCTTTGCATCAATCTTTTTCTTCCTTCTTTGACTCTTCTTTCCTATTGAGGCTACATCTAAATTGTTGGGCCCTAGCAGTGATATGCCTACTTGTTTCATCTGTGCTTTGGTCATGACCTACAGCGAGATGGGTGTGTCCTCGCTATTGAATGTCTTGACTCCAAACAACCCCAAGGGAACTGATGGTACGATTGCCAAGCTAGGGGATGCCTTCCATCTAGGGCAATCAGCAAAGAGATGAGTGATGCCACACTCAACACATCTGAGGTCGACTTTTTTCTAATTCACTTGTTCTCTCTCTAGAGGATAGCATGATGAGATATGGCCCAAGTGACCGCAAGTCCAATAGGAGATTGGCTATTGGGTTAGCCCGCGAATCCTCTTTCCCTACCTCTACCTAATGCCATCATCGGTACTAGTTGATAGTCCATCAAAATTAGATCACCCTCTTTGTCATACAAGACGTAAGGGTTTACGTAGGCTTCGTCTTCGTTAGGCTCCTCCATGTAATGGACTAGAGTATCACTCGGTGGATGGGTCACATAGGGTCCTAGTGGGGCCGAGTATGCCCGTCGGGTTGATCTCCACATCCTAAGGATGACAGGTTTTGCATCGTCTGGTGTTGGAAGTGCTAGTTGGGATCCTCTTCCATAGAAATTTGGTGGCCTATTCCCAGGTACGGTGGGGTGTACTGCTGGACATAGGGGGATCTCCTAGGCAACCTACAATGCATGGCATTGTGGCCAAATCTTCCACAGTTCGCGGAAAGGCCTAGATCTAGGATATTGTCACTCGACCGGGAGGTAGTTGCCACCGCAATGCATGCATTGGACGTGTGGTCATGCTGGTCTCCTCACCAATACCTGCAGTCGTGCTAGCTTCATCCTCACCTCGGCTAGCTCTAGCCTTGATCTACACTCTTCCCCCTGTCCTGCGTGCTAGGGGTTGATCCCTCGCTAGAGGTTGTAGTCCTCTTTGAGGTCCTCTGACTGGAGTTGTCGCGGTTTGAACTTCGAGAGCTTCTCTCTCTCAGCTAGTCATCTACACTAATTACTTCATCAAAGATCCTAGCTAACACATTTTGTTGCAAGCTAGAGTTACTTGCTAAAGCCTTGAACAACTCCTCACTGCAGATATCGTTTATGAACATGGTGGAGACCACGCTTTCATTGGGTCGCTCATTTGTAGAGATTCTCTTGAAGAGGTTGCGCACACGACTGATGTAGTCTCTTATGTCCTCCTTGTCCTTTTGATTCTGACGTTCATCAGTCGGACTATGAGGTTGTCAGAGTATCATGCTTTTGAGAATCTCTTAATGAAGAGATCTTTTAGTTGGGCAAAGTTCACTCGCTCTACCACATCTAAACTAGTGTACCACATCCTACCTTTATCACCTAAGCAGAGCCCAAATGCCTTAGAGTGTTATGCAAGGTCCGTGAGAATGTTGGCCTCACAAACTTGCTCGAACTACTATACGAAACTGTACACATCGCTACTAGGCTGGTACTTGTCTAGCTGCTTAGCTACTGCAGGGATTTTTTATTGGCTCTTCGCCCCTTGAGTAATTCCTAGGTCTGAGAGTACAGAGGTTGCTAGTATTGTTGCACTTTGTTTGGTAGCCATGTTGTCCATGAGCCGCTTGGTCACAAGCTCACTCAGCATGAGGTCTGCCTCTAGCATGCTCTCTCTCTCCACATTTGGTCCCACTTTGCTTTCATCGGCTAGAGCTAGTATGCGTCGAACTTCGTGCACATCTACGTCCTGATGCATCTTCCTAGCTCTCTGCTCGCAGTTGCAGGTCGCTATGCCATGCAGCGCTTTCCTAACTACTTTCCTTTCTTCCTCTAGGCTTGCCACTACCTCCTCTATTGGTCTACCATGGATTACTATTCCAGTCAGCATGTTGTATTCATTGACCATGTCTTGGACTGTGACTAGGAATTCACCCATATCCAACTGATCGTCTTCTTGGTCTACATTTGCTCCTGACATCATTCATGCTTCCTGCTCCACGAGGTTGTCAATCAATCCAAGTAGCTTTGGTACCGCTTTGCTCTCAATCTTGTTGTCCTTTCAGTCCCCTTGCCATCTTCGTGGGTCCTTTTAATGGGGCTCTGAGGTACCCGATTATGTTTCAGGGTCTCCTCCTACTAGTGAGTTTCTTCGAGTTATTACATCTGAGTGTGTTCCTTGTTATTGAAAACAACCCTCAACTTGTGTACACTCAGTGTTGGGTGCTCTATTGTGCATGGTGCAAATTCAAGCTTTCCATCTCTCTGGTGCACTTATGTAAAAGAAATCACTGTGGGGTGCGCAAACAAAACAAAACAAAACAATCTTACAGGTATGGTTACCCCCTTAGCTTGTCTACGACCTAGTATGGCTCTAAGCTTGGTATTCGGTCACTCCTAGGGTCTATGATGCTCCCTCTTCGCTCTATCAAGGCTGGGTTACCACATAAAGGTCAACGATCTCTGGCTCTAAGTCAAGTCAGTCCCTTGGCTAGACTGCCAAGGCCACTTCTAGACTATTCAATTATAGCTTTCTCCGGTTCCTGGCTTCAACGAGCCAGGTCGAGTCTCTAGGGGTGTTCAAAAATGTGTCCCAATTGGTCCGATTCCCAGAATCAGACGGTCACCGGCTTTCAAAGTCGGACGGTCCCGGTTGTGGTGGTCTGACTACTAAAGGTGGTCTGATCGGACAACTTGGTCTAATTCCTACTGGGTCCAGCTGCTATACCACATCTGATCCTTGCTTGTCCGATTGACATGGGTCCAATCGGACAATAGTTCGATGGGACAATTGGGGTGTCCAATTGGACAACAGTCCAATTAGAGAAGGTTGTCTAATTGGATGGTTGGGTGCCTGATCGACGGTTGGTTTGATCAAACAAAAGGGATTGGTATGATTGCCAAGTGTGTCTGATTGGATGGTCTAGTGGTCCGACTCCTAGCAATCGAATGGTCTAATTCTTCTAGTTGGATGGTCCGACTACCCGACTCTGGGAATCGGACCAAGACATGTTGGTCCGACTTGTACGGTGCAAGGATATGCATTTCGATGGATTTTTCCACTCAAGGGTTGCAGCCACCTGTAGGACTTTCCAGATCAAGTAAATACACAACTAGGAAGGTTTGTATCTACTTGATATGGCCAGAAAACTCCGAATCAATGGGCATGATCTCTCTGTGACGACCTGCATCTCTCTCTCTCTCTCTCTCTCTCTCTCTCTCTCTCTCTCTCTCTCTCTCTCTCTCTCTCTCTCTCTCTCTCTCTCTCTCTCTCTCTCTCTCTCTCTCTCTCTCTCTCTCTCTCTCTCTCTCTCTCTCTCTCTCTCTCTCACAGTGTGCAGAAATGAGCTCTTTTCCCCTATCCTCGGGGTTTTAGGGACGCCTTACTCAGTCCTTACCTCCCAACTTGCCCTTCTTAGTCATTAGGCTTGGAAGCCAATCTTTCCCCAGCTCTTTTCATGATTGTGCCATGTTTACAGCAGCAAAACCCCACTGTTTTCTCACAATCTCTTAGTCCTATCCTACCTTAATGCAAATGAAATTCACAAGACAATGCTTGGGCTACATCAACCTACTCATCTACACATCGAAAACCCAAAATACTTACTTGTTTCACATATTAAAGTACGTAAATCTCCTATATACCTCAAGCACTGGTTAGAAGATGAAACCCTACTTTCATGCTCGATTCAAAGCGTGCGGTGCTCAAGGCTCGAATCTATCGATCCCATCAATGGAACCAAAATGAAGGGAGCTCTCTAGCTCAACCCTCGAGACCTACGGACCGCTTATTGGTCAAGCATTTCAAGCCGAGCGGTCATGGCTACCTCTCACATAGCCGACGTGCTATCCCTACCCATGGGGTGTAGTGAGCTTACCTTGATGCTCAATCAAGTACCTTTCTCTCTCTCGCACACCGGTAGCTCCAAGATCCTTGAGGCAAGCTCAAGCAACCTCAATCTCTCTCCATCAAGCTCCATCCTCCATAGCTGCGCAAGACAAGAGAAGAGAAGCAAAGAGAAGAAGATGAAGAGAGGAGATGGGAAGCTTCTTCTCCTTGATCCCTCGCTCTCACACACTCACTCCCTCACTCAAGTGCTCACAAGAAGACAAGAGAAGAGAAGAAGAAAAAAAGCTTTTTGTCATACACCCAAGAATGAGCTCTCATTCATCTTTTGAACTTTATATACAAAGCCTTCAATCCCATTTGAGCAATCATCCCCTTTTTACATGGCCAGTCTCATAGCCCCTTTTTTCCATTGTCCTCATATCTTCCTAGCTTCCTTCCTACTGCCCATCTACCTTTACAATTTGCACGGGTGGGAGCCCGACACTCTTAAATTAAATCATGGTATGCCTTGTGCTTTTTCTTGGCCTTGTCCTTTGCTTTAGAGTTTCACTTTTTCCTTGGCCTTGTTCTCTGCTTAAGAGTTTTCCAATGTTCCACCTTGTTCACCAAAGGGTTAACACCTATCTATCTAGCTCAAGCATCGGTTCAAGGAAAACCCTATTTCAATGCTCTATTCAGAGCGTGAAAGCACTCAAGGCTTGACTTCGTTGGTCCCAACAACATAACAAAATGTAGAGGCAAAGATCAACCACCAAGACCCACGAATTGCTTATTGTTTCAAGCGTTTCAAGGGAGCATTATTGGCTACCTCTCACATAGCTAACGCGCTATCTCTATGAATGTAGTGAGCTTACCTCCATGCTCAATCGAGTTGCTTCCTCTCCTGAGCACTCCAGTAGCTCCAAGATCCAAATGTGAGCTTCAAGCAAGCTCGATCCTCAAGCTCCACGGTCCAAGCTCCATTGTCTAAGCAAGAGAAAAGAAGACAAGACAAGACAAGACAAGACAAGAAGAGAGGAAAAGATGGAGAGCTTCTCCACCATGGTTCCTTACCCTCACACACTCATTTCCTCACACTCTCACACTGAAGATGGAGAGCTTCTCTACCACGGTCCCTCATCCTCACACACTTGCTCCCTTTCTCAACCGCAAGCTCAAGCAAAGCAAGAACAAGAATAAGAAGAAGAAGAGAGCTACTTTTGGCCACACACAAGAATGAGCTTCTCATTCACTTTTCAACTTTATATACACAACACTAAATCCCTTTTGGGTGGTCATCCCCTTATCCCCCTTTTTTATATGGCCGGCCGGCCCTTTTTCCCATTGTCCTCCTATCTTCTTAGCTTCCTTCCTACTGCTCATCTACCTTTACAATTTGCACGGGTGAGAGCTCGATGCTCTTAAAATAAATCATGGTGTGCCTTGCGCTCTTTTACAAAAGTATTGACTTGCGCTTTTTCTTGTGCACCTCTCTCCTTGATTTAGGACTTTTTTGCACTTTTTGTGTTTCCAGATTTTTCTTAGCGCAACCTTCGTCTTCCATTTCACTTTTTCCTTGGCCTTGTCTTTTGCTTTAGATTTTTTTGGTTTTCCATCTTGTTCGTCTGAGGGTTAATAAGTTGCAAAGGGAGTACAAGCTCATCCTCGTAACATGAAGAGTTGAGAGAGTAGTTGAAGAGTAGTTGAAGAGGATAAAGAAGGCAACAAAGGAACTTGAGGTAGCAGACATAGAAAAAGCCCAGCAACAGGAATAACTTCAAAGAGACATGGAAAAAATGGAGTATAGGTTACTAGCAAAGTTGGAAGAGTAGGGAAGGCTAGAAAGGGAGATTAAGCACATGGAGGAGAAGGAATAGGCAACCTAGAGGTGGAGAGAGCTGGAACCAAGGATGGCAGCATTAGTATGAAGACAGAATGAAAATATGGAGGAAATGAAGCAAAGAATAGAAGAATAGGTCACCAAAAGCGAGGGGAGAGTGAGAGAACTAGCAGGCCATCTAGCCCCCATGTCGAAGGGAACATAGTGTTGGCAGAAAGCAAGGGCAGAGGCCATGAAGATGATCATGAAAGCCTAGCAATGTGCCTTTCTCAGCGCCATCTTAGATATCACGCATCTAGGAGAGAAGGAGACCATTGAAACCTTGAAGAAGAAGCTGGAGATTACCCGCATGGCCATAAGAGAAGGCCTATGTATTCAAGCTCACGAAGCAGAACCAAACCTAAGCCCACAAGAGCAAAGGGAGTACCTACTAAGGGCAGGGCTAACAATCCAAGATATGGAATGGCAAGGGTATGTGAAGGATCAAGGACCACAAGAGCCAATGGGAGAAGAAGAGTATTATGTACTGCTACCTGAAGAGGGGTATGATTCTAAAGTGAGACAATAGAAAGAGAGACAAGTTCCCCAACCACTCTCTCCGAGACTAGAAGCTTAGCAGGAAGGGTCATGAAAAGAAGGAAGAAGATGCTAGAGCAAGCATGAAGACGACTAAGGACGCAATCCCTAGCAACCTAGGAAGCTCCCATCCCACAAAAAGAGAGAATGATTTCCAATCAACTGGAACCTGGAAGTCGCAGTGTGGGAACAATGGGAAAACAAGTGCAAGCCCTTCGAATTTACCTTCCGATACCCATCCACACTAAGACGAGTATTATTTCTTAAAGTGGGTAGAGGAAGTGATAGGCATGTGTAAAAGGCTTGGGGATCAGTGGAGTGAAAAAAAAGAGAAAAATCCAATACTGTGGGGGACAGAAGCACATGACTACTGGGAAGACAAGGTCATGGAGGTGTCCAACAAGACCATCAAAGTATACCAATCACAACCAAAAGTGGAGATGGAGAATTTGGAATGGGAACATGGATACATAGATTTCATTTTGCAGCACCCTACCCTACAAGAGAAATGACCCAACACACATGCCATATCCAAGAAGGGTAGGGGTGGACTTTAACCCTGACATCCATGGTTGTTATGATTTTTCTAAAATCTACAATGTAAATGCTACTAAGCCAAAGGAAGCCTTTATATTCTTCAAAAATGACATAGGACCCACCATCTCCCATCCATTTCCTTAGCGAATTCTCTTCCTGCCCCGATCCTGCTTTTATCATAACATGTAACTACCTTAGGCTACTTAGAGTTTTGCTTAAGCAACCACCTACCTCTCATGAATACCACCTACCACCCCTATTTTTTGATTTGAATGTTGACATAGATAACTGCACTATGGCCAGCAGGCTCATGATGAGAGCCACCCTCCTCCCATCCTTTTGTGTGGCCTTGCTAGAGGACATGAATGACAACCAATTCACTAGGTATAGTCATTCATTTTTGTCAACAACTTCTCTGAATGTACGCATGAATCAAAAGGACTATATGCAAGGTAGGAACTTCCTTAGTAAATCACTTAAGCCCCCAGCCTCCTCCTCTCACGACCCTGAATCCAAGAACTAATTCCTCGTGTACATTCCCAAAAAAAAAATACAAGAGTAAGGAAAGAAAATAAAATCAAATAAAAATCAAGAAAACACACTTCACTTGTTGAATGCCACAATCACTACACCTAGGGGTCCTCAAGTTAGGCACGTCTGGTGGCCTTGGTTGACCAGCTTCATTCCTAACCCTCTAGCCCTTTTGCCCCCACTTCACACTTAGGACACATCAAGGGTAGGACACACCTAGCAAGGTCACACTTGCCTATGGTTAGACATGTCTCCCTAAGCTACACTCACTGTACTTTCCCCATACACGAACTGGGTCCTCAAGTGTAGGACAACACCCTATCAACCTAGCTCCTAGGTCCACTCACACGGACACGATGCATGTCATGACAAGGTAGACACACCCCTAGGTAGTGCATTCTCTTTTCTTTAAAGGTGAATTTGACAACCTGCACCTAACCACTGACTTCGAAGGCCCCCATCACCCACTCAATATACCCTCGATATCCACAACCTCAACCATTTCGGCATGCTTCTCTCCCATGTCAAATCGCCACAAAGGCCCCATCATTAACTCACATAACCACCCTTCAATTATCCTAGTCCTCATCAATAGAGCCCACAAGTGCCATGGGACTGGCACTTGACTAGGAGGCGGGTAATGTTAACCTAGTGCAAGATGGAGAAAAAGGAAGCAAAAGAAAATTCAAAAATATGGAGCAAAGTGAAAAAAGGTGGCCCAACAGAAGGATAAGAGAAGATAAGGCCAAAAGCACAAGGGCAACCTTAAAAGTCAAGGCAAAGGCACATGTGCATTTAAAAATGTAAAGGCACCCCCAAATTTTTGTAAAAGAGCACCATGCTCCCTACTATGCAAGTTGTAAAAAGTAGACTTCGGGCATAGGTAAAGGCACCCCCAAATTTTTGTAAAAGAGCACCAAGCTCCCTACTCTGCAAGTTATAAAAAGTAGACTTCAGGCATAGGTGAAGGCATAATATGTAAATAGAAGGGAATAGGAAAAGAGAACCTTGGCAAGATGACCGGTCATGTAAAAAAGGGGATGGGTGTCCAAAGGGATGAGGACATGCATAAAAGCCAAAAAGTGAATAGAGAAGCTCATTCTTGGTGTGTGGCAAAAGTGGCTCTTCCTCTTTTTCTTGCTTACTTGTACTTGTGTTTGAGAGAGGGAGTGTGAGGGTGTGAGGGAGTGAGTGTGTGAAGGTGAGGGACCATGGTGGAGGAGCTCTCCATCTTCTCCTCTCTTCTTCTTCTCTTCTCTTCTCTTATGTTGTCTCGTGTGCGCAGCTATGGAGCATGGAGCTTCAAGGTGAAGGATTGTGGTGCACAGATCGGATGTTGTATGCGTGCGTAGCAAATGCGGGAAGGTCCCCAAGAACAAAGAACTCTACAAATATTCATAAAAGCCAAAAGGGAATTTGCACAACATAAGACAAAAAGACAAATTGGGTGCAATCTCGTCCCATGCCTTGCGTAAGCGCTTCACAAAGCATGTATTTATAAATTTATTTATCTTCAAGCTCAAAAATAGCCCACTTTACAAATAGCATGCTTTTGCGTTTGCTTTTGCCCAATTATAGAGTAAGGCATTTAGGCATCCAAAAGTCGCGGGATATGCCCAAATACAAATGTCAAATAATGAAATATTTAACGGAGTGCATATGTGTATACAAAATAGTAAATATTTTGTAAATTGCTTTAATAAATAAGCGCGCTTAAATAAATATTGGTGCCATGCCTTTAGTGATAAGATGTACATCCATAAAAAATAGTAGTTCTTCTAGGCATTTGGATTCACGTCATCACCCAGTGCTACCCAACATCACCGTAGCCAACTCTACACATTAATTGAAGCATTCACAATTGTTAGAAAATAATTAAATAAAATCCAACAAAAGTGAATAGCTAACAGTCTTAAGCTACAAAATAATTAAATAGGTTGGAACTCTATCCTGATCTTAATTTAATTCGAGTGCGTACTCTAAACTCGTAATGTTTATTAATTTAACATATATTTTACAGAATCACTCACATGCACATTCAATTAATATGATGCATGAAAGGACAGGTGTCCCCCTCAACTTCTCACACAAGGAATCCACCTTGTGTACGAGCCCTGTCAAATAAATATAATCACGGAATCCACCGTAGAATACGCCTCCTAACATCATACCCCCCGGGTGGGATAGCAATTGTCCTCAATTGCTATTAGCTCAATGTGGAGCGAGCAGTGAGGGGTAAGCACTTAAGTCGCATGTGTGCTTCCATTGGGTCTCTTCAACAGGATGATTTTTAAACTTAACCAAATATCTAGAATATCTATAGCCAATTCTAATGGTCATAAAGCCATTGTCTAGAATAGTTTCAAGTTCAAGGATTTCAGTTTCTTCTTCTAACAAAGGAGGATTTTCATAGATAGGGTGGACACGTAATTGGCCTCTAAAAGGTCGTAGCAAACTAATATGAAAAGTATTATGGATCTTCCAATGTTTACGTAGTTCTAATTTAAATGCATTGTTATTGATCTTGTGAATTATTTTGAAAGGTCCATAAAACCTAGGTGCTAATTTAACAACAGGATGTTTCTCAACACTTTGCAATCTTCTATTTTTAATGCGTAACCATACATAATCACCAACATTGAAACTCATGGCTTTTGTTTTCTTATTAGCTTATTGTTTGTATGATTGTTGGACTTTCACAATCATATCTTTAACTTGAGCAAAAATAGTAGCATGCATATTGGCAATATCATTAGCAGCTTTAACTTTATTCAACAATGATGCAATAGATGCATGCAATCTATGTCAATAAATGATTTCAAAAGGTGCTTTATGCGTAGCTATGTGTGGTGTATTATTGTATGTAAATTGAAGTAGATGTAAATGTGTATCCCATGTTTGTGGTTTGAAATTGTGTATGCATATAAAAGATCTAGAATTGTACTATAGTAGCTTTTGTTTGCCCATTGGTTTCAGGATGGAATGCATATGAGAAATCAATCTTAGTATCCAAATTAGCAAACAAAGTAGTCAAAAAATTATTACAAAACCTAGAATTGTGATCAGAAATAATAACTTTTGGCAAACCATGATTAGTGAAAACAGTCTTCAAGTACAATTATGCAGCTTGAGATGCAATTAATGTTTTCTTGCATGGTAGAAAATATGTTTGTTTACTAAATTGATCTACTATAGTCCAAATCATATCATGATTAGCTTGTGTATTAGGTAAACCAATTATAAAATTCATCGAAATATATTTCCATGGACGTTTAGGAATTGGTAAAGGCATTAATAAACCATATTGCTTACCATGGTGTCGCTTGACTCTTTGGCAAATTAAACACTCAAAAACAAAGTTAGAAACATCAAGTTCCATTTGTAGCTAGTAAAAATCTTCAACCAATGTTCTTAAAGTGGAAACAATACCTCTATGTCCTTGATATGGAGGACAATGAGTTTCGCGCAACACAAATGATCTAAATTGAACAATGGCACACAATATTTTCTCATAAAGCATAAATCCATCAGAATAAGATAAAGAATCAATTGGAATCTAGTTGTTAGTAACTAATTTGTTCTAATCAACTTGAAAACTGGGGTCATGGTCGTAGGTATCATTCATAGGAGTAAGGAAATCAAAAGATAGAACGGAAATATTATGGATACTTGGTCTTCTACTCAAGGCATCGACAACAACATTTTCTCTTCCTAACTGATATTGGATAAGTGGATAAAAACTTTGAATGAAACCAACCCATTTAATATGACGGTCAAAAATTTGTGGCTAACTAAGGAGATGTTTAATACTTTGCTACTTCGTTTTAATCATAAATTTGGATCCCATCAGATAGTGTTTCCATTGACGTAAGGCTTAAACTACAGCTAACAATTCTTTATCATATGTGGAATACTTCAACTCATAAGGTTTAAATTTGCAACTAGAATAGGCAATTGGATGTGAATGTTGCATAAGGACAGCTCCTATTCCTGATCCACTAGCATCAGTGACTACTAGGAAGAATGGTCGATTAAAATCAGGTAATTGCAAGATAGGTGCATGTGTTAAAGTATGTTTCAACAAATCAAAAGACTTTTGTTGGTTGTCAAACCATTGATACATAACACCTTTCTTCAATTTTGTCAAAGGCAATGCAAGAAATGAAAAATTTCTCACAAATTTTCTATAAAAGCTGGCAAGGCCTACGAAAGAACGTAACTCATGCACATTTTTAGGGATTGGCCAATTCAAAATTGCCTCTATCTTTTTAGCATCAACGAGAATACCATCAGAAGAAACAATGTGACCTAAGTATTTAATCTGGGTTTGGAAAAATTCACTCTTGTTAAAGTTAGCATACAATTGATTCTCTTTCAACAATTTGAAAACTAAAGATAGATGTTCACAACGCACATTCTCATCCTTACTCAAAACCAAAATATCATCAAAGAAAACAATCACACAATTCTAATACTTCAAAAATATGCGATTCATCATACGACTGAATGTAGCTGGTGCATTGGTCAAATTGAAAGGCATAAGAAGAAATTCATAATGACCAAACTGAGTTCTGAATGTAGTCTTAAAAATGTTAAGAGTATCCAAGCATACTTGATGATATCCAGATTTAAGATCTATCTTGCTAAAAACAGTGGCCCCTTGTAGTTTATCCATGAGGTTGTCTACCCTAGGGATCGGATATCTATTCTTAACAGTGATTTTGTTTAGGGTGCGATAGTCAATGCACATCCTATAGTTATTATTTTTCTTCTTAACTAATAGGACAGTTGCACCAATAGGAGAACTACTGGGGCTAATGAGTTCTTGGTTCAACAACTTGTGCTTGGATTTCTTTTTGTTCAATCTGATTGTGTCTATAAGGTGCTTTACATGGTGGTTGAGAACCTGGGATTAAGTCTATTTTATGGTCTTCAGGACCTGTAGGTGGTAAACCAGGCAATAAATCAGCAAAATAAAACAATCTTTAAATTATGTGCATGCTTAGGATGCATCTGATTTTTCTTAGCTTCAATTTCATTCACCCATACTAAATATATTTACTACATTTTCTCAATGCACGTTTAGCATGTGTGAAACTAAGTAGTGGAAATTTATCAAAGGTATGTAATCCATGTAATGTGATTTGGTTTCCGTTAAGATGAATTTTCATGGAATGTGTGGAATAATCTATGTCATAATTATATTTGTGACGCCAAGGCATTCCTAAAATAATATCACTAGCTTGGAAAGGCACAACCAAGAAATTTTTGCGCTCAACATAATCACCGATTTTAATCTCTAAATCATGAACTTCTTATGTACCATTCTATTTAATGCCTAAGAATGCAGCCTTTACATGATAATGAGTTGGAACAATAGATAAATTCAATTCTTTTACCAACTTTGTGGAAATAAAATTATGTGTGCTTCCATCATCATGTAAACCAATCTTTTCTTGACCATGCACAAAACATTTCATTGTTAATAATGAATGAGGATTTGGCATACCTGGTTTAATATCTGAAGCATCGCCGATATCATCATCATCTTCAGTGAAGTCTGGAATACCTTCATGGTCCTCATCATCAGTTGCTCCCAAGTGATTGATTTGAACAGCTTGTTTCTTGGACTGACAGTTTGCTGCTAAGTGTCCAAGTTGATGACACTTGTAGCAAACCATAGGCTTTGCTTTGGAGACATTGTTGGTAAGGGCTAGAAGTTTGGGTATATTGGGATTTGGCTAGAGGGAAGGCTTAGGTTTGAATTGGTATTTGATGGTAAGGCAGGAGGTCGAGTCCACGGTTTACGAAAAGAAGGAGTAAAGCAATTTTGATTGAATCTTCAGAAGTTAGAATTGAATTACTTTGTACCAAAGTTACCATTGACCGAAAATTATTGTGGTCGCTTTTCTCGTTCACGAATTTTATCCTCTGCATCATGCGCTAAAGAAATAGCATCCTCGAAAGTCTTTGGCTTGAACATATTCACCTCTGCATAGAAGTGACCAAGCAAACTGGACATATTCTTGTGCTTGTGGGTCGCCTCAGGAACATCTTCAAGCATTCGAAGTTGAAGTTAAACACTCCAGAAACGCTCAATGTATTGCGGGATGGATTCACGATCTCTTTGTTGCAAGAGATCTTGATCCCGCTGTTTGATAGCTTTCTCATGGAATTAAGGTGGAAGGAAATTCTGCAAAAATTTCTTTTGAAAGGCTTCCCAAGTAGAGGGATAATCAACGCTCTTGCGGGCAATAGTCCACCATAATGATGCTCTGTTTGCTAGATGGTTAGTGACGCATTTAAGTTTATCTTTTTCAACATATTGCTCTTCATGAAAATAATTGTCAAATTGACTAATGAAAGCAAGAACAAATTTTCCATCACATTGCCCATTAAAAGTGCAAATTTTAAAATTTCTTTTACTTATCGTGGCCTCTTTCCTAAGAGCATGTGCATTGAGTATTACATCAATAGTACATTGAACAATATCTTCAGGTTGGACTCCATCTTGATCGACAGTGGATTGTTGAAG
Organism: Lygodium microphyllum; assembly: GCF_053477565.2. Taxonomy (NCBI): domain Eukaryota; kingdom Viridiplantae; phylum Streptophyta; class Polypodiopsida; order Schizaeales; family Lygodiaceae; genus Lygodium; species Lygodium microphyllum. Next base: position 117,124,432 of record NC_141149.1, on the reverse strand, counting down.
TGTAGCTAATTATGCTTGTAAGTTTTGGCATGCCCTTCACTTTTCTTGAAGCTACATCATGATTAGATCCAATTTCTACTCCATAGTCGACTCTGGTAAATCACCTTCACCCATAAAACCGTCCATGTTATGATCTGACATCCTGGATTTGATTGAAGATCCATCGCTCATCTTCTAATCACGTGTGAAGAAGCTCACCACGAACTTTCTTTGGTTATTAGGATGCCTTTGCTTTTATGATCTTACTTTTCTTGGGTATGGCAATTGATAACGGTCTTCTTCCAAGCAAAATAGTCTTTCCCATAGACAATGCGTGACAACCTTCTTGCTGTAAATCCACTCTTCCAAGTTGCAGGTGGGAACAAGGGCTTGCTGGAACTTCAAAACTGGTTCAGGAATACCACAGTGTGAATACCTACTATGGAGGAGATGGATAATTGAAACTTTAAGCTTTAGTTAAGCTTAATAACTTTAAGCTTTTAAAAACCTTAATGAATTTAAGGAATTCGATGTAGGACGACAGCACGTTTTGAACGATATTGACGATGACGAGTTCATGCCGAATTACTGATGTGAGGCATTAGAATTGAAGCTCTCTTTAAGCTCTCTGTGAGAAAAAACGTCTTGACAAAGGGACTTCTTGAGTGGTCATCTGCCTCCTGGGAGAGGTCCTTTGTGATCAAAGGGTACAACAAAGGGTTCTTCACTGCCAAGAACATGCATGTATTGTAAGTTCGTCACAACATATCCTGTAGAGCCCGTTCGTTTCAAGAGCTTCGCCTTCGCATGAGATGGTAAGCGATTGGAAGCTCTTGATCTCAACTTCGCTCTGATACCACTAGTGTGCAGATCGAATGCTATATGTGTGCGTAGCAAATGTAGGAAGGTCCCCAAGAACAAAGAACTCTACCAACCTTCATAAAAGCCAAAAGGGAATTTGCACGACATAAGACAAAAAGACAAATTGGGTGCAATCTCCCCCCATGCCTTGTGGAGCACTTCACAAAGCATGTATTTATAGATTTATTTATCTTCAAGCTAAAAAATAGCCCACTTTACAGATAACATGCTTTTGCTTTTGCATTTTCTTTTGCCCAATTATAGAGTAAGGCGTTTGGGCATCCAAAAGTCGCGGGTTGTGCCCAAATACAAATGTTAAATAATGAAATATTGAACCGAGTGCCTATGCACATACAAAATAATAAATATTTTGTCAAGCACTTTAATAAATAAGTACGCTTCAATAAATATTAGCACCACGCATTTTGTGATAAGGTGTGCACCCATCAAAAATTGTAACTCTTCTAGGCATTTGGATTCGCATCATTGCCTGGTGCTACCCAATGCCACCACCACTTGCTCTACACATCAACTGAAGCATTCATAATTGTTAGAAAATAATTAAATAAAACCCAACAAAAGTGAATACCTAACAATCTTTGACCACAAAATAATTAAATAGGTTGGAACTCTGTCCTAACCTTAATTTAATTCGAGTGTGAACTCTAATGTAACGTGCCCGCTCCTCAAATCGCGGGAACGTTTTAGCAGTCCATCGAGAGATATTTCTAGAAGATGTCGCCCGGCACTCCCAAGGAATGACACGGGGTTTGCCAACTAGAGTCTCTCGAGCCTGCCCCGCAACAAACTTATCCGGCCAACATTGTCTAAGGTCATAGACCGCCGACTTTTTCCTAACACTTCTCGTTAACATTTCCTTTAAGGAAAGCTCTCGGCTAACCGAGACCACCCTTCCGTAGGATAGACCCATTGGTCACATCCACCACGCTTCCCTCGAGGGTTGTTTTAGTTATCTAATTACCTACCACATTATGTTTGACATATAAAGGCAGCTTCCTTAATTAACCTGTTAATCACAGGTTTCTTTACATAATTTAGGCCACAGACATGAAGACAAGTTAAAGCAAGATCAAACACTTCTTTAACTTATCTTCGGATTAATGTGTGTCTCCTGCCCATACAGGAGAATTAAGTGTTCCTTTCTGCCTCCGCAGAAAAATCCTTCCGTCTTCCGATAATAAAACCTGAAGGTTTATCCTTCCAAGATTCCACCTTGTAACTAGTATCAAGGCCTCGAGATCCCATCTCAAGTCACGTAAAACACTTGTGTAGGGCCCGAAGGTATTGGGATTTACGGCCAGAGCCCCCACTGGCACCCAAGCGTCCTCCTACGCCAAGTAATTTCCACGGAGAGACCTCTCATGGCAGGTTCGGTCCACATTCCCGGCGCGAACTCACAACCCCCTTGGTTAGGGTTTGGCAGTTCGCGGGGGGTAGCTAGCGCCATCCTTCCTTAATTATCCCTTTAGAAAATCAATCCATAGCTGAAGCAACCAGCTTAATAACAATCACTAGGGAAAACATCCCTTTTGTTTCCATGGCTATCAGTCATCTTAGACCCGGCCATGCAATCATCAAACACACCCCACTTGGGTTAACATCCAAAACCACATTAACAAACAATTGAATGCACAACCTCTTGCTTCAAGGCATCGCAATCCGATTGCATGCACAATATCAGAATTTAACTTGGATGTATCAAAACACTTGCTCAAGGGATTTACAACCTTTTCAAACAACCAAGAATAACTTGGGTCAACAATCCATTTAGGGTTAAGTCACTAGCTTCAATTAAGCTAGGAACGGATCCATTTGCAATAGTCCACAGCATGATAGATAAAACAATTCGCAAGCAATTATATTTATTCCTAATGCATCGGATCTCATGAAGGTCTAGGTTTCTATCCATCAGTGCAATTGCATCCTATGAGCGGAAACTATCATTTCATGTGTTTCCTTTTAGTCATGATCGCGAAGCATGAATTCTAAATGACTATTCCTGCACTGAACTGATTCAAAAGCTATTATTTTATGTGAAATAATGCAAAAATCCTATCATTTTATGTGTGTAAAAGCTATGCAAACTCCATACTCTATCATTTCGTGCATGCAACCTAGCGCCTAAGACTCGTTCGTGTTCCATGCACATAGCTAACCCCTTCATTTCTTTCACGAGAAATAAAATGTAATTAATTACAAAGCTTAAAGAACCTGGATTTGATTCGTGTTCATAGGGGTCTTTATTGCGTTGGCCACTTCGCTCGCTTCTCTTGCATTACCGGTACCAATGGTAGCTTTGGCACCTACGCTTCCCGCGATTTTCTTCTTGGGAGCCATTCGCTTCGCAGAGATTGGACAATCCGGACCTTGACGGTTTTCAGGACGATAGTTTCGCATAGGAAAGATCGCTAGATGGGGGTCCTTCACCGAGGGGTGGTTTGGGTGTGGCTCCTTGAAGTTACTCACCAGCTCTCACTCCCTCTCTTCCTTTCTCTCTCTCTCTCTCTCTCTCTTCCTTTTCTACTTCTTTCTCTCTTCTTCTCCTTCTTCTCTTCTTCTTCTCTCTCTCCTTCTCTTCTTCTCTCCCTCTCCTCTTCCCTTCTCTCTCTCCTTCCCTTTTCCTCTCCCTCTTCTCTTCCCCGTCTACCTATTTTTCTCCTCTTCTCCTTCTTCTCTTCCTCTCCTCTTTCTCTTCTTCTTCTTTTTTCTTATTCTCCTACTCTCTCTCTCTCTCTCCTTCTCTTCTTCTCTCCCTCTCCCACTTCTTTTATCCTTCCTCTACTCCCTTCTCTTCTTCTCTCCCTCTCCTCCTCTTCTTCTTCTTCTTCTCTTCCTCCTCTCCTTCTCTCTCACTACTTCTCTTCTTCTTATTTTCTCTTCTTCTCTTCCTCTACTCCCTCCCTCTTCTTCCTCTCCTCCTTCTTTCCCTTTTCTCCTTCTCTCCCTCTTCTTCTCTCCTCTCTCCCTCTCCTTCTTCTTCTCTCCCTCTCCTTCTTTTCTCTCTCCCACTCTCTTCTCCTTCTTCTCAGCATGACGGCCCAATCATTCATTTTTTCTTTCTACCCCCCTGCATAAAGGCTGAGCCCTTATATATAGTTTTTTTAGGGGGTCCATCGTGTGACCCATGCGCCATTTGGCAGCCACATGTTCACGTCGTCGGAAGGGGGGGGCGCGCTGCCAGAAAGTGGAGGGGGGGGGCCGTGCTGCAGCAAGGGGAGGGGGGAGCTCCTCGCCATCTGGGGGCTGTATGCCCCCCATCTCCAGCTCACTCCCTCTCTCTCTCTCTCTCTCCCTGCCATGCTCACGGCAGGGGGAGAGAGAGGGGGGTAAAATTTTTTCAAAAAAATTAAATTTAAAAAAAACTCTAAAGGGGGGGAGTTTCCATGGGGGAAAGGCTCGGGGGTCACCAAGGGGGGGATGTTATATCTAAACTTGTAAACGTCTATTAATTTAGCATGTATTTTACGGAATCACCCATGTGCACATTCAATTAATCTAATGCCTGAAAAGGACAGGCGTCCCCGTCAACTTCTCACACAAGGAATCCACCTTGTGTACGAGCCCCGGCAAATAAATATAATCATGGAATCCACCGTGGAATATGCCTCTTGACATCAGATTGATGAGCTTGCTTGAGCTCACATCACAGATCGTGGAGCTATCGGTGTGCTTGAGAGAGGAGGGTACTCAAACGGGCATTGAGGTAAGCTCACTACACTTGTAGGCTTGAGAGCGCATATGGCTATGTAAGAGGTAGCCATTAGCATTCGGCTTGAAATGCTTGAGCAATAAGTGGTTTGTGGATCTTGGTGGTTGAGCAAAAGCTCCCACAAAGGGTTTCAATAAATTAATGTAAAAGGAGGGGAAAAGGAGTTACGAATTTGCTAGTGTGGTGGTATACCCAATCGAAAAACATTATCATTAATCTTGTGTATAACACGAAATGGGCCATAATAGCGAGTAGCCAATTTGATATTTGGAGGTCTATTAATAGATTTTAATCCATAGAAATCTGTTCTCACATACGAGTAGAGACGAATAAATACATGAGGAAACCAAATGTTTTACTATCATGGCATTTAACCCTTTGACAATTAAGACATTCAAATACAAATTGAGCTACATCATGTTTTAAATTAGGCCAATAGAAAAATTGTTTGCAAGCAATTAAAGTAGATTGAATATAGATATGGCCCATATAGGGTGGTATATGCATTTTATGCATAGTAGTGACTCTAAATTGTAGAGATACACTCGACTTTTATTGGAAATACAAAAACCCATTAACAAAGTGTAAGCATAAAAATGGTAATATTAGAATCATGCATATGATGCCGTACACCACAAAAATCAAGGCTAGAAGGATAAGTAGAAATCAAAGAATCAAAAGATTAAATTGCTATTGAAAAAATATGATTTAAATAAATAATTTTTTATCTTGTCATAACCAAAAATATGATGAGTAGAAACATGACCATGGGAACAATGGCTAAGGGGATGGAAGTTCTAAATAAAGGAAGCCCATTTAATATGCCTATTAAAAATTAATGACATAGATAAAATGTGCTTTATGGCTTATTGATCAATTTTTTTAAAAACTTTTGAACCCATAAGGTAATGTTTTTAGATATCTAGAACATGAACAACAACTAATAACTCTTTATCATAAGTGCTACATTTTTGTTGTGATGGTTTCAATTTGTGTCTTTCATAGGCAATGGGTTAGTCATTCTGCATTAGTATAGCACCTATTTGTGATCCACTAGCATCAGTGAATGACAATTGAAAAGAAAGGTTGGTTAAAATCGAGGTTCACTTTTTTATTTACTAAAAATCAAAGTATCATTAAAAAATATAATGATTAAATGTTGGTAATGAATAAAAGTTTTGTTTATAAGCCTAGCAAAAGTGGAATGTGTATTTATTAAACCAAAAGGTATAACAATAAATTCATAATGACTAAATTGTGTACGGAAAGTAATTTTAATAATATCAATAGCGTCCATTCTCATTTGATGGTATCCTAACTTTAAATCAATTTTACTAAAAATTAAAGCTCCCTTTAATTTATATAGTAGATCATCAATATAAGGTATATGATATCAATTTTTGATAGTGACTTTGTTAAGTGTCTTATAGTTAATGCACATGCATTATGTTTTATTTTTCTTCTCAACAAGAAATACATGTGATCCAAAAGGTGACGAACTAGGACGCATAAGGCCTTTATTTAAAAGTTCAATGGCTTTCCATGAAATTTTATGTTGGTGAAGTGAGCCATGCCTATAAGGTGCCTTCAATGAACGAGAAACTCTAAGAAATAGTTCAATCTTATGGTCTAACTCTCTTGTAGATGGTGGCAATTGAGGTGGATAGTCATCGATGAAAAAGTTGTTATAGGTAGCTAGAAAGTGCTTTTGTGATGGCATACGAAGTGCAACCTCAAGATTCTCAACCTGGGTGACATAAATCATGCAAGCTTTGCTTTGCTTTCTAAGAGCACACTTGGCGTAGGTATGCGAGATCAAATGAAATAACTCTAAAATTGTATTGTCATGCAAGGTAATATGCTCTCCCTAGAAATCAAAAGATATCAAATGAATGTGATAGTCAATGTCAATGTTATACTAGTCACAAAAAGGCATAACTAGTATGATATTGGAAGACTATAAAGGAGCCATAAGAAAATTATCTTTTTCTTTATAAGAATCCATAGTGATTTCTAGACCTCTAACTTCACAAGTTTCATTATATCTTATTCCTTATAAATCATATTTTACCTTGTATAATGTTGAAGTGGTTTCCAAATGCAATCTTCTAATCAATTTCTTATAAATGAAATCATGTAGCCGTTGTCATCATGCAAAATAACTACATATGAATCTTGCACAATGCGTTGCATCTTTAATAAAGCATGAACAGAGACATGTACCTTGTTTATCTTCAGTTGTTGCCTCTTATTGTAGAGAGTCGATGGTCCAATCAAGTACTATATTTTGATATTATGCAATTGAGTATTGATGTTGTTGGTGATTCTATTGTTGTTGTTTGACAATTTGAAAGGTAGTTTACTCATAGATAGCCAAGATTATGACAAGGGTAACATGCCAGTTTAAACTTCTTACATTGAACATTGATATTTTTATTTTGGAAGTTTACATTGGGTGCTCCCATTTGTTGATTTGTTTCGCCCCTTAATGTGAAATTGGGTAGACGAGAAGATGAAATAGCATTTAAACGGTTGGAAATGAAAGGCTTTCATGGATTCTGATTGTTGTCATGAAAACAATTTTGAGTGGATTGTTGAGTAATAGGACATACACAATATCTTGAAATTATTTTCAGCATCATATGTATGGGATATGGTAGCTTGTAAAGAGGAAGGGTTAAGAGAATGAAGCTTAGCTTGTTGAGTCTATCTTCATATTTTCATTGGAGCATGTCTTCTGGTACTTCCTCTAGCATACACAACAATAGAAATTGCCAAAACTGCATAGTGTAGGTAACTACACTGTCACCTTCTTGCCATAAAAGATTTGCCTAGTTTCTTTGAGCATTGAGATGAATTTGAGAAGGTAAGAAAGAATCATTTAAATAGCTTTGGAATGCATCCCGTGTAATAGGATTATGGGCACTTTGGTGGAGTATATTCCACCATAGCAACACCTTGTCAGATAGATAATTCCCTCAAATAATCCACTAGTGCATGTGTAGATAGAACCATTATGCTAATAAACATGCATCTAGAATATAACAATTCCGCGCTACTTGAGTGCCCAATAAATATCCCTTGCACACCATAATCACTCTTTGAAATATAATATTTTCATTTAATAATCTGCTGCACCAATAACAAATCACATTAGTCCCTGCCATTTAACTATCAAGCATGAGCAACTATGGTCATACACGCACGCTTACACACGACAAACTACAATCATGCGACGATCAAACAATATTGAAAATCCATTAAAAAATTAAATCATCATCTTATATACCCATATTTCTTCTTGTAATTTTGATAACAGGTTTATATGTATACGAGTATGTATAGATATACATGTGTATGTATATGCATTCATGTGCATATGTGTTTGCACATGTGCACATGTACATTGGTGTGTATATGTATGTTGTTCATGTGTTTTTATTGCCTTTGTGTTGCATGGTTTTAGAGTATGTATACAATGCATGAATATTTGTATCCATGAAAATTGTTATCTCATCTTACGCATTGACTTTAAAAAAATCCAACTCTTTTTTTATAGTATATGTGCATTTGTGGGTGTTTTAAGAGTATGTACACATTGCATGCACATATTTAATAATAAAATATCATATCATCTCACGTGTTTGATTAACAAAGAAACTTATCTTTCACAGAGAGAGAGAGAGAGAGAGAGAGAGAGAGAGAGAGAGAGAGAGAGAGAGAGAGAGAGAGAGAGAGAGAGAGAGAGAGAGAGAGAGAGAGAGAGAGAGAGAGAGAGAGAGAGAGAGAGAATATAACCCATACTCACCCTTCAAGAAAGAGCCCTATTTATTTCTTGAATACCAAACTTCTCCTCCTTGTACCACATAGGCTTGGGAGGCTTTTGGTTAGTTCGGGATCCCTGAGCCAAACCTTTAAATAATATATAGAAAAGATTATATAAAAACTCAACAAAAAGGGTTGGCCAAAGTTGAGTATCTTTTTGAACTTGTTAGCACCTCACTAATGTATTCAATAAGTTATGGGGGAGGGGGGGAGGGAGGCGAATGGCTGTTAGGCAAAGGGTGTTTACTGATAAACCTTTGATAGCCTTCCTTGGAGATAGCAAAGGAATTAAAATTGGAAGTAAAGTAGACTCACATATTGTGTTGCAAGTAGCTGAGACATGGAGGAAGAGATTTCGTCTTACCTATTTGAAAACATGGAAAAGAGACTAAAATGGATGTGGAAGTACACTAAATCCACTAGTCTCAACTTTATGATGTGGTGGAGAGTGCTAACTTGCAAACTACCTACTTGAGGTAAGTTAGTTGGAAGACTCTTGATCTCGCCTCTATGCCCTATGTGTGGCAGAAAGGAAGAATCAATGTATCATCTATTTTGGGAATGCTTCAAGTCCCAGCTAGTCTAGAAGTAGGTCAAGATTTGGAGCAGCTCCCTAATTGCCCAAGTTGTCATGTTTGGTGACCATGGTAACTTCGACGAGGAGTTCATCAAAGTAATTCTTTTACTGAGGGCACTAGTGATTAAGTTTATTTGGAATCACAGGAATGCAGGGGTGTTTCCTAGTAGAAGATTGCTTGATCGCATTGAGTTGATTCACAGAGGTTGAAAAGTGATACCTAAGCTTTGATTAAGAAAAGGGGGGGGCGTAAGTGCATGTATGAAAGGTTTTGTATAAGAAGCAACTTGTAGCTTACCTTTGGCTTATGCCTGAATCCTCGATGTAAGGTGCAACTTCCCTTTACTTAATATAATACAACCGCATTACAAAAACAAAATGAAGATCAGATGGCTCGTCAATATGTTCACAGGACATGATCAGGAACTGTTGCTACAAACCTTCCATTTCCTTTTCCTGGTGGTCGGCAGGTGCAAGAGCTAATGGCTGGGCTGCTTCGTCTCGTCTTCTTCCTTATCATCATTTGTGGCTACCCTAAACACAAAGATGTGCAAGCTTCCTCTGCTGCGTCCCCAGACAGCCCCACACCATCGCCCTGGCCTCTGCAGTTCCATTCCCTGCTGTTTATCAACTCAAGCTCGGGCGCTCTGCAGGCCACAGACCTCTGGTACGACTGGCCCAATGGCCGCAACCTTAACATAATGCAGCACCAGCTCAAGAATGTGCTGCACGACGTGGAGTGGACCAATGGCACCTCCTTCTACTACGACCTCGACGCCGCCACCTGCTTCACCATCACCTTCAATGTGGGCATCCTCCGGCCGGATTGGATGGACAATGCCACCTACCTCGGCCAACAGAGCATTGATGGATTCACCTGCAATGTCTGGAGTAAGGAGGATTTTATCACTTACTATGAAGATGTGGAGACCAGTCGGCCTGTGCATTGGGTTTTCTTCTCTGGTAGGCTTCAAAGTTGAGCAATTTTGGTTCATTGTAGATGCCATCTTCCTAGTTTTTATATATGCATTTGGGTCTCTATATGAGGCCTCCTGTAGTGGGGGCCACAGCAATCTATTTAGGGGTGGATGGCCAAAATCTTGCTAGCTCAGGAACAGTCATGATAGGCATAGGGAAATCCTCAGCCAGTTGTGACTCATCAGGTCTTTGTGCCTTCTATTTAGAGTAAAGCTTGAACCTTAATAAGAACTGTAATTCCTTCTTTTCTGTTTTGTACCTATGCAGCAAGACCTGCTCTGAACTTTTGTGATCCATCTAAGTCAACAAGCTTTGGCTCCTCTTGATTTGGAGTAGAAGTAGGAATCTGTCCGTGATGCTCTGAAGGTTGCTAACATTAAAGTTAGTATGCCTCTTCCATTCAGGGGTAACTATAATTAATACATTACATTACTAATCTTGATTCCTTACAATGCTGAATGACCCCTCGTCGCTTGAGCTAGATGATCCTTGCAGTAGCTTTGAAGCATAGTTGCATATTCTTGTTGGACTACAATGTGTACCAATTTTCTTGTGGCCCAATGAGGTGTCCCAAAGGATAAATTTGTATGAAGCCTATAGTGTAGGTGAACTTTGAGTTTTGCCAAAGATGAGCCTCTTTTGGCAGCCCATGTTCTCTAGAGGTCTGTACTATGCAAACTTTGCAACATCTTTACTTACTTGCATCATATAAGCAACACCTACTTCATCAATGTGTCCATGACAAACATGATGCCATCATTTTTTAGGCAGGTCACATACTCCATCAAGATCCCCTCTCAAGTCAATCTCAAATAATTAAGGTTGTAACTTGGTCACTATCTCTTTGTATCTAGCTGGATGCATGCCATGATTGGCACCCTCACGTATCAATGATTATCTAGCTTCATGTAGGTCCAAAATCAAGTGGCAAAAGAGCTTCTTGAGAGTAGGATATTGAAGCGTTCCACTAGGATTCAACTTGCACACAAGATGGAACATAAGTCGTACCCGCGATGTAATAACCACAAAAGGGTGGGGCATTAGACTCACCTCCCAATGATAGAGCCAAATGAACTCACCCTTGAGCCTAGGGTCAGCAGTGTATTAGGTCGTATCCCAAGAGTTTGTGTCCCATATTAGCAATCGACACTATCCCAATGTATGTATGCAATGACCATTGTGTGAGAGTGCACAAGAGAAGAGGAACATGGAGAGAACTAGAAGAGAAAGAATAGAGATGAAATGCAAAGAGGAACATTGATATGAAAACACTGATACAAGGCTACACACAATCAGCCCTTGCATGTGGCGGAGGTGCGTGAGGGAGGGTGCTAGATTGTGGTAGAAGAACTAACTCAAGAAGATGAGTGAGAATGATGATGGTTGGAATGATGATGTGTGATATGGGAGGCATAGAGTAGGGCAGCCATAAATAGGGGATGACCAGCAATAAACTAGCCGACTTGGTCATCATGATGTTTGATGAGCTGATTTGGCTAGCTATAGGATGTAAATGAGGTGCCCCTACTGGCACATGGCATACGTCGCAAATGCATGCACTTATCTATAGTGCACAGTGTGAATAGGCAGTGACAAACTAAGACAATGATAGAGCTCCCTTTAAGTCCTCGTTTGACTTAGATTGAGGCTCACAAGCAGGAGATGTAAACAAAACAAGACATGGAATAACATGTTTGCTAAAAAAATGTAATTGATTCATTTAATACATTGTTATGGCTTATTATTAATTATTGATATTGATTACAAGGATTTTTAATTTGAAATGATTTGTGCCATTGGGGATACTTATGCACCCACAATTCTCAACCCACACTTAAACCACTAGGCTCCAACCTTGTTGGTTTGATTGTGTAACATCTCCCCCACCCCCCCCCCCCCCCCCTCTGCGTCGGCGGCAGCAGTAGGCCCCCTCGTGCTTGTCACCCTTTCCCTCCCCCTCCGTGCGATAGTGTGCCCCCCTCCAGCTCGTCAAAGGTATCCTCATCCACGTGCAGGGCATTTACCAACACTTGCTTGGGTATGCCGCGATGATCATCCTTGCACCCCCGCACCATTGTCAGGAAGAAGAGGAGGAGTGAGAGAGAAGGAGAAGAAGGAAAAGAGGAGGGAGAGGGAGGAGAGAGAGAAGGAGAAAGGAGGAGAAGAAGAGGAAGGGAGAGAAAAGAGGAGAAGAAGAGGAAGGGAGAGAAAAAAGGAGAAGAGGAAGAGGAGAGAGAGAGAAGAGAGAGAAAAGGGAGAAGAGAGAAGAAGAGGGAGAAGAGAGAAGGAGAAGAAGAGGGAGGGAGAGGAGAATAAGAAGGAGAAGAGGAAGAGAGAGGAGAAGAAGGAGAAGAGAGAAGAAGAGGGAGAAGAGAGAAGAAGAAGGAGAAGAAGAGGGAGGGAGAGGAGAATGAGAAGAGGAAGAGAGAGAAGGAGAGAGAGAAGAAGAGGGAGAAGAGAGAAGGAGAAGAAGAGGGAAAGAGAAGAGAGAGAAGAAGAGGGAGAAGAGAGAAGGAGAAGAAGAGGGAGAGAGAGAAGGAGAAGAGGGAGAAGAGAGAGAGGAGAGAAGAAGAGGGAGGAGAAGAAGGGGAAGAAGAGGGAGGGAGAGGAGAAGAAGAAGAAGGAGAAGTGGAAGAGAGAGAAGGAGAAGAAGAGGAGAAGAGAAAAAGAAGAAGAGAGAGAGAGGAGATGAAGAGAAGGAGCTTGAGAGACGTGGAAACGACTAGAGCTGCAGGACCATCATGAGTCGACGGAAATGCGGTTAGAAACACCGGCGGGAACGCAAATAACATGTCCCCCCCCGACCGCTCAGGCTCAGGTTCCTTGCTCTCGATCATATAGTAGCACATGTAAATAGATCTTTGAAATTGAAAATAATCCCATATCATGTAGTCAAGAGGAAAGGAAGATCTGCATGATAAAAGTACATAGAAAAGGAAAAGGACATATAGACTTGAATGAAATGATAGCTTTCTTTAAACAAAAGATGATAGATTTTATGTTGAAATTTTGCATGCGATGCTATTGCCCAGAACTGCATGAACTGACGAAGCCATATTATTTCTTGGGAAATTATAAGTTAGGTGATGGGGGGGAGGATATTCAAGTTACATTGCATACATTGGGAATGGAAAGATAAGGGTGCACTAGGGGTTGTAGTGACAGAGAAGAAATGTATCACAATTGCATTAGGAAGATATAAGGCAATCATAATTTATATTTCATTGAGAGTTAAATGAATCATAGGCCTTTGATTAACATACACTGCGTACGAATGTATATTGCATTCATGGCTTAGGCGGAAGGAAAGAAAAAGATATAGAGTAAAAATTTTGCATAGTATCACACTTAAAGATTGAAGGTTAGAAGATGTTTTTTTACTTAAAGTTGATGTCCAACTGATGACCAACAAGGAGGGTTTATTGCTATACCTTGAAAACCTAAGAATCCAACTCCAAGGACTTAGTCGTTTCTTTTCCAACAAAGGGTTGTCCATCAAAGGCTCTATGGTTGTGAAACTCAATAAACTAGACAAATTGTCAAGTAAGTCGCAACCGTCGAGGCCCGCGCAAGACAAAGGGACCTTAGATTGAGTCCAAGATACAGTCCATTAGACCTATGGATTTAGGGCAGTTGTGAATTGCCAAGAAAGCAAATTGACCAACCAAGTTTAGGACGACGGGATTGTCCAGGAACTATTTGACTATAGTATAGGGAAACCTAAGGTAGTGATCATTTGGGGTCAACGGGATATAAACCCTAACCCAAGGAAAAAGGTAAACAAGCAACCTAGTTTGCTGAACCTTTGGGATCTTGCCAAGTCGCAAATGTCCTAGGATCGAATGCTGGAAGTATTCGGGGAAAGGGAATCACACCTTAGCAATTGGTCGTACAAACAGCCTTCGAAATGATCGTGACTGTACACTTAGGTACATTGTTTGAACTCCTTTGCTCAAGGAACTAATTCAAGGAAAAACACTTAATGCTTCAGGTTAAAAGTTGGAGGGAGAGGCAGGATCAGTTACCTCTGACTATCTGTGTCACACAAAAACAAGTTTCAATGTATGAGGGGCTCATATTTGTGAAAGGGAGATGGATTGCTGCAGATGGAGAGCTCTTAAGAGCTGGTCTACCTTGTCTATGATGCACAGAGGGTTGAGCTTGCCTCCTACTCTCTCTCTCTCTCTCTCTCTCTTTTGGGAATTTATGGCCAAATTGTGACTCATAGCATACATGTAACAATTCTCCTGTTTAAACCTTTCGGTCTAAAATTTTCCATCTTTGGTTCAAAATTTGACCTCGGCACAGACCAGAGGATTAATCCTCGTACAAAAACGAAGATAATGACGCGAACGGATTCTGGGGTCAAAAAATAGTAACTTCCTAAATTTTAGGAGCTGCTTCTATTGCATCCCCACTAGTCTTTTGACCATCTTTGCAGACTATGGCTACATCCAAATCTGTAATGTAGCTCAACTGAAAGTGAATTTCCACTGATGACCCCACATGGACTAATCTCTTGAAGATTTGTCCATCTTCACTTTGAACTAGTTTCTTCCAGGCTAGTTCTTCAACACACTTGTCCATATATACTTTTACAAGTCTCTTCTAGGCTTGTCAATCTACAGTGCTATCAGTCTCTTCCAGACTTATACTGGACCTTAACTGTCCAGTCTTGACTCACTAGACATTCCTGTCCGTTTCACAAACTGGACATGCAACTCAGGCGTTTAGATTTCAAGAGGGATCCTTCCAAAAAGAAAAACCAAATAAAATATGTAATAAAGAAATCAACAAAAAGGTAATAGTTGTCATAGTCTTGTGACAATCTGCCTGGCCCTATCCAAGGGGGTTGTTAGCCGCGCCGGGTTTATGGACCTAACCAGCCGCGAGAGGTCTCTTTGTGGGCGTTGCTTGGAGCGGGACGATGCTTGGGTGCTAGGGGAGGCTCTGGCTGTAAATCCCTTGCCTCCAGATCCCGCACAAGAGGCCGACGTGACTCGAGATGGAATCTCGAGGCCCGTGTACTAGTCTACGGGCGGAACTTGGAGTAGCAATCCTGTAGATTGTTGGGATAGCCTTCGGGCATGATACTTGATGTATTCCGGGATACGGAAGGATTATTTCTGCGGAGGCAGAAAGGGACACTTAATTCTCATGTATGGGCAGGAGACAAACATTAATCTGAAGATAAGTTAAGGAAGTATTTGATTTTGTTATCTTGTCTTCGTGTCTGTGCCCTAAATTACGTAAAGGAACCTGTGATTAACGGGTTAATTAAGGAAGCTGCTTTCATGTGTCAAACATAATGTGGTAGGTAATTAGATAACTAAAACAACCCCCGAGGGAAGCGTGGTGGATGTGACCGTCGGGTCCATTCTACGGTAG
Organism: Lygodium microphyllum; assembly: GCF_053477565.2. Lineage (NCBI taxonomy): Eukaryota > Viridiplantae > Streptophyta > Polypodiopsida > Schizaeales > Lygodiaceae > Lygodium > Lygodium microphyllum. The sequence continues at coordinate 117,109,094 of NC_141149.1, read as the reverse complement.
GGTGGTCTCGGTTAGCCAAGAGCTTTCCTCAAAGGAAATGTTAACGAGAAATGTTAAGAAAGATCGGACGATGACCTTAGATAATGTTGGTTAGAATCCCGATTCATACCGTTTTAGGGGACCAGAATGGGACTATGCCCTACGGGTAGAGAGGTCGAGTGATGTATCCCTCTCGTTTCCCATTCTCTTTGAACCAAGTACGGTATGAGTCTGCTTTGGTCCAGTTGTATCCATGCAAAGTGGAGCGGCTGCCGACCGACGCTAGAAGGCTGTTAGGAGAACCCGACTGCCAGGAACTTGGTCTTTAGGTCGATCTTAGTGGGAACGGCTGGATAAGTTCCGTTGCGAGGCAGACTTGAGAGACCCTAGTTGGCAAACCCTGTGTCATTCCTTAGGAGTGCCAGGTGGCGTCTTCTAGATATATCTCTCGATGGACTGCTAAGACGTGTCCCGCGATTTGAGGAGCGGGCACGTTACAGATTGCAAGGATTTGGTTTGAGTTTTTATCCATCTATGCTTTTTCTAATTTAAAGTACTATTGGTGATGAGTAATGGACTTGATGCATTTGGATAGTGATGTTATTTGAAATGCTCATTTGTATAGTTTAGAATCATGAATAATCATCCATCAATGTTAGCTATGTCACATGAGTCATATTGTATGTGTATGAGTAGTTAGATAGTTATTTTTCATATCAAATGTGTTGGGTGTAAAGTCCCTTTAGGTGTAAAGCCCCTTAATCTGTGTATAAACTTATATGGGTGTGAGCATACCCTTATTTGTACCCTAACATATAAATACATTTTATTCTTTGTATACTGTGACTTTTGGGTACACTCATCTTGGGATTCACTCTCACTCTCAACACTGCTCGTATTTCATTTCCGTCTCGCATTGATTTCGCACTCACCTTAACAAACTGGTATCAGAGCTGCAGCAAAGGAGTGCACACTTCTCAAGGCAGGCAATAGGTCAGTTGTGACCAAGCGAGGTAGGCGATAAGGTTGTTTTTGACCAGGCTGACCAGTGGAGGCAGTCGATAGTTCATTTTTTGACCAGGCGGATTAGGCGTGAGCTGTGACAGGTCAAGCGTGAGTCAGACGTGTAAGCAGGCGACACTGATAGGTTAGGCATAAGTAGGTGATGGCTTGGTGTGGAGATCATGGGACAGCAAGCAAGCTGCAGAAGCGGCAGTGAATCGCAGATCACGTTTGTCGAGTTGACAAGCTCAACACGTGTGGACATTGATGATTGCTAATCCCAGTTCGAGACGGAAGAAAAAAGAAGTCAAGACTGCGGATGCAACGGAAGAAGCAAGAAGGGAAACTACCGAAAGTGCAAGGGCGGCCTAAAAAATCAAGCCAAAGGCAAAAGCGCATTTTTAAATGCAAGGCGCCCCTAAAACTATTACAAAACAGCGCCAGACCGCACGAAAGGGATTTAGGGTTATGTATAAAAACCAAAAAGTGAATAGAGAAGCTCATTCTTTGGTGTGTGGCAAAAGTGGACTCTTCTTCTCTTCTTCTCTTCTTCTCTTCTTTTTGCTTGCTTGTGTGTACTTGAGAGAGGGAGCGTGAGGGAGTGAGTGTGTGAGGGTGAGGGATCTTGGAGGTGAAGCTTTCCATCATCCTCTCTCTTCTTCTTTTCTTTTCTTCTCCTCTCGTCTTGCGCGCGGCTATGGAGGATGGAGCTTGGAGGTGGAGACTTGAGGATGCTTGAGCTTGCATCAGGAATCGTGGAGCTACTGGTGTGCTTGAGGGAGGAGGCAACTCATTTGGGCATCGAGGTAAGCTCACTACATCCCGGTAGGATTGAAGGCATGTCGGCTAGGTGAGAGATAGCCATAGGTGCTTGCTTTAAATGCTTGAACAATAAGCGGTTCGTGGGTCTTGGCGGTTGAGCGTGAGTACGCCTCTACATTTTGGTTTCGTTGCAGGGACAAACGGATTCAAGCTTGAGCACTTCCGCGCTTCAAATCGAGCGTCGAAGTAGGGTTCATCCCCGAATCGGTGCTCTTTGTAGGTAGGAGATTTGAGAGTTTAATCTTTGAAGCAAGTAAGTATTTTGTGCTTTTGATGATTAGGCAAGTAGGAGAAATCAATTCAGTACTTTGCTTTTGATTTTTGTTGCATTTAGAGTAGGTAGGATCGAGAAATCTAAGCGGAAAGCTTTGGGGTGGTTGTTGTAAAATAGGCCCAAACAGGGCACAAACCAAGGAAAAAAGGGAAAAAAAGAGTGCTTGAATGGATTTGTGTTGCTAAGAGAGTGATTGAAGAGGTCAAGCCTTAGCCGACGGGGAAGGGTTTATAACCCAAGAAGCCAAGGAAGAGCTCATTTGCAACTATAGCATGAGAGAGAGAGAGAGAGAGAGAGAGAGAGAGAGAGAGAGAGAGAGATTGCTCGCGTTGGATTGATCGCTTCACCCAGGTGTTTTTCGCGCATTGCAGGTACACACAACTCTTCTCCTCTATCTATAGCTTTGATCTAGATGTGCATGCTACGTCTAGTTATCGAAATCGTGCGATTGAATCGATTTGTCATTACATCTGTCAAAATTGTGCCGCGTTCGGCTCGTTCGAGTGACTGTGATTGTGGACCGAACCCCAGAATCGGCCCTCGGCCATTTGGCCCATTACCATTCGGACGTTCACCACTCGGCCAACCCCACTTGGTGGACAAGCTCACATTCGGCCCACTTGACTCGGCCGCCATTCGGCCCTCACACAACCATATACGGAAGGTTCGAATTTGACATTTGGACCGGTTGCATTTGGCCCTTTCTCATTCAGCCCTCAATCGTTCAGATGGGCCGAATCGGACATTCGGCCTCTGCAATTTGGAGCTGCTGGGCCGAATTTGGATTTTTTCAAAATTTTAACTTGAAGACCCTGACTGACCCAAACCATTGCCGTGCGAACCCCCGAAGGCCATACAGACGCTTAAAACACCTTTTTGGCGCGATGTCGCACGAGGTTCTTGTGGGGGTTTGTGGAAGTCGCTCGCCGTAGGGCGCTTAGCAAGATGGGAGCAAAAAGATTAAGAAGAGTACTTAAGTCAAGATAAATACATGGAGTGAAAGAATGGTTAGGATTCTCATTCGAACGATTTCATATGTCAGCATGATAAGGAGAAGTGGGAATACAAAGATTTCAATCTTCTCGATATGTTCTCATACATAGATTTCTTGATTGATACACACAAGGGATAGAATAGAAGAAGTTCAATGAATCAATTCACAAGAGATCTTCAAAATTTGATCACAAGAGAGCATAATTTGTTGTGAATGTGCATGAAAAGAGAAGTGAGTTGAAAGTGTTTTTGATAGTGTAGATAGGGCACTTCCAAGTAATAAGGTTCCATCACCCAAACCATTTAAAGGTTTGATTGTTGCAGCAGGTTTGTCTCCCCTTTCCCATACACCATGACTAGACAGAATGCTCGTCATCAATTGCACCTTCATGTCTCGTCGGATAGTTGCCATGTATGAGTTTCTGATGTTGCACAGGAATATGATTTTTTTGAGGAGTCTTGAGGATTTTGAGATAAACCAGCGAGCAAGGAAGAGAAAACGAGGACAAATTCCTGCATTAATCCTGCAAAAGCTAATCTTCTTTCTAGGTTCTTCCATAATCGTATACCTGCATGAGATGTCGATTACCTCCAAATCATCCACTTCAACATCAAATCCTTCCCGTAAGCACTTCGGTGCCTCTAGTTCTTCTCGGCAAGTCTGATTAGGCGCTTTGTGTCTGAGAAGTTGTCATCCTCCTTTGCCACCTTCTGCATCGTCTTTACCTCTTCAGAATTCTAGGCTGGCAGGTAAGTAGATAGGAAGATTACCCTTGTTGTCACTCCAGGCACTGTTGGAGAAGGTGATGCATCAATCAGTGAAACGTCCTCCAATACGAAGCAGCAGTTGTATTCCTGTTCTGCTGAGCTTGCCCATTCCTTTTCAGCAGCCTCATTGTTGCTTTTATAATCATCCGCCACCTCTTAAAGCTTTAGAAAAGCTTGAAAAAAAAAGCATCGTTTGTAACATCAATGATGACGTTGAAGGCGTTCATCAATAGTATCCTTCTCCACCTCTGTTTGAGGCGCCATCAGTAAAAAACGAAAAGCTTTATAAAAAGCATTCTATATTTCGTCTCTGATTGACATCAGAGATTATGTCGTCGTGCCGTCGTCGTCTTCAAACCACCATTATTGCTGCCCAGCTACGTCGTCATCCTGTGCCCGTGATCTACACCACAACTTCATGTTTCAAACACCAGCCGGCAGCCATCTTTCATCATCACACTGCCTAATCATCAATGAAAATTGTCAATTGGGCGGCCATATCACCTCTGTACGAGAGACAGCATGCCATGTATTTGCCATGGCGTGAGTCACACTTCTCCGTCATAGAGGATGGCTCAAAGGCACCGTTCGTGATCTCTGCAACAGATAGCTGCTCGTGGTATGCCTTCTCTGCTGATTTTACTGAGACACGAGCCTGTTGAGATTGGTGTAGGTAGGGCGATCAATGTCAAGAGAGCGTCGGCAAATATCATAAATCGCCTCATTGTCAAGCAGTACTGCAACATCTGTGTGCTCCAGTAGAGTAGACAGTACACTATTATAAGGCTCAACAACAGGGGTTGTGACTTGTGGAGACGGATACACAGTAAGCCAAGTCTAGACTTTTTCCCATAATCCACTGATAGACGCTCCAACAAAAGGGAGCCAAGGCCTGAGCCTGTCCCTCCAACAGCATTAAAGGCCAAGAAGCCTTGAAGACCAGTGCAATTGTCTGCCAGCTTGCGGATCCGACCAAGGCTGAGGTCCACAATCTCCTTGCCAATTGTGTAATGGCCACAGGCAAAGTTGTTGGCAGCATCTTCCTTGCCACTGATCAATTGCTTTGAATGGATCAGCTACCTGTAGGTGCCAATGCGATTTTCAACAATAACAGTGGGCTGCAGATCTACAAACACTGCTCCAGTCTCACTGAAGAAGGTATTAAATGCATCATCACCACCTCCAACTGTCTTGTTACTTGGCATTTGGCCATCAGGTTGGATGCTGTGCTCCAGACAATAGAGCTCCTAGCAGGCGTTTCCGACCTGGATGCTGGCCTAACCAATGTGGATGGAGATGCACTCTTTCATGGTGAGCTACAGAAGGAATAGGAAAAAGGCTTTGAGAAGGCGTGTGCAAAGATGCCTTCACGGAGCTCTCTAGAGACAACGGAGGAAGAGAAGAAGAAGATGATCTAAGGGAAGTATCCAATGAAGCAATTGCTCAGATAGGCTAGAACTCCTAGAGTGCAACCTTGTTAGATCATCCTGTCTTTCCCATTCGAATGCAACTCAGGCTCCCACGGCTGGTCAAACTGCAGCACTTCCAGAATAGCACCAGCTTTCAGATCACCTGCAACAGTCACTTGTAGTACAACCTTGTGCAGTGGCTGCACTGTATTCAGCCTTCTTCATCCTTCCTTGAGTAGCTTATTGCCTTAATTTGCAGCAGCATTCGCTTTTGCTTCATCTTTTGTTTCTGCATAAATTTTTGGACATGGTAATTTCTCTAGATTTTGTTCAAAATGCTCTTCACTGTGCTTTGCATCAGTCATTGCAGTGTTTTCTGTTGGGAATAAAGGGCCCTCGTGCAAATTGTTGATTTATAATCAATTACTATTCTAAATGACAATCCTTTGGAGACTATTGACCCAAATACTATATTTGGTACAATTAGCTCCACTATTAGATCAACCAGCAAATCTTATAAACATAATAAATAAGAAACCATTGATTTGACCTTGAAACAATAGAGGAACCCCTCTAAATCCTATCTAGCATTGTTTTCTTGACTTCAATCTCACATTCTGAAAACTTTTACATTACAAAATAGCCTAGAAACTTCACAGTTAAAGAGAAATCTATCTCTTCACCAATTGAAATGATGGGCATGAGGGAAAAGGATTTACAACCTTTTATTATTAAAAATAGCTGTGCTCGGGTGTGAACACACCTTTAGTACACTTGTACTTTCATATATATATCTATCTAAAAACCTAAAGAGGTACACTCATCATTGTACCCACAAATCGTGCTCACTCTCCTCTCTACTCTGCTCTCTCTCTCTCTCTCTCTCTCTCTCTCCGTCTCTCTACTGAGTGAAAGCATTGTGTCTCTCGATCCTCACGCCACCTTTGTGCTCAACAAATTGGTAGCAGAGCAGGTTACGGGCGTGAGGTGACTAGCGTCAGGTAGGCGTCAGTAGACGGTGGTCAGCTGGACGAAGGCTAGGTGGCGTGACCAGCATTTGACGGGCTGCAGATGATAGGTCAGTTGAGGGCAACAGGGTAAGTGTTGCAGGCGACCAGGTTGTGACGCGGATTGCTGGACAGCTGTCCAACGGGGTGGAGGCGACTGTTGCGTGACGGGACCAGAGGGCTTCAGCATGACGGGTGACTGGATGAGACGGCGTGCTGACGGTGGGACCAGCTAGCGACGACCAGCGGGGCAGTTGACGACGAACGCGGCAGCTAACTGGACCCGTGCGGCGCGAACGGGCGTTGTGAGTCTTGACAGGTCAACGGACTCATCATCCAATACATTATTTTCTTCAAATTTTTTTTTTTGAAACTCCTCCCTCTAACTGGGGTTCGTGTGCATAACACACAATGCTGATTTGTGCAATCTTGGCCCGGAATTTGGGGCTTTTGCTGTTTGGGAAAAATTTGTGTGCCATTTGGTCATGCAAATTGTTGTAGGTTCGGCCACGATGCTATGCATTGCAGACTGCCAAGGAGACTTCCGTATTCGCAACCTTACGATCAGCCTTACCTAGCGAATAGGCCGCCAAACTTCTTCGGAAGGGGAGCCCCATTGGGTCTCTCGGCACCCAACGACGCTAAACCAACCATTCCTAGGATGGAGATAAACCACCCCAGAGGAATACCCAGACCACCTGGACCCTACGTAACCCATCCACCAGGCGACGCTCTAGTCCACTATGTGGAGGAGCCGAATGATGAAAAACCTTACATGAATCCTTACGTCTCGTATGATGAAGAGGGTAATCCGATCCTTATGGATTACAGGCCAATATTAGTGATAGCATTAGGTAGAGGTAGAGGTAGAGGCGTAGGAGGGCAAACCCAAAAGCGGATCTCATGTTGGACTTGCAATCACCTAGGACATATCTCCTCGTGTTGCTCCGAGAGGGAGCAAGTCAACTGCGACAAGGCAGATCTTAGATGTGTGGAGTGTGGAATCACTTATCTCTTTGTTGATTGCCCTAAACGGAAATCATCCTCTAGTTGGGCAATCGTGCCATGAGTCCCATTGGGGTTATTTGATGTCGAGACACTCGACAGGGAGGCCACACCCATTTCGTTGCATGTCATGACCCGCGCGCAGACAAAGCAGGGCGGCATATCATTGCCAGGGCCTAGTAACTTAGACGCAACCTCAATTGGAAAAAAGAGTCGCAAGCGAAGGAAAAAGAAATCGGACGCAAAGGTTATGCTAAAATGGAGAGTGCCACAATGCTGCCTGTTGGAAAAAATGTGTCAGACGCAAAGGCAGAAACGTTAGCTTCTAAGATGGTTGAGAAGGTAAGTGCAAAGGTAGGGGAATACCCCAACCCAAAGTGCCAACTCGAAGCCATCGAGAAAGTGAAGGAGTGGGTGAAAGAGGCCCAAGAATACCTAAAAGACGCTGAGCCCATATTGGAAGATGAGATCGATGATCGCTCAAGCATAAGCACTCCAGTCTCACCACCATGACCAAAATCGAGAGATGCGACTGCACCATAAGCAGTGCCTTGCTTAGATAGAGCTTGAATGATACGGGCTAGCAAATCAGTCAAGCATAAGCACGCCAGTCTCACCACCACGACCAAATTTGAGAGACGCGACTGCACCACAAGCAGTGCCCTGCTTAGATAGAGCTTGAATGCTACGGGCAAGCGAATCAGTCAAGGCCATTGGCGTGGGAATGCAGGATTTGGAGAAAAGCAAGCAGCTAGCAATCTCCTCACCACACTCGTGATGACCTCTATGATGCTAAGCCTAGGAGACCTGCTTAGGTAGCATCCGACGTTGTGGCAAGAGCTGAAACAGTGGGTTGAAGGTTCGATGGAGCAAGCTGTCATTGACTTGCACGAACATGATGCAGAGACACAAATATCGAGTTTGATGCTGCACTCAATGCCTAAATCCTTGCACGTCAATGCTTTTTGGGAAGGCATAAAAATGCATGTTTTCTTGCCGGTCTTAGCTCTCAGAGATACCACAAGAATGGGAATTGTAGACACGGGGGTAGGAATTAGTTTGCTTAGCTATGCAATACTCCAGACTTGGAGTAACCCACCTGTTGAGAATGCTAAGTTTAATGTCACACTAGCTAACGGAATGAAGGTGAGGCCATTGGGAGTACTAAAGAACTGGCCCTTGAAGATCGCAGGAGTCCAATTCTTTGTTGCCTTTATAGTCATGAAGGGAGTGGACTATGACATCCTGTTAGGCTTGCCCTAGATGCGCAATGCACGGGTCATAGAGGACTGGGGTAATGGTCTAATCTTCTTAGGTAATAGAAGAGAAGTAGTGAGGGTAGAGATGGACACTTGGAAGACAACACCAGTCGACCTATATGCCATCTTAGCCATGCTGAAAGGTGACGCCTAGATTAGAAAATCTTACAGGTCTTTGACTAAGCATATCCCTTGTCCAGAAGATGAGCGAGATTGGATGCACGTGCTAGCCACTATCAATCTGCCATTCTCAGATGGTGAGGAGTACAAGCAAGCTGCTAGGGCAGTCGGTAAGCCCAGAGGCGAACCTTTGGTGCCAGTCTGTATGTTGGCTAAGAGCTCAAATGAATGGCCAAACCCTGTCAAATTTCATATCCCTAGCAACAAGCGAGAACTCCTTGAGATCCTAGAGCATTTGACAAACAAGCTAGCAGGCAACTCGACCGCCAACCTTAAATCTCTCCAAGATCTCTTGGATAAATCTAAGTGGCGATGGACCAAAGTGTACGATTTAAACTTGATGAACAATTGGGTCCTAGTCACTGATGAAAAGAAGGAGCCATATTAAGATTTGGGAGATGACGAGTAGTCAAATGAAGATAGCTCTAGTGACTCACAACATACTCATGACACCCAATGTAACGCCGGTCAAACAACGACCATATCCAATGAATCTCAAACACGCTCATGCAGTGAAAGAAGAGATTGATAAGCTGTTGAGAGTAGGATTCATTTACGAGATTGAGCACACGGACTGGGTCTCACCCATAGTGATTGTGCTGAAGAACGAAAAGGTCAGAGTGTGGGTCAACTACAAGAAAGTAAATGCTGCTACGAAGAGAGAGAATTATCCATTGCCATACACTGAGCATATACCCGAGAGAAGGTTGGTAAAGAAGCCTACAATTTCATGGACGGCTTCTCGGGATACAATCAGGTGCAAGTGCATCTTGACAATAGGCATAAGACCACATTCGCCACTGAGTGGGGTGTCTTTGCCTACATAGTCATGCCCTTTGGGTCGACCAATGCACCAGCTATCTTCCAGAGGCTTATGTGTGTCATCTTCAAAGACATGCTTAGAAAGGAGATAAAGGGTTTTCGTAGATGATTTGTGTGTTCACTCTACATGGAAGGAACACTTCGATAAGCTCTGAGCGGTCTTGGAACGATGTCGGTTATATCATCTCTTGTTGAACCCCTTGAAGTGCCAGTTCCGAGTAAAGCACGGATGCATTCTAGGGCACGTGGTGTCAAAGAACGGCATTGCCATGGACTTCTTGAAAGTCAGGGTTATTATCGATCTTCCACTACCATCCGATTACAAGGGAGTTCAATGCTTCCTAGGCCACACGGGATACTATCGGCGATTTGTGTTGAACTATGCATTGATTATTAGACCTCTATACAAGTTTTTGATTATATTCGAGTGGATTGAGGAATGCCAATGTGCATATGAGGAATTGAAAAAGGCTCTAACCACTGCACCAATTCTAAGAGCCCCAGACTAGACAATCACCTTCCACGTCCACATCGACGCTTCGAAATTCACTGTGGGAGCTGTGTTGTGCCAACCTGGTGAACATAACCTAGACTATCCAGCGAGCTTTGCTAGCAGATAACTCATGGATACAGAAATGAATTACACAACGGAAAGAGAGGGCTTAGCCATGGTATTTGTTGTAAAGAAAATTCGGCATTATCTTTTGGCCACGCCTTTTATCTTCTTTGTTGACCATCAGGCATTGCTTTATCTTGTTAATAAACCTTGCGCTATGGGACGCATTGCTCGATGGTTACTTTTGCTTTTAGAATTCGACTTCTCTATGGTAGTACGCAAGGGGAAGCAGCACTACATGGTTGACTATATATCTTGCATACCCATAGGAGAAACTGCTGGACAGGGCATCCCGGACGAATTGCAGATGCGCATCTGTTCCACTTGTCTAGCGCATGAGATTTATTTAGGGCTGATTTGATGCCATATTGGGTAGATGACATAGTCCGAGTGCTTGAGCACGGACTCCTTGATTGACCCATTGAGAAGGCTCGGCTTAGGCGACTCATCCTTAAAATCCAACCCTATCAGTTGATAGCAGGCCAACTTTATAGATTGGGGCAAGATGGATTGCTACGTAGATGTGTGTGCGAGCATGAAATGCATGACATACTGGCAGAGGCACACAACGAGATTGCAGGAGGATGCTTCAACGGAGACACAACAGGTCGCAAGTTGTTGCAGTCTCAACTATGGTGGCTTACTCTCTTTTGAGATGCAGCACGATTCGTAAAACACTGCGACAAGTACCAATGGACCAAAGTCCCGATTCGCAAGGATCAAATGGAGCTAACCCTTATCATTGCAAGGCAACCCTTCGAAAAATGGGGAATTGGCTTCATTGGGCCGATTAGTCTTGCGGCTCAGTATTCACAAGGCAAATACATCATCATTGCCATGGATTATCTCATGAAGTGAGCTGAAGCACAAGCAACTCGAAAGAACGACGCTAGGACCACTACCAAGTTTTTATGGGAGCATGTGATCTCATGATTCGGTTGTCTCATTGAATTGGTTAGTGACATAGGTACGCACTTCATTAATGAAGTGATCGCTCACCTATTGTCTACCTATCTAATCATCCATCGAAAGTCTTCACCTTACTATCCCTAAGCGAATGGCCAATGTGAGTCTACTAATAAAATCTTAGTGAATGTCTTGACCAAAGTAGACTCGGCTTTGTGTAGCGACTCGGATAACAAATTGATGGCAGCTTTATGGGTCTACCGCACAGCCTATAAAACAGCTGTAGGACAGACTAAAACAGCTGTAGGACAGACTCCCTTTAAGTTGACCTATGGGACTGAAGCAATTTTACCTGTAGAGTTTTTTGTTCCTAGCATGAGAATTGCTCTTCAAGAGAGATGGGATGGAAATGAGGCATGGACAAAGCGCCTATTAGAAACTCAACTCCTAGCCACCCATGCATTGATATGTGAGAAGGCAAGATGCAAAAGCTGGTTTGATAAGTATGTCAAGCGGCGAGATTTCAAACGGGGAGACTTAGTACTCTTGTACTTAGACAAGGGTCATAAATAAAAGATGAAGTTTAGAGGGCTAGGGTCTTTCAGAGTTTGCGCCATTAGTAGAATCGGTAATGTGGAACTCAAAACCCTAGAGGGAGAGGGCATAGGCTTCTTCAATGGCAGTTGCATAAAGAAGTTACCCTCCCATGCACCCATTACATAAACCTCCAATGCTAGAGTCCCCTGCCAACATACGAGTGGCCACAATTACTGAGATTGAAGATGAGGATGAGGAAATAGTAGAACCAACTTACCTAAGCATAACGGTTTTACTGCTAAGCACACGACCACCCTCAATGCATTGATCGATGAGGGAGCTGACTTTAATGTTCTAACTCACAAGCATTGGACCCAAATTGACAAACTGCAGTTATAGTCCACTAATGCCAAACTTAGCCCATTTGGGGAACTGATCATATGCACTCTTGGAAAAGTGCAAAGTAGCAATCTTTATCGAGTCTGGGAGTATATTGATGATCTTTTATGTGTTGCCAAACACCAAAGATGCATGTACGGAATCGCTGTTAGGATGCACGTTTAAAAAGCAAGCTCATTGTAATGTTGACTATGAGTCCCAGTGCATTCACCTTGCCATAGGCAATGTGCGTATAGTCACCGCTTTCAGCAAGGGCTGTGCGACTCCTTCAAAGTCTCCAAAGCTACACTATGGGCGTAAAGGGCATAAAAAGCCCGATTGTCGCCTGCCATGTCCGAATCACAAAATCCGTGCAACTCTAGTGTATCCTTTCCATAGCATATACACTTTTCTTGTGTACCTTTCAAGTATCTGAAGATGCATTTCACTGCTTCCCAATGTGGCTTGCTAGGGTTAGACATGAATCTACTAACAACTCCCACTGCATGAGCAATGTCAGGGCGAGTTGCAACCATGGCATACATCAAAGATCCACAAGTGGATGCATAGTATACCCTTCATGGCACTAGCAGCTGCATCATCCTTAGGGCAATTAGCTTTGCTAAGCTTTGTATGTGGCGGTAAAGGCACACCAAGAGGCTTAGCATCAGCCATATTAAACCTGTCAAGTACTTTGCTGATGTACTTGTCCTGTGAGAGAAACCACAAACGCTGCCCTCTGTCTCTTTTAATGCGCATGCCCAAAATGTGTTCAGCTGCCCCTAAATCTTTCATAGAGAAGGCTGAGCTCAGCTGCCTTTTAAGAGCATTCAAAGTTATGCTGTCCTGCAATCAACATGTCATTGACATATAAAATCAGCACAATAAGGCTTCTATCATTAGCCTTTTTAGTGTATAAGCAGTGATCTGCATGATTGCGTTTAAATCCATGGTTGAGCGAAAAGGTATCAAATTTTTTGTACCATTGTCTAGGGGCTTGTTTCAGCCCATATAAGCTGCGTTTCAGCTTACAAACCAAATGCTCTTTTCTTGGAATAGCAAATCCTTGTGGCTGCTTCATGTATAGCTCTTCATCCAAGTCACCATGAAGAAAAGCAGTCTTCACATCCATCTAATCCAACTCTAAATCCAAGGATGCAGTGAGAGCAAACAAAACACGGAGCGTAGTCATCTTCACGACTGGTGAAAAGACCTCCTGGTATTCTATGCCTTCCTTCTGTATATAGCCCTTAGTAACCAGCCCTGCCTTGTACTTGGCCTTCCCATAAATACATTTCACTTTGTAAACCCATTTATTAGGAATTTCTTTTTCTATCAGCAGCCATTAGCTGAAAGTTCTATCCCTTTTGATGCTGAAAATGAGCAGCAACCTATTGTGCTACAGCCAAAAGATCATGGACAGCACGTAGATACACAGGATGAAATAGGACAGCAAGAAGAATATGCTGAAAACAGATTACAGCAGCAAGAAAATGCTGAAAATCAGCCACCTGGTGATGGTGTGCACATTCCTCAGGATGTAGGCCCACTGCCTGATAATATAGATCATTGGGTAAGAAGGTCTACACGTGTCAAAAGGCAGCCACAGAGGTTTCAGCCATCTTTGGATTGCATGCAGGAAGAGATGAAGTCTCTATATGTAAATAACACATGGGAACTTGTACCTTTGCCCAAGGATAGATTCAGCTGGCTGTTCATGCTGAAATTTGACCTTCCTTTTGTCAAGATCACCATGTGTAGCATTTTTCAGCAACTTTGCCTCATTAAATACTACGTCTCGGTTGCGTACTATCTTCCTGCCCTGAGGAAGCCAAACTCTATAACCCATCTCTCCCTCATCTCCATATCCCATGAAGATGCCCTTGATGGATTTCATGTCTAGTTTGGTCCTCTGTTCTATAGGTATATGCACAAAGGCATCACAGCCGAAGACACACAAACGGTCATATGAAGCAGGTTTGCCAGACCAAACCTCTTCAAGAATGCCATTTTTCAATGCACGATTGGGAGAGCAATTGTATACATGAATTGCAGTTTTCCAATGCACGATTGGGAGAGCGATTGTATACATTAACTGTTGTAGGAGATTAGTTGTGGACAACATGCATCTGACTCTCTCACAAAGTGTGCGATTAAATCTTTCAGCCACGCCATTTGATGCAGGATTATAAGGGGTTGTCAACTCCCTCTTAATGGCATGCATCTCACAAAACTTGTCGAATTCATTTGAGGCATACTCACCTCCATTATTTGTTCTTATGGCTTTCAACTTAAGTTCTTTCTGTGTAGTAACAAAAGCATGAAACTTTTTTAAAGCATCCAACACTTCCTTTTTGCTCTTAAGTACATACACCCATGATTTTCTACTGAAATCATCAATGAAAATAACAAAGTACCGTGCACCCCCATACAAATTAACAGGCATAGTGCACACATCTGTGTACTAAGTGAAGAGCATTAGACTTCTTAACGACACCAGAGTAATAAGGAGACTTCACTTGTTTTCCATATAAGCAATCATTACAAAATTCAAGACCAGAGCCTTTTACATCAAATCTCCCTGAAGAGGAGAGAACCTGAAGGCCTTTTTGGCTCATATGACCAAGTATTTTGTGCCAAAGCTCCATTTGTGAATGTACTTCAGCCACAGCCAAGAACTTGCCAGGTAATGCTTTACAATGTAAGTAATATAAAGTCCCCTTTTTGTTGCCTTTAACAATCAGCATAGAGCCCTTATGGACCTTCCAAGATCCACCACCAAAAGTAGTAAAATACCCTTTAGCATCAAGCTACCCAACTGATAGTAGACTTTTCTTTATGCCAGGTACAAATTTGACATCCTTCAAAATCAGCTCTTGGCTATTTTCAAGGGCCAAATGAATGATGGCAACACCCTCTATCTCACATGCATAGTTATTACCCAAGTAAACCTTGCTTAGGCAACTTGCAGTGTATGTTTAGAAAATGACTCCAAAGAGAGGGTAACATGAAAAGAGGCACCGCTGTTCACTATCCATGATTATGACAGCCCATCATGAGCTGAAAGTAAGGCATCAATTACCTCCTTTTTGGTGATGTGCATATCACCTGTTGCTGCCATAATATGTGCATCATTACATGAGGCCATGACAAGTATCTCTTCAGTGTCAGGAAGCTCTTCAATGACCGCACGAGATGCAACATTTGCCTTTGCAACTTCTTTTGAGGAAGAGTTGTCATCATCTTTCTTATCATCCTTATTTTTCTTCCCTTGCTGTTTCTTTCTTTCTTGCTCTTTCTTGAAGTATCGACAATCGGGCTTTTTATGCCCTTTACGCCCACATTGATAGCATGTGACATCCTGTTGTTTACCCTTGCTTTTGCTTTTCCCTTTATTGGCTACATTATCCCTCTTTTCAGACCTGCCTCTCACATGGTAAGCTGAGCCACTGCTTTCACCACTAGACTTTCTTCTGATTTCTTCATTAAGGATTGAACCTCTAACACCATCAAAAGTCAAAGCGGGGTTGTTGCTAAGTGACACAACCAAAGATTCCTAGCTGTCAGGCAAAGTCATTAATAAGAAAATAGCTTTCAATTTATCATTGAAAGCCGCCAAAGCAAAGTCCTGCAACTGACTCGAAACCGTGAAAGCACTCAAATGCTCAGATGCTGGCTTAGACTCATCCAACCCCATGTTTACAAGTTTACGTATAAGATGCACTTGATTCATGGGAGTTGTATTTTCATAAGTGTCCTTAAGCTTTTTCCATATAGCATAACCTGTATCAAGACGCTTGATGTCTGTTAAGTACATTACCAGACACTGCCATCTTAATGTATGCACTGGCTTCCTTGTTAAGTCTAGCCCAATCCACATCTATCATAGCTGCAGGCTTAATCTCCAAGAGAGCATCTTCACAGTCCTTGAGAAACAAAATGCCTTGCATCCTATCCTTCTGCAAGTCAAAGCCAGTACCATCAAACCTCTTGATTTCAAAGAGGGATTTAGTGTCACTGCTGCTAGAAGCATTTGCAGCCATTTTTCAGCAATACACCAGAAATTCAATGCTGCAATTTATGATAGAAAAAATGAGCTGAATATTCAGCCGATTTCGGCCCAAATTTTCAGCAAATAATAGCAAGATTCAGTCCAAGTACATGTACAACAGTAGAACGGATTGACTTTCAGCAGTATGACTGCAATTTCAGCATACATTAAATGCATACATCACTGCCAGGTAACTCCCACTTAAGCAATATCACCAAAAATACATCTGCAACAATCCTAGATCTGCAAATGATCACTAAGATTGTTGCAACATGAATAATCAGCAATACATCAACTCAATGGGAGCTGTTCAACATGTGTACTGTATACATATGTGCTCATATCAACTTTTGATACACAAAACACCAAGAAATCTCTGCAATTTCTCCAAAATTGCACAAGCGGGAGATAAAAAAATGCTAAAATCACTTTGCTTATGGCAATGAGATTGCTTCAACAATATTCCCAAAATGCATGTCGTACATCAACTTTGCCAAAATCCACAGATTTCAGTAAAAGCCCCAAAATTTCACTGACTGATCTGCCCCGATTGCATTAATACATGTTCTCGAAAGCATAAAATAGGCGAAATTAGCAAAATTTCACAAAATTTTGCAAAAGCCCCAAATTTCTCAAGTCCAAATGTGCACCAATGTCAGCCAATTTAACTCAGTTGAACATAATTTCACCAATACAGCAAAAGCCCCAAATTTTATGGGTCCAATGTTGAGAAATTTCATTAAAATGAGCAAAAATTCAGTGAATTTTGCGAAATCCCCAATTCAAACGTGCACAATGTCTACAATTTCTGGACATGGATGCCTCAATTATGTATGAACAGCACTCAATGTGAAAAGCCCCAATTTTTTGGGCCTAAATCTGCACAAATTTGCGCACTGTGCTTGCGTGTGCAAACACCCAGAAGAGTGGAAATAAAATAACCCAAAATTTCTGTTTTTTGTTTTAAATGGGGGGGGGGGGTGATTGACCCACTGTCACGACTTGTTGCCGTCCGTCGGCCCGTCATGCAGGTTATGCCCGTCCGGCGGCCCGTCACGACTCCCTGCAGCTGTCGCTTGCTGCTGGTCATCGCCCGTAGCTGGTTGTTGGCAGCTGCCCGTCGTTGGCAGTCGACTTGTCGTTAGTCAGTCGATTGCCTACGTCTCCCATTTGACGCCTTATTGTGAAGTAGTTGTCTGTCACCTGCGATTGCTTTCCCTCACCTACAACTGCTTCCTCTCTCCTGTAGCTGCAGCTATCGCATACACCTATTGGCTGTGAGTACTGGCTATTGCCTGCACTTGTTGATTGTTGAGTGCTGGCTGTGCCTATCAACTACAAGTGTTGCTTGTCACGTCTGCCAAGTTGGACTGCCGCGCTCTGATACTAGTTTGAAGGGAAGAGAGTGTGCAATGGAGTCCAAGGGCAAGATGCGAGCTGTAGAGCTAAGAGTTAGAGAGAGTAAACGCAGAGATAGGTGTACCAGATCGTAATTGTACACAAAGAATAAAAGAATGTATTTATATGTTAGGGTACAATAAGGGTGTGTTCACACTCGTAAGACTATTTACACGGAGATATAGGGACTTTATACCCAACATATAGCTCTCCCTCAAAAGAAGTTGCAAAGGAAAATGTTGCATCTAGTGTGGTCATTGAAGATGTAATAATTCCGATTCCTAAAACCGCATTCTTCATACGAATCTCCCCTTAGGAGGCCAAAAGGATAATTTAGGGGGGATAATGGCAAAATTTTTTAAATTATCCCTCTCTCCCCCAGCCGACTGTCATGCTGGAGGAGAGGGGAATAGCAAGGGTGATTAAGCTCCTTGCTGGAGCTTGCAGAAGGGCTATAGCCATGCGTATGGCTGCGTGGAGGGAGGGAGGTACCTCTCCCTCTGGCTATAAAAGCCAGGGCTATGAGAAGGGAGGAAGGGAGCTGAGCGTAACGCTGCCCAGGCTAAGGAAGGAAGGGATTGAGAGGGATCACACAATAGTTGAGGGCTGTGAGGGAGGGCGTAAGGCTGGCCGTGTGGGAGAAGGAAGAGCTTCTGCTTCAGCCGGTCGCTGCCGTGGAGGAGAGGAGCTCGCGAAGCTGCCGTAGGACGCCACCAACTCGCCACCAGTAGGAACCCGCCAATACGTCGCCATCTGGCTGCCAACACGCCGTCCTCGTCCTCCATGTGGGTGTACCATGTACCTTCCAGAAGCTTCAAGAAGCTTCTTGAAGCTTCTAAGGGGGGGTCCTTTAAGCCCCCTTTCATATTGCAAGCCCACAAAACTTTCTTGTGGGCTTCCTCATAACCCATTTTCATGTGGGTTTAATAACCCCACCCCCTGGAATCCAAAAACCCCCTTTCCTGTGGATCCCATCCAAGTTTTTAAAAAGCCCATTAAGCCTTTTTTTCCCCCCCTTGCGTTCTTACTCAAAGGTTCATTTTAACCTCGGGGTACCTTAGAACCCCCTTTCTATTGGCCTTCACAAGACACCCTTTTCCCCCCTTTTCCATTTCATCCAAGGCCCTTTAAAAGCTCATTTAACCCGGGAGTTAAGGTCTTTTTTCCCCCTTTGGGTTCCCCACAAGTTTCCACTAGCCCAAGTTCTAAAACCCTTCCCGTGGGCCTTTGTTATTACCCTCTCTAGTGGGTTTAAAAGCCCATTTACTCCAAGAAATAACCCTTTTTCCCTTTGGGTTCCCCACAAGTTTCCACTAGCCCAAGTTCTAAAACCCTTCCCGTGGGCCTTTGTTATTACCCTCTCTAGTGGGTTTAAAAGCCCATTTACTCCAAGAAATAACCCCTTTTCCCCTTTGGGTTCCCCACAAGTTCCCATTAGCTGAGTTTAAGGAGGAAACCTATAAAGCCTTCTAAAGCTGGTTCCAAAAAGACGGAGAAATTAATCAAGGAGGCCGAATCACAAAGGGAGTTTCGCGTTCGAAGAAGATCGGCCAAGATCATAAATTTGCATCCAAGACGAAAAGGCCGCATTCGCGATAGCTCCTAAGAAAGCACAAGGCGCAACCACAAGAGGATCGTCTCCTAACATCCATGTGGACATTTCACCACAAGTCCAGGTTCTTCTTCCTAAATTTGATTAACGTCGTAATATTTCAATTATCCATGGATCATTTGAGGAATGAGGATGCGTGTTTTTTCGATTGAAAATACTTTGGCTAATAGCTCACAATTGAGGGATTCGGTCATTAGTATTTTTCAATAAAACGAACAAAATAAAGTGAGCATAAGTTTTCTATTCATTTCTAGCAAGTGGTTTTTATGCATTGCAAAGTAATGAAATTAGATTAATTAATGCCCATCTTTACAAAACGGAATTATGATAGTACACTTCGATTAAGCATGGAAGGAATAAACCGCATATCGCATTATTGAACATATTTTCTTCGAAATGATTCTTAAAGAAATTTGCTAGCAACCGTAGGAAATTGCTAGGGCTACATGAAGAAGATTTAACTCTAGGCAAGTGACCTAAAAACTTAAATTAACGAAAGGTTGTGTAAGTTCAGCATACGACTAATTCATTCGGAAATGAAAGTAGAAAAAGGCTGCATGTTTAAACAAAAAATCATAAAACTTAGTAGCATGAATCTTGTTTGCATGTTATAGGATGATCAATTGAAATTATGCTATAACTTAACCTATACTTTGATCTTAACCCGAAAAGTTAGGGCTTGTAAATCAACTTATACATAGGCAATGAATCATGTGGTTACGGAAATGGTAGCGTAATTATCTTCAAGAATAGACAAGTTAAATTGGTTTAAACCTAAACACCTAAAAACCGCGAGGGATTCGTTTAGGAAGGGTTAATTCAATGCAACAGCCAGAGGGGGCTCTGGCCGTAAATCCCTCGCCTTCCGGGCCTTGCATAAGAGGCCAACGTGATACGGGATTGGATCTCGAGACTCGCATACTAGTCTATGGGCGGAATCTTGGATTAGCAATCCCTGTGGATTGCTGGATAGCCTTTGAGCGGATTATGGATAAGTCTACGGGCTGAACTTTATGTATTTCAAAGATAAATATGATAACCTGTTGAAAAGAAACTTGTTTGACATTACTTTTCTATGTCAAGTGCTATGATTACGTGAAGGAACCAGTACCTAATGGGCTAATTAAGGAAGCTGATTGATACATATCAAACTAAATGTGTTAGGTAATTAAATAACTAAAACAACCCGAGGAAAGTGCGGAGGATGTGGCCATAGGTCCGTCCTACGGATGGGTGGTCCCGGTTGGCCGGGAACTTTTCTCAATCATGATGGACAGCAAGAAGATCGTTCAAAGGACACGAACAGCAAGGGCGCTGACCTAGAATCTAAGTTATAATAATCCCGATTTACGCTGTTTTAGGGGAACGGAATGGGACTATGCCTTATGGTAGAGAGGTCGAGCCTTGCATCCCTCTCGTTTCCCATTCTCCTTGAACCAAGTGCAGCGTGAATCCGCTTCGGACATGGCGGTTTTACGTAAAGTAGTTCGCTCGGGTTCGACGCTAGTTGCTGTTTAGGAAATGACCAATAGGGAAAACCCTGATTCAGGTCGGTCCTAAGTGGGAGCAGCCAGAATACTTCCGCTACGTGGCAGACGCGGAAAGTTCTAGATCTCAAACTCCGTAACATTCCATGGGAGTGCCGGGCGGAGCTTTCTAGACATCCTTTCCGATGGACTGCTAAGACGTGTCCTGAAGACAACAGGTGGATACTTTACAAAAGAGCTCTCTGACATTGGAGAGATACTTGTTGCAGCCTCATGCAATGATGTAGATGTTATGGCAGTAGTAGGTGATATACACATCACCAAAAAGCAGGTAATCGATGCTTTACTTTTAGCTCATGATGGGTTGTCCCAATCATGGATAGTGAATAGCGGTGCCTCTTTTCATATTACTCTCTCTTTGGAGTCATTTTTAGAATACACTGCATGTTGCCTAGGCAAGGTTTACTTGGGCAACACCTATGTATGTGAGATAGAGGGTGTAGGTATCATTCACTTGGCCGTTGAAAACGGCCAAGAGCTGATTTTATAAGATGTCAGATATGTACCTAGCATAAAGAAAAGTCTATTGTGAGTTGGGCAGTGCTGCAAGAGGATATTTTACTACCTGTGGTGGTGGATCTTGGAAGGTCCACAAGGGCTCTATGCTGATTGTTAAGGGTAGCAAAAAGGAGACTTTGTACTATTTGCATTGTAAAGCATTACCTTGCGAGTTCTTGACTGTGGCTGAAGTTCATTCACAGATGGAACTTTGGCATAAAAGACTTGGCCATATGAGCCAGAAAGGCCTTCGGGTTCTCTCCTGTTTAGGGAGATTTGATGCAAAAGGCTTTGGTCTCAACTTTTGTAATGATTGCATATATGAAAAACACGTGAAGTTTCCTTATTACTTTGGTGTCGTTAAGAAGTTCAATGCTCTTGATTTAGTACACTATGATGTGTGCACTATGCTTGTTAATTCACAAGGGGATGTACGGTACTTTGCCACTTTTATTGATGATTTCAGTAGAAAGTCATGGGTGTATGTGTTAAATAGTAAAAAGGAAGTGTTGGATGGTTTTAAAAGGTTTCATGCTTTTGTTACCACACAGAAAGGGCTAAGTTAAAAGCTATAAGAATGGATAATGGGGGCGAGTATGTCTCTAATGAGTTCAAAAAGTTTTGTGAGATGCATGGCATTAAGAGGGAGTTGATAGCCCCTTACAATCTTGCATCAAATGACGTGGTTGAAAGGTATAATCGCACACTTTGTGAGAGAGTCAGATGCATGCTGTCCATAACTAATCTCCTGTAATAGTTCTGGAGAGAGACTCTTAAAACTGCAGTTCATGTATGCAATCGCTCTCCCAATCATGTATCGGAAAATGGCATTCCTAAAGAGGTTTGGTCTAGCAAACCTGCTTCATATGACCATTTGTGTGTATTTGGTTGTGATGCCTTTGTGCATGTTCCTGTAGATCAGAGGACTAAACTAGACATGAAATCCATCAAGGGCATCTTCATGGGATATGGAGATGAGGGAGAGATGGGTTATAGAGTTTGGCTTCCTTAGGGTGTAGGAAGATAGTACGCAACTGGGATGTCGTATGTAATGAGGCAAAGTTACTGAAAAATGCTGCATAGGGTGACCTTGACACAAAGGTCAAATTTCAGCATGAACAGCCAGCCATTCAGTAGCCATTAGCTGAAAATTCTGTTCCTTTTGATGCTAAAAATGAGTAGCAAGCTATTGTGCTACAGCTAGAAGATAATGGACAACAAATAGATGCATAGGACGGAATAGGACAGCTAGAAGAACACGCTGAAAACAGGTTGGAGCAGCAAGGAAATGCTGAAAATTAGCCACCTGATGATGGTGTGCACATACCTAAAGATGTAGGCCCATTGCTTGACAATACAGATCATTGGGTAAGAAGGTTTACACATGTCAGAAGGTAGCCACAGAGGTTTCAGCCATCTTTGGATTGCATTTTGTCGGCTGATGAGGGTGAGCCTCTGACATTTAAAGAGCCACAGTCATGTGAAAACAAGAGAAAGTAGGGGACTTGCTATGCAGGAAGAGATGAAGTCTCTATATGCAAATAACACATGGGAGCTTGTATCTTTGCCCAAGGATAGGAAAGCTATCCCTAATAAATGGGTTTACAAAGTGAAATATATTGATGGGAAGTGCTAGTACAAGGCACGGTTGGTTGCTAAGGGCTATACACGGAAGGAAGGCATAGACTTCCAGGAGGTCTTCTCACTAGTGGTGAAGATGACTACGCTCTGAGTTTTGTTTGCTCTCACTGCATCCTTGGATTTAGAGTTGGATGGATGCGAAGATTTCTTTTTTTCATGGTGACCTGGATAGAGTTGTACATGAAACAACCATAAGGCATTGCTATTCCAGGGAAAGAAAATTTGGTTTGTAAGCTGAAATGTAGCTTATATGGGCTGAAACAAGGCCCTTGACAGTTGTACAAAAAGTTTGATACCTTCATACTCAACCATGGATTTGAACGCAGTCATGCAAATCATTGCTTATACACTAAAAAGGCTAATGATGGAAGCCTTATTGTGTTGGTCTTACATGTGGATGACATGCTGATTGCAGGACTTGATAGTGACATTTGTGTCAGAAATTGCAGACATTGTGCATGTTGACCTTAGTTAAGTTGGGGATTTTGCCTAGTTTGTTGGAATTTTGCTTATCTGAGTAAAACTTCTTGACATTGAACCTGGAAAAATTGGGGCTTTTCATGTATTGATGAGATTTTGCTTAGCTTGGTTAGATTGGCTGACATTTACGCACTGTTGGACTTGGAAATTTGGGATTTTGTGCAGATTTTGGTAAATTTCTGCAGTATTTGCCCGTGTGGTGGCTGGTTTATGTGAAAACAGCAGAGGTTTATTGCTGGTTGGGCAAGAACAACAGTGTATTTGTTGGTTCAGCTTATGCTCTTGCAGTTCAGTGCATTTACTCGTGTTTGTGATAAAAATGGCTGCAACTTCTTCTAGTTTTGACATTAAGAGTTTGATGGAAATCAAATGGTTTGATGGTTAGGGCTTTGACCTTTGGAAAGACCGTATGTAGGGCATATTGTTCTTAAAGGATTGTGAGGATGCTTTGCAAGAAGATAAACCTGCACAAATGTCTGATGCAGATTGGGCCAGAGTCAACAAAAAGGCTGTGGCTTATATAAAGATGGGTGTCACTCATGACATTTTGATAGACATTAAGGGCTTAGATACTGGTCATGCAATATGGGAGAAATTGAAAACTACCTATGAGATCACCACACTTGTTAATCAGGTGCATTTAATGCGCAAGTTGGTGAATATGCGGCTGGATGAGTCCAAGCTTGCAGTTGAGCACTTGAGTGCATTTACTGGTATTTTAAATCAGCTCAAGAATGCTAATTTGGATTTTGATGATAAGTTGAGGGCAATCTTTCTGATCATGACATTGCCCGATTCCTGGGAGACCTTGGTAGTTTCCCTTAGTAATAACCCCAATCTCTCATATGATGGTGTGAAGGGTTCAATCCTGAATGAAGAAATTAGATATAAGTCTAGTGGAGAAGGCAGCAACTCAGCTTACAATGTTAGAGACAGGGCTGAAAAGAAAAATGCAAATGCTGGAGAGAGAAGCAGAAGCAAGAGCAAAGGAAAGGAAAAGAGTGATATCTTGCTATCAGTGTGATTGAAAGGGCCACAAGAAGCCTGATTGCAGGTACTACAAGAAGGAACAAGAGAGAAAGAAGAATGCAAGAGACAAAAAGAAGAAAGAGGATAAGGCAGATGTATCTAAGGCAGCCAAAGGCAAGGAAAATGCCAATGTGGCCTCTAGTGTAGTTATAGAGTAGCTCTCGGATGCAGAGGTTGATGTACTATGTGCAGTAGATTATGATGCCCTTGTATGTCACATGTAAGATATGCAGATTACCAAGGTTGATATGATTGATGCACTTCTGTCAATTGATGATGGTGTCACTCAAACTTGGATTGTAGACTCTGGTGCCTCTTTCCATGTAACTCTTTGCTTGGAGTGTTTTGCTATGTTCAATGCAGGCAGTTATGGAAAAGTATACCTTGGAAATAACCATGCTTGCAACATTCATGGTAAAACCAGCCTTCCTTCTTGGTTCGGGTGGTGATAACCTGATTTAAGAGTTAATTACAGCAATAAATAAATGCACATAAAATGAAATACACACTTTACCATAATATTCTTGGATAGTAGACACCCTGTTGGCCCCAAAATTGGCGCCCCTTGCGGTATTTCTTTAGCTTTCATTCAATTGGAAGGAGTACAACTTGAGATTCTTCAATCTCCTCCTGCTAACCAATTGCTCTTGCTGTCATAAATGTCTAGCAAGCCTTTTGGGTAATTTGCCCCTTGTTTCCCCCAGGACTTCTTCTCCAATTTGACCCTTGGCTGGCCAAATGCTGCCCCAAATCAATTCGGGATGGGCTGGCTCCTGAAATCCCTTGATAATCTTCAATTATCAGCTGCTGATTTCAGTCCCTTGAGCTTTCAATCTCTGGCACGGATCCCAAGGTGGCTGCTAAATCCTAATTTCTGCTGTGAATTAGGGTTTACTGCAGAAATTACAGATCAGCCCACCAAAAATGGCTGAGATCTCCTCCGGATGGCTGAGAATTGCTGAGAATGGCTGAGCATAGGCTGAAGGAGATGAGAGAATGTTGTAGAGAGAGAAAATTTTGAGATTTGTCGCGAAGAACTGATCAAAATCAGTTGCTGCCCTGTTGTACCAGCCCCAAACGGATGCACCAATAACAATAGGAGCATCAGAGACTGTGATCTTCAGGAGAAAGTGCATCAGCAGCAATTGTCAGCT
Source organism: Lygodium microphyllum (assembly GCF_053477565.2). Classification (NCBI taxonomy): domain Eukaryota; kingdom Viridiplantae; phylum Streptophyta; class Polypodiopsida; order Schizaeales; family Lygodiaceae; genus Lygodium; species Lygodium microphyllum. The sequence goes on along the minus strand of NC_141149.1, from coordinate 117,083,727 downwards.
TCCCAAGGTCAAGAATATGTAATCTCCATCACCAAAATGGTCTCCAATGGCTGGGAATTGGCCCCAAAAGTTGGCAGCAACAATCCAACACCTCTTTCCAACAGCTCCAAAAATGAAAAAAACGAGATTTCCCTCTCCCTTCAGCCCTATTTAGCCTTTCCCCCACTCGCATGGGAAAGTTTTGTCAAGTGGCAGCTTTCTTAATCCATTTTCAGCAATTTTCAGCCATTTAATTAGTTTTCAGAATTAATTAATTCTGAAAATTAATTCAGCCCTTAATCCATGCCCAGAAAATTGACCTTGCCTATCCAATAATTAATTGGCTAGGCCATTTGCAACCCAAAGTGGTCCCGTGCATTAATTGACCCTTGGACAAGCAATAATCCATTAATTAATGCCTAGTCCCTAGTGTCACCACTGACACTTAATGGCCAATTAATGGTCCTAGGAGCAAACTGACACCAAAATTCACCTAGAATCTAACAAGTGTAACTTGTTACAACTTTTGCCTTTGACACCCATTCTTTTCACAGGGTCCTTCGGTCTTCAACTGTGAGAAAGTAACTTGCACCTCACATGTGCAACACGTGCATCTTTTAATTGCACATTTGATTAATCCTTTAATCAAATATCAATTAAACATAAGCAAAGCATCAAATTTTCACGTCCTCATGACAGACCACCCCCTTGAAATCCTTGCAATCGTCCTCGATTGCACTGTAATGTGTCAAAGCAAACAATACCGCACTGGAATTTTCACAAGGCATCATAGTCAACGCAACATTGGCCATTGCTGGCTAACTATCTCATATACCCACCATTTGCTGAAAATTTCCAGCCAGCATAAACATAGCATAAAGCTCAACAATAGTCCAGAATTGTTGCCAGAAACTCATCGGATGCATCTCAAACTCTTGTTTCTCAATAGTGCTGACTACACAACCATAGTAAAGCATAAACCGAGCCGAAACTATGGCTGAATTGTCAATGACATTCGCTTACATGCGGCTGTCCATGGAATTGGCTGTAAACTATTAAAAATTGAGCATAACCTGATCATAAACTGATCATGGACTGATATGAGAATTGATCACAAATGGCTGCAAATGTGACTCCAAACTGATCACAAGTTGATGGTAAAAAAAACTGATCAGAAACTGATGCAAAAGCTGATCCCAAAGTGATCATAAATGGTTCTCAAATTGATAAAAAACTGAGCTGACACTAATCAGAAATTGATCTCAAAATTGAGGTAAAAACTCATGCCAAACTCGTCCAAAAACTCATGCCAAATTGGTCCAAAAACTCATGCATAAGTATAGTCTCAGAGCTGCGGTAGTCAATGCACATACGCCATGAACCATCCTTTTTCTGCACCAAAAGCACTGGAGAACTGAAAGGAGATGAGCTGGGCTGATGGAGATGAGAGAATGCTGTAGAGAGAGAAAATTTTGAGATTTGTCCTGAAGAATTGATCAAAATCAGTTGCTGCCCTGCTGTACCAGCCCCAAACGGATGCACCAACAACAGTAGGAGCATCAGAGACTGTGATCTTCAGGAGAAAGTGCATTAGCAACAATTGTCATCTAGTTGTTTAAGGCTGAGAAAAGGGGCATATCTGAAAACCAGCCTGAAAACGTCATATTGCAAAGAACTGTCCCAATAGGTAGCAAGCTGCAAAATTAGAAAATCAGGGAGATCCTAAGGGTAAAAGGCCCAAAACATCAGTGGGATTGGTGCCCGATGTTGTTAGTGATCAACCCAATGATGATGCTACTTAGTTGTGCAGAGCACGGGGCAAAATTAGGGATCAACATGCATTGATCTTCTTTGATAATGATGCACGAGCCAACTTCATCTCTACTGACATGGCAGCCCATCTAGGCATCAAAGAGGATGAGATGGAAGCCATGGGGGAAGTGAATGGGTGGTGATAACCTGATTTAAGAGTTAATTACAGCAATAAATAAATGCACATAAAATGAAATACACACTTTACCATAACATTCTTGGACAGTAGACACCCTGTTGGCCCCAAAATTGGCGCCCCTTGCGGTATTTCTTTAGCTTTCATTCAATTGGAAGGAGTACAGCTTGAGATTCTTCAATCTCCTCCTGCTAACCAATTGCTCTTGCTGTCATAAATGTCTAGCAAGCCTTTTGGGTAATTTGCCCTTTGTTTCACCCAGGACTTCTTCTCCAATTTGACCCTTGGCTGGCCAAATGCTGCCCCAAATCAATTCGGGATGGGCTGGCTCCTGAAATCCCTTGATAATCTTCAATTATCAGCTGCTGATTTCAGTCCCTTGAGCCTTCAATCCCTGGCACGGATCCCAAGGTGGCTGCTAAATCCTAATTTCTGCTGTGAATTAGGGTTTACTGCAGAAATTACAGATCAGCCCACCAAAAATGGCTGAGATCTCCTCCGGATGGCTGAGAATTGCTGAGAATGGCTGAGCATAGGCTGAAGGAGATGAGAGAATGTTGTAGAGAGAGAAAATTTTGAGATTTGTCGCAAAGAACTGATCAAAATCAGTTGCTGCCCTGTTGTACCAGCCCCAAACGGATGCACCAATAACAATAGGAGCATCAGAGACTGTGATCTTCAGGAGAAAGTGCATCAGCAGCAATTGTCAGCTTCCCAAGGTCAAGAATATGCAATCTCCATCACCAAAATGGTCTCCAATGGCTGGGAATTGGCCCCGAAAGTTAGCAGCAACAATCCAACACCTCTTTCCAACAGCTCCAAAAATGAAAAAACGAGATTTCCCTCTCCCTTCAGCCCTATTTAGCCTTTCCCCCACTCGCGTGGGAAAGTTTTGTCAAGTGGCAGCTTTCTTAATCCATTTTCAGCAATTTTCAGCCATTTAATTAGTTTTCAGAATTAATTAATTCTGAAAATTAATTCAGCCCTTAATCCATGCCCAGAAAATTGACCTTGCCTATCCAAAAATTAATTGGCTAGGCCATTTGCAACCCAAAGTGGTCCCATGCATTAATTGACCCTTGGACAAGCAATAATCCATTAATTAATGCCTAGTCCCTAGTGTCACCACTGACACTTAATGGCCAATTAATGGTCCTAGGAGCAAACTGACACCAAAATTCACCTAGAATCTAACAAGTGTAACTTGTTACAACTTTTGCCTTTGACACCCATCTTTTTCACAGGGTCCTTCAGTCTTCAACTGTGAGAAAGTAGCTTGCACCTCACATGTGCAACACATGTGCATCTTTTAATTGCACATTTGATTAATCCTTTAATCAAATGTTAATTAAACATAAGCAAAGCATCAAATTTTCACGTCCTCGTGACAGATGGGATAGGCAATGTACACTTGTCTTTGGATAATGGGCAAGAGCTTGTGTTAAAAGATGTCAGATATGTGCCTGGCATCAAGAAGAGTTTACTATCTGTTGGTCAGCTTGACTTGCATGGTTACACTACACTGCTTGGTGGTGGTTTGTGGAAATTGAAAAGGGTTCCATGCTAATTGCAAAAGGAACCAAGAAGGGCGCTTTGTATTGTCTGCATTGTAAAGCTTTGAATGGCAAGTTTCTTGCAGTTGCTGAAATTGATTGTCATTTGGAGTGGCACAAGAGATTAGGCCATATGAGCCAGAAAGGACTCGATGTCCTTACCTCTTTGAAGAGGGTTGATGGAAAAGGCTCTAAACTTGATTTTTATAATGACTGTCAGTTTGGAAAGCAAATGAAAAATTTCTTTTACTTTGGTGTCTCCTGTAAGTCGAATATCTTGGACTTAGTGCATTCTAATGTATGTAGTATGCGCGTGAAATCGTTGGGTGGTGCTGCATATTTTATCTCTTTTATTGATGATTGTTTCAGGAAGATTTGGGTTTATCTGTTGAAAAAGAAAAGTGAAGTGTTTGCTGTTTTTAAAACTTTTCACGCATTTGTGACCACTCAGACAAGTAGAAAGCTGAAATGCTTGAGAATTGATAATGGGGGTGAGTTCACATCTATTGAGTTTAAGTCTTTTTGTGACTTGGATGGAATCAAGAGGGAGCTTACAGCTCCTTACAACCCTTCTTCAAATGGTGTGGCTGAAAGATACAATAGGAATTTATGTGAAAGAGTGTGGTGCACGTTGTCCAATGCTAACGTCCCTCATGAATTTTGGGGAGAGGCACTTAAAACCACGGTTCACATTTGCAACTACTCTCCAAATAGGTCCTTAAATAATGGCATCCCTGAGGAGGTTTGGTTTGGCAAATCGGCCTCATATGACCATTTACGGATATTCGGTTGTGATGCTTTTGTGCATGTTAGAGATGAGTTGAGGAGTAAACTTGACCCGAAATCGACCAAAGGCATTTTCATGGGCTATGGTGATGAGGGTGAATTTGGCTATAGAGTGTGGTTACCACAGTCCAAGAAAATTGTTCACAGCCATAATGTTGTGTTTAATAAGGCAAAGCTGCTGAAAAGTACTTTAGCCTCTGATGAAGACATGAAAAAGGTCAAATTTCAGAATTTGCAGCCACCTATTACTTCAAATGATGAGCCTCATGATGCTGTACCACAGGCTGAAACTGATGGTCAGCCGGTTATTTTTGAGCCAGATGATGATGGACAGCAAATAGAAGCACAAAGAGGTCATGGACAGCAAGATAGACTTGCTGATTATGAAAATGCAGGTCTGGAAATGAAAATGAAGGTGCTGTATAGCATGAACAACATGCTGAAAATGGCATACAACAGCCAATAATGTTGAAAATAACATACCTCCTAATGACCCGATTCTTGAGAATGTAGATCATTGGGTACGTAGGTTGGGTACGTAGGTCTACATGCTTAAGAAGACAGCCACACAGGTATGAGTCCTCTTTGCACTATGTGATGCTTACAGATGAGGGTAAGCTTCTTACATATAAAAAGGCCAAGTCATGCAAATTCAGCAGTAAGTGGGAGTTAGCTATGCAGGAAGATATTAAATCTTTGTATGCTAATAATACTTGGGATCTTGTGTCGTTGCCCAAAGGAAGAAAGCCTCTTCCAAACAAATGGGTTTACAAAGTAAAGACAGTTGATGGGAAACCCAAGTACAAGGCAAGACTGGTTGTCAACGGGTATGCACAGAAGGAAGGGATTGACTTCCAAGAGGTCTTCTCACCTATTGTGGAAATGACCACTCTACGTGTGCTTTTTGCTCTCACTGCTGTATTGGATTTAGAGTTGTACCAAATGGATGTGAAGACAGCTTTTGTGCATGGTGACATTGATGAGGAGATCTACATGAAACATCCCGAGGGGTTTGTAGTTCTTGGAAAAGAGTAGGTGGTGTGTAAACTAAAACGCAGCTTGTATGTGTTGAAGCAAGCACCACAACAATGGTACAAAAAGTTTGACACTTTGATGCTCTCTCATGGGTTTGCACGCAGCCATGCAGATCATTGTTTGGACATGAAAAAGGATATAGATGGCAACCCCATTATACTTGTTTTGTATGTAGATGATATGTTGCTAGCTGGGAAAAGAAAGACTAGCTTGGATGCTCTCAAAGATCAGCTGAAATCAGCTTTCTCCATGAAAGATTTGGGGAATGCAAAGCATATATTGGGCATGAGAATTCGCAGGGATAGAACACAGAAATTGCTGTTCTTATCTCAAGAGAAGTACATTGAAAAGATACTTGACAGATTTAACATGGCTGAAGCTAAGCCTCTTGGGGTGCCCTTACCTCCATATCTTAAGCTTAGTAAAGCCAATAGCCCAAAAGATGACATGCAAGCCAATGCTACGAAGGGAGTCCCTAATGTGTCAGCTTGTGGCTCTTTTATGTATGCTATGGTCGCTACTCGTCCAGACATTGCTCATACAGTGGGAGTTGTCAGCAGGTTTATGTCAAATCTTGGTAAACCACATTGGGAGGCTGTCAGGTACACAAAGAAAGTGTATTTGCTATGGGTAGGGTGCACTTAGTCTGCAGGGTTATTGTGATGTAGACATGGGAGGTGGCTTCGACTCTCGCAGGTCCACTAGTGGGTATGTCTTTACAGTTACTCGCGGGGCCATTTCTTGGTGCTCCAGGTTGCAGAACATTGTAGCACTAAGTACTATTGAAGCTAAATACATATCAGCTATTGAAGCTTCTAAGGAAGCTATATGGTTGAGTAGACTTGTAGAGGATCTCAACATGTCTATGAGTACTCTAGTGTTGGGATGTGATAGCCAGAGTGTTGTGTATTTGGCTAAGAATGCCATGTATCATTCACACTAAACATATAGATGTGTGATATCACTTTATCAAACAGATTCTAGAAAATGATCTAATCACATTGATCAAGATTAAAACACAGGACAACCTTGCAAATGTTCTCGCTAAAAGTTTAAGCAAGGCTCAGCATGAGCATTGCATACGACTAGTGGGAGTTGGTTAAAGGTTCACTTCGTGGGAGGTTGTTGGGATGTAAAGGCCCTTTATTCACCTCTGTGTATTGTACACATATATTATTATGTTGTACATGTGAATGCACCCTTACGTGCCCCGAGTATAAATACATTTTATTCTTTGTGTACTAACACATTGTTGGTACACCCAAATCATATCGTACTCTCTTTCTGTCACTCTCACTCACCTGCACACTTCTCTTGCTGCAGCACACTCTTTAACACTCCTCACTAAGGGAAGGCAAATCCTCATTTGATGAAGAAGGCTCCCTCTTTGATGGCTTAATCCCCTAGAAGCAACTTGAGGAGATGGGGAAATGTTCGATGATGAGATAGAAGGAGCTGTCAAGGGTCCAAGGGGAGGTTTCTTTGGGTTGTAGAGTCCATAGAACTTGGTAGGGACAAAGAAGAAAGGATCCCTTGTGTCATCAATAGATCATGGTTGGGGATGCCAGCAGCAAAGAGACTGTTGCAACAACAATGGCATGGCAGTAACAAGTAACATATAGGGAGATCCTCCATTAATGATGATGCCATTTGGCCTCAAATAAGTGCATATGGGGTCATGGAGATTGTAATAGATGAACTTGTGGATGGGATTACTTCTACAAGGCTTCCAAGCCCTTTCTAGTTTCAAAGGCTCTTTTGTGCTTACTTGGGTATAAGCATGAAGTAGGACACTTACTTCCATTGTGCAAGGTCACACTTGGTACTTGGTAGATAGACCCTTTCATTGGCAGGTTGTTCACATGGAGCGGATCTTCAAGATAGAGTTCGGCTCTGATGGTACCTTGGACAAGTACAAGGCATGATTAGTTGCCCAATGATATGTTCAGTGGGAGTACATCAACTACACTGAGATATTATTCCTATGGCTTGCATGACTACCATCAGATAGACTTGACTAGTGTCACTCCATCAGTGGCCCATTTATGAGATGGACAACAAGAGTGCCTCCCCCCTTGTGTCCAATCATTGATGGCCCATGTATCAGATGCACAACAAGAGTGCCTTTCTGAATGGGATGGTTCAGGAGGAGGCTTATATGTGCAGCAGCTTGAGGGTCAGGTCCCTCTTTTGGGCCTTCTCATAGGCTCCGGTCTATACAACTGCTCAGTGCATAGTTTCTACTTTTGGTCTTTCACCTTACTCTTATCCAGTCCATTCTTTTTACTCTGCTGTCCACTTTTGATACTCTGGTTCCATCACTATCTACTCATGCGAACAGTCACAAACCTAATCCTTTCACTAATTAAGTCTTACAAATCACTTGCTTGTTCAATGTGGCTCTAATGATATTGCTTCAGAATCCCGATATCGTAGTGGGGTCTTTTGTGAAGTTAATTCCATTCGTCTATCCTGTTCTGTAAGAAATTAGCCAGTCTGACAGATCCTCTTCTGTAAATTCTGCAACAGAGGCACCTTGACTTCTGCTTCAGTAATGCTTGATGTGCTGGTCAGATTTGTCTATGACAGGGTTCATTCATGGGTAATGAGTTGAACTCACGAGCTGAACTATTCAGGAGAGAAAAGCCAGTGTGCGACAGTTTCTCTTTTGTAAATATTTATGCATTTGTATCGCAATTTAGACTTTAATCTCAGTTGCATAAAATATGAAGGCATGAATCATTATACACGGTTACTGGTAGGTCTCTCTAACCACATTTACTGCAGATCCCCTTTTGTATCGATGAGAACATGGAGCACTCTAGGGTTTTTGGTTGATGTGCCGTGTTTGGAATTTAATTAAGTTTGTGATCACTGAGAAATATTTGGGCTAATGTGCAGGCTTGTCTGTTCATGTCATGACATTTGAAGTGGGAGCTGTTCTTGAGGACTGTGAGTGGCAAGCTCCTGTGTACTGTTTCAGTGAGGAGAACCAAAATCAGGCAGGAAAGCTCCTGGACAGGGTTGAAGCAGGAGATCCCTTAACAAGATGGTTTCATGCTTTGGAGGGTTATGTTGGTGTGAGCTCTGATGTGCTTAACCAGTGATGATGTTTACAGGGTTGAAGCAGGAGATCCCTTAACAAGATGATTTCATGCTTTGGAGGGTTATGTTGGTGTGAGCTCTCATGTGCTTAACCAGTGATGATGTTTGTTGTACTTATATAATGACAAGTTACTGGAAGAGGAAAAATCCATGACTTATACGTGATAAGTGTGCTCAGCGTCTCAGCTATGAGACGTATCGACCTTGCAACGTTTCAGAGAATGGCAATCCTGACATTGTCTTTGTGGGGTTTATTCTCATGCATGCATCTGCTTGGTATATTTGGGTGCCAATATTTAGTGAAAGTTATAATCATGTTTGCACTTGGAATAAGAAAGATTACATGTGCAATGAATGGAGCCTTGTGTCAAGATCATACCACCTCCAATCTGTCCAAATCTCAATGGATCCTTGGGTGACCTTGGCTACATTCAACATGTTAATTGGTGTCATGTTGACCTAGTGTTGCAATATGACCTCACATCTTTATCGAGGATGCCTCTGCATCCTTTGAATAGAAACCCTTTGTTAGAGACATTCCATATGCCACTCGTTGAGATGGGTTGATGTCCCTTTTGAAAAATGTAATCAAGACTTGAAAAGATGGTGAATCTTTCCATTCATTTTACTCATTAACTCTTGCAATTAACTTGGCTGGTTAAAGCTCATGGCTGTGAGCATGTGTGTGTGTGTTCGATTCCCAGCTCGTGATAGATCAGGCTGTTCTCATATGCCGAAAGGAGTTTAAAACACATTAAAATCAAACAAGGACCATATTATATTGTTGAGAGAGAGAGAGAGAGAGAGAGAGAGAGAGAGAGAGAGTCTGCATATGGCAATTTCCTCTATATCTTTGCCATGACCTTGTAACTCTTAGAACTAGAACCGTTTCACATGATGGCTTAGTGCCATCATATATCTTGTATTCAAGTAAACTTGTACTTTTTTTTCGTAATTAATACAATTACCCTTTACAAAAAAAAAGAAAAAAAAGAAAAAAAGAGAGTCTGCATTAAGGACAGAGTCTGCATTAAGGACGTGCCTCTTGGTGGCATGTCCTTAATGCAGACTCTCGATTTTCCAGTCCTTCCTCTCTGTTACTACATTTGGTCGGCTCTTGGAAAGTGGTGCTCCAAAAGGCCCGTTGGCATCCAGTGGGGGACTGCTTGCATACTAACTCCTTTCAACTAGAATTGTTGGCAGTCTCGAGATTACTTTCATGAGAAGACAAACATTAGCTCAGACCGAGATTTAACCGCATGGCCCGTTTGGGTGTGACTTCGGTTGCGGATGCTACCCTTGCCACTCGCAATGTCCTCGCATCGTTTCGTACTGCTAGGAGACTTTTTAGGATCCCACGTGGATACCGTGATTTATGGGAATAGCTTTTGTCGGTGCTTTAGGGTAGGAAATCCTTTCTTGCCGTGGTTGTGGATCGTCCTTGGCAGTATTGGGACCTTGTAGGCCGCGTGAGTCTAGAAAAGGCCTCTGCTAATCAAGTGTATCATCTTCTCATTCAAGATCATCAATGGCTGAAAGCTAATACTGTATGGGGATTGCGGAAATCGCAGTCATGGTGGAAGGCAACTGTGATGGAGGGTTGGTTGAATAAGACACCTTTCAAATGCAAAGTCTTTCTTTGGCGGGTAATGATTGGTGGTCTTCCTCTTGCCTCAGCCCTTTCCAAGCGTAGAATCTGGAATGGCAATTGTTTCTTTTGTACCACTACTGTGGAATCGGTCCGACATCGATTTCTTTCTTGTCCGCTTGCCAAGAATATCTAGCCACTCTTGTCACAAGTCTGGCGCGCAGTGGTGGGGTCCTCACTAACTCCTTTCGATTGGGTTTTTGTGCGCCTAAAGTACCCCACACCGCCACAGTTACATATGAAGATATTATTCCACTTTTTCAGATACTGGGGATGCTGGCACATTTGGACCACGCGGAATGCCTTTATCTTTGTTTCGGCCTCTAATGTACCGAGACACATTGCCCGGCTTAAAGGTCTCTTGCATTGGCAGATAGATCTCATTCGGCACTCGGACTTGCTCCCTCGGGAGGACTTGCTTCCCTGGCATATGGCAATTGCCTCTGGGTCCTTGCCATGATTTGTGTAACCTTTTTTGTGGATTAGTACTGGGATTTTCCACATGTTGGCCTAGGGCCCTTGTGTATTTTGTAATCATGTAATCATGTAAACTTGTATCTTTTTTTCGTAATTAATACAATTACCTTTTACGAAAAAAGAGAGTTGTATTAATGTCTACTTAGATGGACAAAGTGACACACATCAAGGTTTTAGCCACAATCCACTTTGGGTTGCTATTGGCACAAAAAGAGACCCATGTTAGGGTGCCATCAGTACAAAAAAAAGAAGAGACAAACCACTAAAACTATAGAAGTTGCTAAATACATCATGACCCAAAAAGTGCCTCGGCTTTTTGAACTCTTGTATGATGATTTTGCGACCTTGATTGCCTATTTGCTCTCTTTTCTAGTTGTCATCATCTTGGTAATTTCACCTGGTTGTGCTTTTGTAGGCTCATTTGTGATTTGCAATTTGCTTGAAACATTTTGATAGTTGTAAAATTTCAAGTTTAACTTCCATGCTTCCAAACTCCAAAGTTGCTTGATTTTTTCCTTGATTTTTCGTGGTGTCATCCACTTGGATCCTTTTTCTTTTAGAATTGACCTTATTTTAGTCTCTAGCATTTGTATGCCTCCAAACATCCTTGGTGGTTAATCAACTAGTTCTTTTGTGTTTCTTCATGTCATCTATTAGGGAGGTCTCTTAAGTGAGCATGGAATGCAATCTTCTCTTGCAAAGTAGCTTCATTAATTGCCGTTGAAAATATAGCAGCTCTCATATCTTGTTGATGTATCTTCATTTGATTTCCTTTTGTTGTTTTTGCACTTTGGTTGTTATTTGCTTGATTTCATCTTCAATATTTCTATAGGTTGTAGCCATTCTTGTTGCCAACTTTTCCTTTAACTCTGCCAAGTGTTTAAGCACTTTAGCAAGTTAGTATTTCAAAACCACATTCTTTACTTCCAAATTGGTGGAACCTCGTTGGTACAAGCATTTTCTCCACGGATTTGAATCTTAATTTGGTTTGGGGTGGTGATGCCAAGACTATGGAGAGTCTCTTTGGGTACATCTTGCTGTTAGCTACAAGAGCTCAAGTCTAAGTCTTACCCTTAGGTGTTGCTCTTACATCGTAGGGGGAGATGGTTAGGGAGATTAGAAATGGCTCAAACTTGAAATTTGTATGGATGAACAACTCTTTAGATAAGAAGGGGAAAGAAAGGGGGGGGGGGGAGGAGAAGCAGGAGAGGCGACATCTAGAATATAGAAAATGTAGGAGAGAGGATTGTGGTGAGTTGTTTGCGGACCGTGTTGGATTGTTTGGGGAGTTACATGCGGAATATTTTGAGAGAGAGAGAGAGAGAGAGAGAGAGAGAGAGAGAGAGAGAGAGAGAGAGAGAGAGAGAGAGAGAGAGAGAGAGAGAGAGAGAGAATTGCTTGTAAGGGAGTCTAGCAATGTTGAGTGAATATTCCTACATTTTAGCGGATGCGTTGGTGGAAGAGATAACATGATGTTGGTGATTAAGAGTCCTTTTGCATCTTAGTGGTGCTTGTTTTGATGAAGAAGGCTCCATCTTAGTAGGTCGTGCATTAGTGAGTGGAGAACAAACGGTGATAGTCTCCATACATGCATCCAATGTGTCTCTTAAGAGTGTTGCACATTGGTCTTTGCTTAGTGAAAGATTGGATAGTAAGTCTTCCCTATTAGTAGAGGATTGAAGTGTGATTGTAGAAGAAGGGGACAAATCACATGGCCATAATGGCATGATAAATGAAGAAAACAAAGTAGTGTATAGGTTCGCTAGTAATTATATGATCTAGGTCTTCTATTTAGTGAGTGCTAGTAACCAATCTTCATGTGGCATAACCATCATTAGGGAGACATGTAGAGTTGCTCGTTTGGATAGGACATATGCTAATAATAGTGCTTGGTAGTTGATAGTTGACTATATGATGAAAATTATTATAGAGGTAGTGCCACTTGATCATTGTTCAATGTAGTTTTGGATTGCTTACTAGTGCAAAATTGAAGGAAGGACTGTTGCCATCATGTTTAAATACTTCATTTTCATCAGATCTAAGGAAAAAATTAAGCACATGTGGAAGTAGGTTGAAAACTTCTCTATAGACATTGCAAAAAGGTGGATTCTTACACTACAGACCTTGCAATAGTGTTGTGATTGAGGTGGTAAAATAATGTGGTAGATCTTGTGCTCGTGAAAGGAAGAGCTTGTGGATCTCAGTGCATGAGCTTGAGGTTCTTTGCTTTCTATACTTAGCATTTCTACAAATGATTTGATTCCATGTGGACTCGTGCAAGAAACTAAAGCTCATCTTAAAGATTAAGACATTTAGTTAGAGTTCAAACGACTTAAGTTCAATGGAAGATGATGGAAATGCACCATTTTCTTTCTACTTTATTGCACTAAAAACTAATAAAAAAAGGGAAACAATCAGTTGCATTGAAGATGCCAAGGGGGTGAAGCTGATCTTGTTGCTATAGTTGGGGTTCAGAGTTTGGTAATGCAAGTGATTATGAAGCCAAATACAAAGCTTCTTCCAAGGTTATGAAATGGAAATCCAATTTGAAGTTACCTTATTGCTTGAGCACTCCTCAAAGCATGAAGTGCATTTTTCTTTAATGAAGATGAAGGATGGTAAATCTCCAAGAATAGCTAGACTTGAATGGGAATTATATCCCTTCAGAAACAATCTGGATTGCATAGTCGATCCCTAAATATGTTGATAGTCTGAAGATGTCTCAATGGTGCCCATTAACTATGTTGACTCTCTTACAATTTAATGGCCAAAATATGGTATTTGAGAATTAAATATTTGCTCCCTTGAACTCATCATCCTCAACAATATGGGTTTTGTGTGCGAGAGGAAAATTTAGGATCCCATATTGAATTTGGTGATGGCCATGGAGTTGGCACTATGTAGTGGACAAGGTAATATCTTGGCCAATATGGATTTTGATAAAGGGCATGACTGAATAAGCTAGGATTTTATCATCACCAAAATGGAAGTCCTTGGTTTTGGGAAGGGTTTTGTTGGCATGGCAAAAACCTTACTTAGCAATGCTGTAGCTAAAGTATACATTGATGGTTCACTTTCTAAAGTTTTCTTTGTCAATAGGTCAATTAGGGAGGGTGTAGAGGCGAGCTCACGCTCAACCGCCGAGACCTATGGACCGCTTATTGTTCAAGTGTTTAAAGCAAGCACTAATGGCTACCTCTCACATAGCCGACACACTATCCTTCTCTATGAGTATTGTGAGCTTACCTTAATGCTCGATTAAGTTACTTCCTCTCTCAAGCCCTTTGATAGTTCCATGATTCATGATGCACACTCAAGCATCCTCAAGCCTCTTCCTTCAAGCTCCATCCTTCATAGCCATGTGTGAGAAGAAGAAGAAGAATAAGAAGAAGAAGAAGAAGAAGAAGAGAGGAGATGGTGGAGGGCTTCACCTCCAAGATCCCTCACCCTCACACACTTACTCCCTCACTCACTTACACTCCCTCCCTCAAGCACTCACAAGCAAGCAAGAGAAGAGAAGAATAAGAGTCCACTTTGCTGCACACCAAAAGAATGAGCTCTCATTCACTTTTTGAACTTTATATACAAAACCCTAAATACCTTTTGGGTGGTCATCCCCTTATCCCCTTTTTTACATGGCCGACCCTTTTTCCCATTGTCCTTCTTTCTTCCTAGCTTAGTCCTGCTGCCTGTTTGTAGTTACAAATTGCACAGGAGGGAGCCCGACGCTCTTTCATAGAGGTTTTGGTTGCGCCTTCTTGCAGCTTTCATGGTTGCGTCTTGTACTCTTGGTGGTTGTTTCCATGCTTTTAGATTTATTCCGAGCCCATACTCTTGTAGGGTGCCTTTTCCTTTTTTCCGCTTTGCGCTTTTCCTCTTGATGCCTTGTTTTCCGCTTTCTTCGCTTTGCAATAAATATTACCCCCCTCCTAGTTGAGTGCCAGTCCCATGGCACTGCTGGGTGGTGAGTCGGATGGTGTTGTTGAGGTAGCTAGGTGGCTTTTTGAGTTTTTATGTGAGCCCTGGTGGAACGTGTGTTGGAGGGATTTATGCCTTTGAAAGGCTTTTTGAGTTTGTATACGAGCCCTAGTGGAAGGTGTGTTGGAGGGATTTATGGTTCTGGAATGGAACATTGGGTTGGACAGGGATCTCTCTGTTGGCCCTCCATGATTGCCTTTTCTTGCATTGTTCCAAATGAGCTTCTTCATTCACTTTTCGACTGGGGTTGTTGCGTTCGCCCCTTGCTTTGTTGTGCATACATGGTGACATCTCACATAAGATGGGGAGTGCATTGCATGGATAATGGGGCCTCTGGAGCTGGTGGTCGGGGTATGTTTTTGTACCTAGAAAGAAAAGAAGGTGCACTACTTAAGGGTGTTTCTGTCTTACCGTGGAGTGTGTGGTGCCCATGCTTGTGGAACTGGGAGATGGGTCTAACCTTGGGAAAGCCTGTGGTGGTGCCCCACACTTGAGGACCCAGTTTGTGCACAAGGGAGGTGCGGTGCATGGGGCTTAGGGTGACAAGTCTAACCATAGGCAAGAATTACCTTCCTAGGTATGTCCTGCCCTTGATGTGCCCTAAGCATGTGTCGTGGGGGGATTAAAAAGAGCTAGGGGGTTAGAAACGGAGCTGGCCAACCAAGGCATCGGACGCACCTAACTTGAGAACTCCTAGGTGCAGTGACTGTGACCCTTGTGCATCGTGCTGTGTCTATATGTGATATCTCTTTTCATTTCCATGTTCTGTGATTGCCTTTTTTGCTTTGTACCTCTTTTTTTTTTTTTGGGTCCAAATTACATGATCATGACATTGTCCAAGTTACACGGTTGTGACAGATGTTAGTCTTCGTTATCGGAGTGGGGTGGGGAAGGGGACCTAATAGATTTGTTAAGGAATCGACGTCTTTGGAGGTACCCCTTGAGGTTTAGGCGGACCTGAAGGGTGGTGGTGGAGAGGAATGGATGATTGGAGCAGGTGAAGCGGCTATCATTCATATCCTCTAGAAGAGCTAAGCAAAATGAAGGTAATAGAGCGGCTCGCATAATTAGTCGAGCAATCACACAACTATCTATAGCATTAGGATCAAAATGGAGTACTGGGAGACCGCGCTCCTACAGGGTGGGGTCTTGCCTAAGGAATATCCTAAGAAATCTAAGGTAATTACAAGTAATAATAAAGGCGGGGTCAGGGCATGAAGAGAATTGATCAGTGAATTGGATTAGGGTATCATACAAGTTCTTTGATGTGAAGACAAGGGCATCTTCATATGTAGTACAATGAGGATTATAGATTATAGGGAAGCCGTAGCGGTTGTGGACACTGGAGTCAAAATACACTCCCACCCTTCGAGGGTAGGGCATAAAGGTTGGGTCATTCCGCTTGAAGGGTTGAGTGTTGCAAAAGGCCATCCAAGTATCTAGGTTGGTGTCCATTTAGGTTGACATTTGTAGCTAGGCACAGATCATGGCACTTCAAAAGCCTTATTCTACCAAAACTTGGCATCTTCAGTGGCCCATAAGGTGGGATTCTACTCTCTCTCTCCTCCAGCCATTTTTGTCTAGCATGCTTCCGATGTTAATCATCTCCTCCACCACCTTGATGGGTGAGACCCTATGCAAGATGGTGGGAAACTGGAAGTTAAAGTTGAAGGGGCTCCTAGATGTTTCTTGCCTCTCCTAGATTACAAGGTCGGCGTGGAAGCTCGTTGGGGCATCATCCTCGCATGGTGGGATAGGTGCATGGGGTGCCCTCACTCCCTTGGCATTCCATTTTCTCATTGTCTCCTCCACCATTTGTTTTCTTCTTTTCTGCAGCGCTGCCTTTCTTTCTGTGGAGGTGTCTGCATGTTGTTGCTCTTCAGGCCGTGAGGAAGGAGGCAGTGGGACAAGCTCTTCTTCGTGTGGTCCCATTCCAAAGTTTACATCCACCTCCCTCTCTTGGCTTGGCTCATGCTGCTCTTCTTCGATGAACCCAAGTATGTCCACTTCCTGCGAGGTTAGGCATGCCAATAGGAGATAATGGCATTGCTCTTCCAGGCTTGGGCCAACTCCACTAGGTTGTGGCAGCATCTGTAGTCCCGCTTTCAGTGCGACAGGCTGTTGCAACTATGCGATTTCTTGGTTTGTGGCGATGATGGCGGCTTTGTGATACGATGTGATGAGTCACTGTGTGGTTGCCTATTCTTTGGATATCTCAGTTGCAATTAACTCCTCAGCTGCTTTAGAAGCCTTTACGAATACAAGTTTTGACTCTTCCCAGGAGCAAGGGAGCATGCGTACTTCCGTTGCTATAGGCTCGGCCAAGAGATCTAGGTCTAGTCTATCATAGTTTTTAGCCAGTGTCATGAAGGTAGCGTCCAAGCATCTTAGGCAAGTAACCAAGTTGTCACACATATTTTGAGCTAGGTCCGCAGCCAAGGTTAGATTTGAGCATCGCTTATAAGAGGGTTTAAGGCCAACAGGTGGTTGAGGCTTGACGGTAATAAAGAATTCAGTAGCTATTGGTCGTTGTTTGGGTTGCTCCTGAGGGTGTAGCTCGGCCTCATGTTTGATGGGTGTAGCTGTGGTTGGTTGACATGCCACGAGATGTTTCTGAGATCCGAGGGGCACCATCGGTGCTAGAGATGGGTGGTTTGTCAGCATTTTGCAGTGGTTTTGGGTAATAAATTGATTTGGGCCCGCCGGCTGATCTAGGCTTTGGAGGTTCTACGGACATAGTGGGCTTTTTCTCTTGTGGTCCGAGTGTTTGTGGCTTAATGTTTCACGTGGTCAAGTTCGAGGGTGGTGTTTGCATAGGACCTTTGGTTGTGTTGGCTTTAGGTAGCCAAATCCAAGTGTTACCCTCATAGTAGCCTTGCGCTTGCAATAAGGTCTTGGGGACCCATCGCGACTTGACTGTGCGTCTTTTTTTATAGTTTCTTCTTGGCCTCCTAGGTTTCGAGTGTGGGCCATTAGCCTTGTGCGACCGTGGGTTTGTGGTTCCATGTGGCAGTCCTTGATGTTTAGGTACCCATTTGAGTTGGGGTTCATGGCCTCAGCGTTGGGTGTAACAGTTTGCTAGCCTTGAGGCTTAGTAGAATGTGACGAGTCATGACCCCCATTCTTAGTCTTGATGGTGGGTTTCTCTACTAGTGGCTTCATGGACTCGAAGGGAGCCACACCACCCTTGCTGAAAGCTGTAACTATGCTGATGTTGCCCATGACTAGGTGGATATGTTGCGGTTCATAGTCTACATGGCAACGAGCTTGTTTCTTAAAGGTTTGTCCTAACAACGATTCTGTGCCTGCAGCTTTAGTGTTGGACAACACATAGAAGATCATTGGCATGCTTTGAGACTTGTTAGAAACTGCAACCTTGCACTTTCCCAAAAGTGTGTAGGGTTGGCCTCCATAAGGGATGAGCTTAGCATTAGTAGGCTCTGCAACTGTGGTTTGCCAATTTGGGTCCAATGGTCATGGGTTAAGACATTAAAATCAGCTCCCTCATTGATCAATTCCTTGATGGTGTATGCGTGCCTGAAAGTGATCGTCATGCTTAGGTAGGCTGGTTCTACAGCTTCCTCATTCTCATCGTCCATGTCAGTGATAGTGGCTACTCATACTTGGAAAGGGGGTGTCTGCATTGGAGGCTCATGCAATGGGTGTGTGGGAGGGAAGTATTTCTTTATGTAGTTGCCATTGAAGTAGCCTATGCCCTCACCTTCCAGGGTTTCGAGCTCTACATTGCCAGTTTGGTTGATGGTTCGAACCCTAAAAGGTCCTAGCCCCCGAAACTTCATTATGTCCTTTGACTGAGTACAACAGTACTAAGTCACCTTGTTCAAAGTTTCGCTGCTTGACATGCTTGTCAAACCAGCGTTTGCGTCTTGTCTTCTCGCATATTAGCTCATGGGTGGCTAGAAGCCGCGTTTTCGATAAGTGTTCGAGCTCAATTAAGCATTCTGTCCATGCCTCCTTCCCATCCCATCTCTCTTGAAGGGCTATCCTAAGGCTAGGCACGAAGAATTCCAAGGGTAGAATTGTCTCTATACCATAGGTTAATCTAAAGGGGGTCTGTCCTGCAGCCATCTTGTAAGTCGTGTGGTAGGCCAACAATGCCGCCATCAACTTGTTATCCCAATCACTGCACAAAGCAGAGACGACTTTGGTTAGGATGTTTATTAAGATTTTATTTGTGGATTTGGCTTGACTGTTTTCCTAAGGGTAATAAGGTGAAGATTTTCGATGGATGATTAGCAAGGAGGATAGGAGGTGAGCTATCACTTTGTTGATGAGGTGTGTGCCTCGGTCACTAACTAGTTTGATGGGGCAGTCGCAAATCGTGAGATCACTTGCTCCCATAGGAACTTAGCAGTGATCCTAGCATCATTCTTCTCATAGCTCATGCTTCTACCCATTTTGTTAGATGGTCAGTGGGGCCACAATGATGTATTTGGCTTGTGAATATTGTGCAGTAGGACTAATCGATATGATGAAGTCAATCCCCCATTTCTTGAAGGGTTGTTGTGCAATAATTGGGGCTAGCTCCATGCGATCCTTACAAATAGAGACTTTAGTTCGTTGGCACTTATCACAATGCTTGACAAATTGTGCCACATCTCGGAAGAGGGTAGGCCATCACAGTTGGGACTGCAACACTTTGTGGGCTGTCGCATCTATGCTAAAATGTCCTCCTACAATTCTGCCCTGTGCCTCTGTCAGTACGTGTCATGCATCTCATACTCACACACACATCTGCACAGTAACCTGTCTTACCCTAGCCTGTAAAGTTGGCCAGCTATCAACTGATAGGGTTGGATCTTTAGGATGAGCCGCCTAAGTCGGGCCTTTTCTATTGGTTGTTCTGGTAGTCTGTGCTCAAGCACTTGAACTATGTCATCTGCCCAATACGGTGTCATATTGGCTCTAAACAAATTCCTTTTATTGGATAAGTGGAATAGATGCACGTCTGACAGTTCATCCACAATGCCTTGTCCAGCAGCTTCTCCCGTGGGGATACAAGACATATGGTTAGCCATGTAATGCTGCTTCCCTTCACACAGTACCATGGAGAAGTCAAAATTCAAAAGCAAAAGAAGCCATCTAGTGATACGTCCTGTAGCGCATGGTTTGTTAATAAGATACAACAAGGCTTGACGGTCAACAAAGAAAGTAAAAGGCATAGCCAAAAGATAATGCCGAAATTTATTTACAGCAAACACCATGACCAAACCCTCTCTCTCAGTTGTTGAGTAATTTATTTTCGTCTCACTGAGTTGTTTGCTAGCAAAGCTCATTGGGTAATTTAGGTTGTGTTCACCGGGTTGGCACAACACAACTCCTACGATGAATTTTGAAGCGTCCATGTGCACATGAAACGTGAGTGTCCAATCTGGGGCTTGTAGAATTGGTGCTATGGTCAGAGCCTTTTTTAGTTCCTCATATGCGCATTGGCATTCATCAGTCCACTCGAATATAATCAACAACTTGTATAGAGGTCTAGCAATCAATGCATAGTTCAACATGAACTGTCAATAATACCCTGCATGTCCTAAGAAGCACTGAACGATCTTGTAATCAGTAGGGGGTGGAAGGTCGACAATGACCCTGATCTTCAAGAAATCTGTGGCAATGCCATTCTTCGATACCATGTGTCCTAGGATGTATCCATGCTTCACCCAAAACTAGCACTTCAAGGGATTCAATGAGAGGCGATACAGTCGATACCGTGCAAAGACCATTGTCCAAGTGTTCCCTCCACGTAGAGTGAGCACTCAGGTCATCCACAAAAACCTCTAGCTCCTTCTTAAGCATGTCCTTGAATATAGTGCACATTAGTCGTTGAAAGGTAGCTGGCGCATTAGTCAACCCAAAAGGCATGACTATGTAGGTAAAGATGCCCCATTCAGTGGTGAACGCAGTCTTATGCCTATCATTAGGATGCACTTGTACTTGATTGTATCTATAGAAGCCATCCAAGAAACTATAGGCCTCTTTGCCAGCTACTCTCTCGAGCATGTGCTCGGTGTACGGTAATGGATAGTTATCCCTCTTTGTTGCTGCGTTTACCTTCTTGTAATTGACACACACTCTAATCTTCCTATTCTTCTTTAGTACGATGACTATGGGCAAGACCCAGACCGTGTGTTCAATTTTGTAGATGAATCTTGCTCTCATTAGTTTGTCAATTTCTTCCTTAACAGCGTGAGCATGCTTTGGATTCATGGATATGGTCGCTGCTTGGTAGGCATTGTGCAAGTGTTATGGGTATGTTGTGAGTCACCACGCTCGGGTCCACTCCTTTGAGCTCTTCTAGGGACCAAGCAAAGACGTCTATATATTCTTGCAAGAGAGTAACGAGACTTGCTTCAACTTGCTCTGCCAAGTCATCGGCTATAAAGACAGGTCGTGGGTTGTCCCCTTGGCTAAATTGACCTCTTTGACTTTGGTGAGTCCCTTGATCGGTTCGCTTGCTTGCCCCTATCGTTTGGCTCCTAGAAAGATCACCACCCTATCTCCCTTTTTGAACTTCATGAATCACTTAGGTAGGTCTTGTGGTTTTCACTGTTCTTCCATCAACGTTTCTTTGCACAACATCCATCATTCCTCCCTTAATCATCGGTGTCGTAGGTGGACAGGTAGGTCCCGCTTAGTGTGTCTAGTTTTGGGAGGTAGAGGGATTTTAGGATCACAATTTGAGCTAACTTCCGACTTAGAATCAAACTTTTCATCTTTGCTAGAAGAGGGGCTCTCTCTGGGTGGTCATAGCTCAAAAGGTGAGTCCGTTCACAGTAGTGGTGTATCACTTGGTTAGGTTAGGCCTGCCTGCTCGTACTCGATTGTGCTTGTGTGCTCCAACCAAGTTCGATTGCAGTCCTTGTGCCTGACTTCTTTCTCTACTCTAAGGATGCTCTGCTTGCATGGTCTGGGTCCACTCATATTTGTTTGATCATACGTCCCCCAGTGTCGTATTCTAAAGTATTGATTTCCCTTTCGCTTTCATCATTGAAGGAAGAACAATCCTCGTATTCGTCATTAGAGCTATCTCTTTCCGGTTGCATATCATTCTCCAAGTTTTGATATATCTCTTCTTGTTGGTCTAGGATTAAAGCCCAATTGTACCTCAAGTTTAAATCGTGTACCTTGGACCATCGCCATTCAAGCTTGTCTAAGAGATTTTGGAGTGGCTTAAGATTCGTTGCTGGATTGCCAGCCAACTTGTTGGTCAAGTACCCTAGAATCTCCAAGAGCTCTCGTCTATTATTCAGGACTCGGAATGTAACAGGGTTGGGTCTTCCATGTAGACTTCCAGTCATCATGCAGACTGGCACTGAGGGTGTGTTCTTGGGCTCACCGGTTGCCTTGACGATTTGTTCATACTCCTCCATGTCATTTGAGAACATCAAGTTGATGGTAGCAAGAACATGCATCCAGTTTCGTTCATCCTTAGGGCGGCACGGGATATACTTGGTAAGAGCCCCATAGGATCTCCTAATCTGGCCGTCACCCTTTAGCATGGTGGAGATGGCATCTAGGTTAAGCAACATAGTTTTCCAAGTGTCCATCTCTACTCTTACAGTCTCTATTCAATTGCCTAAGAAGATGAGACCATTGCCCCAATCTTCTATGACTCTTGCATTACACATCCAGGGTCCCAACGTCTAGGGTATTGGAAGATCCTATTCTAGATAAATGATGGAAATTTTGGTGCCATGTGATTTGGATTGGGTACTTTTGTTGGACAAAAGGGATACATAATTCTCCTGTATGGGCAAGAGACAAATATTAACTTGAAGATAAGTTAAGGAACTTGTTTGTCAAAAGGACTGCTTGTTTTGCTTTTGTGTTTGTGCTATAAATTACGCGAATGAACCCTGTGTCCTAAAAGGCTTAATTAATGAAGCCGATTTTAAATGTTGCACATATGGTAGGACCTAATTAGAAAACTAAAGCTATCAAGGGAAGCAGGTGGACGGAATCCCCGGCTGGTTCGTCCTACGACAAGGTGGTCCCAGAGAATTAGGAGGCTTCTCACAAGGATTTATTGCCATTGGAATTTAGGTATTGTCAAGTTAGAACCCGATTCATGCCGTTTTAGGGGACCGAAATGGGACTATGCCCTACGGGCAGAGAGGTTGAGCGGCACATCCCTCTTGTTTCCCATTCTCTTTGAACCAAGTGCGGTATGGATCTGCTTTGGATTGGGTATCTCTGTGTAAAATAGGATGTCCAAAACCCGACGCAAGAATGGTGTTAGGAGACCCTGACCCTAGGAACTCAGATTTTAGGTCGATCCTAGTGGGTTTGGCCGTGAGTATTTTGTTGCAAGGTAGACTTGAGAAGCCTTAGGCGACAAACCCCGGAACATTCCCTTGGACTGCCGGGCGGCGACGCTTAGATTCATTTCTTGATGGACTGCTAAAACATGCTCGGACAGTCGATAGGCATGCATGTTACACCATAGCGCGCGCGCGCACACACACACACACACACACACACACACACACACACACACACACACACACACACACACACACACACAGAGAGAGAGAGAGAGAGAGAGAGAGAGAGAGAGAGAGAGAGAGAGAGAGAGAGAGAGAGAGAGAGAGAGAGAGAGAGAGAGAGAGAGAGAGAGAGAGAGAGAGAGAGAGAGAAGACTAGGCTACCACAAAGGGGGGGGAAACATAAGAGGGACAAAAGAAAGGAGGGAAAAAAATATGTGCCAAGCTTTTTACTAATTGGAATTTAGAGTAAACTTGTTAGTATCATTAATTCAGACATATCATTAAATAAAAGTGGCCGAGATTGCATATCATTAATGCCAATAATGTCATAATGACGAATATACGAGGTTAAAAATAGATATTGATAATACAAATTCATAATATTATTATATATGTATCTTTTTGTTAAATAAATTTTTGCATTTTTTAAAATAGAAGTTCCGTTATGGAGGCTTTGCTCCTATTGGTCTAGAGCACTTTTTTTCTATCTCCTAAAAGGTATTTTCAAGACCTTAAAACTCCCCTAATAAGGCTTTCGGATGGGCAAAATCATTTCGTATCTTGAACATTCGTATTTAGAGCAGTGTTGCCACCAAGGTCGAGTGATCTAGTGGAGTACAGGTTATCATATTACTGAGTGGTAAGACTGATCTTTTACTTGGGATATTAAGGTCTATTGCCACCATTGTTATAGGGTTCTTGTTAGCGTCCCTATTGATTTTGACTATCATAAGTACGAGTAGGCTAATCGGTATAGTGTGGCCTATCAATGAAGGATGTGTCTATACTCTGTATTTTGATGGAGCTTCTCGAGGGCCCGCTAAACATGTGAGTGTGGGGGTAGTCAATAAAGATCCATGCCATAGAATTGTTAAACGTGAGGATGTTCAAAATTGACGGTTTGCTGGCAATACTAATGAGGATAGTGATGCGATCAAGGGAGATGGATAAGTTGCGATGGTAGCTCATGATGGCATAGTTGATGATGACTATGATGTTGTATTTAATGCCTTTGGTGGTGAGGACAGATCGGGATGATAGACAACAACAGTTATCTTTAAAAATATGAACTGGTAATTGTAATTTACTAAGGTTTAAAACCCTTTTGTCACTTTCGTCTTTGTTCACATGGGCATTTTGAAGTTTTGGACTTTAAAAGAGATATAATTTCTTACTATGCGGGACATTACACTTCACCCCAACAACATTGATGTGCACATGGTTTTTTGGGATGTCAAGATAGGTGATGTGGACATAGAAAATGAGTGGGATTGCAAGAGCATATCCAAGCACTACTCCATGCAATCACTGAGAATGGATATTCATCCACTGATACAGATTCTATAAGATGTTGAGCACTATTATGCTTCTATAATCAATGAATGAATGAGCACCAAAGAAGATATAGAAACAAAAAGATGATGCAAAATTGGTAGTATCACAGTACCCGTTGCTAATATTGGACATGAAGACAATAGCTCTAATGATGAGGATGGCATAGGTTTTTCAATGGATGCCATGCACCTAGATGCACTTAGTGATGCCTTGTCCATTAGGGATAAATTTTCTATTAATACAAAAAGGAAAACCTCGATAAGCTAGAATTTTTCATCATTAAATTCATTTCTAGTATGGAAACGATCACTCAAACATGTTATGACAATTGATAACTAGAAAACATATGCAAATAAATATATAAAAGTTTGTTCATCATGGAAACATATTTTGTATAATGACTCTTTATAGTTGTGCTTTTGATAAAAAATCATATATGAACCAATGTAAAAGCATGGGTATTAGTGGTTTTGCATATGTGAATCCCAAGGCTTTTTTTAATATTATCAAAGGAAAAAGAAGAGTGAAATACCCTTTGTCTCATTCCACAAATTGAAGGGTCTCCAAGACCTTAGTCAAATATATGCAAATTCAATATCATATTTCAAGAAAAGGAAAATGTAGTTTTGAGTCGTGGGACTTGAGAACATGGGTTTTTGAGTTGCTTATAACTTCTCTCTTTTTATCTTCTCTTGTCATGGTTATATTCCCTCTCTCTTAATTTGGCACTACTCTTACTCTCATATCTCTTGTATTTTCTTGTTTCATCTATGGAAAAAGAAGAGAGTGAGGATGAAGACATTGCTCAATCTCTTATGTGCCTTCTCTTTTTTGTTTTTGAGAGTATGGTTTCTTAGTGAGGGAGATTTTTTCCTTGTAGGTTTTGTGGCTACAACAAGCATAGTTGTAGCCTCTACTTGGCCCATTCAAGTTTATTTTGTGATGGCTAGCATGGCACTCTTCAAATGGTGCATTGACATGGAAAGAGATGGCTATGAGAGTTACATGATGAGGACTTTGGGATCATGTCACTATGGAGATCTCCAATCTTCTCAAAGGCATGAGATTTGGTCTATAATGACATTTTAAGCTAAGACTTATTGTGCTTTATACATAATTATTAAATGTGAAAGGGTGAGTAGAAGTGAGAGTGAGAAGAGCACAAATGGTAAAGAATAAAGAATAAAGATGACAATGATAGATGGTTGCCACCTATAGTGTACAAGTGCACATTGTTGAGATATTTGCAATCACACCCACTATGGCCTCTTTGTATGAGGTAGTTTTGGGCTTAGGACATGCATGCAGACTGAATCCCATATGCACATAAAGGGAAACTGCTACCTATCCAACAACTATAAAGCATTGTACTTGACTACCACTTTTTAATATATGATGAATGCAATATTATGATGCTTTCCCAATTCACTTAGTGTCTTGGTCATTGTTAGTCTTATACACAAGATTGTGTTTATGAGTCCAAGTCTCAATCTTGGAACCTAATTCACTTGTGTAACAGGTCAAGTCTTGTCCATGTCATCATGAGCTTAATCTTCATCTTCGATCCACCATAGCCAGAGCCACTCTCTAGATACCGCGTCTTTTCACATGGTATTAGAAGAGCTTAGCTGAGCATGTCACTGCCTCTCTGATCTCTTCTCACCTCTAATCATCTCTCTCTAGCTCAGTCCAAGCTCAGGTTGAGTATCTAACTTCATCTCCTCACTTGAATCACACTCTCTCTACCTGGCACCCATAGCCAGCCTACACCCACCTATCTTGGAGCTTCTTGATCTCCTTCTACCGGCTATATTTCCTCATGCTTTCTTCTACAAAAATCTTCCCTAACCTAGGGCACCTGTGGCTATTACCATAGGCCCCAACATTGGTGTGCCTTGAGCCTGGCATTGTGCAATTTGTCAATTTACTGCCATTTCAGAAATGCAGTTTGGTCGTACAGTTCGTGGAGCCCGCCTGTGCTATGCCTTACCTTGCACGTATAGGGCATTTGAAGCTCCTAATATAAGCTCTCTTCCCACTAAGTATTGCCTTGAATTACTACGCCAATTGCACGAGCTGGTTTATTAGTTGGGTCGGAATCCTAGTTGCAGAGACTTCATAGCCACAATATCAAAGCTTCATATTTCCTTCAATTTCTCTCTCCTTCCAACCAAGCCAAAGCATAGTCACCATGGCACTGAAGTTTCTAGAAAATCCACACATCAAGGAGGGGAAGTTCTTGGAGATCTTTGGAGATTTTTGGAAGATTTGTGAAGATTGGAAGACCAAGCATTCAACATCAAGCTCAAGCTCTTCTCCCACTTCATTTCTCTCACTCCTCTTGACTCAACAAATCTGATGCCACTCTGATTTGAGTTGCTACTCAGTTCCCAGAAAATCATCACTCCAAATCAACAAGAGAAATCAAACATCAAGCAATAACAGCATCAAGAATCAAGCTAGTATCTTTTGATACTAAATAGTGGGATTTGACATTGCCATCACTTGTGCTTGTTAGCACATTCAAGAATCAACTCACACTACTGGTCTCATCTCACTCATTTGATGCTGATGACAATCATGAAGATTTTTAAGTGGATGCTTCTCATGAAGAGTAACATTACTCTTGTTGCTCATTTCAACTACGTGGAAGACTTGTTAATTCCACTTGCAGGGATGGTTGGATTTACTTGTTTTGAAGAGTACTTGATGAATTTATTTGAAGATTTTGAAGACATCCCAGTTGTCTTGGACATCATGATACCTTTGCTTGAGGGGGACATGAAGAGTAATGCAAGCAAAGAAGACCAAGAAAAAGAGGACCATGAATAAAAGGACCAAAAGAACAATGCAAGCAAAGCGGTAGAGAAGAAGAAGAAGAAGATCAACCATGAAGACACTGAAGCTGCAAGCAAAGTAAAGAACAAGTATAAGATAAAAAAGAGCAAGCTCAACTACACAGACAAGAAGACCTGCAATGAATTGAAGATCTATATAAAAAGAAATGCTAAAAATCTCAAGGATCTCATGGTCCTTGACCCAAAATTTTACTGCCTTTTTTAGCCTTGTATTGCCTAGCCCAAAATGCTCCTGTCATAAGCTTGTAAACTCCTCATGTAGCCTTGTACTACAGCTTCTGTACACTTTATCAGGCCCCTGTTACAGCCTCTGGGTGTCCACCATGTTTGTGATACCTACACTTAGCCTTTTCTGCGACAGCCTTTGGTGTTTTACCATGTTTATGGTGTGCCCACACTTTACAGGTGTTGCTCTCACTAAAGCCTCTACACACTTTGTACTTTCTGGTTGTGATTGAGGAGAGGTGTTGAGATATTTGCAATCACACCCACTATGGCCTCTTTGTATGAGGAAGTTTTGGGCTTAGGACATGCAGACAGACTGAATCCCATATGCACAGAAAGGGAAACTACTACCCATCCAATGACTATAAAGCATTGTACTTGACTACCACTTTTTAATATATGATGAATGCAATACCATGATGCTTTCCCAATTCAGTTAGTGTCTTGGTCATTGTCAGTCTTATACATAAGATTGTGTTTATGAGTCCAAGTCTCAATCTTGAAACCTAATTCACTTATCTAACATGTCAAGTCTTTTCTATGTCATCATGAGCTTAATCTTCATCTTTGATCCACCATAGCCAGCCATGCTCTAGATCCCACGTCTTTTCACAAACATGCACTAAGTACAATATAAATGTAGGTAGCTAAAGGAAAATGCGCCAAGAGTGAGGAGAAGAAAGTAAAAAATGTACATATGAGTACAATTGGATGAGAAAAGACACCATCTCATCCCTACACCCATCATTTGACTAAGGAAAACATAATGTTCCATGAGAGAATTTTAGTGAGCAGTTTAGCATGATTCTCATTTGTAGAGATCTTGGCAAGATCTATCTCATCCTATGCCCATTGTCTCCCTAAGGAAGTCAAAACATTCTATGGGAGACTTTTAGTGAGAAAATCGATACGATTCTCATCTATAGAGATCTTGACAAGCTCTGATAAAGACTCGAATTGAAGACTAAAGTGTTAGTGACGCTGATGAGCTCCCAAGGGACATTGTAGTGGCTTTGGCGACTCTTCATATCAGGCATACCTCTTGGGAGGAGTATCCATGACCAAGAGAGGATGATTGAGATTTATTATTTCTTATTTTTTATGTATTAGAGAGAGAATATGTGAGAGAAATAGAGTATGAGAGATGGCCAATTTTCTATGAGAAACAATGTATCTATGAGAGAGATTCAGAGAAAGACTATGAAGATGATGAAATATGAATATTATGTGATGAATTTTATTCAAAGTTGATCATTTATTTGTATTATTTTAGTTATTTTATGGTTTCTATGAAAAATATATTGAAGTTTTATTATGATAAATTCGTGGGAGATTCGCTATGTAATGCTACATGAAGATTTGTGAAGATTGGTATTTATTTTCTTCTTGTGATTAATTAAAGTTTGAAGAACATGCTTTTTGATATGACAAGATAGATTTTCTTACAGTAGATTCTCCATTTTCTTGGTTTTTCTCTTGGGACTCCATATTTTTGGTGTGTAGCCGGGGAAAACTACCATTAACACCATTAACAAGCACAAATAGAGGCTAAAAATGGAAGAAGTGGCACTTTTAAATAGGAATAAAAGAAATGGAAGATTATAGAATCCCTACTACTGTTGAAGAATTGGATATCTTCATTTCCAAAGCCACTTTGTACAAGAAGTACATTCCTCATGGTGAAAACATGTCACTATCCTGATGCGGGCTTTATATGGCAACAGACTGATCCCACTATCTTTTGAAGCTATAGAAAGTTATATCATAATAGCCAATTGTTTTCCACAAAACTAAAGAGCAAATCAGAAATAGAGAGAATGACCATCCATGGGAGATTTGACCTTCATTGTAGAATTTCTAGACATCATCAAGTGGGAGATCGTGAAGAAGGTTCAGGATTTGTGGTTAGTGGAGGTTCGCAAGAATAGGAAGGAAAAAAGTTGGAATTTATTCATGGATACCAAATAGTAAGATACACGGGATGCTTGGTGCATTGATAACCTTCTGTTTGTCTAATTGGCAATCCATGCTACCTATGCTACGAAGACCCTCCAAAGTTGGTATTATCAAGATAATGGCACTATGGCAATCCTTAGAATGAATTTTGATGCCTTCAAAACTAAATATCTTTCCCTCTGCAGTGGGATGAGATCTGAAATCAAAGATGTTGAAAAGAAGGAAGTAGAAGAAATGTTGATAAGAGAGTCCTCCAAAGATTGAAGCCCTTATGATTCCCTTATGTTGTGTATAGACAAACTAGATGGAGCTAACTCCTTGATGAATGAATCGATCAAGAGGCAAGCACTAGAATGAATCTAGAGGTATGTAAGAAGAGAGAAGGAAAAAATCAAAGCCGAGAACCAACTATTATTAACAAGTAGCTTCCTTACATATCCTTGCAGCACTCTTTATGGAAGTCCCAATGGCAACCCAAGGTCCCCTTCCAAGCCAGATCTATCTTGGAAATGTTGATGACATGCTAGGGAATGTAGTCCCATTATCAATCTTTAAGGAAAAGTATAATGAAGACCCTGATCTTCATTCAGCCAAGTTCATGGTAGCATATGTAGCCAACAATGCCAAGACCCCAAAGTATTAGTTGGGCTAGGACCCCAAAGTATTAGTTGGAAATATTCCCAATCACTTTTAAAGGTGCAACATTTTAATGGTATGAAAGACAAGCACTAGGAAATTTGGCACAACATGAGATGAGGCCTTTCTCACCAAATTCAAGTGTAAATTTTTTGAAGAGTGGATATGAGAGGCGTTCATGAACTTAAGTCAGTCCTCTAGAGAATGGGTGGAAGTATATGTCTCTAGAATGGAATCAATACTGAAGAGATGGACCAACCATAACTTGGATGAAGGCATCCAAAAGGGAGTTTTTCTTAGAGACCTACAACCAGAAGTTCATAAAAGTTTGTGGAGCTGAGAAGACTAGTCAACTTGCAAGCTGTAGTGGAAGGTGCAAGACTGTATGATGAAGTTGAAGCAAGACTGTCGATAACCTCAAGAAGAGGAGTCTTATCTCTTCCCATACCAGGAATAGTATACCCACCAAATGCAGTCCTAGGGCTGTTTCCTACCCCTATCCTTAGATGCAAACAATACGGCACTATAGTGCACTCCACAGTGGTGGTTGCAGATAGCAGTGCCTCAAATGATGGTTCAACCACAAACAACAATGGCCTCAAACAAATCCCCCAATGGCAACTCAACAACAACGATGGAATCCCACCAACATAGTGAGGAGTAATTATTGATAAAAAGAAGAATTGGTTGACTATTGACTATGAACTATCAAAGTCACATTGATTGAAAATTCAACTCACATTAGAAAGTTGAAATCCCCAAAGCAACAACAAAGTTACACAAGTCCAAACAAGAAACAAGGAGATGCCAAAACTAGCAATAGAACCAACAACTAACAATCTCAGCAGGAGCTCTGAATTAGAATCAAAACAGAGGACCCTTTGGACCAATCCAACCAGTCTATGTAGTGATCATAGAGACTTTCCAAAACCCTATTGTGAGTACCTAGGAGGAGAAAATTTGAAGGACTATTTATTTAATTGAGTTGCAAGTATTAAGAAAGAGCTAATGGATGTGATTATAGAACAACTATAAACATTGAAGGTGAATACTGCCAGCATATCCAGTACTGCAAAAGGTAGAAGAGATGTAATTCGATCGAACACAAGGTGTAAAAAGTTCCATCAGGTAGGATATTTAGCCATGGAATATACTCGAAGAATAACTATTCTTGGAGCATTCTGTTTGTATTGCTTAAGAAAGAACCACACAGAGGACATATGCTCTTTGAAAGAGATACATGAAAGAAGGAAAAAAGACAAAGAAGCAAGATTCAACTTGTTGGAATCCAAGATGAGAACCCAAGATATTAGATCAAAGCCTGGAGAGTTTGGTCCTAATTTCTGCCCAAGAAGGTTCCTTGCCCAAAGTTATAGAGGAAGCCACTTTGGAAGTGGAGATATAACAAGTAGTGTGTTACAGATGCAAAGAAAACAAACATATCTCACCAAATTTAATCCTAGATGATCCATGGACTACAAGCCCTTATGTAGTCAATACAAAGGAGAAGTGCACACTACAAAATACTGTCCCAGTCCACAGCCCTTGTGAAAGCCAACACCACTCATAATCACTAGAAGACCTAAGAACCTACCTCTAAATTGGTGAAATTGAAAGTTACCGCAATCATGAATGCTAATGAAAAGGAACTACTTGTCCAAAAAGAAAATAATCATCTTAGCAAAACTATGAAGTTTAATCTTCCAATAGAGAAGTAGAACAATACAGAACAGAACAATGCAGTACAAAGCACTACAATGCCAGAGAGAGACATAGAGATAGGACCACAGGTCCAAGAGATAGACAATGTAGAAGTACCCCCAGTAATAGAAGAAGTTCAAATGTTGCTGCTTCTAGAAGAAAAAGAAAATATGAAAGTGGGCGTTGCCTCACTCCCTATCAGTAGAAGAAGTCTGTGGATTCTATCATAGGGTATGTCTTGGTCAAAGATCTAGACACCTTCAAACCAAACCTAACATTCCGATAGTTTGTTGATGCTATCCCCCAAATACTGAAAGAAATTTAAAAGCATAATGATAAGATGACATGGCCTAAGGATTGCTCCCACAACTACCGCTAAGTCCAACAAGGCCCTAGAGCCAATAAAAGAAGTAGATGTGGCTAACACCTTCCTCTTGGATTTTGACACCCCAGAGATTGGCTTTTTGGCTTGAAGTATGTTTTATTATAGATGCATTGATTGATGGAGGCTCATTAGTGAAAATAATGATATATGCAACAAAGAAGAATCTAGGCCTTTAAGACATACATCCTACATAATGGCTTATTAGACTAGCAGACCATAGAGTAGAATTAGGCCTTTGGGTATTCTCCCATATGTGAAGACAACTCTTGTAGGAAGAGACTATTGGCTAAACTATCTAGTGGTGAAACCAAATTCCTATGAGACCTCATACCCTCTGCTGCTGAAAGACTATGGCTCTTTGAAACAAGAGCACAGATGGATTGCTTCAAGGGAACCCTGACCCTGGGTAGAGGACCCAACAAGGTGGTAGTAAAGTTATATGGCTCACAAAAAGGTAATGGATCCACCTCTATCAAAGTCTTAACAGACTTCTCCAATGAAGTTATACATGGTACATCAGTAGTAGATGAAGAAGCTATCAAACAGATCTTTCCCGAGAAAATAGAGGCACAATCCGTGACAGTGGACACTGTGGCCAACTCTCAAAAGAGGTAAAGTCCTTGTCCATGGGTGAATG
The DNA here is from genome assembly GCF_053477565.2 of Lygodium microphyllum. Lineage (NCBI taxonomy): Eukaryota > Viridiplantae > Streptophyta > Polypodiopsida > Schizaeales > Lygodiaceae > Lygodium > Lygodium microphyllum. The sequence goes on along the minus strand of NC_141149.1, from coordinate 117,050,981 downwards.
TCTTCTATTGGAATCAGAAATGACTTCCAAAATTATCTCTGAGAGTGAGATAGAAGCATGGATGTACTGCTCTCCCTGTTACATGGCCACAATAGATTTAGAGTCAAAAGCTGAAGCAAATATAAAAGCAAAAAAAGAAGTATAAGATGCAATAGAGAGCATGTTCTTCTCCTATAGAGCCCCTATAGAAGCAAAGCCAGAGTAGTCTAAAGAGGACAATGATGAAAGCCGTGATGAAGATAATGAATGCAACATGGAAGAATATATCCAATAAAAAAAGGATAGAAATGAGAGGGAAGTCCTAGAGGCTTCAAAAGCAGAAGATCCCATGCTGTTGGGATAGAATGACTCTGGTACCATTCAGACTAGTGAATAGACCTCATCATATCCAAAAGATTTATAAGAAATGGATTAATAAAAATAAGCCCTCCTTTAGTAGTAGCTTTTGTTGCCCTAATTTACCATTCTCAAGAAAGGACGATGATAATGGACCTTGCCAACAAGCACTAGTCCTGCAGAGCCTGAACAAACTCAGATGGTTCTTGTTATATGACATTCTTAAATGCATCCTTAGAAGATGAGTCCTTGAGTCAAGAAGTAACTAACTCTCAAACAAAATAAAAAATAGCCAAGATACCAATTCGATACCCCAAAGAGCCAAGATGAGCCACCATTGAAGGAAGAAGTTGCTTCCAACCAACAACAGAGCATTAGCATAGATGAGGAGGTCACTCCCTTCAAGGAGTTAGATCTATACCTAGAAGCAGTCCGTGGGACCTTCATTTGAGAAGTGTGACAGATGATTTTTGATGGCGAGAAGTGCTCAAAAATAGCCAAAAACTACGAATAGCCAGGGGAAAAATAGACTTCGTCGAAGGCAGCGGTGGCAATCAGTACGATTTTAAGTGGCAAGTCCCTAAAGCGCTAGTGCTTATTTTCATGGAAATCAAACGGTGGCGGATGGCCGAGCTACAGTTTTCCTAGTCGCAAAATGACGTCAGGAATCCAATGCAAGTCTCAGATCTCCATTCCGAGGCTGTTTGATCCCCCATTTAATCCCCACAAGGTTCGGGGTTGTGAAGTGGCTGCTGGATCTGGAAGCTGAGAAGAGAGTGATGGGGCCCAGCTTTGTAGATTTCGATACCACGGAACCACCCGTCCAGAGGATCTCGATTCCGATGTCGTTTGCCCCCTCAAAAATGAAAAATCCACTTCCGCGCAGTGTGAAACCCAAGTTATGAACCGGTTTTTTGAGCTTTAAAGCTTAAAGCTCTAATTAAGAGCTTCAAAAGCTCACGATTTGAAATGATGCCGGGGGGGGGGGGGGGGGGGGGGGGGGCAGTTTTTTGCGCCCCATGTTTCCCCCCCAATTATCATGATTTTCTGATTGGTGGAGGTAGGAGGAATCTTCTTGGGCTTGAGATGCTTCTATCCTTCACCGTCCATCGCCACAAACGGATCAAGGAATGATGCATTGAGCAAAGAGATAAAAAGCCATTCTTTCTCTCTCCTCCCTCTCTCTCCTGCATAGAGGCAATTCATGTGCAAGAAATCAAGAAGAAGAGGGGCTGAAGAATGCTTATCCGGCCCGGATTGCTTCAAGATGAAGAGGAGGCTGAGGAAAGAGGTTCAGCATTGAAGAATGGTTGCTGGTCGGTTCGTGGGCTGCCCAGAATAATTATTAAAAACCCGCAACACGTAAGACACGCGGTATGCTCTAATTTTATGAAGAAATTTGCTTGTTTTTGTTGTTTCACGGTTCAAATGTTGTTCATATGCGATGAATTTTTGTTTGAACCTTTTTTGCATCATGTTTGAGGGCTATAACTACAAAAATGCAGAACGTGTAATGATTTAGAGCTGTTATTAATTCTTTAAAACTCGCAAAGTGTCATTTTCAGTGGAAATTAGTGGTTTTTTTCGATTTTGAGTTGGAAAAAAGGAGTGGAAATGGGATAAACTCAGAGAAAATGTTAAGTTTCAGTCAAAATAATAAGCTAATATAAATAAATAAAAAATACATATTTTCCATGAATAATAAATATGAAAAAATAGTCAAAAAATAAGAAATTAGGATTTTCGCGCTAAAAGAAAATGGAAAAATAAGATTTATGTGCGTGAATGTTTGGTGAGATTAAAGCATGAGGTCAAGCCTCAGTTTGGCCTTGTCCTTTGTGTATAGTACGTGTTTATTATTTTTTACATACAAAAATGATACAAAACAACCATTTACACCTATGCACCACAGCAACACCTAAACGGTGAGGGGGGGAGGAAATTTGTGCGACAATCCAATTGCTGAAAAGATACAAATTCTGATTTCTCTCTTTATGCATAGTATTTAGGGATCGTTCCATAACTAAATATAGGCGACTAGTAGCATGGAAGTTCCGGTGCTAATCCCTAAAGCAACGTAGCACGTAACGCTTAGTTAAAATTCATGAAAGGGCTGTTTTTCACACCTCACATGGTTGGTTTTTTTAATCATAAAATGGTTATGCACAATCGTCATACACCCTGCATCAAGCATGCCACGTGGTATCTCCTGTAATGCATTGCAATTGATCGATAAACTTTGACCAACGCTAAGAGGACAGGAAACCTAAGCTGTAGGTTTAGACAAGTGCTTCCGTTGGGGAAAGTTTTGTGAGGCAAATCAAAATCTCCTGGAACACTAAATTATGAAAGAGTGGAGTTTGTGCGAATGTTATATGTGCTAGTGACACATCTTGGGGCCAATCCCCGAGGTGTAGGAGAGTCGCAATGGAGCCGCGGCAATCAGCCGAGAGGTGCTTCCCTGTGTGTCTATTACGAGGCATTATGCCTATATGTTATGGGATATCCCTTTGAGGAGAAGGGAAGGTGAACATTGGACTACATATTGGATATAAACGTAAAATCGTCATAAGCATTTAGTGCAAAGTGAGTCTTAGACGCTCCTGGCCCGTGAGGCCGTGTGGTGAGGTTCGGCTAGTGCTATAGCCAGTGCCGGCCCATTTTAGGTCGCGTCAGTGGTGCGTTTGTCGGGAGCTGCCTATATGTGGTGGTTTTCGAATCTTGGTCTTATAAGGGACCTATTAGCTTTATTATATAGTTGATAGCCGCCTTGAAGCGGTGGATGCTAAAATAGGTAGATTAAAGTTTCAACCATGAGCATGATGATGAAACCAAGGAATCCTCGTAACCCTAAAGATACCTTGTCCATTCTAAATGGTTTAGTGGGATCTTTGGCTAGAAATGTGGCCGATTACTTTACCCTTTGCCCTGAAAGTGACACCATGCTGGAGTTTGGGTCATTATGGGGAAATACCCATGGAGTAATCATGAGAGATAGTCCATGGGAGCTAGAGGAAAGATTAGGGAGTAAAAGTGATGTTAGGATGGCACATTCGTTTGTGATCCTCAAAAGTGATAAGTTTTTGAAGGAAAAGACCGTGATGCCATTAGTCAAAGTAATGTATGCCTATGAGCAGGAGATACCTCCGATGCTAGGGCCTAATGCAATTGGGTTCCAAAGTGCAATTTTGCAGATCTATAAAGCATTGGACGATATCCACATATGTGGAAAACCCTTATCAGAAAGGAAGGTTCTATTAGGACCTACCTTCGATTCTAGGGAAACAATAGCAAATGAGGATAGAGTTACTAAAACACCAACATCAAGTGATGGAGTAGACTCCTTATTGCGTAGCATAGGACTCCCTAGACCACTCTGTGAGTTGGCAGAAAGGGATAGCAAGGATGATATTGACCTTCCTACACCAGTAAAGGTGGAAATGGAAGAGATTGGAGACCCCAAGACACTAGAGTTAGGTCCTGAATATGAGGATTTTAATGGCCCAGTGCTGATCTCGAAGGAAAGGACTAAATGCCCTCCTCCTTATAGGGATCTCCCAGTGTTTCATGGGCTAGTTAATGAGGATCTGATGGTGCATTTACGAGAATACGGCCTAACTTGCCTTGCAAGTGAGTTCAATGATATTCATCGGATGCTCGTATTCTCAAGTACCCTAAAGGGAGAGGCTAGAAAATGGTACTAGAGCCTCCCAAGGGGGTCTATTAAATCCTTTGAGGAGTTGAGTGATCGATTTTTAGATGAATATGAGAAGAAGGTTCCTATGTTTTAGGGCAGATGATGAAGATTAGGCAAGAGTCCTATCCTTTTGTTAAAGAATACACTAGAGCCTTTGATGATATTTTGAGGCTTTGGCCAACAAGAGCTACTGTATTGCCAGGTGATGTGCTATGTGAGCTCTTTTTGAGTGGCTTAGAGATTAACATGCAAATCCAAGTGGAACTATGGAATCTTAAGTCTTTAAGGGAAGAAAATATGCATGCCATTGATTATGAGGGACATATTCAGAGATGTTGGGAAAAATTTTGGAGTTTTCCCCACTCAGTACAAGTGCATCCTAGCTTCCAACCATTTCTACAAGGAGATAGCTCACTTGTTGATATCAAGGCAGCCTATGAGAGGAACCTTGGTAGCCAAAATCTCCAAGTAGAAAATGGCAATAGTAGGGATAATATATCCCCTGGGAATAAAAATATTCCAAGCCCAGTAAGTCCCATTAAGGCTTGCAACACTTCCATGAGAGGTAGTTGTGATGGTGGAATTGATAGAATCATTAGGTCTACAAGCTTAGATGAGCATTCTATGAGTGGTTCTAGTTGTGCTCCTAGTAAGGCTCTTGAGAGACCTTTCCAATTTATAGATGAATCATGCTTTTGAGTACATGCTAATCCTTTTAGGAAAAGCATGGTTCCTATGGCTAAGCAGTTGTTGCAGAGTGGACAAAGGTAAGTAAAGACATCTCGTGTAGAGAAGATGCGGCATGCCAAAGGTCCACATGTACTAAATAGAAGCCATAGGGCTGTGAGGCCATCTGGTAATGGTGATAAATCCATAGTGAGTCCATTGGACCAATGTGGGCAGATGAGGCAGTCTAAGAATATGAAAGGGAATATGAGATGGGTTTGGAGGCCAAAATCCCCTAAAAATACTTTTGGTATGTCAGATGAAGAGCCAGGAATTGCATGTGAACATGCTTTGATGGATGGGAAGAGGATGCGACTAAAGGCCATAATGCGACATCTTACAATAGGGACCACCGCCTTGAGATGCATCTATGTGATGGGTCTAGGCTTGAAGCTCTGTCTAGTTTGGATCGTATCATTGACATATGGAATGGTCCAATTATTAGAGAAGGGTTGAATGATCATAAATCCATGATTCTCCCTATAGTAGGAGTTACTAGAAAGTTGGGACAAGCGATCCGTTTGAATGACGACCAAGGGGATGAGATATATCAACCTAATGATGTCATTCATTAGGCTCATAGTATCCAAGAAGAAATGGCCATTATTACTGAGATATCAGTAGAAAGGCTTGGGCTGGTGAATCTATAAAAAGCGTAGATCAAGCTTTTAGCTGGCTCGCATGAGTAGCATGAGGCTAGTCCTCCTATTTTATGCTATCATGATTAGTTTGATAGGATATGATGTATATGCCAAGGAGATCATATATTGCATGGATTAGAATGAACTATCCATTTTTGGCCAAGAGGGCTAGTTAGTTTGCAGTGAAATGCTTTATTTCATTAGGCCAAGAGGGCCAGTTGTCTATTTAGTATGGGTGCAGTTAATGGTTTCTTGTTTTATTCCTGTGCAAGACAGGTTCAAAGAAGTGCTTGGAAGGAGCCTTTGTCGCATGGAAGCTTCTCGTGGCCCTATCCAAGTGATATCTCTCCTTTACGAGTGCCTGTTCTTTCACGTTATATGTATTTGTGTACTTGAAGGGGGTTTTCTTTCTTGTTGGGGACCGGCAATCAAGGCATGAAGTCCCAGTTTTAGGTTAGGTATGTTTGAGGGAGATCTGAGTAGTCATTGCCTCCTGCAAGACATTGGCAGGCATTGAAAGACCTGTTTTAGATGGGAGTTCTAGTGACCTTGTTCTGCTGACCTGCTAGGCGGCCATTCTAGGAGTTCCTGCTAGTTGTGAGGCAGTTAGAGAAGCCTATTAAAATAATGATGTAAAGAGACAAAACCCTAAAGATATGAAAGAAAGTATGAATATACGGAGGTGTGTAAAAAGGGGTTTTAACCCCCTTTAACAAAAGGAAAGAAAGAAAAATCATTGAGTTGTTGTTTATCGCCTTGAGAAGTCCTGGTAGGTTCCTGAGGATGAGACAAGATCCGGGGCCAATGTCTTGTCTTCCTTGGGGTGACATCTTGCCATAAAATAAAGAATCTAAGAAGGTTGGAGCAAAAATAAAAGTGAGCGTTCGAAAAGGATTAAGTGTCGCCTTGCGAGGGCTTGGTAGGTTCTTGGGTATCGAGACAAGACCTAAGGCCGATGCCCTGTTCTCTTTAGGTCACTACGCTCAGCTCCCTCCTTTTTACACGCCCGAGTATGGAAAAATAAAAGCCTAAAAGGGAAAAAATGTGCTAAAAAAATAATACCTTTGATCAGGCTATAGGAGTCCTCGCCTAGTAGGAGCTCCTGGTTGAGTTGTCCTTAGTTAGGTAGGTAGTTTAGACCACCACTTAGGATGACCTCTTTGATAGCTCTTTATCGTTTGATCATGTTGCAACAGTTGGTTAGTGACTAGCTGCGGGCCTTCTATCAGATTATGCTGGGCCTACTCCTCATGGATTTCATGCCTTGGTTTTGTCAGGGGGTAGGGTATGAGCTGTGATGTGTTGTGTTGTGTTATTTTTGTATCAGCTTGATGCTCCTTTTTGTTGTTTATGTGCAGATCTATTTGTGGGATTCGACGGTTGAGTCGCCCTATCCCGTGGTCGCTAATGGTAGATGATTTTTGATGCCGAGAAGTGCTTAAAAATAGCCAAAAATTACGAATAGCAGGGAAAAAATAGACTTCGTCGAAGGCAGCGGTGGCAATTAGTACGATTTTAAGTGGCAAGTCCCTAAAGTGCTAGTGCTTATTTTCATGGAAATCAAACGGTGGCGGATGGCCAAGCTGGAGTTTTCCTAGATGCAAAATGATGTTAGTAATCCAACGCAAGTCTCAGATCTCCATTCCGAGGCCGTTTGATCCCCTATTTAATCCCTGCAAGGTTCGGGGTTGTGAAGCGTCTACTAGATCTGGAAGCTGAGAAGAGCGTGACGAGGCCCAGCTTTGTAGATTTCAATACCACGGAACCACCCGTCTAGACGGATCTCGATTCCGATGTCGTTTGTCCCCTCAAAATTGAAAAATCTACTTCCGCGTAGTGTGAAACCCAAGTTATGAACCGGTTTTTTGAGCTTTAAAGCTTAAAGCTCTAATTAAGAGCTTAAAAAGCTCACGATTTGAAATGATGCCCGGGGGGGGGGGGGGAGTTTTTTGCGCCCCATATTTCTCCCCCAATTATCATGATTTTCTGATCGGTGGAGGCAGGAGGAATCTTCTTGGGCTTGAGATGCTTCTATCCTTCACCGTCCATCGCCACAAACGGATCAAGGAATGATGCATTGAGCAAAGAGATAAAAAGCCATTCTTTCTCTCTCCTCCCTCTCTCTCCTGCATAGAGGCAATTCATGTGCAAGAAATCAAGAAGAAGAGGGGCTGAAGAATGCTTGTCCGGCTCGGATTGCTTCAAGATGAAGAGGAGGCTGAGGAAAGAGGTTCAGCATTGAAGAATGGTTGCTGGTCAGTTCGTGGGCTGCCCAGAATAATTATTAAAAACCCGCAACACGTAAGACACGCGGTATGCTCTAATTTTATGAAGAAATTTGCTTGTTTTTGTTGTTTCATGGTTCAAATGTTGTTCATATGCGATGGATTTTGTTTGAACCTTGTTTGCATCATGTTTGAGGGCTATAACTACAAAAATGCAGAACCCGTAATGATTTAGAGCTATTATTAATTCTTTGAAACTCGCTAAGTGTCATTTTCAATGGAAATTAGTGGTTTTTTTCGATTTTGAGTTGGAAAAAAGGAGTGGAAATGGGATAAACTCAAAGAAAATGTTAAGTTTCAGTCAAAATAATAAGCTAATATAAGTAAATAAAAAAATACATATTTTCCATGAATAATAAATAGAAAAAATTAGCAAAAAATAGAGAAAATTAGGATTTTTATGTTAAAAAAATTTTAAAAATAAGATTTATGTGCGTGAATGTTTGGTGAGGTTAAAGCATGAGGTCAAGCCTTAGTTTGGCCTTGTCCTTTGTGTTATAGTATGTGCTTATTATTTTTTGCATACAAAAATGATACAAAAGAACCACTTACACCTATGCACCACAGCAACACCTAAATGGTGAGGGGGGGGAGGAAGTTTATGCGACGATCTAGCTGCTGAAAAGATACAAATTTTGATTTTCCTCTTTGTGCATAGCATTTAGGAATTGTTCCATAATTAAATATAGGCGACTAGTAGCACGAAAGTTCCGGTGCTAGTCCCTAAAGCAGTGTAGCACGTAACGCTTAGTTAAAATTCATGAAAGTGCTGTTTTTCGCACCTCACATGGTTGGTTTTTTTAATCATAAAATGGTTGTGCACAATCGTCATATACCTTGCATCAAGCATGCCACGTGGTGGTATCTCCTAAAATGCATTGCAATTGATTGATAAACTTTCACCAATGCTAAGAGGACAGGAAACCTAAGTTGTAGGTTTAGAGGGGTGCTTTCGTTGAGGAAAGTTTTGGCAAATCAAAATCTCCTGGAACGCTGAATTATGAAAGAGTGGAGTTTGTGCGAATGTTATATGTGTTAGCGATGCATCTTGGGGCCAATCCCCGAGGTGTAGGAGAGTCGCAGTGGAGCTGCAGCAATCAGCCGAGAGGTGCTTCCCTGTATGTGTATTACGAGGCATTATGCCTATATGTTATGGGATCTCCCTTTGAGGAGAAGGGAAGGTGAACGTTGGACTACATATTGGATATAAACACAAAATCGTCATAAGCATTTAGTGCAAAGTGAGTCTTAGACGCTCTTGGCCTGTGAGACCATGTGGTGGGGTTGTTTGTCGTATGCATGAGGTCTGGCTAGTGCTATAGTCAGTGCTGGTCCATTTTAGGTCCCATCAAAGTGGAAGGTGAAAAGCCATTAATTTTTGTAGATGTAGATGGCATTGAACATCACTTGAAGGTGGATCGTAATCTTTCAAAAGTGGAGCTGTTGGTCTAGTGTGACCTATTGAAGGAGAACTTGGACATATTTTCATGGTTGTATAAATATCTAAAGGGGATCGATCCCATTTTATGTCAACGTCACATCAACCTTGAGCCCGATACCAATCCTATAAGGTAAAAATAGAGGTGCATGAATCCAAATTACTCAACCCTAGTGAAAGTAGAGTTATTAAAGCTATTAGAAGCTGAGTCCAGCTATCTAGTGGCCAATAATAAATGGGTTTTACCCATTGTGGTAGTACTCAAGAAGAATGGAACGTTGCGGATCTGTGTGAGCTTTTGCTAGTTGAACTCTAAGACGAAGAATGATCATTCCCCTATCCATTTCACAAACCAACTATTGGATATAGTGGCTAGACATGAGCTCTGCTCTCTCTTGGATGGATTCTGTGGATATAATCAAGTACAGATAGTAGAGAAAGATTAGTCCAAGAAAACCTTTACAATAGAATGGGGTACCTATGCCTAAAGAGTGACGAGTTTGAGCTCTGTAATGCCCCTGCTACCTTTCAACGAGTCATGATGTCCTCATTCCAAAGTCACTTGCATGATCTCATTGAGGTATATGTAGATGATTTCTATGTCTTCAATCTGCGCTATAAGCATTGGAGATACTTGGAGCAATGCTTTGACCAATGTCAAGAGTATGGGATCTTCCTCAACCCTGATAAATGCATCTTTGGAGTCTCTTCAAATGTTATATTGGGCCACATTGTCTTTGCATAAGGAATAGCAATAGACCCTACAAATATTGAGAAGATTGCAGCTTTAGCAGCACTATCCAACCTCGAATAGTTGAGGGGATTTCTTGGCAATGTGGGTTACTATAGGTGGTTTATCTCACACTTCGCAAAACAAAGACGTCGCCCCTGCGTAAGCTCGTGAGGAAAGATGTAGAGTTTATTTGGATAGATTATTACAAAGAAGCCGCTAATACCTTGAAGCAATATTTGATTGAGGCACTCATCTTGCAACCTCCTAATTGGACAAAGGAATTCCAGGTGCACACTAATGCATCTATAGAAGATTTATGCAAAGTCCTATGCCAGAAAGACCCCTCCAAGTTGGATTAATCTATCTACTATGCAAGTTGTAAGGTCACTGATTGGGAGAGAAACTATATAGTGACTGAGTTAGAGTGCCTCACAATGGTGTTTGCCTTGGAGAAGTTTTGACACTACTTGCTGTCGATGCACTTTAAGTTTTATGTGGATCATGAGGTATTGTCATTTCTTATGAATGAGGTAGATGTTAAAGGTTGAAGGATGAGATGGTTACTCCTGTTCCAGGATTCTAATTTTGAAGTGGTTACCAAGCTCGATCGATCCTATCTTTTGGCCGATCATCTAGCACGGATCCCTCAAACTGAAGAAGAGGAGCAAGATGATCCGGACCTCCTTGAGGCTTCCCTTTTTTAGGTCGAAATGGTAAACCCATGGTATGTAGACATTGCCAACGTCTTGGCTACACAGTAGTACCCCCCGACGGGCATCTCTAGTAGAGAGAAAAAGAAGTTTCTGTTGGAATCAGCCCCCTACACCTTGCTAAGCAACACATTGTACAAGAGAGGCAAAGTTGGAGTGCTGCGGAGAGGTGTTGTAGTAGATGAGATCGGGATCATACTAAATGCATGTTGTGGCAAGCCCTGTATCAAGAATTTTGCAGGAGAAGCAACAATCAGAAAGGCTCTACTCGTAGGTTATTGGTGGCCTACACTAAATAAAGATACCTATGACTATTGCAAATATTGTGATGCCTGCCAATGGATGGGAAAGCCTACCAAATCTAGTGTCATGCCACTACAACCTATCCTTTTCCTAAAGCCACTCGAGAAGTGGGGCATTGACTTCGTGGGCCCAATTGACCCTCCAACTAGAAGGAAGCAAAAATAATACATCTTGTATGCATAGACTATGTGACAAAAACTTGTCATTAGTGAATTTGGGAATTTTCCATAAGTTTAGGACTCATGGTCAAAACTTTATCTTTGCTATAACTCTCACATGATGGCTCCAAATTCGGTGTTCAATAGCTCAACAGATTCCATTTTTCATAAGGTTTCTAATTATGTATTAGTAGCTTTGGGTGACTTGAAGGCATATTTTTTTGAGTTCCAATATTCTAAATAATAAAAAATGGGACTTGAAAGTTTCCCAAATTCACCAAAATTGTGTTCAAAGTGGAAGTTCTCAAATGAGATAACAATAATAGCGTGACCCTATTCTTGTATGATAATGTTTTCACCCATTTTTGCAGTCCCTTGGAGCTTATCAGTGATAGAGACACTCACTTTCTGAATAAGATTGTGGAAGAGCTGAAAGAGCTTTATAAGATCTACCACATTGCAAGTTCACACCCTATTACCTCAAAGCCAACAACAGCCAAGTCGAAGTTACCAAATCACATAATCTATTCAATCCTAATGAGGACAAATGCTACACATTGCCACAACTTGGATGATTGACTCACAGAGGCCCTCTAGGCATACAAATCTTTCTAGTTGGTGTATGGTACAGAAGCTATCTTCCATGTCGAGCTAGAACTACCTTCTTTGAGTAGCTATCAAGGAGTGGCTCAGAGATGATGAGTCCCTACATCACCTCCTCTTGCACTTGGAATGTTTAGAGAGACTCATAGGATGGCTTTACAGTGTATGGAAACCACACAAACTTGACAAAATGCTTACCATGATAGGTTCATTAAGTATAAGGAATTCAAGGAAGGTGACCTAGTCCTTGCCTATGATTCACACTATGGTAAGTTTCTCAGAAAGCTCCAACAACACTGGATGGGCTTCTACAAGAAGGTACTCATTTTCAACCCTTCCAAGTGCAAGCCATTGATGCCTCTGATGATCCCTTCCTGATTAATGGTTACCACCTAAAGAAGTATTGTCCTCCATGGGGACCTTGACAATCACAGCTGGCAATCCCTCTCCCCCTTGGACGTTGCTCCTTACTACTTTTCATGCTATTGCTAATGTCCATCATCCTTATTCTAATGAGGTGGCATCATTTTTTTAGCCCCTCACCTCCACCTCTCGTCTCTCTTTTGTAACCCTTCTATTTGATTTGGCAGATGTGGCAAGGATGGTTATGATATAGGTGTTTTTTCCATTTACTTGAAAAAAAGAGAGAAAAAAATAAGTCATGAGAGAAAAGGACAGTGGTCCCTATCATGTTGACTTGCTCTTCAAGAAAAGGTGGAAACACCTTCAGGAGTAGGAAAAATAAAAGAATAATAAAAACTATTATGGGAGAAAATGAAGAAATTCCCTGTCATAACAAGCCTCATTCCACAAAAGGTGGCAAACACCCTTGGATAGGAAGCTGGCTATGGAAAAGGTGGCAATATCCTACAATCTAGAACAACTGACTAATTAGTTGAAATCACTAGGATGCAGTACCGAAAGCCGCCTCCCTTGGGGCACTGTCATGTGCTTCGACAATTAGGTTTGACCTCTGTAGTAGATGACCTTTTCTACATGTCATTCAAGTTCATGATCTCTTGGCTACTCCCTTGGTACACCCCTTCATCGAGCCGACACTATTTGACATCATTGACAAGATGAAGCCAATCTTCATCAATAACACCTATGTGATATGAGATTTCATCCTAACCAGATGGGGATGAAAGTATGGATTGTCCTCTATATTCATCAACAGAGCGTGAGACAAAGGGGGAGTTGAGTATGATTGGCTTTCCCCTCAATCAACTCTGAGAGGTGAGGGTTGAGGGACGTTATGACGCTGGCACCAAGTATATTTTTGTTTCCCTATCCATACACAGGATAGGCCTTTGCTATCACCACAAGACACGTCACTTTGCTTTGTACAACACTACATTACAAGGCTCCCTATCCTACCTTCTCGCACCTATGCTAGATGGGTTGGGATGCACTAATGCACCATCAATTGTGTATGTTGGCATACTCCCTTTGCATAATTTCTCTTATCAATTTCTCAACCGGTGTGAGATATGAGTTTTTTTTCATTCCTCTTTGAAGTAACATGAGCTATGGGGGGCGAGAGACTGATCTATCATTATTATATGAGCACTTGTTGAGCTAAGTGTTGTATTCTTCATCCTCGATAACTTAACAATTCTCCATCAACAATGATACCTCCTTGGAAATTGCTACATTGTTCCTACCATGTTGGATGCATGATCCACCTTGACTATCTAAATGGGCCAGGTGTTTCTAATCCTACCTCTTGTATATATATATATATATATATCGAGGTGTATCCTCTTTGAATTGAGGGTAATCCAACTATAAAATCCATGCTAATGAATTCCCATTTCATCTGAGGAATATCAAGTGGTTGTAGGTTTCTTGGCAGCTTAACTCGTTTGGCTTTTATTCGTTGGCAACTCAAGCATTCGGTTACGTATTTAAGTGCGTCACTTTTGAGCTTCTCCCAATGATAGCTTTTCCTAATTGCATTGAGATTTTTGACATAGTCAGAATGTCCTAAATATGGGGAATCATGAGCTTCCCATAGTATCTTCTTCTTAAGTTCTTGACGTGAGGGAATATATATATATATATATATATATATATATATATATATATATATATATATATATATATATATATATATATATATATATATATATATATATATATATATATATATATATATATAATGTTATGTCTTAAATGTGGGGATGCAAGGGTTCAGTTCTTGGTCAACAGCTAGGCCCTTGTTGATTAGACAAATTGGTCCAATAAGGTTTTAAGTGTAGGGACACATCCCTACATGTCTCGTCTGTATACCCTCATGAATACTACTCTTTGTTCCAAGACAACAATTCCTTAGTTATTAATTTTTGAAGAATTTTATGCGAATCAGATGTGTTTCCATGCGAACATGCTCTTCTCACATTCAAAACATCAGTTTGACCTTATAGCCCCGATCCTTCTCTTTTGTCGAGCATTTTTCCTTTTTGGAGCCCATCATTCTAATGCATGGATTGGTCATTATTCATTTCTGTGTGTTTGTAGGTACTTTCTTACATGTTTTTTACTATTTTTTTGTGTAAACATGCTTTCTTCTCATATGAATGGTGTGATTCTTGAATAGCCTTGAGCTCTGCATCCAACCAAACATTTTTACTTTTTTCTCCCCTCCATTTTGGCCCACAAAATTTGTGTTATTAATTTTATATATATATATATATATATATATATATATATATATATATATATATATATATATATATATATATATATATATATGATATTTTTTCATATGAATGCATTCTTTTACCACCAAACCCGCGTTTTGATATGACAATCTTATTGAACACCTCTCCCTTCATACTTTTCTTTTTTATTGCACTTTGTTTTGACTTATGGATCTTCTTGAATTAATTTCTCTTCCACTTTTTATGTGCATTTTTGCTATTTTTCTATGTGTATACCACTATCTCTCACCAGACTCGTGTTTTTATTTGATAGCCATGCCCATCTTATCAAATCAAACACTTTCCCTTTCTTGCACTTCATTTTGGCGAGTGAATTTTTTGTTATTAATTTTCAATCATGTTTTTAGGTATATTTTTTATAAAATTTCCATGTGAATGCCTATTTTTCATGCCAAACATATCGTTCATGTTGTCCATCCTATTCCCCTTGTAATCCTATCCATTTTCTTTTTTATTGCATGTCCATCAAAGGCTTGGATATTTTTGAAATAAATTTTTCATGAATTTTTGGTCTCATGCCATTGTGTGTCCATGTGAACACCTGGTTTTTGCCTTGAAATGCATGACATCAGATCTCATGTCTTGCGGCTTGTTTGTGCTCCTCCCCTTTCATTCATTCTCGGCACAAATTTTTTTTTACCCCGCTCTGTGCCTGTGCATGAGACAAGGGGGGTTTCCACATTTTTTTCTTTTTCTTAGAAAAACACTTAAATTAAAAAAACCTCTTGCCATTCGGGTTCTTCTTCCTTTTCTTTTTCTTCTCTCTCCTTCTTCTTTCTCTCTTCCCATCCCCATCCCCATCCCCGCCCCCGTCCCCACCTCTACTTCCCCTCTCTTCTCCCTCCACCTTCATCCTTCTCCCCTCCCACCCTCCCTTTTGCCCCCGCCATCCCCCACCCTTTTGCCCGGCACCTTCTTGCCCCATTACCCCACCATGTTGGCCTTCTAATGTGTCAAACCACCTACCCTCCTCGATGCCACCCTCACCATTCCTCATAGTGAAAGAGAGAGACTCTACCTCCTCTCACTAGTGTGAGGAGATACTCTCTCATTCACTCTCTTTGATTTGTGCATCATTGTTGTTAATTTATGAAGAAGTATAATTGAAACATTTTTTTTTTCGAGCATTGCTAGTTGTAGCTTGAAATATTTGACCCTTTGTGATGTGAATAATGGTTTTAAAAAATGATAGCACAATGAATGTGTTGGGCATCCTTTTGAGAACCACCTACTTGATCATATCATGTACTAGTGATATAGTGGCCTAGGATCTACCTATTGTGTAGGATCATGAAATTCGATAGAGATTATAGGATGTATAGACCCCTTAGTTAGTTTTGAGATGCTCTACTCGAAGTCCTCTTGATCATTATGAGCCCTTTGTGCATTATGTCATGGTGAAAAATTCTAGTGAGTCACCTACTTATAAGGGAGGCTATGCAAAGAGGTAATAGTCACTCTTGGGAGAGAACCACATTAGTTTAAGATTGATTTATTGCATAAGAATCATACTTGGAATTTGATTCCATTGCCTAGTGGAAAATGTTTATTGCCATCCAAGTGGCATATAAGTTAAAGATCACTGCTAGTCACCCTAAGCCAAGATACAATGCATGTTTGATTGCTAGATTTAAACAAGAAAAGGGAGTTGATTTTGATGATATATTATCCCTTGTGGCCAAGATGACAACTCTTTGCTTGATTTTGGCCTTGATTCCATAGATGGATAATCTTGACTTGTATTAGATGGATGTTAAAACAACTTTCTTACATGGAGACCTACATGAGGACATTTACATGTTGCAACCTAAGGGCTATTGAGAAACACGGATCTAGAGCTATGTTAGCTATGGCGGACGAAGGTTATACACATAAACCATGACTGAGATAAAGGATTGTAACTCAAGTGAATTAGGTTCCAAGATAGATTAACTTGGACTCATAAACACAATCTTGAGTGTCACAAAATGATAATACCTTACATTGAAAATAGAGATAAGTACATGCTTATATAGCTTTTGGATGGTTCCACTCTTCCTCATTGTGCTTATGAGATTCAAGGCATCTCTCCCGAGAGCTTCTAGAGCATACATATTTTCTCATAACTTCCATACAAAGCCACTTGTGGAACAGCCTCTTTTGGGCATACATCCAACATCTATGGGCATACATCATTTGATTTCTCAACATCCCCCCTCAAATGATGAGTCTCTACCCTTGCTGGCTTTTGCCCCCCATGAATGTGAACATGGACCAAGAGACTAGCTCTTTGGCAGCCTAGTCAAGTTAAAGCTTGAAACTTTACATCTTGGTAGGGTTTTTACATCCATTATGGGAAACAAAGACCCACTACGGGAAATAAGGATCCGCTATGGGAATATTTTTGTTATCGGAAACATATAATATTTTCTTCATCCTTTTTGTTTTGTTGCTTCTTTAGCAACCTTTGATCTTCTTCTTGGTCTTCTATTTTTCATCTTTGACTTGTTCTTCATTATCTTGTGCTCTAGTCTTCCTTGTGAGGTCCTTTTGGTCTTCTTTCTCAGCGAGTTTGAGATGGATAAAAATAGGTACATTGATGTAGCTTGTCATGACATAAACCTTGGGATACATAGATTTGGCTTTTGGATTTTCATGGATCTTAGGATACATAGCTTTTGAGTCATCATGGGTATCGCAGTGCTTTAGGCATACAAGATGAATACATTTCCTTTTGAATGGCTCTCGGGCTTGGAATACGTGGCTTGACAATGCATTAACATTGGATTGTCTTGTAAGGTGTGCATAGTGCAAATAGATCATCTCTTCTTTGGGGAGATCTACCATTAATGCAAGATATAGAAAGAAATGACCAAGTGCACATAAATAGAAAATGTAGTTGATCATTGATCCCACAAGAAGAACAAGGTAGATGCAAGTCTTACTTAAGCAGCTACCAAAACTTGCCCTAGCAAGATTCTTACCAAAGGTAACACATGAACAACAAAAAGTCTGCAAGGCATTAAATAGCATCAAAGCCCTATATCCACATTACATGAGCGGGAAACGGTAACTCCTCCAATGACAGCTTGCTTGTTTTGGACCCAGGGATCCAATGCTGGATAGACTCTTTTGAAAAGGATTCATTGCATCACGTTTAGTAGAGTCATTCAAACCATTGATTGCCCCACAAAGCGCCTTAAATTGCTCCTTCAATCTCTTCGATTTACTAGAGAGGCACTGACTTTTTGCTTCTCTTCTGTCTTCGATTGAAGAGGGATTTTGTTGCATTTGTGTCAACTGTGGTGTGACGTAATTGCAACAGTCTAGGTGAGGGGTAGATCCCTTGCAAGAGTGCATGGATCTATTGACACTACTACGGCTTCGCCAGGGGAGCTACGTTTGTCTAGCTTTTCCCAATGAGGGTCATGGATGGTATAGTGCCAAAGGGTGCATTCAATCCTTATCTGCTTTAGTAGAGAGGATCCTTCATTTCCATAGAGGCCCTCATTTACACTTCTGCTCCATGATAGCAACAGCCATTCACAATAGCGACTCAAGCTTGAGTTTCAAGTTGACCTTCTACACAAAAATAGGGTCCTAGCTCAAGACATCTGTTAGCATCCTTCAGTCCTTCACATAGTTCACCAAGCTTAGTATAGCAAGCTGCTCTGTTGCTGTAGACCTGCTGCATGACCGGATCTGAAAGTATACTCTGAATTTATGGATCTTGCATTGCTTTCACCTGTCTCTCCTTCAGTTCCTCTTTGCTTACTACCCCTATATTGGCATCATCAATTTGAGCAAAGCATTTTCTAACACCCTCTAGCAGTTGAAAATATGCTCCCAACTTGGCCTTCAATTCCTCTCAATAGAGAGCCTTTGTCTCTTTCTCCTACACACCAAGCTGATTCTACTCCTTTTGAGCTAAACCACTATCACTACTGTGAGGACCCAAAAATGAGGCAATAGAAGTATAAGAGAGAATGGGTGTGGCTAGACATAGCTCACCATGGCTCTGATACCATGTTGAGAAACACTAATCTAGAGCTATGCTAGCTATGGCGGATGAAGGTTATACACATAAACCATGACTGAGATAAAGGATTTTAACTCAAGTGAAATAGGTTCCAAGAAAGATTAACTTGGACTCATAAACACAATCTTGAGTGTCACAAAATGATGATACCTTACATTGAAAATAGAGCCAAGTACACCTTATATAGCTTTTGGATGGTTCCACTCTTCCTCATTGTGCTTATGGGATTCAAGGCATCTCTCACTAGAGCTTCTAGAGCATACTTATTTTCTCATAACTTCCATACAAAGCCACTTGTGGGCTAGCCTCTTTTGGGCATACATCCAACCTCTATGGGCATACATCATTTGATTTCTTAACAAGGGCTCTATGAAAAAGCATAGGGAACACCTAGTGTACAAGTTGAGGAAGAGTTTTTATGGACTTAAGCAAGCACCTAGGAAATAGTATCATAAGTTTGATACCTTTATGCATTCATAGGGCTATTCCCGTAGTGATATGAATCGATGTCTTTATAGGAAGAAGGCCCATGATGGAAGCCTTATCATTTTGGTACTATATATTTATGACATACTCATTTCTAGGAGTACTCATATTGAGTTGGATGCTTTGAAAACTCAGGTCAAGAAGAGCTTTGAGATGAAGGATATGGGCATGCTTCTCACATACTTGGTATTCGCACAATTACTTGGCATAGACTTAAACATTCTCATGAGCTTCTTGATGTGTTATATTGAGAACACATAGCCAATACTGATCACCTCTCTTAGAGGCAAGCTCTCTTCGAAAGGCCACAAAAAATAGATTAATTGTAGTTATCATTCCAACTTCTAGGCTATGATACCATACTACAGCTCTTCCTTTCATAGTCATATTAAAGAACATCATTAGATATCCCTCATCTTGAATTCATCAATTGAACATTAACTTTTTGGAACTCACTAATGTGGAGCTCCGCACCTTCCTTTGCTAACCCATTAAAAATGGCTAGAGGAAATCCTAAGGCTGGCAAATCTAGCATCCCTAAATGAATTGCATTAGGTTGTGCCATGGTAACAACTAGATTTGCTAAGGGTCTTTGAACTGGTGGAACTACTACCCCACTGAAAGTGGGTTGGTCTACTAGGACAGGGGAAGTACTAGAGCTTCCTCCTCCTCCTAAAGAACTGCTCGTAGAACTAGGGTTGCTAGACCCCTCCCTTGTAGGAATATTGGGTTGCTCCATTGAGGGAAATACCTCCTAATGATTTCAGCTTGTTGTCTAGTCCTTTCAGCTCTTTCTTGCTTCTCTTAGCTTGATGGTCTTTTGGATCTATTCATTGTCTTTTGGCATACATTGAAAAACTAGTCCATATCGACCAAGATTTGGAAACCTCCTCTTATTAGCAACTCGTGAAAGATGCACCACCTTTCGGGACTAAAACTGGGCCCAACTTTGTGTCAAGATTGTGGGAGAGAAGGAAGGAGTCTCGCTTGAAGCTTTCTTGCTTGCACAATGGGGGAAGACACACAAAGGTGGAGGCTGAAAAACAGTTTTCCTCTTCTTAGTTGTGTAAGCCAAAAGAACTCAAAATACAAAGAAATAGAAGAACCCTATATATGGGTCTCAAACCAAACTCAACTAACTAAGGTGGCATGCTAACTGAGCCACAAACTAGAGTAGATAAGGATAGCTATCGTGTAGCTATTATTCAGGGGCGGTGTACCAACCGCGTCCGCAACTAACACGTCGGTGACATAAATGCACAACGGTCACCCTGGCGTATCACGAGTGGAGCTCGATATCTCAACACTCCCCCTCGAGCTCAATCCCAATTCCTGTACACCAAGCAGGTCTCTGAACTTGCGCAGCTTCTCTGCGCCCAATGCCTTCGTGAATATGTCAGCTACCTGATCCTCTGTGCTGACATAAACTAGATCAATAAGACCTAGTAAAACCCTCTCTCGCACATAGTGATAATGCACCTCAATGTGCTTTGTTCTAGCATGATAGACTGGGTTATTTGCCAAGTGTATACTACTCATGTTGTCACAATAAATGACAACTGGCCCATCTGTAGACTGATGCATATCATAAAGTAGCTTATGCAACCAAGCTACCTCACATGCAGCCATTGCTGCACCCCTGTACTCAGCCTCTGTGCTCGACAAGGCAACTGTAGGCTGTTTCTTGCTGCTCCAAGTGACTGCAGCACTCCCAAAAGAGAACACATATCCACTGGTAGATCGTCTATCAGAAATACTACCAGCCCAATCAGCATCAGTGTATCCATGCAGCTGTATCTGAACCCCAGTCTCATAAAATAGTCCATACTGCAATGTGGACTTCACATACCTGAGTATGCGTCTAGCCGCATCCAAATGCGGTTTCCTTGGAGCCTGCATAAACTGACTTACCAATCCAACAGCATAGCTCAAATCTGGCCTGGTAATAGTCATATAAATCAAACTTCCTACTATGCGTCTGTACATAGTAGGGTCTTCTAGAAGCTCACCTGCATCTGTGCTCAGCTTCACATTCTGCTCCAAAGGAACTGAAATAGGCTTACAGCCTGTCATCCCATATTTGGACAGCATGTCCAATCCATACTGCCTCTGCAAGAGCTGTATCCCACTTGGTGATCTAATCACCTCAATGCCCAAGAAATAACGCAGCTCTCCCAAATCCTTCATCTCAAACTTCTGCTTCAATAGCATTTTCACATGAAGGATATCTTCATCACTGTCACCTATCATAATCAAATCATCAACATAAATGACAAGTAGCATAATACCTTTCTCTGTTTTTCTCACATAAAGTGAAAAATCTGCCTTGGAAATCTGAAAGCCAATAGTGACAAGATACTGCCCTATCTTGTCAGACCATGCTCTAGGTGCTTGCTTCAAGCCATACAAAGCTTTCTTCAACCTGCAAACAAACTCAGGATGAACAGCATGCACATAACCTGGTGGCTGCTCCATATATACCTCTTCTTGCAAATCACCATGCAAGAAGGCATTCTTTACATCCATCTGATGTAAAGACCATCCCTTTGATGCAGCCATAGCAATGACTGCTCTTACGGTTGCCATCCTTGCAACTGGACTGAATGTTTCTTCATAGTCAATGCCATATGTTTGTGCATACCCCTTGACTACTAATCTTGCCTTGTATCTGTTCACAGAACCATCAGCATTGTGCTTCACCTTATAAACCCACTTACAGCCAATTGCATTCTTACCTTTAGGCAAAGGCACCAATTCCCATGTAGTGTTTGCTTCCAAGGCATCCATTTCTTCATCCATGGCTTTCTCCCATTTTTCTTTTCCCATGGCTTGCTCAAAAGAAGTGGGTTCTGGTTCCTGTATCACCTTGACCATATATGCATAGTGAATGGCTGTAAATCCATCATATTTCAGTCTATCCACAGGATACCTAACTCTGGTAGACCTGCGCAAAGTGGGTTCACTCCCAGGTGCTCTCAAAACATCCCTGGTCTTCCTTACTCCAGGTGTAACAATAGAAGGAATACCCAACTCATCATCAATGCTCTGTTCTGAGCCACTGGATTCTCCATCCACATAAGAGTGACCTGCATTCACATCAAACATGGGCTGATCAACCTTCTCTTTTCCTTTTCGTGATACCTGCATACCACTATCTGCATTACTTTGAGAAGATTCTCCTGATCTCAATCTGCCTGTCCATGGCGAAGACTGTGAACCACTACTAGAGGACGCTCCAGGTCCACTAATATTTTGTGACTGCTGCTGTGAATTTTGTGCAGCATTACCATTTTGTGCATCTACATCATCAATCACATTTACTGGTTTATACCAGCTACTCATCTCATCAAAAACAACATCTCTGCTCACTGTAAACTTACGAGTAGAAGGGTTATAGCATCTATACCCTTTTTGCTGCAGAGAGTAACCAATAAAGATGCACTTCTCAGCTTTTGGATCCAACTTGGATCTCAGCTCATCTGGCACATGTACATAGGCAATGCAACCAAAAATTTTCAAATGAGAAATATCTGGTTTCCTACCAGTATACCTCTCCTCTGGAGTCATTCCATGTATTGCTGCAGTGGGAGTCCTGTTCATTATGTAGACTGCTGTAGCAACTGCTTCAGCCCAATAAAAATCTGGCAGGTCTTTTTCATTGAGCATGGCACGAGACACCTCTCCAATATGTCTGTTTTTTCTTTCTGCAATTCCATTTTGTTGTGGGGTATGACTGCATGAATATTGCTGCTTTATGCCATGCTCCTGCAGGAACCTTGCAAACTCATTTGAGAGGTACTCTCCCCCTCCATCTGACCTTAGGCATTTTATCTGCAGACCTGTTTCTTTTTCAACCATAGCTTTAAGAGTTTTGAAATGCCCAAAAACTTCACTTTTCTTTTTCATAAAATACACCCAAACTTTTCTGCTATAGTCATCAATAAAACTGACAAAATAATGACAGCCTCCAAGAGATGCAGCTTTAGTAGTCCACACATCAGAGTGGATTAATTCCAATGGCTTCTCACTCTCTTGAACATGTCTAGGAAATGGTTTCCTTGCCTGTTTTCCAAACTGACAGGCTTCACATACCTTATGCATTTCTGCAACCTTGAACTTAGGCAATCCTGCAACAATATTTTGGGCCTGCATTGATTTAAGTCGCTGTACATTAACATGACCAATGCGTTTATGCCAGATATCAATATCTGCAACTACACCGGTCCCATGTGCAAACATTGCTGCACTCAATTCAGGCATGTCTGCATCCAATGTAAACATTCTGCCCTTCTTCTTTCCTTTTGCTATCAAGCGACCTTTATTTTTCATATCCTCAACAAAGCATCCATGAGGATTAAATCTGACCTGCAAGCCCTGCTCAACCATTTGACCAACAGAAACCAGATTCTTGGTGATATTCGGGACATGAAATACATCGGATAGGTATTTCTTTTTCCCATCCTGCATAGACAAGGGAATTTTTCCTATCTGCACAATAGGATGTGCAGTATCATCACCAGTCTCCACAAATCCTGGTTTTTCCATTTTCCTTGCATCCTCCATCCATTCTGCATGACCTGTCATATGGTTTGATGCACCTGAGTCAACATACCATACATCGTTGCTTTCTTCTCCACTTGTCACAGAATTGTTCATGTGCTGCACCATGAACAAATGCTCATTTCTGTCATCACCCTGTCTACTAGAAGATGCATAATTCCCTTGTTGCAGTTTTCCATTCATGATGTCATTCTGCTTTTTATAGCAGTCTTTAGCCATATGACCCATTTTACCACAGTAGTAGCATTCAACATTACTGTTTGTATTTTGGCCTCTTTGCCATCCACCACGACCTCTTTGGCTCCCCCTGCCTCTAGAGTTACCACGTCCTCCTCCATAGGACTGGTTTTCTTGAGTTTGCTGCATATTCTGATTTCTACCACGGCCTCCAAATCGGCCTCCTCTACCTCTGCCTCTACCTCTTCCAGCATTTGAGTAGAAGACAGCTTCTTTTGAAGTTCCTCCTGAAGAAGATGCACCACCATTTCTCTGTTCCTCAGAAATTAGAAGAGCAATCAACTCTTCAAAATCAGGAAATCTTTCACGGACGGAAATAGATGTCCGAAACTGCGCATAATCCTTTCCTAGACCATTCAAGGTCACAGAAACTAAATCATCATCTTCCACTGGCGACCCAATGGAAGCAAGTGCATCTGCAATCTTCTTCACCTTCATGTGGTAGTCATTAATGCTCATATTTTCTCTTTGCACATTGTGCAACTCTTGCTTGAGCTGCATTTTCCTGGCTTGCGTATTTGTGCTATACATCTTTGACAGAGTATCCCATGCCTCCTTTGGCGTACTTGCATCCTGAATATGCACAATCATAGAGTCTGAAATGCTGATAGACAGCCAGTACATAACTTTCCTGGCTCTCTCATGCCATGCTTTAAATGCCTGCATTTGCTGTTGATTGGGAACATCAGGAAGAACTGGTTCTTCTTCATTTCCTGCAACAAATTCCCAATATCCTTTTCCCATAAGGAAATTCGTCATTCTAAACTTCCATGCTTGGAAGTTGTTCTTGTCAAGCTTTTCAGTGACAATCTGTGAAAGAGAATCAGATGCCATTACAGAAGACTGCAAAAAATTCTGTCACTGCAAAAACCACAGCTTCACCCTCACAAGGGAAAATCTGCAAAACTGGCGAAAGTGGTATTTGACCACACAGTCACTTCCTAGTGACGATTTTGTATCAACAGGCAACAGGGATGATTCTGTAGCTCCCAATGTCTCTGCGCACAAGCATACAATGCAATGTTTACAGTAACTATTCACCGACCTGCAGAACAGTGGCTGCACAGCATAAAACTGGGACGTTTCCTGAGTGCGTGCAGAAAACTTCCGCCTCCAAAATAGGCCCCGAAATGGCCTCAAATAAAAAAAACAGGGTCGCCAAGAGCTAAAGCTCTCTCCCGCAGCATATACTGCCCTCTTGCTTCACCGCGAAGGGCGTCTCAACCTGAGACAATGCACTCCTACAATTTCCGGCTGTGCTACCTGCAGAGATCTGCTCCCAAAACAGAAAATGAAAGCAACACTGCTCCTCTTACCAGAACACCGCGAGCTTGGCTTGCTTTCTTGAGCTCCTTACCACGAACAAGGCTTTGATACCATGTCAAGATTGTGGGAGAGAAGGAAGGAGTCTCGCTTGAAGCTTTCTTGCTTGCACAATGGGGGAAGACACACAAAGGTGGAGGCTGAAAAACAGTTTTCCTCTTCTTAGTTGTGTAAGCCAAAAGAACTCAAAATACAAAGAAATAGAAGAACCCTATATATGGGTCTCAAACCAAACTCAACTAACTAAGGTGGCATGCTAACTGAGCCACAAACTAGAGTAGATAAGGATAGCTATCGTGTAGCTATTATTCAGGGGCGGTGTACCAACCGCGTCCGCAACTAACACGTCGGTGACATAAATGCACAACGGTCACCCTGGCGTATCACGAGTGGAGCTCGATATCTCAACACTTTGGCTCTAAGGCCATAAGGGGACCTCTATGCTCAATCAAAACACCCCATGGCCTCATGGCCAGGAGCATATGGAGGAGACACTCTCTAATCTAGCTTATACACATGTCTATATCGTTCATCGTCTAGCCAAATCCCTTCCCAACTCCTCACAAGGAGTTCCCAAAAATAATGGTGCCTAGCACCTTGTAGCACATACACAGGGAGCACCCCTTGGTTGAATGCTACGGCCTCACTATGGATCCCTCCTACACCTCGGGGATTGGCCCCAAGATGCATAGTCCAAACCTAAAACACATGTGACATATAGTCCTCTCTTTATAAGAATTTGTTCCAGGAGATGAAGTATAATCCTCATTAAATCAACCCCCAAGGAGGCGAACATACTAAACCTATAGCTTGGGACTTCTCACGTTCTCAACATGGGTCAACATTTATGAAACCAAGTCTTTTGCAATCCAGGAGAGCTGATACTCCTTTGATACCATGCATATGGGATGCAATACAAAGGTAAATGCCCACGAGTGCACAAACAATTTATTTAATCAAATCAACAATGTGAATGTGCACAACCAATTCTTTTCATGATTTTCATACTACTAGCATTTTTTATTTGTTGCATAGGGGACAACAACGAGTATACTCGTGCTACCAAACCATTTAACTTTTAAAATAAATACATTCTATATGTAAAGTGCATTATATAAATCAAGTTTTGGCCTATATTTAACACTTACAACCCCTCTCCTCCCTATTGTTTAATGTTATGCTTGTGGTGGTATGTGTAGAGAATGTTTTCATGTCATTTTCTTATCTAAAAAGTAATAAATCACCCACTTTAACATGAAAATGGGGCTACCTAGAGGCTGAACCTCATGCCTTAGGCCCACCATACATCCACATATACATTTATAATTTTATGTAAATTTTTGGCACATAAAATCGATTTTTTCCATATAAAACCTATTTTTTATTTATTTTAAATAATTTATTGTATTTCTCTGATTTTTTTGAGTCAACAAATTAAGTCACACTCTAGTTCATCTTGACATTTAGTTTTACCCCACATGAACATAATTTGATTGCCCAAAATGACAAAAACACCATTTTTCCTTTTAAAATACACTTTTCGAGTTTTCAAAAATTATTAACTCATGATTATGAGTATAGATTTTGAGTTTTGCAACACACAACCTTCAAACATATTGCAACCAAGCATTAGACAAATTTTTGTTTCACATGAACGAGAATTGCATCATAAGTTGTCAAAAAAATTTTGAATTTCCATTGAAAAAGACCATACTATCTTTTCTCGGGAAATGATGCAATAAATAGAAAGATTGATTTCTTTTCTTCCTCTTCAAGACATCATTTTCCATGTGGAGACATGCAATTGAGAGTGAAAAAATGGTGGAGTAGGCTTATATGACCAGACAATATGCTTTCTTTTAGCCCCACAACCCCCCTTCATCTCAATTCATCGTCATCAATAGGGTGGCCTTATTTTTTTATAGAAAAAAATATGCCCCCCTCCCCCCCACAATTCATCAAATTTTGTTGGGGAACTAGGGCCCCAAGGGTCATACCCTTTCATTCTCCCTCCCCCACAAGTCACTTTCACATTCAGTTTAGTTCTTCTCTTGCTCGGCTTTCGACTACTCCCGCATCCGGTGCCTGATTTTGCTTTTGAAAAATTTTACGCATTCATCTTAAAGTCCAAAACTACTTGGAACTTTTGTTGATTCAATCTGGTACTAAAAAAATTATGAAAAATCTGCAATCACTGCAAGATCTGTCTTTTGAAGTAATTTGAATTCCCGTCTTCCATGGCCACTTAAAATTGTCGGATATGCATCTTCTGCTTCCGTTGAGCTTTGAATTTCGCCTTAAATTCTCATCATTTGGCACTTGTTTGGCATTTTCCTAGTGTTTAGATTCTGCTATCAAGGTTGTCACACCAAGGTTTGGAACTAGATGGTCTACTAAATAGGGCCTTCTTGCAAGCTTTAGTAGTTGCAATATACTTAGCCTCGATAGCAAGTAGGCTTTCCACGATCTATATGTCCTACATAATCCGAGTCAGTGTAACTTGTGACTCCAGTAGCCTCACAGCCATAGCAAAGGTATAGCATGTAGTGTCCTTAAGATATCTCATGATACCCTTCACAATGTCCCAATGTCATCGCCCAAGTGTCGCTATATAATGATCCACAACTCCAACTACAAATGCTATGTCACATCTAGTGATTATTATGGCATATATCAACTACCCACTATGGATGTATATGGAATCTTAGACATCTTAGACCTCTCATTATTTGAATGGGAACAATCTACTTGACTGACCTTCACATGGAAAGCTAAAGGGATGCCAATGAGCTTACCACCCTCCTGCATATGGAATCGCCCAAAAACTTTGTGGATGTACTCCTTCTGTGACAATTAGAGGAGTCCCTATAGTTAGTTGCATGTAATGCACATACCAAGTATAGGAGAAGCATGCCCCATGTCCTTTATCTGAAATCTTATCTTGATCTAAGTCTTCAAAGCATCTATCTCATCTTTAGCACTCCTAGAAATTAACATATTATCAACATAGAGTACCTAAATGATAAGGCTACCATAATAGGCCTTCTTTAGTGATACAATTTATAGCATTTTGGGTATAGGACTATGAATGCATAAAGGTATCAAATTTGTAATACCATTCCTCAGGTGCCTACTTAAGTCCATAGAGAGTCTTTCTTCTTACCTTGCACACTAGGTTTTCCCTACC
The DNA here is from genome assembly GCF_053477565.2 of Lygodium microphyllum. Classification (NCBI taxonomy): domain Eukaryota; kingdom Viridiplantae; phylum Streptophyta; class Polypodiopsida; order Schizaeales; family Lygodiaceae; genus Lygodium; species Lygodium microphyllum. Next base: position 117,022,817 of record NC_141149.1, on the reverse strand, counting down.
CTTTTTTACAAAGCCCTTAGGTTTTTGCATATAGATATTCTTATGCAATGTAAAAAAGCCATCTTAACATCCATTTGGTACAAGTCCAAATCTAATTATGCAATTAAGACCAAAACTAACTAAAGGGTAGTGATTTCAACCCTAGGAGATAAGATCTAATAAAATTTTACTTCCTTTTCAATTTCAAATCCTTTGCAATCATTCTTGCATTGTATACTAGCTTAGGGAAACTAGGGGTGCTCTTTACCTTATACATCCACTGGCATGGCAATGCATGTTTTCCATTACAAGGAAACCAAATCCCAAGTATGGTTCTTCTACAGTGAGTCAAACTCAAAATGTATAACCCTCTCCTAAGTGAAATTGTCACCTCTAAACATAGCCTCATCATAAGTAAGGGGCTCATTAGATTCTTCACCACCATGACATAATGCATAGTGCATCATAACAATCAAGGGAACATGAGGCTTTAGTAGAGAATTGCAAGATGGGTCGTGGAGCTAGCATATTGTCCTCTCTATCCACCATCATCAACATGATTCTACACAATAGGCAAATCCTGGGATGTTAGAGCATCAATAGAAACTATAGGCTATCTAACTAGGACTAGCTATATGGTAACATGAGGCTCCCTCTAAAAGATCACCATGTATACCTCAATTACCTATTGAGGTTTCTTATGCATCTTATCCTCACGAAACACAACATCATTGCTCTACTATGAATAACTTTCCTAGCCTATGGATCCCAAATATAATAATCCATCTCACATGCATTACCATATCTAAGAAATATGCATTTGATGAACTTTGGATCTAGCTTGTTATGCTTGTCTTTGGGAATATAGTAGAATGCCTCACATCCAAAGAATCTCAAGTGTGCATATGAGGAAGGTTTACATAGACCATACCTCCTCTACAACTCTATCTCTAGGAGCAGTGCATGGGGATCTTTTAATCAAGGGAACTATAGTAGTAAGTACCTCAAACCAAAATATATGATGTGAGCTTGCATTACTAAGTCTCTCTTGAATGGTAGTATTTATGCACTCTAGAGTACAATACCATTTTGGGGTGGGATATAGAGAGTGGTCAACTAATGCTTAATGCCTCAATCATCATAAAATTACTCAAAAGTATATGAGACATACTCATCCCCATTATTTGATTGTAGGTATTTTATCCTATTCCTAGACTAGTTCTCAACCAAAGTGACAAAGTGGTGAAAAGTAGCTAGAAACTTTGACTTTTGCTTTATAGAAGAGGTACAAAAATTTATGTGAAAAGTCATCAATAAATGTGACAATATACTTAGTACCAAGGCATGGGACCATAGATATCCAAATGAACAAGGGACAAGGGTTCACCCATGTACATAGAGCCAAACTTCTTACGAGTATTCTATGACTGCTTTCCATATAGACAATGATACAAGAATTAAAACATGAATAGTCTAAGGGAAAAAGATAGTACAAATGAGTCAAAACTTTCATTCCTTTGAGTAACATGTACCCATGATGAAAATACCACAAATATACATAAGGGAGGTCATTAATGGCCAATACATGATTAGTAGATCTGGAAATAACCAAATGATAAAAACTACCAATTTTGGCACCTCTAAAAAAAAAGAGGTTTCCATGAGTGATTTTTCATGCAAAATCACAAAAAGAAGCATGATACCTAGCATCATCCAATTGTCCAATAGAGATAAGGCTTTTGGTGAAAGTTGGGACATGATGTACATCATGCAGAATAAAAGAAGTACTAGTAGGAAACTACAAATGTACATCACCAATATCAATGATCTTATATACATGATTATCTCCTAGGTGTACTAAACAAAAAATGGTATGGAAAGTATAGAACCAATTGTGATGCCTCTGAGAGAATGAAGACTAACCATCAATTACATGCATGGTACCAAGTAAAGAAGCAACCAATATGTAATCATTTGAACTATACTCCAATGCATTTATCTCTTGTAATCTTAACAATGGATTTAATGATATGTTGATCATCCAATTTCTTGGCATTATCTTGCACTTTCCCTTTGCCTTTATCACGCCTATCCTAGCACATCTTATGGCACTATGGCTATATATGTACATGTTTCCCATAATAATGACATATAAGAGAAGACTTAGGAGCATTGGATTCATTATAGCCCTACCCCATGAGATCTAGACTTAGACCTATTCTGCCATGGGTCTCTACCACAATGGTCATAACTACCTCTAGCATCATTTCGACCTCTAACTATAGGAGCATGAGAGGCATGGGTTGAATCAACATTCTTCCCATTAACTTCCTCAATGAGTAAAGCTTCCTCTACATCTGAGCATTTAAAACCAGTCTTAGGAGTATTAGTGCTAATAGCAATACGTTTTTGCGATGTAAGCTAGCTAGAGTGAAACTCATTCAAATGAGTAGACATAGGAGTGGCTTTCTTCATACAAAAGCCACAAGTTTCTTGAGCCAATATAACCATAAAGAAAGGTTTTTCTCATCATAAAGATCAAATATTTTCTCCCATAACTATCATGCATGCCATTCAATCTCAAATACATTAAAATGTACTTACTTAGTCAAAGAAAAATGATAGTGGGACTTGGATAGCTCATCAAGGTCATCCCAAATGTTAGCATCCAAATCTTTTGGCTTTATGCCTGTGCATTTCAATGGATTAATCTTCTTCTTTTGCACCAAGAGTTGCCAAATCTAGATCTTTCAATAGTTAAAGTTGTTGCCATTCATCTTTTCAATATTAAAGATGGCATTATCTCTAGAAGCACTAGAAGTGCTTGTCATTATGATTGCAAAGTAAAGAGAGTATGAGCTAATGTAGTTTCAATAAAATGGCCCCAAAATTGAGCCAAAAGTGTATGCAATAGGAGGAGCGCAAATCAACATAATGCCATCCACAAAGTAATAGCATTAAAGTGTCCAAGACAAAGTGTCTTTCCATAAGAAACTAGCTCAAAACTAAATTATAGCGGTGTTGTCTATAAATTTGCAATAAATAATGAATTATAATAGTGTTTTCCATAAACAAAATTATACTAGTGTTGTCCACAAAATTGCAGTAAATAATGAGGCAATTGTATGCAAATGTCCAAGATAAAATGCTCCAACTATCACAAAAGTGCAGATAGCAAACATGACTTACAATGCAGCTAGTGGTGTCCAAGAAAGAGCATGCAACTCCAAGTACCAAATAGTATTAGACAATCCAAAAGTGTCAAATACACAAATGGATCCCAAGTAGAGTGGTACCCAAGTACATAAGCTAATTGTGCATAAGAGATCTCTAAGCAATGGGGAGATCTATCAAGCTCTGCAACCAACTTACTGCTCATGGACAATGAAGCTCAGTACATAATAAAGCATGTATCCACAATTGACAACTTGCTTGATAGGAGGAAGTATTGATTATCCAAATATCAAAAAAAGATTAGCCACAATAATCAATAACTATAATAATAGTGTCTACATAAGCTAGCAAGCATATAGAGAGATCCCACAGTCTCTAAAAGCCAAACTCTATAATGAAAAACTAAAAACACTACTAGTAGAAGCAAACTCAAGTATCTGAGTGCAAAGAAAGCTCAATGGATGCATACAATAACATCTAGAAGCCCAATGATACCAAGTAATAAGTACGAGAGTATATACGTGACATAAATATCCAAGCCCATAAATACTAGATCTCCAATCAATGTAACCTCTATCAAAAAGGAATATAAAGTAGCTTAAAACAAAAGCTCAAAGTTCAAATAAGAGCATATCCAACATAAGCGGCAGTGATAATCATACATATGATCCAAGAGCATTCATGAGTGGCATAAAAGCATATGCTTTAGTAATATTCAGGATGCTTTCTATGGACTATGTATGATAGCAAGAAGCCTTCCAATGGCTAAGAAAAATGAGCTCTAATCGATGTGGAGAGCATCCTCAATTATTTATACATCATCCTAGCATGAAACGTTAAGTGAATAAGCATAAAAGAAGCATTAACATTCAAATATGTACTACCCCAAATAGTGAAGAACATGTCTATCCCCAATTATCAAGCAATAATTGATTGTTCTCTTCCTAAATAATGCCAAGACAGAGTCCAATATGCCAAAAACAATGCCCAAAGGATGGGAAAAGCGTTGGAGAAGAAGGCTGAAGCAACTGCCAAATGCAAGAGGAGCAGGGAAACCCCTTGAAAATTCATTGAAAAATGTGAGGGCTACTCCTGGGTCTTCTCTTGCTATGGCTAATGCCTTTCAATGCTCCAACACTAATTAATGGTCCCTTGGAAGATGAGAAGGAAGCCATGAAGGTGGGGGAGTTGATGTGTACCTCAAACAGATGGAGACATAGCTTCTATAGAAGGTCTCTTTCCCAGGCTGAAGTAGAATAGCAAAAGCTTCTCGAGTATCCACTTTGATACCAATTGAAAGGGTGAGAAAGATTGAGAGTGAGAAGAGCACAAGTGGAAGCAAGAGCTATGGCTATGAGGTTTGAACTCAAGAGAGAAAGAGTGGTATGTGGAAATTCCAATAGTCACAATGTGTGACTAGCTTTCCCTTTATTGTTCATAGTAAAGACTAAAGTTGATTGCGATGATTGGCCACCCCCTATAGTGTATAGGTGTGCATACACTAAGTATAAGATAAATATAGGTGGCTAGACACAAGTGGCCTTCAACCCTCGACAAAATGTTGATGGGGGATCAGAGAAGAATAATCTACTATGTTGCCATCTTGCTATCACTTTGTTATAGCCACTCCCAACTCCCACCCCAAAACACTAAGATTACTTGACTTTGGCCACATCTACTTACCAAATTCCACAACTTTGTGTCAATATCTGCACCATGTAGGGCCTAATGAATATTAGTCAAGGCCTCCCAATAGGCAAGGCGATAAGTTTCATGCCTTGCTATAGCCCACAATAGTGATCTCTCTTTGTGTAGTGCCCTTGTGCTTCATCTATCCCCCTAATTTGCTCCTTGCTTTTACCTTGTTTTCATATTTCTTCCACCTTAGCAATGCCAACTATTATATCAACAACACCCCTACGATGCCTCATTTGCCACACTACTCTAGCTCATCCTTCAATCCTCCAAGCAACGCATGTAGCATATCATCCCTATCTCATGTTGTCTTTCTATGTGGCATCATGATCAAGATTCAAAGCCATCTTCTTATCTTATCCTCAAGTTGGAAATTAAAAAAACTATATATCTATACAAATTTGGGGTGTTAATAAATTATCATTTCTTATAAATCCTTGTTCATATGCTTTCATTTGTTCATTTTTGAGAACGCCCCTCCTCACTAGGAAGTCTCTTGCTCCTTGAAACACACAAGAACTTTCTTTCTTTTTACTTTATCTTTAAGAAAACCCAACTTTATTATTCCTTTCTAATAACCTCCAATTTAAGTACAAAAAAGGATAAAAGATTTGGGCTCTTCATTGACAAATCATTTACTTTATCCAAAATCTTTATGCTATATGCACATTCATTGTACTTTAATGATATATATTTTGGTGCATTTCTAAATGCTTGGATTGGACCTCGAAAAGCCATTGCATATGTCTTTTATTTTTACAACCTTAGGGAGCTTGCCTTAAATGCATACAACACCTAAAAGGCTCATACTTTAGTCCTTTTATATGGTCAAACTATTTCAATTTAATAAAAATACAAAGAGGTGTGAAGGGAGTCTCAAGAAAAGGTGGTCGAGGAGGTTGGAGCACAACAGATTGTTGTGTCTCTTTATCTTCCTTCTTCCTTTTACTTTAGTGCTCGATTATCCTAGTTTTATGCTTCTTGGAGTGTTGTCACTTTCCAAAAAGAAATGGATGGAGTCCCCCATTTTCATATCTTTTGTGAGTGAATACTTCATGTGGTATCTTTATTGGGTTTTAGTTTTTATGCTTCATTATGGGGTTTCCTTTTAGTTTATCTTGAGTGTGATGTCTGCCCTTGTGAGAAATTTGTTGAAAAGCCCTATCTTTCATGTTTTGATTGTGGTTTTAATTGGTGTGCTCATGACCTAGTTGTGATTTTTTCTTTTGTGTGTTACTCCCTTTCCAATTGCAATTTAGAAGACCAAAGGAAAAAATATGAAGATGAAGACTTTTTCAAGAGAGTTGATATTGTGGTTCTTCATCACTTTGTTTGCAAGGATGCTTCACACTTTAATGTGAGTAGAATGATAACTAGAAAATGCATGCAAATAAATGCACAAAAATTTTCTCATCTTGGAAACATCTCTTGTATAGTGACTCTTTGTAGTTACGAGTCTTGTCAAAAATCATATATGAAGCAATATAAAATTATGAGCATTAGTGGGTACACATGCAAATCCCAAAGCTTTTTAAATAGTGTGAAAGGAAAATGGAGAGTGAAATACCTTTTGTCCCATTCCACAACTTGAAGGGTCTCTAAGACCTTAGTCAAATGGATACATATTGAATATCATAATGCACAAAAAGGAAAGGTGGAGAGTTGTGGGATTGGAGGAGATGGATTGTTAAGTTGGTTATGACCTCTCTCTTCCTTTATCTTCTCTTCTCACAATTCATTTCCCTCTCTCTTATTTGGCACTATTCTTGCTCTCATCTCTTTTGTACTTTGATGTTTCATCTATGGAAAAAGAAGAGAGTGAGGATGAAGGCATTGGTCAATCTCTTGTGTGCCTTCTCTCTTGTGTGTTTTAAGGGTATCGTTTCTTGGTGAGGAAGAGTGCTATTCTTCCAAATTTTGTGGCCACAAAAAGCATACTTGCAACTTTTACTTCGCCATTTTGAGGCTTATTTTGTGCCATGGCAATGTGCTTTTCAATATCTAGGATAGTTTCATATTGGCATGCTTATTGGTGATTGGTGGGCACTACTATGAATGGTGTGCACAAAATATGTTTGATAGTTACTTCTTGACAAGCCCCTATTCTCATGTATTCACATTTGGTTTGGGTAGTTTCATATTGGCATGCTTATTGGTGATTTGTGGGCACTACTATGAATGGTGTGCACAAAATATGTTTGATAGTTACTTCTTGACAAGCCCCTATTCTCATGTATTCACATTTGGTTTGGGCCATCAAGTTCTATATGAAGCCTATACCTAGTCATGCAAACCTGTATAGGATGGATAAAGAGAGAGAAGGCAATATTTATAATACCATGCCTTTTAATACATAATTTGACTCAATATCAATATGCTAGAACCCACCTACTCATAGTTTCATGGTTGTATGAGCTAGTGCTCATATAACACAAATTAAGAGCATAATTATGGAAGGGAAAAAAGAGGAATTTTGATTTTGATACCAAGTCACTTTATAATCTTCATCAATTTAAGTTATCAAACAAGCTATATTACTATGCCCCAATAGGTAGGATGGTGTTTCAAGAAATCATTTAGTAGTTTGATGAAAATTGTCCTCCCCCTTGGAAAGGGGATGCTCACCATGTTTCATAACTCCTACCCAAAACTCCACTGAGGAAAATTTCTGCCCAATGGCATGCATTCATCCAAGATCCTTTGAACATTATTTAGCTTTTAATAACTCCACAAAAACTAGTTTGCATATAGATTTGCATGGTACATGTAACAAAAATCACTCTGCATCATGTTGCACATAATACTTTTTTGCAGATAGACTAATTTGTATTATGTCATCCAAATTAAAGCTGTGGGTAGCGGATGGCCCTTTTAAAGGAATAACAAATCACATTGTTCAAGTACATGATGAGAGTTGGGTAATCCTTTGTGTGACCCTCATAAAACCTAAGCAGTCTCTCAAGCATAGGTGGCTTCTTGTTAATATGTATCTCTTCTTTGACTATCACCCAAGGTACCCTTCAAATCCCTAAAACAATATGAACCACGAAAAAATAATATAATAATGCAATGGCATTAAAAACATACAAGTGGTAGAGGGGAGATAGAGTCATGATCAATACCAAAGCCAAAAAGAAAACATTGAAGCATCAAAACTCCTAACAAGCCCTTGACTTGGACATACAAGAGGGTATGGAGGACAATGAAGGAGTCGGGGTGCTACTTTTTTAAGGAAGGGCATCTCAATGGTTGGCTTTGTGGAAGCATTAACTTTCCCCTCCTCATTGGTAGTAATACCCACCCACCCTTTGCTTACTACAACCTTTGTCCTCTTTATTGGGCCACCCAAGTCATTGTTTTCCCTAGCATGCTTTTGACTTAATTTCTTCCTCATCTACATCAATGTGCATTTTCCATGCATACGAACCTTCCTCAATCACTACATAAATCTCATCTATACCCTTGTTCTTAGTCTATATAATATACCTAGTTTTTATTAATTTTCATACCAATTCTTCTAATATACGTGTTCCTATCAAGTTAATTATGAAAAGTTTTTAAATCTCATAACATTTGCACTATGAACATCCAAGCAACATTGATAGAAAAGTTATCCAAGACTTGCAATGTGCAAACCGCAAGAAGCATGGCATTGATCTAATTCATCTAGCAAAAGAATCCTCTAGCATGTGGGAACCTATGTGTAGTCCATGTAATTAATAAAAGCTCTTTTTAAAGTCCTAAGGTTAAAAGTTTAATGGGGGTTAAGGGGATTAATGGGGGGTAGGAGGCAACCCAAAACAATCACCAAAATTAGATCCTCCAACCCAACTGCGCCTTCCCCCCCTTCGCGCTGCAAAAAAAACTCACCCACAAGGATGAGGAGAAAGGGAAGGAACATTGAGTCGAGAGGTTGGAACAATTGAGAGAGAGAGAGAGAGAGAGAGAGAGAGAGAGAGAGAGAGAGAGAGAGAGAGAGAGAGAGAGAGAGAGAGAGAGAGAGAGAGAGAGAGAGAGAGAGAGAGAGAGAGAGAGAAGTAAGCAAACAAACATCAAGGTGAAGTTGATTCGAGGGCCAACTCTCTTATCAAGCTCACATGCACTAGGAGTCCCCCAACTTCTCTAAGTCTGACCCTTCATTTTCCTTTGCAATGCCTCCATGCAAGCACCTCAATGTAGTGGATCCCTCGAACGTGGTGGGCCCCTCCTCCAGCATCAAGGACATGAGTGTGAATGTGAATGCCATGAAAAAGAGACCTAGTTTTCCCTTGTTGTTATAGTCAATAAATTAAAAAGGATTTAATAATTATTTTTTGAAAGGAAAGAATTAGACTAATTATGACATTTTTATAGGAAAATTAATTAGGAAATAGAGTTGATCATTAAGATAATAATAAAGTATCAACATTACAAACTAAATTAATTTAAAAGGGAATGTTTCATTTAAATATTAAAAGGAGAAAAATATTTTCATAGTGAAGTCTTTAATTAAGATGAATAATTCACAAGCAAAGTATCTTCTTGTGCAAAAGAAAACACTAATAATTTAATATAAAGAAAAATATTTCAATTCATTCTCATATCTTTATATACTAAATCATGACAAAATAATCTCTATATACCTATGCAACAAAGCAAAACTTAAGTGGTGAGGGGGAGTAGGATTTTGTGCAGTAGTTTGAGGATTGAAATAATATAAATTTTGATTGGTTTTTTCTATGCATAGCATTTAGGAAACGACCTATTTGGAAATAAGGAATCTAGTAGCACAAGGTTTGCCTTGGTACTAGATTCTTGCAATGAAGCATATACGTATTAGTTGGAATTCATGGAAAGACTATTTGTGTACTAGCACATAGGCTGATTTTGAATCATAAGCCTTTGTGCACAATGAGACATCCACTATTGTATTGATCATACATCTGGTATCAACTCCTGGAAATGCATAGCAATTGTTTGAATTATACTTGATCCACGTTTGAGAGGGTGAGATTTCCCTTGTCGTAGGATAGCCATTCGTTTCGTGGGGGAAATTTATTGTTGAGAAACATGGTATCTCCTGGATCTCGCTGACAAAGAGAGGATTTTTGTGTGAATGTATCTATATGTAAAAGTAGCGTATCGAGGGGCCAATCCCCAAGATGTAGGAGAGCTACAGCAGGGCCACGACAATCAGCCGGTGGGGTGCCTCCTATGTCTGTGATACGTGGCACTTATTGCCAATATGTGTGGGATACCCCCTTTGAGGGGTTTTGGGAAGGTGTCGTTGGACTCTTATCTAGCTATAAATGCAATATTAGATGTATCTAGTGTGGAGTTAGTTATTACAGATGCTCCTGGATCGCGAGGCCATGTGGTGGTGGAGGTGTCTGTTGTATGCACGAGGGTCCGGCTAGTGTCATAGCCAATGCTGGCCCATTTTCGATTCCATCACCTAGCCGCCCCTATATTACTACACTGATAGTACCCACCACTACACACTGCATGTGGTGGGTGCCCGTCACCATCACTTTATTCTTTATTCTTTCAGTGATAGTTTGAATTCCCATTTCCTATTTCTCTCTTTCTTGCTCTTGCTCTCTCGCCATAGCTCTCCCATGCAAGCTTCGATCCTTCTCACCTTTCATGGGGTTGGCTTTGACTCATTGGGCACAAGGAGTGCCATAGGGGCTCTGTTTCTCAAATATGGTTGTCTACCCCCCCTAAAGAGTATGGTTGCATGTAAGGTTGCTGGTAAGGCAACCGTCTTGGTGGCAATCAACAGTGCATGGCATCATGCCTGAATCTTTCACAATTGGCACAAGGCCTTGCTCTAGGATTGGAGCATTCAGATGGTAGGTGATTTCCTCCACAGTGCACACACTACATGTGGGGTCATATAGGTCTTTGCATTAACTCTTGAAATCTACCTAGCTATGCTTTCGAACTGGCTCCACAACTTGGGTTTGGTTAATATTCTTCCCTTTCTCCTATTTGTCAGTGACTACTCATTCACTAGTTGCTGCAACTCTCTCAATGTTCCTAATTGCATTGCTACCCTGCTGTGCCGTTTGAGAGCTTCTCTCCCTAAGCAAAACATTTACTCGTATAGCTTCCTTGATGAACACTCTTGCAAGCATGTCCCTCTGCATGTTCGAGTTGCTTGCCATGGCCTTATATAGCTCCTCATTGCAAATCATGTTAATGAACACAGTTGTGACCGCTCTCTCATTAGGTCACTTGGTGTTGCAAGTATTCTCTTATAGAGACTCCTCACATGGGTAACATAGTCTTGTATGTCCTCCATGTCCTTCTGGCTGACATTCATTAGCTTAACAATGAGATTATTGGAGTATACTACCTCTGAGAATATCTTGATGAAGAGATCTTTCAGCTAGGTGAAGTCATTACACTCAATGTTGTCTAGGCTGGTCAACCAAGTCCATCCCTTGTCTCCTAGTAGGCACAAATCGAAAGCTTGGGCTTGCTGAGTAGGGTCCATGAGATTATTTGCCTCACACACTTGCTCAAACTATTCGACAAAGCTGTAGGGGTCATTTCTTACCTAGTATTTATCAAGATGCTTCGCAACTATGGGTATTTTCGTTTGGCTTCTAGGGTTTGGAGTAACTCCCAACAACCTGGCTAGCAATGATGTTGCCAAGGCTACCCCACTCTGCTTAGGGCTAGAGCAGCTCACTCAGTGTAAGATTGGCTTCCAAAATTCTCTCCTTATTGGCATTATTTCCCGTTCTATTCCTACCCAATATGGCTAGGATCCTATGAACCTCATTGAGTTCCCTCTCATGATGCAGCCTATGAGCCCTTTGCTCCTAACTATAATTTGCCATGTGTTGCAATGTCATCCTTGCTAGTCTCCTCTCTTCCTCAAGGTCAACTACAACATTTGCCATTGATCTTCTATGCTACGCTATCCTTGTTTGTTGGACGTATTGTGTGACAAGTCATTGGATGTTGTCTAGGTGGTCAGCCATACTAAGGTGAAGGTCCAAGTCTAGGCTATTCTCATTTGAGTTGGTACGTGCCATGGTAGTTGCCTCTTGACCCACTACAAGGTCTATGAGGTCAAATAAGTTGGTTAGGACATATTCCTAATCTTGGTGAGCCTTTCCTTTTCTTTGTGATGTGATGGTTTGGTCCTCTCTGTGTCTTTGTCCTTGGTTTTCTAGTTTTCTTCTTATTCATGGGTTGTACTCCTATTAGTGGGTTCATTTTTAGGTTAATTTTCCTTAGTGTGTTCCTTGTTCATCCATCCATTCATAATTGTGCAACACTTATGCTCTAGCAATGCATCATGATGTGCATTGTGCAAAGTGAGGCTTTCCAACTTCCATACATGCTTACATGCCTATTATGTCAAGTGTGACTTTTAATGGAGTCAATTTCTTTGATTTAATCTGATCTTGATAAAGTTAGAAGAAGGGGTTTTGACTACTCCTAACAAGTTGATCTTGAGTTCTTTAAGGGCCGCAAAAAGTGGTACGCCACCCTTAAGAGTCAACTTGGGTCTCTAATCAGTTAGTCACGGCCAAAGGTTAGAGGTCAGGTCTTTTGGTTTCCTATGGATTGCTAGACTAGGATTCCTTCTTTTTCCTAGGTGCAAACACTTTTATGGGATTGTTTACGAGTTTGGGTTCTAGCCAGATCACTTGTCTAGTTGTTGGAGCACAACCCTTGAAAAGTTGAAAATCTCAGTCAAACAGGATTCTAGTCATCTGGTCAGAGTCCCAAACTTGGACGTCCAAGGAGTCAGGCTCAAACTTGGATGAGGGGTACTTGTCTGAGTGTCCAAGGGGTGGCCGTTTGAGAGGCCAAATTTCAATAATCGGTCATCTAAGGCCTAGTTGTCCAAGTGGACACTTGGACACTTGGCTTGGACATCCGAGCCAAGTGTGGTTGTTTGAGGCCTGTGGTTGCCATTCGAGTTGCACATGGAAGTCACCAAATGGCATAAAAATGCTTCTATTGCCTTCAATATATGCTAGTTAATTCTACGATGATTCTAGAACAACATATTAGATTATAATAGGGATCCTAAATGTACCTGCTGAATGCGTCAAACCTCCATCAAACCAAGGATCGTGGCAATGCAAATCTGCAACCTATAACTCTCTGTCTCTCTCTCTCTCTCTCTCATACTCCTTTAATGAAAATGAGATCTCTCTCTCTCTCTCGTGTGTCCCCATTAGTGTTATCTTTTTCTCCCCTTACCTCTATTTTTCTCCCTCAATATGCATGTAACGTGCCCACCTATTGGCTCTCCAAGCACGTTTTACCAATCCATCAAGACCATCAAGAACCGAATCTAAGCATCACCGCCCACTGCACTCCTAGGGAATGTTCTAGGGTTTTCACTTAGGGTTTACCGAGTTCGCCTCTCGCAACGGAATGTTCATGGTCGAACCCACTAGGATTGACCTAAAATTTGGGTTCCTAGGGCCAAGGTCTCCTAACAGCATTCTAGCGCCGGGTTTTGGACATACTACTTTATGTACAGATACCCAATCCGATGTAGATCCATACCGCACTTGGTTCAAAGAGAATGGGAAACGAGAGGGATGCGCCACTCAACCTCTCTACCCGTAGGGCATAGTCCCATTCTGCTCCCCTAGAACGGCATGAATCAGGTTCTAACTTAATAATACCTAAATTCAAACGATGATAAATCCTTGTGAGAAGCCTCCCAGTTCTCTGGGACCACCTTGACATAGAACAGACTCGTCGGGGGTTCCGTCCACCCGCTTCCCTCAATAGGCATTCTTTAGTTATCTAATTAGGTCCTATCACATTTATGTGTGACATTTAAAACCATCTTCATTAATTAAACCTTTAGGGAACAGGGTTCCTTTGCGTAATTTACAATAGAGACACGAAAACAACAAGCAGACCTTTTAACAAACAAATTCCTTAACATATCTTCAAGTTAATCTTTCTCTCTTGCCCATACAAGAGAATTATATATCCCTTCTGTCCAACAGAAGTACTTGATCCAAATCACATGGCACCAAAATTTTCATCCTTTATCTAGAAGGATCTTCCAACGCCTCCAGATGTTGGACTCATGGTAGTCTTCACCTCCGTTTCACACTAGGCAAGGGGTGTCCAGAGCTCCACTAACCCCAAGCAACCTAGGAGTGAGACACAACTTCCATGGTTGGCCTTTTCACCACTCGACCTTTGGCCCGTGAATCAAGAAGTGCCCTCTCAGGGTAATTCGTGGTGCGATCTTGGAGATGATCCATCCATGCAAAATATCATTTCTTAATTAATCCAATTAAGAATCAAGCATAATCGAGGCAATCAGCCTAATATGATCTTCCAGTGAAACATTCCTTTATTTCCCATGGCTACTTGTCATTACTGACCTTTGCCATGCTTTTACCATCAAACACAAGCACTTGGAATATTTATCCAAATCACAATGCAACAATCAGTTGATTGTAAAAAGCATTTAGAGTGTTGTTCAATCAACCAACAAAACTAATTGTATTTTTTCCCCAAATAATACAAGAATAGACGCGATAATAATTCCATTGCATATTCGCTCTCCCCCTTGGGATTGAAGAGTGATTCTATTCAAAATTTACTTAATACTTGTATGCACAATTCCTAACGTTATTCTTTTTATGATTATGCTATTCATAACCCCTGATCGATTGCACTATCAATGAATAAGCCATACACAACTAAGTGCAATTAACTTCCCTTGATACATGCACTTTGCAAACTCCATCTTTTGGATATGTGAGAAAGAGGCCTATCCCTTCCCATGACCTATTCTCGTACATCATAGTATGGAGCCTAATGTATCTCATGCAAGAACCAAAGCAAGCATCTATCAATTTAGAAATACATTACTTACGACCGGAATCGCGGTTGGATTGGTAGTGATGCCCTCACCTGAGGCTCCATTGCTTGTTGGGGGATTGCCATTTGCGAGTAACATTTTCTGCTTTGGGGCCATGGTCTTCTTCTCTTTTAAACATGACTCGCACAAGACTTCAATAGCCACTTGCTCGAGAGGAGGGAAATTGGAAAAAAATCAGCCTTGCGGGTTAGGGGATGAGATCGGGGAAAAGGAAAAGAGAGAATGTGTGTGGCAACCCTCTAAGGAGGGGGAAAGGGAGGAAGAACCTTCTCTCTCTCTCTCTCTCTCTCTCTCTCTCTCTCTCTCTCAAAGCCTCTCTTGCAACCTCTCGGGGTCTCCTTGTGCTCCCTTGTGCCTCCTCATGCCTCATATTTATAATGAATTAGAGAAGAGGGGTTCTTAGTGGAGGGACTCTTGGAAAACTCAGTGATGTGATGCTTAACTCATAAATCTGATGGTTCCATTGGCTCCAAAAGGGGGTAAAACTCCAAGACACTTGATTAGAAAGCTTTCAAATCACTCCTTTCTCTCCCTGTTCGAAATGTTGTCTACTGCCTATAGACTCTATGATCGCGGCATGCGTGATTTTGCCAATTTCTCTCTTTATTTTTTTCTTTTTATAAAATCTCCAAAACTAACTAAAACATCACTTATCTTTTCTTTTAAATGACATCCAGTTCTAGAAATCTCCATATCTTTTTAGGATAGTATCTAAAATATCTAGAAATGGCTCCAAATCAATAGGGTGATCCACTACTCTCTTAGGAGGTAATGAAGTAGGTACTTCAAATAAACCCCTATACTCTTCAAGAAGAGCTTTCAAGGCTAGATGATCTACTAAATTTTTGGATTAATCTTCAACCTCTTTATTCAAGTGCAATACAAAAATTTGTGAGCGCTTCTTCTACTCCTTAAGTTGTTTAATAGTGATAAACTAAAAATCATATTTACTTGGGATCCTTATAGATGGATAGGTTACTCATCAATGGCAAACTCCATGTACAACAACAAGAAATCCATAGTAATCTTTCCTAAAGTCATCAGCTAATCATAACCAAGTGTAATATCTATGGGTCCCATTTTCAAAGCAATTGGGTTCACCTACATTTCATAATTTTCAGCTAACTATATAGAAACCTATGGGCACATTTGAGTAATGATTTCCTCTTTACCATTAGTTCCTTGTACTCTTATGGGTTGTTGTAAATCAGTGGAAAACAGTGTAACCTATCCACAACTGACTTATTCACAAAACTGTGTATACTGCCACTATCTATCAGGATAGACAAATCCTTTTCATGAATGGTACCCTTCATACAAAGTGTATTAGGGCTCTTTGAACCTATCCAAGAATCCATGGAAACAGAACAAAGGGTAGTGTGGCAGCAAGAGCTAAATCTCTCCCACCATGATCAATAGGAATATGCCCAATAGGATCGAATGGAAATTCATACACAACCTCATAAAACTTATTAGGATCAGGATCTTCATCATGCTCTTCAAATTTAGCTTGTTGGTTCATCAACAACCTCATCATCCCCATCCTCAAGTACTATCATGTTATAATTCTTAGCCTTGGCATTCTTGAAAGTACACTTTGATGCATGATCAATCGTATAATTGTCACCACATTTGAAGCATAGACACTTTTCTTTTCTTTCCTTGAAAATATGCATAGGTATAAAATGGGCATTATTTGTTGAATTATTTCGAGGTCTATTGTCACCTTGCCTAGGCTCCACATTATGGTTGATTGCTGACTTTGAAGCACTTTGCTATCTTGAGGCATTGAAAAGGGTATGTAGGGACTTTGGGACTACTAAATGAAGTATTGAAACCTCCATAATTGCCACCAAAGTTTCCCTATTTAGTGTATCAATCTAGTAGCTCAATAGCATGGAATAGTGTGCAGGTTTTTGGGCCATAACATCAGCCAATAAACTAGGCTCCAAACCATAAATATACTTACGCAACTTTGCATCAGTTGACACTCTTTACATACATAGTAAGATTCAAATTTAATTTGTATACTCTCTAATTGATAGGCTTCTTTGTTCCAATTGATACCATATTCTTGCCAACTTTTATTTCTCAATGGGAGATACAAACACCTGAGCCATCTTAGTTTTGAATTCCTCCCAACTATCAACTTGTTAATTTTCCCTCTTTATCCACCTCCACCATCTATGAGCAAAGCCCTCAAGGTAAAGAGTAATAAAATGAATCCTTTGGTCATCTAATCTAGCGAATATATCAAAGTAGGACTCTAATTTGGAATTCCACTCCTCCAAATTAGTCAGTGATGATGAATGAGCACAATATTTGGTTAACATAATCTTATCATGGAGTTTCCTCTCAACAAAGGCTTGTTGTCAATTAGTTACTTGGGGCTGTATGTCCATGTAACTACCATTGGGGTTTGAAAGATTAGAAGCACTCCTATGATAGTTGGTTTGAAACCTATGCGGAGGAATATATGGTTGGTTTCTAGTGGTTTGAGGAAGATTTGACCCATGAATGCTCAAAATAGGCTCATCAATTGTAAAAGAAGTCTCCCTAATCTTGTAAGTGCTATGTGGTATCCCTTTCTTTCTAATAATACTTGTTAAGGATTATTGTTTGAAGGCCAAAAGGATTGTTTATCTCTACTCTCTTTATTTGCCATTTGTGCTACCACAAGCATAGAAATTTGAGTGCTAGGTTTGTCTAAAGAATCCCTAGTAGGAGAAGCAAAATTCTCCAAAGAATCCTTGGTAGATTGAGCCATATGCTCCATGACTTCCTTGGTCTGCATGTTTGATTGAACCAACTGTTCAACCGCCTGATCCAATTTAGAAACCAATTCCATGTATCTGATGGAATGCCTAGTCTCATGGTTACAAAGACTAGTGTTAAGAGTACTATATGTGCCATATTCTTGTGCATCTTCGTCATCTTGACATGCCTCACTATTGCCTCAGATGCTTCCCTAATTTGTTGATAAACATCATCGTTAGGCTTTTTTTTTCCTTGTTTCCAACCATTTTTGCTCACTAGTACAATGCAATCCTAGTAGATCCCCTGTTACAAAAATGGCTATAACTTTTGACTCCAATACTGAAACCAAGAACTTTTTGATGGAAATCAAAGCCCAAAAATAGCTCTTCAAGATGATCTATAACACTCAAGTTTAGAATCAAAACAAAATATTTTGGCGATATTCTTTTACTGCTATCCAAAATAGTCTTGCACCCTATAAAAGCATTGTTTTAGAGTATCCACCTCCCCTAAATCCAAGATAAGGTCTTCCAACCCTATGGTACCTTGTGTATGACTTGTAGCAGGCTAAATACAATCTTCAATATCCTATAGAGGTCATGAAAACTCTTTGAATTACTCTATAACACTTGTAACCAAATGAAAAACCTTTCAAGAGTGGTATGTTTTCATTGTTTCATTGCAATACTCTGTGTAAGACGACCTATAACCAATTTGGAATAACTTGTATCACATGTAGATGATTGAAAATTCATCCAAATAAAGGCCCAAATTCCCTAATTCTATTGAATGCACCTGACCCTTGCTTACGGAGTATAATGGCTAGAATTCCTCCTATGTAGTAAAAATGTAATAACCTCTATAAAATCTATAGCTGATCAATGGAGTCCCAAACAATGTTATCCAGCTAAAATCGTTAGGTCTTCAATGAATCCACTTGCGGTACCTATAGTGAGGGATATAATGGCATGACAAGCTCCCTACACGGGCTCCAAATTACCGAGAAGTGGGCAAAGTTCCCCCTTGGTTGGTTGGTTGCACCCCTTTAAGATCTTTAATAGTGGGGGAGGGTCACCTCTCTATTATCCCACTCTCCCCCGTCATCTAACTTTTTCCTTGGTGGGAATATCAACATGGAAGTAGCATTCTAATTAATCAATCAAATGATGAAACACATAACCAAAATTTTCTTTTAGCCTTCAATGGTATGTTTACAATATTTCAAACTTGGGTAAATAAAATTATATAACCAAATCAAGGTTATGCAAAGGCAATGTAAAGGATACTCATGATGAAATAGGACTGAAATGAATATTGAAATTTAATGAAATAGGCTCTAATCAATGGGAAGAGCACTAATCTCTTATCTATTGATCAATCTAGAGAATTAATTGATCAATAATCTCCCATCAACAAGTGAAAAAGCTTAAAAGCAAGTGGATGTTGAGAGATTTCTGAGATTAAGCAAATGAAATACCTTGATCAAGCTTAAATAAGATGGTTGATGTGAGCTTCAGTCCAATATTTGAAGAAACTCCCATAATCCACCATGAATCCATCATGAAGCTTCAAGAATCCATAAAATAAGCCCATACATGCTTGAAGAAGATTGAAATCCTGAAGAATCAATACCTTGAGCCTGCTTGAACACTTAAATGTTGAAGATTCAATCTTCTTGAAGAAAAGCCCCAAAATATATCTCCAATATGAGCTTTAAGAGGCTCAATATATTAAAACCTTTGAAATGCCTTCAACCTTGAAGCCAATCCGGCTCCAAAATGATGGTAGAGAAGCCTTAAAGGTCGAGAAGAGCCAAATATTGAAGAATTAAAGCTTCCAGGTTTGTGGCTATGGCTACCCTACTGTGTTTAGGGTTTTTCCAAACTCCATGGAAAATTCAAAGAGCTTACAAAGAGAAAGAAAGAAACCTTTCTTTCAAAACTAGTGAGTCTAAGTGACCTTTAGCCTTCTGTAGCCCTTCTTTTCTCAAGAAGTCTTTGAAATAGGCTTGTATTTGGTGACAACCCTCTAGATTGAACAAAATATTTCCATCTTTTTCCATCTATGCTCTAGCTAGCATCAAATGTGTCCATGAATAATTATATTAGTATGTCTCTAGACCAGATAGTCACAATAACCAAGAATGGTACTCTAGTTACCATGTGCTAACCATTGCCACCATATCTGAAGCTTGAAAGTGATCTACTAGTTGGATCTAACCTATTATTCTGATATACTAATGTAAAGAAGGACCTAAACTCTAACCAAGAAATTGAAAGGAAAATAATTCCTAAAGCTTAAGAAATTGAGGAAACCATAGCCATGA
Source organism: Lygodium microphyllum (assembly GCF_053477565.2). Classification (NCBI taxonomy): domain Eukaryota; kingdom Viridiplantae; phylum Streptophyta; class Polypodiopsida; order Schizaeales; family Lygodiaceae; genus Lygodium; species Lygodium microphyllum. The sequence goes on along the minus strand of NC_141149.1, from coordinate 117,003,018 downwards.
CTGCATTAAACTGCGAAAAGAAAAGAAGTACAAGAAATGTTTCTTGGTACACATCCCAAGCTCATGCCTTGGAAACTCACCTCTAGGTAGGCAACACAACCAATAAAGTCTAAGAAACTCCAAATTTATTAAAATAACCAAATATTCAATTTACATGATCTCTTGTTCCTTTTATAGGTCCCCCCAATTCTCGAGTTTAACACTAGTAAAATACTCCAAAAGCTTCCTACATTACATCCACCCTTTTAGATTGTTTCTTCATTTGTGGATGATAAGCCATATTGTTTTCCTTCACAAAAATTCTAGCAATATCTGGGGCCTTGAAAGGTTGTGTTCATCAAGAATATATAGGTTACCTTAGTAATCATGTCCATTATGACTAGAATAGGGGTATAGCCCCCTTAAACTATTGAAAGTCCAAAGTCCATGTTGATGAACTCCCATTTCATCAATGGAATGTCAAGAGGTTGTAGCTTTCGTGGTAAGTTAACCCCTTTGGGTTTAAATCATTGGCAACCTATGCACCATGTCACATATTTGAGCACATCACCTTTAGGTTGGGTGAGTAATAGCTTCACCTCACTGCATCTAGGGTTGGTATACCCTAGGTGTCCTACAAAAAGGGAATCATGAGCTTGCAACAATATATTGTTTTTTAGGCTCTAGTCCTTGGTAATGCATAATTTATTGTTAAAGTAGAGGTATTCTTCCTCAAGGTGATAATCCTTGAACTTGGCTTACAATTTGGGGCCTTCATCTCAAGATGCTTACTTTAAATCCACATAACGAGGATCCCCAGGGATTGCCTCAGCAATAACTTTAAGAAGAGATTAGATTGGCTAGGGTTCTCTCCTCTCTTGGCTCTTCTATGATTAAGGCATTAAGGAAAACCTTGCATCTTAGCATGTCAATGACCACATTCTCCTAATTTGATCTCAAAGTCAAACTCTTGAAGGATCTCAATCCATCATTGCTACCTCATATTAAGGTCAAGCTGGGTGAACATCCATTTGAGGCTTTTATGTCTTGTCACACACCAATGTGAAATTCCTTCCAACTAAGTAGTGATACCATAGCTTCAAGGCTTGAATGACCGCTAGCGATTCTAGGTCATGACTTGGATAGTCTCTTTCATAAGATTGTGTAAACTATAGGTGATGGGATGTCCTTCTTAGGAAAGAGCACATCCTAATTCTAGTTTTTGACTTTATATTCTTTAGAGAAGTTTAACAGCTTCAAAAGAGGGGTAGTGGTCAAGAATTCCTTTAGCCTTTCAAAACTCTTTTGCTCAACATAGGTCCAAATAATTTGGGATTCTTCTTGAGTAGTTGAGTAAGGGGTGTTGCTATTAATGTCTATAGTCATTGGTGAATATTTGGCATCATTCCATTCATCCGAGGAACCATATGACTTCTACAACTAAACTTGGAGAGGCCATGGCAGTCTTGAACGTCTCTTTTTTTTGTAGGGTCTAATGTGATCCCTTTCTTCAAAGACTATGAATCCAAGGTATTCAATTTGGTGTGTAAAGAATGCACATTTGGTCTTTTTGACATACAATTTGTTTTCCCTTAATGTCTCTAGGACAATGCATAAGTGTATTGTGGTTTTTTCTTCCTTCTTTGAAATAGGTCAAGCTATCATCAAAGAAGACTAGGACAAACTCGTCCAAAGAACATGACCAAGAATTTATCGTGTCCATTCCTTATGTTGAAGGTTATCTTTGGAATAACATCTTCCTTGATTCAGAATGGGTAGTATCCAAGATATTTGAGAATATCTTTGCACGCTAGCGATAGTCCAATAGTTCATCAATTCAAAGAATTGGATACTTTTTCTTGATCGTGACTTGGTTTAGCCCTCAATAGTCGATACATAGTCTTAGTGTTCCACCCTTTTTTCTTTGAAATAGGACTAGTGCCCCCTAGGTGAGTTACTCATGCATATGAACCCTTACTCTAGCATGGAGATTTTCCTTGAACTCAATTGTCTTAGGTATTGACATGTTGTAGGGCCTCATGCTCGACAATCAGTTTGATTTCATGATATGCTTCCCTTGGGTTGAATTTCTATCAGTTCTTCTTGAAATATATATGTATACTCCTTCATCCAAGAGGGTTTATCTTCTTAGCTTGAATTTTGGTCTAGCTTGTTGAGTTTGATCAAATAGACTAGAAGTAGATCCCTTAGGCTATGTTGGAGACCTTGACTAGTTGGATTTGAGGTTTTCTTACTTCTCCTTGTATTGCAACTAAAGTTCCTTGGAGGTTCTAAAAGGAGACTAACCCCTTTTTGCAATAGATGTTGGCAACATTGGGCATGATCGAATCCATGCCTAGGAGGCAGTCATAAGCCCCTAGCTTTATTATCTAGAACTTGGCTTTAGTAAGCTCATTTCCCAACTCAATTTTGGTTTTTTTTTTTTGCATTGTATAAATTAATTATTTTCTATTAGCAAGTTCTACTAATAGTTTCTTAGCTGATTCAAATTCTAGATGTATTCTTTGTGTGCATCTAGGAGAGATAAAAGAGTGTGTGCTTCCATAATCAATGAGAACTTTAAAGAGTGTTGGATCACATAGTAATTTTAATTGGATCCTTGATTGTCCAAAGTCGCATGGATAGTACCTTGTTTGAGTTCTTCTTCCATGGATGGATAATCTACGTCTTCTTTTTGTATTGCGCCTTCCCCTTGATGGCCTTGTTTCAAGGGTTCACTCTAGGTCCAAATTGTCCTTGCCCAATTAGTCTTTTTAGCTTTGGGCATTTGTGCCTTGAAGTGTCCTAGTTGACTGCAATTGAAGTGTTCTGATTGGGAGTATTTATTGCTATATTGACCCTTCCCTTCTTCCCTCATCGTTATCGAGAGAACATTTTATTTCTCTTCAAAAAAGGGGTTGAGACCATTGTGCTTATTATTTTGGCCTAGATATGGTTGATTGAGGAGTTTTTCTCTAGATGCTTCAATTAATGGTTTAACTCAAATAAGGGCATCCTAAAGATTGCTTGGATGCATTGTCCCCAATTGAGAATTTAAGGAAGATTAGTCCTCCCTAGAAAAATGGGCGACTTGCTATGTCATGTCCATCCTTGATGCATACTTTTGGAGAGTGACAAAGTATGAATATTATGCTTTCAAGGTTAGCTCTTGCTATTGAAGATTAAAACTTCATTCATCCTTAGGGGCCTCTCTTGCTATTGAAGATTAAAACTTCATTCATCCTTAGGGGCCTGTAGGACAAGGGCAAATATATTTGGCATATGAATTCTCTAATCTCATCCAAGTTACTAGGGCTTCAAATTTTTTGCTATCTTTGCACCATTTTTCCATCACAATCATATTTTTCGTATCAATTTAAGTTTAGTAATGATGGATTGATGATTCACAATAGTGGTTCTTGAGGCGGTGAAGTTGTCCTCCATGGACTTTATTTGCACCTCTACTTCACCTTCTATATCCTTTCCTCTTCCATTGAATTCTAGGGTTTTACTTGCTTCAAGAGGAATCTTTGAGTTCCATTTTGTTATCTTGCAATACTACTGCCTGGTAAAACATTTGTCCATCATTAATACGTATACATTAGAATTTATTGTTCAATATTTACAAGACTATTTTATGATGCAAGAGTCCATGAGTTCAAACTTTTATTGTCAGTCTAAACAATCAAAGTTGACTTGACTAGGATTACAATATTTATTCAATGGTATTGGGATTTTTTTAAGGGACCTTATTTGTGGAGTTATTGGACATCCATAGTCAAATAGATTGGGGGCTCAACAAAAACATCAAGTAGATGATATTGACTAGGGAGTTTAGGGAATCCTTTCTTTTGGTAAGTATTCTGCTTGGCTCTCACATTTACTACAACTCTAGAAGGGGGAATACCTTGAGTAGCCTACATATAAATATAATGATTTAGCGGAATGTATTGTCCTTGACTGTGTATGATAGACTTTGTGTGGCCTTCTTCAAATATAAAGATTGCCTTCTTCAAATATAAAGATCTAAACCAAGTAGAGTTCTTCCATCTTAGTAGAGATTCTATTTAGGTTGGTTTCTTTGAAGGGAAACTTATTCGCAATTGATAAAATAGTAAATTCCCACCCTCACTCATCTACACTCTTTGTATAAGGGGGATGGATCATAGATAGTGTCTAGGATTTGCATGAATTTGTTTGACCAATCAAAGTTGTGTGAATGCAAGGATAACATATACATGGCTCAAAAGACTAAAAACGTTTTCCATGGGTCCTCAAACATAACGAACTCATAAGTCACATTTTTTTAAAAAATATGTATTATCAAGAAACCAATCTTTCTTTTGCATTTATTCACAGTCGTGGTGAATCATTTACATTAGTAGTTGAAAATAATAAACCGGGGAACAAAACAATGGCTTAGTAATCTCCTCCTGAGGAGGAGATTCCCTAATATGAAAAACTATAAAGAAGTAGGGTAATCCCATAGATATGGAAAATGGAAACTATGCTTGTCAGGTAGGAGTATATATATTGATTTTGATTAGTCATTGTCCTTTCACATAGATGAGGGATTCTAGATCCTTGGGACTTAAAAAACCAATAAGTCTAGACCAATCAAAGGTGTTCATAAATCTCCACACACTTCAAGCTTTCCTCCAAATGATCAATTCTATGAGAATCAATGCAAAGATCTCAATTCGACCAACACCATCCTCAAATATTAAGTCACAAATAGTTTCCTCCCGAAATTCCCTTGAATGTAATTATGCTATCATTAAACAATCTTTTCCAAACAAGTAAACTTTGTTCCAATCAAGATGTACAAAACATTTGGACCATGACCGCAAAACCTTTCCCGTAAAAATGAAAGTGAAAAAAACACGTGCAAATTAATTTATTATGAGACTTCCAAATCCAGTAATATGAGTGAGGGTCTAATAATATTGCTATGAGTTCAAAGGTGCATCATAATGTGAGTGGTAGAAAAACTCTCAATTAAAGGTAAAAGTTCAAGCTCTTTTCACTCTACCAATCAAACATATGGTCAAAGCTTTAGAAAATACCCACAAAATAAAAAATCGTGAGACTCATTATAATTTGGTGTTACAAAAATGACCCCTCCACCCAATAAGCACCTTATCATGGGCATGCACTTCATAGCATCCTAAGAAAAAATGAATTGCTATTGAACCTTAATCATCAAACAAGAAACAATGTCACCAATACTTGAGCAGGTCTTGACCGTGAAGAGATCCTCATGAATGATTCATAATCACATATGGACTATCATGATCCTCATCCATTATACATAATCACATATAGACTGTCATGATCCTCATCAATGATTCATAATCCGCATACGGACTATGACATAACAAGATGCTGCACATATTTCCATCAGCATAGCATATATACTTGTTTCTGTCTTCAGAGGCTAGCACTCCCATTCAAATGTTTGTTTCATCTGCAGAATATAAGGCAGCTATCAACAAGAGACACGCCCTGTGCATGAGCCTTTGAAGCACAGGAGCCCTTTGTCTTATGTACATAGAGATAGTAAATCGCAAGCAAAAGCCTGCAACATAGACAAGCAAAAGCCTGCCATGAGGGGCTAAAGGCAGAGGGAGATGGTGCATGAAATGGCACTTGCGGAGAGACTGTGGCTGTTACAGTGGAGCCTATAAAGCTCTCCTGCAAAAGAAGAAGAAGAAGAAGAAGAAGACGAGGAGGAGGAGGGAGATGGCCCCTTTTGCAGACTCTTATGACTTGTCTGGTCTCCAAGAGGGATGCTAGTCTTGATCGAAGCCTGCTGCACTTCACTGATCTCGTTGACACCATCGCGGCCGGCGGCCTGTTCTTTGCAGCAGGACTGTTGCTGCTGCTGCACCCGATAATAAGCCGCCACTTCGCGTGCTATCCTCCTCCATTCTGCCTGCGCGAGGCTCGAGATCACCATGGCGATGGCGGATGTCCTGCGGAAAAATAGCGTCCCCTCTCTCTCTCTCTGTGTCTGTGTCGTATGAGTCTGCATGTATGAGAGAAAGAGGGAGAGAAAATGCGGCAGAAGAAGGGGTGAGCAGCCAGAAACCAGTTGGCGCTGTCGTTATATACACCCACGGTTTTCTCAAAGGCTGCCTTCACCTCTTAGACTTTCTCTTCTTTCCCAATGCTTAAAGCCAATACTTGCATCTACATCTACATCTACATCTACATCTCCATCTACATCTACATTTATATTACTGCAAAAGTTTTTTCTACATTTATATTATTGAAAAAGTTATTTTCTTAATGCATGCCGATTCGCCAGTGCCGTCGCGGAAGTGCGTCGCAAAGTATTTAACTCACACATGCCTAGAACTCAACCCACGCATGATCCACTACATTACAACCCCATTGCCACTAAAGTTAACATTTATATGTTTATAGTACTAATATAGTTGATTTTCATGCTATCACTATAAAAAGGTAGCAATTTATTCCTCATGGAGTTGGTGCATTCATCCCTCTTTGAGACAACTCCAAAACTTTCTTTTTTTTAAAAGTTCAGAGCTCCTCAACAACATTTTTCACAACTATTCAATTAACCACAAGTTATCCTTCATGGAGCTGGAACATTCATATCTCCTTGAGACATCTCCAAAACCTTTTTCTTTAAGGTTTCAAAGGTCTCCTTGGCATTTTTCACAAAAGTTCAGCTAAAACACCAATTGAACAAGGAATGATTATGGATCACCTACATGCTAGTGTTCATGACAAAACCAAAGCTTAATGTGGAATGAATTGCATAAATTCAAAAAAGATCTTCAAACTTCAAAGAAGCCTTGCACTTCAAAAAAGTCTAAGTCATCAAAAAAGTAAATCCATGTAATTCAATTCAAAATTTTCTCCTAATTTTAGAGTTAGAGACTTCCATTCTTCCTACCAAAAGTTGCTATAATTGTTTTAAGCCGAAAAAGAGAGAGAGAGAGAGAGAATGTGTGTGTGTGTGTGTGTGTGTGTTGATAAAGATCCAAAGCTATTAATATAGGAGAAGTCCAAAGGTAGTATTGTGGTATTATAGGAGAGAGTTGCTAGAATTTCTTAAAGCCGCAAGGGAGGGAGAGAGAGAGAGAGAGAGAGAGAGATTGTATGTATGTGTGTCTGTTTTAATAAAAATTCAAAGCTATAAATGTGTAAGAAAGACCCAAAGTTAATATTACTACTATATTATTTTCGTTATAGGTTCGGAAAGCCCTAAACCTCTAGAGGGCTTCCCAAACCTACTCCCTTTTCCAAACCTCCATTTTTCAATTAAAACCCCCTCCCCTCCCCTCTCTCTCATGTCTCACACACTTGTAATCTCTCGTTTTCTCTTCCTCCTCTACTTAATTAAAAGCCCCTACCCACGAGTAGTAATAAGGAGACGTCACCTGCGTGCAAGAAATATATGAAAATATCCCTTATCTACCCCCTATTTATGGGACCTTACCTTATAAAATGTACATTCCTTCCCTTAAATAACCCCTCCCTTACACTCACATGGTACCATACGGTAAACCCTAGTGGACCCCCCCGGGTCCCTACCCCCCTCCCTCTCCTCCTTCTCTCTCTTATTGTAGGCTCTCTCTCTCTCTCTCAAATTAAGAGCCCCTCCCCTATCTCTCACTTCTAATCTCTCTCTTCCTTTTCCCTCTCTCCTTTTGAATTAAATTCATCCCCCCTTTCCCCTCTCTCTCTCTCTCATGTGTAAGGCCTAGGTTCTCTCTCTCTCTCTCTCTCTCTCTCTCTCTCTCTCTCTCTCTCTCTAAGATTAAACTTCCCCCCTCGCTCTCTCTCATGTGTAGGGTCTAGGTTCTCTCTCTATCTCTCTCTCTCTGAGATTAAACTTTTAATTTAAACTTTCTTTGTAATTATTTTTTTAAAAAATAGTTTAAAGTTCTTAAGATAGTTTTCCACACACTTTGAGAGGGAGATAGAAGAAGAAGGGAAAAAAAAAGGAGAATGATAAAAAAAAGAAGAAGAAAGAGAAAGAGACAGAGAGAGGGAGAAAAGAGAAAACAAAATAGTCATTTTTAAATTAAACATTTGTTAATATAGTTTTTGACTTAGAGAGAGATATATAGAGGAAATATATAATTGAAAGAGAGAAAATAGGGAGAGAAAAAGGGAAAGAAAGCGAAGAGAAAAGAGAGCGAGAGAAAAAAACTTAAAAGAGAAAGATAGAGGAAAAGAAAAATAAGAAGAGAGAGAGAGAGAGAGAGAAACTGAGAGAAAGATACAAAGAGACCAAAAAAGAAAGAAGAAGAGATAGAGGGAGAGAGAGAGGGAACGAAGAGAAAGAGAATTATAGAGATAGGAAATATAAAATTTAAAAGAGAGAGAGAGAGAGAGAAAGCAAAAAGAAAAAGAGAGGGGAGAAGAAAAGGGGGAGAGATAGAGAGAAGAAAAGGAGAGAGAGAGAGACACAGAGAGAGAGAGAGAGAAGAAGAAGAAGAAGAAGAAGAAGAAGAAGAGAGAGAAAATATAAAATTTAAAAGAAAGAGAAAAGAAAAAATTTAAAGAAAAATGAAGAGAGAGAATAAGAAAAAAATGAAAAAATAGGAGGAGAGAGAAGGAAAAGAGAGGAGAGAGAGAGAGAAGAAGAAGAAAAACAAGAAGAAAGAGGAAAAGAGGAAGGATTAGGTAGTTCAGACCACCACTTAGGATCACCTCTTTGATAGTTATTTTTAGCTTGGTCGTGTTAGAGTAGTTGGTTAGTGACTAGCTTTGGGCTTTCTGTTAGATTATGCTAGGCTTACTCCTCGTGGATGTCATGCCTTGGTTTTGACAAGGGGTAGGGTGAGAGCTGTGATGTGCTTTGTTGTGTATTTATTTTGTATAAGCTTGATGCTCTTTATGATTATCCATATGCAAATCTATTCATGGGATTTGACGGGCTGAGTCACCCTATCATGTGGTCGCCAATGAGAGTTGGATTTTCGGACCCAATTTGGTCCCGTCCTTGAAGCGTTGGAGCCCGTTTTGGAGCCGAAAAGTGCCCGAGAGGCATTAAAGAGCCAATTTTCATGAAAAATCAAACGGTGGCAAATGGTCGAGCTAGAGTTTTCGTAGATGCATTTTGACGTCAGGAACCCAACATAAGTCTTGGTTCATCAATCTAACCCCCCATTTAATCTCCGCAAAGTTCGGCGTTATAAAGCAGTTACCGGATTGGGAAGCCGTAAAGTGCGTGGGAGAGGCCAGATTGATGGAGTTGGACGCCACGAAGTCGCCTGTCTAGTCTAATTGCAAATTGGAGTTCGTTTGGGCCTTTAAAATCAAAAAGTCCATTTGTCAGATAGTGTGAACAAGAAACGATGAACCACTTATTTTAGTCTTTAAACCTTAATGAAGGATTAAAAGGGGAAAAAACTCATGAAATTGTCAAGACAGAAGGGACGCTCCGATGATTGGTGCCTCTTCCTTGCCTGACCGTGTGAGAGAGATGAAGATGGATTCCTAATCCACATAGAGCACTCTTTGTTTTGGCTGTAAGCACACGTCATATGATTGAGAAATGAAAATTTTAATTTTTAAACTTTCCCTCTCCTCTCTCTCTCTTCTACAAAGGGACAGTTCCTACGTGTGAAGGGAGATGAAGCTCAGGTGGTGAATGTGTTGGGGATAAAGGTGCCTCCGCCTAGCCGCTCGTGTATTACTACACGGACAGTCACCGCCACTGCACACTACAGGTGGCGGGTGCCCGTCACCATCACTTTATTCTTTATTCTTTTAGTGACAGTTTGAATAAAGGAAGGCCCGGTCACACATTGTGACTGTTGGAGTTTCCATTTCTTGTCTCTCTCTTTCTTGCTCTTGCTCTCCCGCCATAGCTCTCACGTGCAAGCTTTGATCCTTCTCACCTTTCAATTGGTATCAGAGCTCGGCTTCCCGACTCTTGAGCTTGGCTCGTGGCATTCTCAGCTTCCCATTGACTCCCCACTCACATTGGGTCTCCTTCGTGGTAGCCATATCTGACTCCTTTGAGCTGCTGTCACTCCCCAGCTTCCCGAGCACCTTCCCGGCCCCTTTGGACACCCTCAAGGCATTCACACAGAGGTATTGCTTCACTCTTTATAGGGTTTACCTGAGTTTTCAGCCCTCTTGAAACAGGGCAGCCATTACACTCCCATCTCTCATTTCATATGTGGGCTGCTCTCCCCTTGCTAGAGCTTGTTTGAGGCCTTCCTTAGCTTTAACCAGACCCCTTTGAAGCTTGGCCACCATTTTTTGCAGCCCCAGGACCAGCATTTACAGTTGGCACAATCACGCAACCCTCCCATATATGTCTTTAGCATTGACAGTCACAACAGCAGCTCTCCCCCTCCATTGGCACTTGGAAAGGCTCCATTTCGGGCATATGAACATGCTTTGATGCTTGGTTTTGATGGTTGATGTGTTAACATAGCATTTGGACTGATTGAAATCATTATCCTCAAAGGCCTCCACCATTTTCTTCGAAGGAATCTTGACAGCCATCATAAGAGAAGCACTACATCGAAGCACTTGTTGGTAACATGCTGGATAGGTCCCCTCCACACCAAGGACAAGAGTAGTCCAACAAAAGGACTGTGAGTGAGGAAAAAGGTGAGCAAGAAGCACAATCTGGCCAAGGAAGGGCCAAGAAGTCAAAGAAAGAGACTTCGTAGAGAAGAAGACCAAAGAAGAGAGGGAGAAGAAGGGAAAAACAAATATACACAAAGCACAAAATGAGTCCACAAGCATGAAGGAATGATGAAAGAAAGAAAAAAGGGATGAGATGAAGAGAATAAAAGAGGAATCTAGAAGAGTTGAGGAAGAGAGAAAGAGAAGAGCTGAGGAGGAAGAGGTAGAGCTCGGGAAGAAGGAGAAAAAAGGCATAGCTTTTGCTATCCGCCTCTCAATGGAGCAACCTTCAAGACAAGAGGAGTTGGCAACCATGAGCACACCCCAACATGAAGATCTAAGCACTAGCTCCAAGGCACCCAAAGACCTACCACCCCTAGTGACCGAGGGAAAGGGCAAGGATTTGATCAACATTTCGCAACCGTCCTACTACCTGGCACCCCATCCACTACACCCACCCAAGACTCCTCTACCATGGTAGACGCTAGCAATCTGGTGGCATGGGTGCAGTTCTTGGTCAACAAAGAGGCAACTCAAGGCATGAGTGCAGAAAACCCTATAAGAGGAGCAAGAAGACAGGTAGTTGCTGCAGACATGGAATCCAGACAGGACCTCAAATGGTCAAAGATAGAGGCATCTACAACCATGGTCCCTCTGCATTGCCGTTGTCCACAAAACCTACGATGCCTATGTACAGGAACTTTTGTCACATAGAGCTAGAACGAGCATAGGAGGACAAGAAGATAGCCATCACTAAATTGGAGGCCAAAAGGGAGACCATAGTAGCCTCTCAATTAGAAAGGACCCGTCAAGAAGCCACCTGTCAATTCGAGATCAAGGAGATAAAAGAGAAACTCGAGGCCAAGGGAGGAGAAGATGAGAGATAGCAAGCCAAACTCGCGACGAAAGCACACAATCTTATGAGCCTATAACACAATTTTGATGAGCTGGTGGCACTATACAAAGAGCTCCAAAAAGAAAAGGAAAAAATTCAAGATGCCACAGAGCAGCTAGCAACAATAGAAGAAGAGAGAAGCCGACGGCACCTAAAGCATATAGCAAATTTGGAACAAAGGCTAGCCTTGGATCTTGAAGAACAATAGCGCTTAAAAATAGAAATTGAAGAACATGAGAGATAGCTAAGGGTACTAGCATGTAGGCACAATGAAAGCCTAGAAGATATGAGGAAAAAAGAAGATAGCTGGGTGAACAGGAGCAAAGAAAGAGTGAGCACCTTAGCGTGCCGACTAGCCCTTGTAGAAGGTGACAAAGTGCTAGTAGAGAGTAGGGAAGAGGCCGCACATGTGACCTTGGAAGCCCACTAATGCTCCTTCCTCCGCACTCTCTTAGACACTACACAATATGAGGAAGAAGAGGATGTTGAGTCCTTAAAGAAAAAGCTGGAGATCACCCGTGCATGCGGCTACATGTCCAAATACAAATTGTAGGGCCCACATAGGCAAAGCCACCAGAGCATATGGGAGAAGAAAGGTGAAGGTTGAATGACGACGCGGGGCCAAGTTTTGAAAGGAGGTAGCAAAAGCAACGGCTCCTTAGAGGGAGGTTTTTACGACAAGGATGCCCTTACCACTCTTTCTGACCTCCAATGCATGCCAAGATATCTATTCTATGGCTAGATCAATGTGTGGAAAAAAAAATGCACATAACTCACAGTCACTGCACTAGGGGTCCTCATTAGGTGCATCTGGTAACCTCAGTCAATTGGCTCCATCCTAACCCCCTAGTCCATTTTTTATTTTCCACATCACGCTTAGGGCACCTCATGGGTAGGACTTCTAGACCTGTCTCCCTAAGCCACGTACCACACCTCTAACAATGCACAAACTTGGTCCTCAAGTGTGGGCCATCACACTTAGGCTTTGATTGAACTTCTAGTTCCACTAGCACAAGCACAATGCACCACACGGTAAGGTAGACACACCCCTAAGTAGTGCACCTTCTTTTCTTTTTAGGTAAATACAAATGCTACAACCCACCAACTTCAGAGGCCCCATCATCTATGCAATGAGTTTCCGGCCTCCACCACCTTAACCAATTGATCAGTTTCTTCCCAAGATCAATCCCCTCGAGACCCCATCATCACCATGTAGCCCACGCATAGGAAAACTAAGGAAGCCCCTATCAAAAAGTAAATGAAGAAGCTCATTTTTCTTAGGTAGGAATAGTGTAGGAGATGGCAATCTCAAAAAAAATGTGAGGGAGCTCCAACTACTTTAGCGAGGTCCTCTCAAGGATGAGGGAGGCCCTATCAAGGATAAAGGATACTCTCTCAAGGATGACAGAAAGCAAGGTGCTAAGAAAGGATGTAGGTAAGCACCAAATGTTCTAGCAAGGCTCTCTCAAGGATGAGGGAGAACCTTCGAAGGCTCTCATAACAAGGAAAGTGTGAGGCGCAATGTAATTTATTTTATAAGGAATGCACATTTCCTCCTGTGCAAGTGGTGAACTCTAAATGAACATAGGTGAAAGGATAAGGTAACTTGAAGGGAATAGGAAAAATCCATGTTCCACTCATGTCATTGTAACCTTGGAGGGTGAGAGAGGGATCCATCCAACACCATCTTAAATTTCAAAGCCAAATCTGTCTACCCGCCATTCTCCAAGGGGGGTTCCATCTAACACCATCATCAATTTCAAAGACAGATCCGTCCACCCGTTATTCTCCAAGGGGAGATCCGTCTAATACCATCGTCAATTTCAAGGACAAATCCGCCCACTATCACCATGATCATGGGACCAGGCCCCACACCATTTTCAATCTCAAGGGCCAATCCATTCGACACTATCCCCTGAAAAAGCTTATATACAAACTCAAAAAGCCATCGGCTACACCCATCCCACTTTTCAACTACTACATATCAGTGCCATGGGACTGGCACTAGGCTAGGAGGGGGGTAATGTTAACCTCACCACAAGAAAAAAGTGGAAATAATGAAAAAGTGCAAGTTGGGACCTAAAAGAGGTAGCCCATAATGAAATCGGACACAATGAAAGAAGCAAGAAGAGAAATGACCAAAAGTGTAAGAGCGGCCTCAAAAGCTAAGTCAGAGGTAGAACTGCATTCTTAAATGCAAGGTGCCCCTAAAACTTTTTGTAAAAGAGCATGAGGCTCCCTCCTGTGCAAATTGTAAAGGTAGATGGGCAGTAGAAAGAAAGTTAGGAAGATAGGAGGACAATATGTAAAGAGGGCCTAGGGCCATGGCCGGCCATGTAAAAAATGGGATAAGGGGATGACCACCCAAAAGGGATTTAGGGTTTTGTATATAAAGTTAAAAAGTGAATGAAGAGCTCATTCTTTGGTATGTGGCTAAAGTGGTCTCTTCATCTTCTCTTATATTCTCTTCTTTTTACTTTCTTGTGCTTATGCTTGTGCTTGAGAGAGGGAGAATGAGAGGGTGAGGGCGTGAGTGAGTGAGGGTGAGGGACTGTGGTGGAGAAGCTCTCCATCTTCTCCTCTCTTCTTCTCTTCTCTTGTCTCATGCACACAGCTATGGAGGATGGAGCAAGGTGGAGGATTGAGGATGCTTGAGCTTGCATCTCGAATCGTGGAGCTATTGGAGGGCCTACGGGAGGAGGCTACTCCATCATCAAGCATCAAGGTAAGCTCACTACACTCGTAGGATCAAAGAAGGTGCATCCGCTAGGTGAGAGCTAGCCATTTGTGCTAGCTTGAAATGCTTGAAACAATACGTAATACGTGGGTCGGTGGTTGAGCATGAGCACTACACTATATGTTGAGACAACACATCCTAAGGTCAATCCATGGGGTATAAGGGATCCTTAGTGGAGCCACAACAATAAGTTGGGGGGTGCTCCCTTCATTTTTGTTACGAGTTGCTAGTCACCAATATGTTTTGGTACTCCTTTGACTTGGAGTCGAGAAGGGCATCACATTGGACTACAATCTAGAGATGGTATCTACAATTTGTATTATTTTTGGTCTTGACATGTGGTGTATTTGCTGGGAGCTATCAATAAGTGACGGTTTTTGAATCTTGGTTAATAAGAGACTAGTCAATTAATTTATGCCAAAGAGCATCGTGATAGACCTATTATTTCCCGCTAAACATCATCAAGCCGAGATCCAAAAACAAGAAAGTGCTAACAGGGCTAAATGGCGGGTAGAAATCCTTAGGAGGTATTCCCCTCAATGTAGTAGCCGTATACCCCTATGAGGGGGAGATATTATTGACCCTAGTACCACAAACAGACTATCAAAAGAGGAGGAGGAAGCTCTAATACTCCCCTTCTTTGAATAAGTCAACCCACTTCAAGTGGAGTTGTAGTCACACCATTACAAACTCCTATAACAAATTCTATTGTTGTTATAGTGCAACCTAGATCAATTCCTATAGGCATGCCAGATTTTCCAACTTTAGGGTTCGCTCTACCCATCTTTAATGGATTAGTAGAAGGATGCAGAGCTTCACATTAGAGAGTTCCAAAAACTCATGTTTAATTCTTGAATTCAAGATGAGGGACATCAAATGATGTTTTTTTAATATGATCCTAAAAGGGAGGGCTACAATGTGGTATCATGGCTTAGAAGTCATTATCATAATCACCATCAATTTATTCTTTGCAACCTTTCAAAGAGAATTTGTCTATGAGAGTGGTGGACAATATTGGCTATGTGTTCTAAATGTGAGCATCAAGAGCCCCACAAAAATGCTTGAGCATATGGCAAGAAGATGAAAGAGGTCTTTCGAAAATTGCAAACCTCTAACCCTATCCCATCTACTACTCAATTGCAATATTTATTGCATGGATTGGACTTCAATATCCAAGTGTAGTTGAGTAATGTCCCTCTAGCGGATATAGATACTACTATAACTTGAGTAGAGGAAGTAGAATCCCACTTACAAGCGGCCTATGCATCGAGGAAAAATCTAAATTTGAGCCAAATTAGTCACAGAAATAATTTGGGTTTGGTGTGAGCTATGGTGGATGGAGCAAGAGAGCAAGAGAGAGGGAGAGACTCGAGATATGGGAACTCCAATAATCATAAAGTGTTACTAGTCTTCCCTTTATTCAAATGTCAATGAAAGAATAAAGAATGAAGTGACAGTGATGGAAGAAGAGGTAGAAGACACCAAAGAGTCTGTTCTTCTCCTACATAGCCTCCATAGAGGCAAAAACAGAGTCTGAAGAGGATGAAGATAATAACGAGGAAGAAAACTATGAAAACAAGCTCGAAGAATCTATCCTACCCATAGAAGGCATAGATGAGGAAGAAGTTCCAAGGCCACAAAAGCAAAGGATCCCATGCTATTCGACAAAATGACTCTAGTACCCTTTGGACTAACTAATGAGTTGCATCATATGAAAAACATCCATAAGAAATGGATTAAGAAGAATAATCCTTCGTTCAATAGTGGCTTCTTTTACCCGAAGTTACCCTTCTCAAGAGAGGACGATGACGATGCACCATGCCAATAACCACCAGTGCGGAAGCCCAAACAAAATTTTGAAGGTTCTTATTATATGATGTTCTTGGATGCATCCTCAAAAGATGAGTCCCTAAGCCAAGAGGTAACTCATCCTCAAACCAAACCCAAAACAACAATGATACCCTTTTAGCTTCCCAAGGAGCAATCTAAGTCTCCATCAAAAGAGGAAGTTGGTTCCAATAGAGCATTAGAAGAGGAAACTACTCCCTTCAAGGAGTCGCGATCTCTACCCAAAAGTAGTTCTCCATGGGACCTTGATTCCTGAAGTGGAAGGTGAAAAGAAATTAACATTCATGGATACAGACGGTACTGCACCTGAAGATGGGAATCGGTCTTCTAGAAGAACAATTGTCAGGTCCTACACAACATTTTGAAAGAGAACTTGAACTTATTTGCATGGTCCTATCAAGATCTGAAGGGGATTGATCCTATGGTGTGTCAACATCACATCGATCTAGAGTTTGATGTCAAGCCCATGAGGCAAAAATAGAGGCACATTGTTGAAAAACACGCAGGATCTAGAGCACGACAGTAGCTATGGTGGATGGAAGATGAAGATTAAGTTCATGATGCGAAGAAGAGACAATTGTTACACAAGTGAATTAGGTTCCAAGCTTGAGACTTGGACTCATAAACACAATCTTGTGTATAAGACTGACAATGACCAAGACACTAATTGAAATAGGAAAGCATCATGATATTGCATTCATCATATATGTTAAAGTGGTAGTCAAGTACAATGCTTTATAGTTGTTGGATGGGTAGCAGTTTCCCTTTCTGTGCATATGGGATTCAATCTGCCTGCATGTCCAAATCCCTTCATAGACCAACTATTAGACACAGTGGTAGTCCATGAGCTTTATTATCTCTTGGATGGATTCAATAGATACAATCAAGTCCAGATTGTAGAAGAATGTCAATCCAAAACAACCTTTACAATAGAATGGGGAACCTATGCTTATAGAGTGATGTCGTATGGGATTTGTAATGCTCCTACTACATTCCAACGAGTGATGATGGCCACATTCCAAAATTATCTACATGACTTCATTGAGGTGTACCCAGATGACTTCTATGTCTATAGCATAATATGTGAGCATTGGGGACACCTAGAGTAGTGCTTTGACAGATGTCGAGATTATGGGATCTCTCTCAACCCCAAAAATGCATCTTCGGAGTCTCTTCAGGAGTTCTTTTGGGCCACATTGTCTCTACATAGGGGATAGCAATCGACCCACCAGCAAAGATTGAGCAGATCACAACTTTAACAGTGCCAACCAACCTCAAACAGTTGAGGGGATTCCTTGGCCATGTGGGCTACTACAGAAGATTCATTGCACACTTTGTGACAAAGACAGTCCCCTTGCATAAGCTCCTCAAAAAGATGCAGAGTTCACATGGATTGCTAGTTGTGATAAGACGTTCAACACTCTGAAACAGTGCCTAATTGAAGCACCCCATCTTGCAACCTCCTGATTGGATGAAAGAGTTCCATATGCACATTGATGCATCAATTGAAGGCTTAGGCATGGTCTTATGCCAAAAAGGCTCCTCAAAGTTAGATCAACCTATCTATTATGCAAACCAAAAAGTAACAAACAGAGCAGAAAACTATACCGTAACAAAGCTTGAGTGCTTGTTGGAAATGGTGTTTGCCTTGGCAAACTACCTACTATCGACACACTTCAAATTCTATGTCGACCATGAGTCCCTATCCTTCTTGATGAACAAAGCTTATGTGAAGGGAAAATTATGAGATGGATTCTTTTGCTTCAAGAGTTTGACTTTGAAGTGGTTACCAAACCTGGTCACTCCTATGTCTTGTGGCTGATCATATGTCACAAATCCCTCAAAATGACGAAGAAAAGTAGGATGATCCTGACCTTCCTAATGCTTCCCTCTTTCTAGTCAAAACTATTACCCCATGGTACACGGACATAGCTAACCTCTTGGCAACCCAACAGTATCCCCATGGTATCTCCAACTTTAAGAAGAAGAAGCTTTTGTTGGAATCAATCCCCTGCACCTTATTAGGTGGCGCTATGTACAAGAAAGACAAAGATGAAGTCTTGCAAAGATGTATTGAAGGAGATGAGATTAGAATAGTGTTGAAAGCATGCCACGACAAGCCCTATGGAGGTCACTTTGCAAGAGAAGCGATAGCCAAAAAGGCCTTGCTTGCAGGATATTGGTGGCTGACCCTTCACAAGGATGCCTATGACTACTACAAATGGTGTGATGCTTGTCAACAAATGGGGAAGCCTACCAAATCCAATGCCATGCCATTGCAACCCATCCTTCCCTTAAATCCATTTGAGAAGTGGGGAATTGAATTCATGGGCCTCATTGATCCGCCAACTAGAAGGAAGCAGAATAGATACATCTTGGTATATAGAGACTATGTTACAAAGTGGTGTGGAGCCAAAGCTCTCAAGTGAGATGATGGCAACATCATGGCCTTGTTCCTATACGAGAATATCATTACCCATTTTGGTAATCCCCTAGAGCTAGTAAGTGATAGAGGTACTCACTTCCTTGACAAAATCATGGACGAATTAACAGAGCTGTACAAGATTCGCCATCGCAAGTCCACACCTTACTACCCCAAAGCCAAGGGCCAAGTTGAAGTTACCAATTGCATCCTCTGCTTGATTTTGATAAGGACAATTGCTGCACATCGTCGTGATTGGGATGATCGACTTACAGAGGCCCTCTGGGCATATAAAACCTCATATGAACCTGCTACTCTAGGATAGACCCCTTTCCAGCTGGTGTATGGTAGAGAAGCCATTTTCCCTATTGAACTAGTGTTACCCTCTATAGGATACACCCTTTTCTAGCTAGTGTATGGTACAAAAACCACTTTTCTTGTTGAGCTAGAGCTACCCTCTCTGCGTGTGGCTATCAATGAGCACTCGGGAGATGACTTAGTCCCTCCACCAACACCATCTCTTGCCCCTGGAATGTCTATAGGAGACTTGCAAGATTGCCCTATAGTGCATAGAAGCCACACAAGTTCATAGAAAGGCCTATCATGATAGCTTCATCAAGCAAGAGTTCAAAAAGTTGACTTGGTCTTGTCTTATGATTTGAAATTCGGCAAGTTTCTAGGCAAGCTTCAACAACGATGGATTGGCCCCTATAAGGTACTTGCTACCAACCCTAATGGTGGCTCTCTGTCCAAGTGCAAACAGTCGATGCTTCTTATGATCACTTCCTCATTAATGGCTATCACCTCAAGAAGTATTACCCTCCCTAGGGATCCTAATAGTCACCACCGATAGCTCCCTTATTCTGTGTGTCGATCAGTAAGGCTTTACTTATTCCTCCCAATAGCTCTCCTACTTATCTTGATTAGGTGACCTCGCTCTGTTAACCCCTCACAGCCATCTTCCACCCCAATAGTGCTCCCTTTTTGTCTGATCCAACATAGGTGGAGAGGATAGTTCTGATACATATAATGTTTTTTCCATTCTCCTCTTTCAAAAGTAGAAAAAAAAAACAACAACAACAAAATAACAAAGACTATATATATATATATATATATATCGGTCATGGGAGAAAATGACTTTAGTCCTTGTTATGTCGACCTATTCTTGGAGACACCCTCAAGAATAGGAAATATATAAAAAATAAAGAAATAAATAAAATCAAAACTATTATGGGAGAAAATTAAGAAATTTCCTGTCATAATAGGCCTTGTTCCAAGAAAAAGTGGCACACACCCTTGGATGGAAAGCTAGTTGTGGAAAAGGTGGTAATACCCCGTAGTCTAGGAAGTTGAATCACTAGAGCAGAACTCTTCTAGAAGCAATTTCAAAGCTACCTCCCTTGGTGCGATGAATCTTGCAACCCCATCAGTGCTTCTAATTCCTACCACAAACAATATTTCCAACTTGCAATCCAAGTATCCTACTTGTGGGCTACCTCCTTGGGTACTCATCTTTATCAACCAATCCAAGTTGGCATCATCAATCATCTTCATTGACAAACCTTGAGTAATGAGAGCTTCATCCGAATCGGATGGGGATGTGAGTATGGGCTACCCTCTATATTCATTAACAAAGCGTGAGATAGAGGGGGGGTGAGTGACCAGTCCTTGCCCTTTATATTCACCAAAGAGGTGAGATGTGTGAATGGAGTGTTGCTCACATGGGATGGGCCTCTCAATGTACAAAGTAAAAATTGTTCCTGTGCATGGCACGATAAGGCTCCCTCACCTTCATTCTCGCGTCGTATGCCAAACAAAGGGCTGGATGCACTATTGCAACATCAATTGCACACAAGGCATACAACTCTCACACAAGTGGTAGTAAAGATTTAATCAATGGGTGTGAGGAACTTGGTTGCCCTCCCATAATCATCCAATAGAGCGTGAGACACAAGGGTGGTTGAGCATGATTGTTTTTTCTTTCATCAACTAAGAGGTGAGGCTTGAGGGATGTTGTGACAATTGGAGCTAGGTACATTCTCATTTTCCTATGCACTCATGGGACGGGCCTCCTCCATCATCACTATACACCTCATTCTATTTGGTGCACTACACGACAAGGCTCCCTAGCCTTCCTTCTTGCACCTATGCCAAATGGGTTGGGACACACTGATGCACCATCAAATGTGCACACCAGCATATTCCCTCTAAACAATCCCTCTTGTCGATCTCTAAACTGAATGTGAGCTATGGGGTTCCACCATTATTCTTTGAGTGATGTGAGTCGTGGGACGAGCGACTAATCTAACATTCCAACATGAGTGACTATCAAGATTGAGTGTTGTATACCTCATCATCGACCACCTAATCAACGCTCCATCAACAATGCTACCTCCTAGGGTGCTATTGCATGGTCCTTGCCATGCTGAATGGTTGTGACATGGCAAGTTGTGGTACCTCTTGCCGACAACTACGATCCTTTACATGACTGCGACGGTTCATCTCGACCATTTGCAAATCGGGCCAAGTTTTTCTAACCCTAAATTTTTTATTTACAAGAGTCAGTCATGTTTTAAGTGTGGGGACGTACGTATATGAGTTGTGATCACATGTTCGGCCCATGTTGATTAGTCCATCCAATCTATTAAGTTCTTAAGTATGGGGACGAGTCCCTAGGTGTCCGCTTGACATACCTTCATGGAAATATCTCTATCAGACATTTTAAGCATACCATATCTTGATTTTTCCCTAATGGGGTCCCTTCCCCACCCACCCGTCCTATTTTCAACCCGTCGTTCCTTGACCGTTTGGCTTTATCCTTTATTTTTTCATTTTTTCATGTGAACACTTCCTATATTCACCAAAATAAACATATACCTTACAACCCTGTTCGTCCCTTTAAATTGACCACTTTTCCTTTTTATAGCCTTTAGTTTCGAGCCACCATGGATCATGCATTATTAATTTTTAACGAATTTTTTACCAATTAACATGTTTCCATGTGAATGTGACTTTTTCGCTTTGGAACAATAATCTGAGGTAACATCCCTAACCTACACCTTCCCCTTTATATTATTCCTTTTTACTACTCATCCTTTCGATGCACGGTTTGTTTGTTATTAATCTTTTCATATTTTGGGGTATTCTCGTGAGAGATTTTGGCCTTTTTTCATGTGAACCTACCCTAAATATCTCAGAATTTAATTTTGATCAGATAGCCCTATATCTGGTTTGCTTCTATGCACAAATTTTCTATTTTTTTCCATCTTGTTCCGGTCCACCGATTTTATGATATTAATTTTCATGTGAGTTTTCGTGCCTCTTTTTTCTAAATTTTCCATGTGAATGCCTCCTAATGCCACTAAAAATCCATTTTGACTTGACAACCCTGTCCCATAGGTTTCTCGTAACAATTTTTATTTTCGTTGCACTCCGTTCTGATGCACAAATTTTCTCATATTGATTTTCGCCTTCGTTTTCATTGGTATTTTTATCATTGTTTCCATATGAACGTGCCTTACAGCCCCCGCAACAATGTTCTGCCTTACCCATCCTCTTTGGCACTTTCTTGCGAACATTTTTTATTTTCATTTTTCCTTGTTTCGACTGTTAGATTTTCACATATTAATTTTCATTCCCATTTTCGGGAGTATTTAGTCCCATTTTCCCATGTGAATGGGTCTTATCCCTATCAAAACAACATTCTAATGTGACACTTCAGTCCACCACATTATCCCAAATATTTTTCCTTTGACTGCCCTTCATTTTGATCAATAGATTTTTCGATATTAATTTTTGTGTGTGTTTTTAGGCTCAATTCTTACATTTTTCCCATATGAACACCCTTAATTGTCCCCGAGCATCTCATTTCACTTTTTCACCCTCTTCCTCTTATCTTTCGACATATTCTTTCTTTTAGCAAATCGGTCACATCTAGTTCTCGATTTAATTATTATTAATTTTTTTTGTAATTTGTATTTTAACGTTTTGTGTGTTTCCATGCGAACGCCTACGTTTCATGATTTTTCACACGTTGGCACATCCGTGCCGACATCCTTCTGCCATGGGTATGCCTCATCAGCTATGTCAAACCTACAATCGAAAATTTTTTACCCCCCGCTCGCAATTGTGCCCTAACAACATCCTACCCCTATCCACCCACCATAACCCCCCCCCCCCCCCCCCCCCCCCACTTGCCCATTCCTTTCCTACCCCCAACCTACCCACCCCTAGGTCCCCCGCCCATTCCTTACCCCCTGCTCGTCCTACTACTTACCAGCTTAACCCCCTCCAAGGTACCCCCCTTTTTTTTAGTAAATAGAATTAACCCAATTAATTCCTTCAACACAATACATAAAATAAAAACACAAAAAACAAGACACCTAAATTAAACTTTAATTTAAAAAAAAAACAACAAGCACCCCCACCCTCATCCCTTTATATATATATCACTTTCTCTATTTCAATCTATAATCACATAAAACATAAACACAAAACCTTTGGCCCCTACACCCCCACCTATTTTTATCTAAATGAATATATATATACTTTACTAATTTATATTTATTAAAAAAACCAATTAAAAACAAACACAAAAAACCACTCAACCACAAACCAACACCCGACACACAACCAACATTAATACCAACCACCATAACCCTTTCCTCCATTTCTTTCGTTCTTTTTTAGCGTGCCCATCCACCTTTCCGCTGTCGTGCACATGTTTATAGTTTCTAAGGTCTTGTTCACATGCAGGGTTTTTGACCTCGTTGCACACGCTCATGATTGCAGTCATTTGGAGAGGTTGTTGTTGTTCACAGACATTTGACATGCAACCCATTTTCAGGTAAATTTTTTCAAATTTTTAATATTTCAAAATTGAAAAGCCCTAAAAACACACTAAAACTTATAAAACAATCCATAAAAACTCCAAATAAATATGGAAAAAATCTTTAAAATTTTCATAATATATCTTTATACTTTCTAAATATTTTAATAGTTTTTCTCAATTTAAAATATTGACAAAAATTAAAATAAAATTAAAAACCTTAATTTTTTGGAAATTTAGCAAAAAATATTTTAAATTTATTTTTAAAATCAAGAAAAATTCCTAAAAATTCCAAAGAATCACACTAACTTTATTTTATATTTTTGGATAATTTACATATGCTTAAATTATCAAAATTATTTAGAGACCAATTATTTGAATAATAAACCCTTATTGAATGTGTAAATTTTTGCAAAATTCTTTTTCAACTCCGAAAAATGGATAGAGACTTTTGTGTTTAACTTTTAATCTACATTACTGAATGACTAAAAGAGAAAAATATTAATCACATATCCATATCAAAATCGATTAAGAAGAAAAACAAAAACTAAAATGAAAAATCCTAAATTGATGCATTTAAAAAAATAAAATGGAAGATAACTAGACAATTTCACAAACTTATTTTAAAAAAAGAGAGAAAAAATAGTACTAACCATAAAACTACATAAACAAACGAAAAAAATCACATAGTAACACCAAATTCAACATATCTCATGGGCGCAATTGAATGAAAAGATGACAGAAAAAACGCATCACAATTTATTGAAAAATATTTGCTATGGTGTTTGGTGAGTTTTTCTTATACAGGCAAAATTTTTCTAGCTCGTTGGATTTTCTTTTTGGATTCCATTATGGTTGGACCACATCAATTATTGATTGTGCATTCAAACGTTATTCACATACACACCCTCCTCCAGGTACCCCATTCATTTTCTTATTTTTCTTTTTAGACAAAAATCACAAATAATTATTTAAAAAATGAACTAGTTGATCATATTTTTCATGCACATTCGTGCTAAACACACATTTTACTTAATTAAAAAGAACCAACCGTTCATGAAGTACGTGCTTTTGTGCCCCAAACACACTTATTAATTTGTAATAAAATAAACGCGTTGTCACAAGTGCATGCACTAAACAAAAAGTGTTATACACATATTAATTTGTAAAAACAAACTAGCACTTAGAGACCCAAAGTCGGGACCTAGTTTGGGAACTTTAACAAGCACCGTACAACTTAATAAGTTTTTAATTGGATAAAATAAACCACCATTTTCTTATTAAGGTTTATCACCTAACAAAAGTTAGCCCTTTGCTAGTTAATTTGTAAAATGAACATACAATTAAATCCCCCTTTCCCTTCACATTGCACATTCTCCTTTTCAATGAAGAAGTGTTACGTGGGGTGGGTGATGTTCTAGTCAGTCAAAGTCCCTATCGGTCGTCTTGGTCTTAAGGTTTGGTCAACAATTGATTTGGTATTTTTATTGGTTATTTGAATGAACTCAGGGATATGGTGTGTATTTCTTTTTCTTTTCTGTCTAATACGGGAATATTGGGTGCTTGTATATACGCATCATATGAAGCTTTCGATCGCATAAGTGCAAAGGTCATGCCAAAATTTTTCTAGGATGTGGATTGCTTGGGGTGGTCAGTTAGTTGGTTAAGTCCATGTGAGTTTCTTTTTATGGTTGATATCTTATCTTCTATTATTTTGATTGTTTTGCAGGCATTCTTTGTAATTGTATGTGTATGAGTGTGGTGTGTGTAAACCATCTGAATGGCACCTTGTACTCCTCCCCCAGCCTAGTATGTTCCTTTTGTGTCTTATGACTACTCATTGTTGTTGGATTTAGATCTTGTTAGTAAGGTTGGATTATCCAAGTTTGTGGCGCTATCATTGCCACTTATCCCAGAGGATATTGATGTCTGTGTGATCAATTTTTATCCTCTTACAATAAGAGGTCTGATCCTGTTAGGGGAGCATTTATCCATATGATGCCTAAGAGTCTAGGCTGTCCTTACCATATTGAGGAGAACCTTTTCCTACTGCTTGACAATTGTTCTCTAATGAGAAAATCCTCAAGTTGTCACAGAAGCAAACCCAGGATGGACCCTAGGTATTATTACTACTTTAGCCATTAGTGTGTCCATGATCTCCAATCCTGTCTAGAAGCAATTATGCCAATTCCTTTAGGATAGGTTTATGCCTGCCAAAACACCTTCTAACTACCTTTGAAGGAGTTGTGCATAGCTTTCCAAATGGTGTTGAAAGGAATTACTATTGATTGGAGTTCCTATCTCATGGCAAAGAAGGATCAGTATTTTGTCAGAGCCACAAGGGGTGATGTGATGAATGTCACATTTGGTTCTTATCTTTCTGTTTTCTTGGCACATGATGCCCATGTAAAGGAAGTTCCTACCTTACTACTTGATCCTCCACATGTTCCTTTTCCTCCTATTGAAAGTAATGATGTTATCATTGAGGATATTGATCCCCTCCCTCATGTGGTGATTCAAAGGAAGCGACTTAAATGAGTGGTTGAATCAGCCCTAGTTCCTCCTCCTCTAGCCTCCACCATTCATGTTGAGTCTAGCAGTCAGTCTGCCAACTTTCCTCACAACGCCAAACCTTTTCAGAGCACATCAAGATGGTACTCTGGAGATGTCCATTCCCTCTGTAGTACAATGCTTGGTGACAGGAGACATAATTCCTTTCTTATGCAAAGACATCCAGAGTTCCATTGAACTCTTGGTTACTACTTGTATTCAATAGCTTTATTCTTCTTGTTTTATGAAGAAGTTTAACATACCAAAGAAGAGTTGAATAAAGCAAATAATGAGCTAGCTTCTACTCAAGAAAGATGTTTTGAACTTTGAACCCAGATGGAGTAGCAAACTGAGATTATTGATGCCTAGAAAGTGGAGATTTCTAGTTTGCAAATTTAGATGCCTAAAACTAAATCCCAAGTGGTTACTATGATTGAGGATAGGGACAGATTGTTGCAGGAGTCTCAAAAGCTTAAAGCTTTGATGGCTGCCCATATAGAAGAGCTTAAATCAAAGTCCTAATGTACATCCAATTCCTTCCTTATCCCATGTGGACTTTGCAATCCTTCAAAGGAATGCTACCTTATGCCCCTTATTCCAAGCTACAGTGGAAAGGCTCTATTCCAGAATGGATTTATTGTGGTCTTCATTTGAGCAGTTTTAAGAGTTTGTTCCTTCAATCCACTCTTTTTTTGTTCATTATCAGCAACACAAGTTGTACATTCTATATTAAGCTTTCAACAATGGATTTGCCTCTTCTAGAGGATGGTTGGAGTGGAGCTTGGTCTGCTGATTTATTGACTGAAGTAGCTAGAATGTTTTTTGAAGACTCTCTGACTACTGACACTATGCTAATGTCTTATATGTACTTGAGAGGTGATTAACAAAGCTATATTGTATATCAAATATTTGGAGGTTTTGTAAGAATCTAGGAAGAATAAGGATTTAGTGTGTAAATAATATTAATGCCATGTCACACTAACATTGGTATAAAAGGAGAGGACATGTAAATTTTCTCATCTTTTGACACATTATCAATACAATTACTATTCTTCTCCTCTTCACCTTTCTCTTAGATTCAATGGCTTCTTTCTCTTTCCTATCTTTCTCTCTCCATTTCTAGTATTTATCTCTCCTCATCACTCTAGTTCTCTCTCTTTTGCACTCCTTCTCTCTCTTTTGCAGTCTTCTCTCTCCTCTTTTTCTCTCTCCAATTCACTTCTTGACAAGTTGGAATATTTCCCCCCTTTTGCATAGGAACCCCCCCTAAATAATTAAAATTATTGCAAATGTGTTTACTTCCCCCCTGTTGATGCACCACCTAGCAAAAGGGAGTGGAAGCTGACGAAGGAGATGACGATGATCACGATGGTGATGAAGATGACGATGGGGAGGAGGGGCACATGTGTGCCACCTCCCTCCCCCCCCCCCCCCACTATCCTTTCGGCCAACTCAACGTTGGCATGGCGGTGGCCCAACCTGGCCGCCCATATGGAGGTGAGGGGTTTTGTCACATCCCCCCCCCCCCCAATAATACCCCTCCTTCTCCCTATAAAGCCCCCCCTCCTTGCAATCATGGATACCACCTCTTTTTCCCCTGCTGTGAGCTGAGAGAGAGAGAGAGAGAGAGAGAGAGAGAGAACCTTCTAGAAGGTTCCTTCATTTCCCCTCCTTAGAGGGTGACCACACGCACTTATCCTTTTCCCCTTTCCCGCGAGATTATTCACCACCCCGCAAGCTTGATTCCCCCCCCCCCCCCCCCCCTGAGTAAGAGGCTGCTAACGTCTTGTGGCAATCACACCTAAAAGAGAGGAAGATCGAGAATGACCCCCAAGCGGAGAATGTCACGGACGGATGGCAATCCCACAATGAGCAACGAAGCTTTGGGCGAGGGCATCACTATCAATCCAACTACGGTAGGTGTGATAAGAGATTATGGAACTACGAGCAACATCCCACCTCTAGCCACTCATGTCCAGATTCTTCTCTCTCTCTAATAAAGTATTAAGCATCTATAAGTCTTTGATTAGTCTTTACTTAGGATAATATTATTTAAGGTTCGCAAGGATACCTTGAGGGTTATGCACATAGATGGTATATGTATGGGAAAGATTATATGAAACATACATTACATGAAATGATCTTGCAATAAAAGTCTTGCATCCATCCTATGAAGGTTTCACATTAAATAAATGGTTAAAGAGTTTACCTTGTGCTACCAAACCATGAATTGATTACAACTTGCACAATAATTCAGGAATTATTTTACATTGAAAGATAGTCTTGCATCGTATAAGATATTATAATTGTTACAAATTTTCTTGCATTCTTTGCCTTAGGAGAAAGGAAGATAAAGGCAAGTTAAAATTCTACATAGTATTGTGCCAGGGAAAGGATAAATGATAAATGTCACTTAGAGAAGAGGCATAAATGCTCTTGCTAGATTGATTATCTCTCATTGAAATTATAGGACTTGCATCTTGTATAGTTGTAGGAGACCTTATCATGCACCTTAGAAGGGAGTGTTAAGTAAAATTTTGCATAGTATTTCTCTTAGATCCCAAGGGGGAGAGCGAATATGTAGATGGAAATGTTATCGCATCTATTCTTACATTGTTTGGAAAAATACAATTGGTTTGGTTGGTTGATCAAACAACATCCTAAATGCTTGTACATTCAAGTGATTGTTGGATTGTCATTTGGATGATTATTCCAAGTGCTTGTGATTGATGGTAAATTCATGGCAGAGGTGACAATGAAGGATCTAAGCTTGCAAGGTACGCAACCTACATAGTGGCTTATCAGACTAGTAGACCAAAGTAGAATTAAGCCTTTGGGCATTCTCCCATATGTGAAGATAACAAAGTCATGCTGAAGTTGTATGGATTGCAAAAAGGTAATGGATCCACTTCCATTGAAGTATTAGTAGACTCTTCCAATGAAATAACAGATGGTACATTAGGAGATGAAGAAGACATCAAATAGATCTTTCCCAAGAAAATAGAGGCACAATCCTTGATAGTCAGTGAGCACTCTAAGCCAACTCCTAAAAGAAGAAAAGTCTTTGTCAATGGGTGAATACCTCTTGCTTGAACTTGAAATGACTTTGGAAATCACCTCCTTTGACAATGAAGTAGAGGCATGGATGTACTATTCTTTCTATTACATGGCTGTAACAGAGACAGAAATAGTAACAGATACAAAGATAGAAGCAGAGCCAGAGACAAGGGCAGAGATAGACACAGAAGCAGAGATAGAGGATACAATAGAGAATCCATTTTTCTCTTATAGAGACCCTATAGAGGTGAAAACAAAGTCTAAAGAGGACAATGATGACACTGCAAAAGAAGATTATAAAAGCACATTGGAAGAATCCATCTAGCTTGAAGAGGATACAAATGAGGAAGGAGTTCCAGGGGCTACAGAAGCCAAAGATTCCATGCTACTAGAAAAAATGACTATGGTTCCCTTTGAATTGGCTAATGAGTCATATCATATGAGAAATATCCACAATAAATGGATTAAGCAAAATAATCCTTCCTGTAGCAGTGGCTCTTATCATGTGAAGTTGCCCTTCTTAAGAAAGGATGATGACGATGCACCTTGCCAACAACCACCAGTCCTATAGCCCAAAAAAAAAGTTAGAAGGTTCCAACTTGTATTAGTTGATGAAAAGGCGTACCCATTGAGGTGGCCAACAAATCAGGTACTTGGATTGGATATTGGAAATGTTGTCTGCTATAGGAGTCAAAAGGACTAATGGAGTTGCACGAGATAGCACCCCAAGGGAGGCTACGTCTTCAGAGCTACATCTTGGAAGGTTGACTAATGATTTAGTTGATCTAGACTATGGGGTGTTGCCACCTTTTCCACAGCTAGCTTCTCATCCAATGGTATTTGCCACTTTTTCTAGCAACAAGGCCTATTATGACAGGGAATTTCTTTCTTTTATCCCATAATAGTTTTGATTATATTATTATTATTATTATTATTATTCAAAGAAGAGAATCGTAAGAACACCTTGTATCGGAATCATCCTTGCCACCTTTGTTGGATCAATGGAAAGGGAGTAAAGGAGGGGTGGAGGGTGGGGGCTGACTAACAAGGGGCTAGAAGAATGAGGCCACCTCATTAGAAAGAGCATGATGATTATTAGTAGTAGCATGAGAAGAACTACATTGTGATGCCCAGAGGAGGGAAAAGGGTTGGTTGATTGAGATTGTCAAGATCCCCAAGGAGGGAAGTACTTCTTGAGGCGATAGCCATTAATTGAGAAGGGATCATCAAAGATGCCTCAATTTTCTACACTTGGATAGATCCATTAGGGTTGAGAGTAAGTATCTTATAGGTGCCTATCCAACATTGTTGAAGCTTGCTTGGAAACTTGCCAACATGTGAATCATAAGCAACGACCTTAAACTCCTTTTGCTTGGATGAAGCTATCATGATAGGCCTTTCGTCACTTGTGTGGCTTCCATATACTATAAGACTATCCTACAAGTCTCATCCAGACATTCCAAGTGCAAGAGACAGTGTTGCAAGGACTCATCATCTCCCAATCACTCTTTGATAGCCACACGCAAAGAGGGCGATTCA
Organism: Lygodium microphyllum; assembly: GCF_053477565.2. Lineage (NCBI taxonomy): Eukaryota > Viridiplantae > Streptophyta > Polypodiopsida > Schizaeales > Lygodiaceae > Lygodium > Lygodium microphyllum. The sequence continues at coordinate 116,972,537 of NC_141149.1, read as the reverse complement.
AGTTCAATAGGAAAGATGGACTATGTGCCATACACCAACTGGAAAGGTGTCTATCGTGTAGCATCCTTATGGAAGGTTCTGTATGCCTAAAGAGCCTTTGTAAGTCGATCATCCCAGTCATGGTGATGTGCAGCAATTGTCCTTGTTAGGTTGAGAAAAGGATGCGATTGGTAACTTCAACTTGGCTGTTGGCTCTGGGGAAGTAAGGCATGGACTTGCAATGGCAAATCTCATACTACAACTTGGTCAATTCTCCCATTATCTTATTAAGGAAGTAAGTGCCTCTGTCACTTACTAGCTTTAGGGGATTGCCAAAACCGGTTATGATATTCTCATACAAAAACAAGGCCATGTTGTTGCCATCATCCCACTTGAGAGCTTTGAATTCACACCTTTTTGTTACGTAGTCCGTATAGACTAAAATGTATCTATTCTACTTCCTTCTAGTTGGTAGATCAATTGGGTCTACTAAGTCAATTCCCCACTTCTCGAATGGCTTTAAGGAAAGGATGGGTTGTAGTGGCATATAATGCTAGATTTTATAGGCTTTCCCATCCATTGACAAGCATCACAATGTTTATAGTAATCATAGGCATCCTTGTGGAGAGTCAACCACCAATATCCTACGAGTAAGGCCTTTTTAACTGTCACTTCTCCTGCAAATTGTCCTCCATAGGGCTTGTTGTTGCATGCTTTTAGCACTATTCCAATCTCATCTCCTACAACACATTTTCACAGTACTTCATTCTTGCCATTCTTGTACAAATCCTGCTCCTCTTTGTTGCTCAAAGGGATTCATGACAAGTGATCATCAGCTAGGACATGGAGCAACTAGCCTTATGAAACACATAGAATTTGAAATGTGTCAACAGTAGCTAGTGTTAGAATTTCTCTAAGGCAAACACCATTGCAAGATATTCGAGCTCTATCACTATATAGTTTTGTTCTCAATCAGTAACTTTTTGGCTTGCATAATAGACGGGTTGATCTAACTTCAAGGAGCCTTTTTGACATAAGACTCCTCCTAACCCTTCTACAAATGCATCAATGTGCACACATAATTTCTTCATCCAATCAAGCGTCTGCAAGATGGATGCTTCAATCAGACACCTCTTTAGAGTGTTTATTGGACATCGCTTCAGAGTGTTGAATGCCTCATTGCAATCAATGGTCTACATAAACTTTGCATCTTTCCTTTAGAAGCTTATGCAAGGGACTGCCTTTGTTGCAAAGTGTGCAATGAACCATCGGTAATAGCCCACATGGCCAAGGAATCCCCTCAACTATTTGAGGTTGGTCGGTGCTATTAGAGCTACAATCTTCTCAATCTTGATAGGATCTGTTGCTATCCCCTATGCAGAGACAATGTGGCCTAGAAGAACTCCTAAAGAGACTCCAAAGATGCATTTTCCAGGATTGAACCATACTCTCAACATCTATCAAAGAATTTCTTGAGGTGTCCCTAATGTTCACGGATTAGGCTATAGACACAAAATTCATCTAGGTATACCTCAATGAAATCATGCAGATGGTTTTGGAATATGGCCATCATCACTTGTTTGAAGGTAGTAGGAGTGTTATAGAGCCAAAAAATGACATCACTCTATAAGTATAGGTTCCCCATTCTATTGTGAAGGTTGTTTTGGATTGATCTTCTTTTATGATATGGACTTGGTTGTGTCCATTGAATCTTTCTAGGAGGGAATAAAGCTCATGGCGTGCCTCTGTGTCCAACAGTTGGTCTGTAAAAGGGATAGGAAAATGATCATTCTTAGTCTTGGAGTTTAGCTTTTGGAAGTCCACACATATTCACATCTTTCCATTCTTCTTGGGTACTATCACGATGGGCGAAACCCATTCACTATCGGCCACTAAATAGATAAACTCAGTCTCACGGAGCTTTAGCAATTCGACTTTCATTAGGGTAGAGTAATTTGGATTCATGTGTCTCTATCTTTGCCTCACAGGCTTGGCATCAGGCTCTAGGTCAATGTGATGCTGACACACCATGGGATCAATCCCCTTCAGATCTTTGTACGACCATGCAAACACGTCCAAGTTCTCCTTCAATAGGTCATGCAAGACTGGCAACTCATCTTCCTTCAAGTGACATCCAGTACCATCTACATCCATGAATGTTAAGTGCTTTTCACCTTCCACTTCATGAATGAAAGTCTTAGAGACTGCTTTTGGATATAGATCTAACTCCTTCAAGGGAGCAATCTCCTCTTTTGATGCTCCATTGGAACCAACTTCCTCTATCAATGAGGAACGTGCTTGCTCCTTGGGATGCTAAAATGGTATTATTGTTGTTTCAGGTTTGGTTTGGGAATTAATTACTTCTTGGATCAAGCTTATCTTCTGAGAATGCATCGAGAAATGTCACACAAGTATGTTCTCATTTCCCTATGCACACACAGGACAAGCCTTTTCTATCACTACATAACTCACTATGTTTGGTGCACTATATGATAAGGCTCCATGGCCTTTCTTCTTACACCTATGCCAAATGGGTTGGGACGCACTAATACACCATCAACTATGCACACTGGCATACTCCCTTTGTACTATCCCTTTTGTTGATTTCTAAACCGAGTGAGAGATATGTGTTTTAATTATTATACATTGAGAGACGTGAGTCATGGGGCAAGTGCATGATCTATAATCTTCACATGCGCAACTCTTGAGATGACTGCTATATTCTTCATCATCAACACCTGAATCGAAGCTTCATCGATAATGCTACCTCCCTAGGTATTGCTACATGGTCCTTACTATGTTGGACGAGTGTGATGTGGTGAGTTGTGGTGTCTCCTATACTGATGAGTGCGACCCTTCACATGTCAATGACAGTTCACCTCTCCGACCATCTACAAATTGGGCCAAGTTTTTTTAACCTTATCTCTTTTATTTACAAGTGTCCCTTCTATTTTAGGTGTGTGTACATTAGAGTCTAGTTTGTTGTAAAATATTAGGTTCTTGTTGCTCAGAACCCCCTTCTCAGTAAGGTCTTAAGTGTGGGGATGTGTCCTTGCACGTTTGTTTTGCATACTCTCATGGAAATGCCCCTATTTGATCATTCATATATACCATGTCCTGAATTTCCCTAATGGGGCCCCTTCCCCAACCACCTACCCTATTTTTCACCCCATTCCCGAGGCCGTTCCTTGTCCATTTATATTTATCCTTTATTTTACTTTTTTTTCATGTGAACGTATCCTGCATTCATCAAAATCCATATCCCACTTTACAACCCTGTTTATGTCTTCAATTGGCCACTTTCCCTTTTAATAGTCCTCAATTTTGAACCATGCTTCATGAGCTATTAATTTTTGAAGAATTTTATGTGATTAGGATGTGTTTCCATGTGAATGAACCTTTTTACGTTAGAACTACAATTTGATGTGATAGCCTTAATCTTTCCCTTTTCTTGAATACCTTTTCTTTTTATAGTCCATCTTTTCGATTCATGGATTGGCCATTATTTATTTTTGCAATTTTACGAGTTTATTTTTACTCGATTTTTATATTTTTTTTCCATGTGAACATTTCTCTTTTCTTATTGGAATGATGTTTTGTGTAGCTAGCCTTGATCTATTCGTCCCCTCACACATGTTTTCTTTTTCCTCCTCCTTGTTCTAACCATTTGATTTTTGGTTATTAATTTGTTAATTGTGTTTTCTCAACATTTTTGCCCTTTTTCCATATGAATGTGCCTTTCTTCCACTCGAATCATGTTCTGACCTAACCACCCTATCGTTCATCATGTTCCAACTTACGGATTGTTGGGAACAACTCTATTCTTCTTTTTATGAAGATGTTCAGCAGTCCAAGGAAGAGCTGAATAAAGCTAATACTGAACTAGCCTCTACCCAAGAAATTCTTTTTTACCTCTGTACACAAATGGAACAACAAACTAAGGTCATTAATACCTTGAAAGAGGACATCTCTACTTTGCAATTTCATTTGGCACAGACTAAATCCCAAGTTATTACAGTGACTGAGGAGAGGGATGAGTTGTTGAAGGAGGCTCAAGAACTCAAAGCTTTGATAGCTGCCTAAACAGAAAAGTTCAAATCAACTACAACTATCCTAGACCATAGTAATACTCAGATTCAATAGCTTAAGGAACAATGGCATAGTCTTGTTTTGCTTCATAGATTCCTTCTATGCAGCCAATTCCTTCCTTATCCCCTACAAATTTAGTTGTCCTTCAAAGAAACGCCACATTATGCCCTTTACTCCAAGCCAAGGTGAAAAGGCTTCAGCCAAGAATAGACTTATTGTGGTCTTCATTTGAGCAATTCTAGGAGTTTGTTCCTCATGAGCACTCCTTCTTTGTGCATTATTAGCAACATAAGTTGGCATTTTATATTAATCTTTCCATGATGGATTTGCCTCTTCTAGAGGATGGTTGGAGTGGAGTTTGGTCTTTTGATTTGTTGACTAAAGTGGTCAAAATAGTTTTTGAGGATTCTGACTACATATACCATTCTTATGTCTTACATATAATTGTAATGTGACTTGTTGATCCCAAATGATGAAGACTTGGCTTGGTATGTGGGGGACGTAGTATTACAAGCTATTTTGTATGTCAAACATTTGGAGTTGTAGATAGATCACATGTTCCAAACATATTTCTCTAAAGTGGACGATTGTCATGATGCTTCTTGGCATCGAATGATTGATTCTGTGATTTTGAATCACATCAAAACAATGCCTCTACTCATGTGCAAAATACTAACCGATTGAGGGTGGACTCTTAGCCCACCTTTCCAAAGAACCTCCTTTTGATTCCTCCTTCTTTGATGCCTATCATCGTAGATCTGTCTTGGGTTTATCATTGCCTTGTTTATCTTATTATCAGCAGTAGTTGGCCCATAGATATGAAACCTATCTTTCACTTTATCAATCTAATCCATAGGTTATTTTACCCCTTCTATTTCAACCCCAAGGTGCTCCTTAGATCCCTATTCTCACTCATTGTTCTTTTATTGAGGATCATGTTTTTTCCCCTCCTCCTCTTGTCCTTCCCCATCCACAACCATTCTTTCCACTTTTCTAGTATACTTGTTAACACCCTTTTTAATTTATTCCCCTAAATTCTCAACTAATCCCTCTTTAGCTCATTCTTCATTTTATGATTTTTTCTTACATGTCCCTTCATCCTCTCTTACTTGTTCCTCTTCCCTCTCCTACCACTTTTATCCCTCATCCCCCTCAGTTGTGGTTTAGTAGTTATATAGGATTTGATAAGAAGATTCCTAGATGATGAGGACGGAGTTCAACAAATTCTCATATAGGACCTCAAATAAATTGGCTACTGATTCCAAAGGAATGGATGACTACTAGCCAAGCTTTTCAGAATTGTCTATATTTTGCTCAACAATATTCTCAGTCTTTAGATCCTTCAATGAGATTGACTACTCACTTTGCTTGGTATCTTGCATACATGCACCGACATTTTCATAATGATCAGAAGTCAATCCCAAAGTTGCTTATGAATGTGAATGTGAATATTGACCCCCAACAACTAGATATATTGTACTTTCATGCCCTTTGCTGGTATAGTTGGTATTTTGTATTGCTAGAGAGGATGTGTTGCTTGTAGTTTTTCCAAAATCCTCCCAAGACTTTTGTAGATGAATCTCTATCCATGGATCGTTTCCATAATCACCAAGCTTTTAAGTGGAATCATCTTCATTGATACCCATGGCTGTATTTTTGATGATTCATAATGATATCACTCTTTTGGAGTTGCCATTCAAATGGTTTTTTAGCGTTTTGTGTGTGTGTGTGTGTGTGTGTGTGTGTGTGATGGCTATTTTGTTCTATGATGGGGTTGTGGTGGTTGGATATTCAACTTGTTCAAGAAGCTATCTTTTTGGAGATTCATGGTGATGATGATAGATTGATAGCTCAAGATGTAAAACCTCTTATATCTTTTACAAGTTTTATCCTTTTCTGTTTCTAAGTTGCGTAAATTGATAAATGTGTTTTCCTTTTGTTGCATTCTTTATTAGATGCAGGTTATGAGAAGGGGTTGTGTTTGGGTGGTGTTTCCTGAATATGCTTTGGAAGATCAAGTTGAGCTATTATTTTTAACTTGTATTCTCTTTTTATAATGTCGTGAGGGTGCTCCCTGATTAAGTGTGGGGATATGTTCATTGCTGAAATGACTTGATTTTTTGACTAATTTTTGTTGTTTTTGTGGATTGAATGGTTTTTTTAAATTAATTTTGTATGTTGATTAGTTTATTTGAAAGAGTTTGGGAGTATTTTAGATAAGGTTGATTAGGTTTTAAAAGCTCATGATAGTTTTTAGAGGAGATATGATGTTCTAACATGTTTTGTTGATGTCCTAATAATGTCTTATTGATTCTGATTGAGACTGTTAGCTTTTGTTTTGTTCTATTTTCTTTCTATATGAAAGGTTGAAATGATGATTGATGGATTTTGAGAGTTTTTGGAAGCTTATTGAATGATTCTTGATGGTTTTGAATGGTCTTAGTTGAGCTGGATGCTTGTTGTTGACTTTTTGTAATCCTCTATTGAGCTTCAGTAGAGCCTTTGCCTCTGTTTTGTTTCTATTATATATGCATCTTTAAGTCATCTATGAGATGAGTGTGTATCTTGGGAAACTTTTCTAATATTTGGAAGTACAAGTTCAAAATAGCTCAAAGAATTGGAAAAAGTAGCTACCAAAGACTCAAGTGAAGACTGAAGTGATAGTGACACTATTAAGCTATGAAAGGACATTGTAGTGGATCTGGTGACCTTTCATATCAAACATATCTCTTGGAAGGGGTATACACAACCAAAGAGAGGTTATGGATGATTATTATTGATTATTATAATGTATCATTGAGAGAGAGTATGTGTGAGGGAGGTAGAGAGTGAGAGATGGCCAATTTTCTATGAGAAACATTATATCTACACAAGAGAGACTATGAAGACTATGAAATTATTGAAAATGAAATCTATGTGATGGTTTCCATTCAAAGTGGAGCATTCATTTGTCTTCTCTTTTTATTTTGATGAATAATATGAAGAATGTGTTGACATTTTTGTTGTGATAAATCTATGAGAGAATTGTTATATGATGTTGCATGAAGAATTGAGAAGATTGGCATTGTTTTTCATGTTGTGCTTGATTAAAATATGAAAAACATGCTTGTTGATGATACAAGATAGATTTTCTTGTAGTAGATTCCCCGTTTTCTTGGTGTTCCTATTGGGGCTCCACTTGCACAACTTCTTTCCTTTCTATATCCCCCATCGCCTCCTGGATTATGGTGGTTAGCATGGCCCTAAACCCTATGTTGGCCACTGGTTTCTTTCTTACTATCTCTGCTATGGAAGCCAAAGATTCTCTACCTACTACTTTAGGGCCCGTGACTAGTCCTTTTGTTGAAGACTTAATGGTTTTTCTCATGTATCCATTCGAGTTGACTTCATCCAAGGACCTAGCTACAAGGCTTTCAAGTAGCAATACTCTGATCCTACTCATCAAGGCATTGTACCTCTAGCTGGAGAACAATGTGCGGACCATCTTTACCTATAGTCTATTGACATAAGGGTTGGGGATATCAGCTAAACTAATCTCATCATTGGTGTACACTTGGACCCTATCCATCCCCAACATGTCATAAATGTCTCTTTTCGACCATTTCTCAGGCTTGCTGCCAAGCCCCATAGCCCTTTCCACTAGTTCAGGACTCAACTCAATTTCTACCCTTCGGATCTCCTCTCTTTGCCTCACCATCACTGTGCCATGGTTCTTGTTTGCCTCAAAGGATCACCAAAACTCCATGCACTTTTTGTATCGATGGCTTTGGCCGACCTTCTCCATGTACTTGCCAAGGTTGTATTGGTCAATGATATGTTTCATTGCCAGCTCCTCCATCAACCAATCTTTGAGGTTATGAATGGTTCTGTATTTGAGCCGGTTAAGGTTGTTGTTTTGACAATCGGGCCATATTATTTGGCTTTCTCCTCTTCCAAGAATGGAAGCTTGCTACCTTTGTCGTGATGCCTCGCCATCTCGGGTTCCTGTCATCATGTAACAGCTCACTATTAGTTCACTTGAAATGACCTTTTGCAAAAGATAAGAGGATCATAAATGTATGTTATGGAATGGTGAAGTGTTCAAGTATAGAATGGAAAATTTTTCTTCAAGAATTCCACACATTCCAACTCAAATTTCATGAAAGTTTTACTCAAGTATAAGTTTACTTTAACCATCCTTTTTTGATTTTGAAATTTGGTTTGAAGTTCAAGTCATGTATGTATCCTTGTCTTGTCAAACCATCTTTTTCATCTTGTCTTTTCACAAATTAGTACATGGGTCGCTAGAAGTCGGATAGGCATTCTAACTCTACTAGGCATTCCATCCATGCTTTCTTTCCATCCCATCTCTTTTGGACTGCTACTCTCAATCTTGGAACAAAGAGCTTCAATGTTAGGATTGCTTCAGTCCCATAGGTTAGTCCGAATGGTGTTTTCCAGATTATAAGTTGTTATATAGGCCCATAGTGCTAGCATGAGCTTATTGTCCCAGTCCATGCGCAAGGAAGGTGGAGAGACCACCATCCATGTTTTGTTTCCATCCCATCTCTTTTGGACTGCTACTCTCAATCTTGGAAGAAAGAGCTTCAATGTTAGGATTGCTTCAGTCCCATAGGTTAGTTTGAATGGTGTTTTCCAGATTATAAGTTGTTCTATAGGCCCATAGTGCTAGCATGAGCTTATTGTCCCAGTCCATGCGCAAGAAAGGTGGAGAGACCACCTTAGCAAGACATTTACTAGGATCTAATTCGTGGATTCCACCTAATTGTTAGCCTGAGGGTAGTATAGTGAGGATTTCTTATGGATGATCAAGAATGTAGATAGCAAATGGGCAATCAATTGATAAACAAAGTGCATGCCTTAATCACTAACTAGTTTGAGATGGGGCAATCGAATTGTGAGATCACCTACTCCCAAAGAAACCTGGTCATGGTCCTAGCGTCATTATTCCTGGTGGTGTGAGCTTCCACCTACTTCATGAGATAATCCATCACTACAATTATGTACTTTTCCTGTGAGTACTACGCTGCAGGGCTAATTAGTCCAATGAAGTTTGTTTCCCATTTTTCAAAGGGTTTTTGTGCTATAATTGGGGTCAATTCCATCTTGTCCTTACGGATGGGGATCTTGGTCCTTTGATACTCGTTGCAATGCTTCACAAACTTAGCTATGCCATGGGAAGATGGGGCCACCATAGTTGAGATTGTAGCACTTTTCATGCTATAATGTCTCCATTAAAGTGTCCTCTAGCAATTCTACCATGCACTTCAGTAAGTACATCATGCATCTCATACTCATACACACATCTTCACAATAACCCATCCTGTCCTGGCCTATAGAGCTAGCTGGCTATTAATTGATAGGGCTAGATCTTGAGGATGAGGCACTTTAGCTTAGCCTTCTCTATAAGTTTTTCAAGCAATCCATGCTCTAATATTTAAACTATGTCGACTTCCCAATACGGTGTTAGATCTGCCAACCATGACCAGGTCTCATTCACTTGACATGTTGAAAAGGTGTGCCTCAAATAAGTCATCTAAAATGCCTTGTTCAACTGCTTCTCCTGTGGGGGTATGTGGGATATATGATCTTCCAATGTAATGTTTCTTACCTTGTGTAAAACCACAAAGAAGTCGAATTCTAAAAGCAAAAGTAGCCATCTAGCTATGCATCTTGTAGTGCAAGGTTTGCTCACCAAATATACTAAGGCTTGATGGTCAATGAAGAAGGTAAAGGGTGTAGCCAAAAGATAATGATAGAACTTCTTTACAATGAACACCATGGCCATACCTTTCCTTTCCATTGTGGAGTAATTTATCTCCGTATCCATGATTTGTTTGCTAGCAAAGCTCATATGATAATCAATATTATGTTCACCAAGTTAGCACAAGATAGCTTCCATAGCAAACTTTGATGCATCAATGTGTACATGGAATATTATGTTCCAATATGGGGCTCATAAGATCATTGCAATCATCATAAGATCCTTCTTTAGTTCCTTGTACGTGTATTGGCATTCCTCGGTCCACTCAAATATGTAAAGGGGTCTAGCGATTAATGCATAGTTTAGAACAAATCGTCGATAGTACCCTGTGTGTCCTAGGAAGTACTGAACTCCCTTATAGTTCGTAGGTGGCGGTAAATCAACAATGACTTTGACTTTGGAGAAGTCTATAGCAATGTTGTTCTTAGATACTATGTGCCCTAGGATATATCCGTGTTTAACCCAGAATTAGCACTTTAGGGGTTTCAAGGAGATATTATACAATCTACACCGCTCAAAGACTGCAAAAAAAATTTCTAGGTGTGCCCTTCAATTGGATTGGGCACACAGATCCTCAAGGAACATCTCCAATTCTCACCTAAGCATGTCCTTGAAGATGGCACACATGAGGCATTGAAAGGTGACTGGTGTATTCGTTAGCCCAAATGGCATAACTATGTAAGCAAATACACCCTATTCAGTTGCAAATGTTGTCTTATGTATATCGTTAGGGTGTAGTTGCACTTGGTTGCAACTTGAAAATCCATCCAGGAAACTATAGGCTTCTTTTACCGCCACTCTTTTGAGCATGTGCTCCGTCTAGGATAGTGGATAGTTGTCTCTCTTAGTTGTAGCATTGATCCTTTTATAGTTCACACACACTCAAATCTTTCTATTATTCTTTAGCACAATCACTACATGTGACACCCAATCCGTATGCTTGATTTTGTAGATGAATCTGACTGCCAACAACTTATTTATCTCTTCCTTAATGGCATTTTCATACTTTGGATTCATTGGGTATGGTTGCTGCTTAACCGGTGTTGCATCGAGTAATAGGGATGTTGTGAGTCACAACCTCCAATCTACTTCTTTTAGCTCATCTAAGGACCAAGAAAACACATCCACGTACTCTTGTAGGAGAGCGATGAGATCATCCTCCTCTGTCTCAGTCAGATCATTTGCTACAAACATAGGTTGAGGCTTTTCCCCTTCCCCTACTAAGCTAACTTCCTTGACCTTAGTGGACCCTTCTATTGATTCACTTGCCTTTCCTTGCCTTCTAGCTCTCAGCAAGATCACTACCTTGTCACCCTTTTTGAACTTCGTAAAGCACTCAGTATATCATGGGGATTTGTTTGCTCTTCGGCTTCTTCTAACCCCTTTGACTGCCTCCTATTTCCCTCCTTCAACCATTTGTGCCTTAGGTGGACTGGTAGGTCCCCCTTTGGTGCGTTTGGTCTTAGGTGATCAGATATTTTTAGATTGCTTTTTTGGAGCTCACTTTCAACTCACTCTTAAACTCACAACTTTCGCTAGAAGGAGTTTCCTTTATTTGTCATATATCTGAGGCCTATTCAGTTCTAAAGAGCAATGTTGCACTAGGTTGAACTAATCTGGCAAGCTCATAGTCTATTACACCTAGATTGTCCAACCAAGTACATTCTCATTCAATCCCGATGATTCTTCTTTCAATCCTAAGGACATTGGCTTTCTATGGCTTGGAGTTGTATCTATTTGATCACTCGGCCATCTCTAGTATCACACTCTCTTGTCTTGGTCTCTTTCTCACTTTCCTCATTTGTAGAGCAGTAATCCTTGTACTTATCATCCAATTACTCATATTCTAGACTGCTTCTCATTTCCTAGGCTTCCACTCTCAGTCTTATTTTCATTTATGACTAGTGCCAAATTGTACAATAGGTTCAAGTCATGCACTTTGGTTCATTGCCACTTCCTCTCCTCCATGAGGTCCTTGAGGGATTTGAGATTGGCAATCGGGTTACCAGCTAGCTTTTTTCTCCAGTGTTCAAGAATGCCCTGAATTTTGAATTTGTTAGATAGAATGTGGGAAGAAAAAGGTGCTGGTCAACTGCTAGAGCTCCTTGCCATCATGTAGAGTAGTATCGATGGTGTGGCTCTACTCTTGGGAAGGTGAGATGGTATGGCTTTGTGGGACTCATTGGCTATTCTTACAGCCCACTTATACTCCTCATCATTTGAGAATGACACATTGATGGTGGTGGCTAGCACATGCATCCAATCCCGCTTCTCCTCCAGGCAAGGGATATACCTTGTTGGTGGCCCCTAGGAATTCTTTACTTATGTGTCTCCCTTCAAGATGGTAGAGATGGCATCTAGGTCGATTGATGTGGTCTTCTAGGTATCCATATCGACTCTCATAGCTTTCAATTTGTTACCTAAGAATATTAGATCATTACCCAATCCTCTATTGCTTGTGTGTTTCACATTTGGGGTCAGCCTAGTAGGATGTCATAGTCCACTCCCTTTATGACTATGAAGTCATTGAGAACTAAACTTCCACTATCTTTAAGGACCAATCCTTTAGTACTCCGAATGGTCTAACCTTAATTCTATTAGCCAGTGCAACATTGAAACTCGCAATCTCCACAGGTGGGTTATCCCAAGCCTATAGGATCGTATGGCTAAGCACATTCACTCTTGCTCCCGTATCTATGATGGCCTTTCTCATGGCATCTCCTAAGGCTACCATAGGTAAGATTGAATGCATTTCTATGACTTTCCAAAAAGCATTTACATGCAAGGACTTAGGTAGTGAGTTTAGGGTTAAGCTTGGTAATTTTGTTACTGTTGTTGTGGTTAGACAAGCTGGTCTATCCAAGTTTGTCAAATCCTTCTACCCACTACTTCCACACTTTCCATAGTGTCGGAAAAGAAGCGGATTAATGCAAATTTTATGTGGGAATTTAAAGTCGACGGAAGCAAAATACGAAGATTTGACCATTTTTAGAGACTAAGGAAGAAAAAAATGCAAAACTTCGGTTGTTGCAGTGGTTGCAGATTTTTAATTTTTTTTAATAGTCGGATTTAAAGAGAGAGAGCTTCCTGGCTATTCGCGATGTTGAGCTAGACATGCTCAATTTTTTAAATATGGAATCAGGCACTGGATAGGAGATATACGAGAAGCCGAACATTGCCAACGTGGAAATGGACCAACCAAAGAGAAAAAGGTTGGGCATGGCCCTTTGTTAACCGTCAGATGAACAAGGTGGAAAATCTGGAAAAGCTAAAGCAGAAGACAAAGACCAAGGCAAAGTGAAACGGAAGATGTAGGCACACCAAGAAAAATCTAGAAACACAAGAAGCGTAGAAAAGTCCTAAATAAGGGAAAAAGGTGCACAATGAAAAGTGCAAGTCAATACTTTTGTAAAAGAGCGCAAGTACATCATGATTTAATTTAAGGAGCACCCGGCTCTCACCCATGCAATTTGTAAATGTAGACATGCGATGGAAAGGAAGCTAGGAAGATAGAAGGACAATGAAAAAAAGGACCTAGGCCACAGCCAGCCATGTAAAAAAGGGGATAAGGGGATGACTACCCAAAAGGGATTTAGGGTTTTGTATATAAATTTGAAAAGTGAATGAGAATCTCATTCTTGTGTGTCGCCAAAAGTGGCTCTCCTCTTCTTCTTCTTCTTCTTCTTGCTTGCTTGAGCTTGTGCTTGAGAGAGGGAGTGTGAAACTGTGAGGGAGTGAGTGTGTGCGGGTGAGGGACCGGGGAGGAGAAGCTCTCCATCTTTTCCTCTCTTCTTCTCTTCTCTTCTCTTCTCTTCTCTTATCTTCTCTTGCTCGTGGCTATGGAGCTTGGAGCGTGGAGCTTGGAGCATGGAGCTTGGAGCGTGGAGCTTGGAGCATGGAGCTTGGAGCGTGGAGCTTGAGGATGGAGCTTGCTTGAAGCTTGCACTTGGATCGTGGAGCTACCGGAGTGCACGGGAGAGGAGGTAACTCGATCGGCATCGAGGTAAGCTCACTGCACTCATGCATAGGTAGCGCGTCAGCTATGTGAGAGGTAGCCATTAGTGCTCGACTTGGAACACTTAAAACAATAAGCGGTCCGTGGGTCTTGGCGGTTGAGCGAAAGCTTGCACATTTTGGTTCCGTTGCCAGGACCAATGGATTCAAGCCTTGAGCACTTGCGCACTTCAAATCGAGCATCGAAGTAGGGTTTTCACCGAACCAATGCTTGAGGTAGATAGGTAGGAAGCGAGGGAGTTTGAAGAGGTATTCGATCTCCCTAGCAAGTAGGTTTTTGGTTTTTTGGATTTGGAAAAGCATGTTGGAGTAGTGTAGTTATTTCCTTTGTGATTTGGGTGCATTAGGGTAGGAAAAAACAAAGAAAAAGAAGAAAAAAAGCAACATGATTTTTGCTATCATAACAGGGCATGAGGGTCTGATTCAGTTTGCCGATTTTCATTTTGGAGTTTATTGGCTATTTGAGGTATATACAACTCTTCCCATCCATCCAGAGCTTTGATATGGAGATGTGTATGATAGGCCGTGACCTAAATCGTGTGATTCGAGCGATTTATCATTGCACCGGCCAAAGTTGTGCCGAGTTCGGCCAGTCCGAGTGACAAACGATTCTAGACTGAGTCCCAAATCGGCCCTTAGCCCACTACCGCTTGGACCACCTGACTCGGACCACTCAACTCAGACGCGTCAAAATTCAGCCCTTGGCCCTGCCAACTCGGCCCAACCCTACTCGGACAAGTTGACATTCAGCCCGGCCGAATTCACCATTCGGTCCTTGGCCCACCTGACTCGGCCCTCAACCCACTTAGCCCTCGGACAACCACACTTGGACTGGCCGAATTTGACATTCGAACCAGTTACATTTGGCCCTTTCTCATTCAGCCCTCGGCCCTCGAATGGGTCGAATCAGGCATTCGACCCCTACCTCCGCACCTTCCCCAAGTAGGTTGGAGAGAAAATGCGTACTGTAGCAGGTCCTCCAAATTAGATCATAGTGTAGTAATGGCTCTACACAAGCTTGGATTCTCACTTGCAAAGTAGCAATCAAAAGCCCATACCCGAACAAAGACAAATAGAGACCCTAGAACCTCAATGGGTCAATCTATTCTACAAGGGCAAAAAGGCCATACTGCAAAAACATGTATGTATTGCATTCGGACTAAATCTAGTCAAAGCGAAAAGAAACAACATCAAGCTACAACTATGAGGGTGACTAGATATGACAGTCCTGACGATAGATGCACCTTGAATAGCACTGCACATACGATCCAAGACATCAGTGGAGAATCCACATCTGGTCGTGTAGTTGGGAACCCAAGGGCATTTGTCAGAAGGCTTAAATTTATAAGCCAAGACCCCGAAGATGAAGACATATAGTACCACCTGCTTATCTTAGGGTCAAACTCACCGCGAAAAGAGAGCGCACTATCGATGCTTTGATTGATGAAGGAGCAGATTTTAATATCTTGACCTATGAAGCATGGACCCTACTAGGCCAACCAGAGCTCACACCGACTAATGCAATTTTTAGCCCTTATGGGGGGCACCCACAAGCACTCATAGGGAAGTGCAAAATCCTTGCGACAATTGAAACTGAAAGCTTGCCTATTCTATTTCATGTTCCTTCAAATAGTGCTATGTGCGGGAAGGAAACCCTCCTAGGAAGACCCTTCAAAAGGGCTACCAAGTGTGAGGCCGACTATGTAGCACAGAGGATACACCTAACACTACCGGGTGTGAGGATAGTCACAACCTTTAGCTAGGGTGATCTCATCGAACCTCGAGGGAAAGGCAAGGAAGGTGTTGACATAACAGTCAAGCCTGCTAACGAGAGCAAGGACTTGTTGAAATAGTTGATACAAGCACAAGTCGAACAATGACAACCAGTGAGTGAGGCCATGCCTGAAACAAGAAGGTCAGGAGACAATGCCAAGGATGGGATTTGGACTTACAAATATCGTAGAAGACCCCAAAAGAAGCCCAAGTCTTATAGACGAAGGGATCGATGGAGGGTCAGCACAATACCGTGATGGATATTCAAAGCGTTGCTACGTGCTCAAGGGTATTACACAGGTAACCGATGGATTTGGGTGCCAAAACCCCCTGCTAAACCTCCTCTATCGACTCAAGACCAGATCATATCAAGAGCAAAGAAGCGTAGGAGGAGATCTAAACGAAAAACCAAGTCTCGAGTAAAAAACATTGGAGTGATCGAGCCCCTCACAGTCAAAATCAAGAAACCAAACGGGACTAATTGGAGGGTAGATCCTTAGCCTAGCATGCTTGACAAGCATATATCAGATGTAATCGTTGAGGATATGCAAAATCCACTAGTGCCCAAGGAGCCTTTGATTCCCCAAGAGGATAATAGGCATCATAGGCACAACATTGCTCCTGGCAAGGTTAAATGCTCAACAAAGCAAATGGTAAAATCATCTAACAGTCACGAGCAAATCTTCCAGCCAGTGTTGGAGCCACTTAGGAGTCCCAAGTCTCCTACACCCTCTTTCCTTAAACGGACACACAGGAAGCACAACAACAGTCATCAAGTGCAGCTACTCAATCCCAATCTCTATCTCCATCTAAGCTTCCAAATGTCCAAGAGGTGGGACATGACACCATCCATAGCTCTTAGCCCAAGGATATGCTTGTACAACCTAATGTGACTAGATCAACTCATGCTCGATCTACACAAGTGAATGATCAAAGGGCCAAAAAAGACACGACCACTTCTGATCACCCTAGGGACTTGACACTATAATCTACTAACAGTAGCCAGTCCACTGAAATAGCTGCTAAGGACACGTTCCACAAGGGACTTGACACTATAATCTACTAACAGTAGCCAGTCCACTGAAATAGCTGCTACTACCCTTGGCCATGACAACGCCCCTTGTGGAATGCGTCCTTAGCAGTTCACCTGTGGAGGAGGTGCTGCAACCAGCATCCTTGACAACTCCAGCACTTCCAAAGCGCCTAAAGCCTAGGCTGGAGGAGTTAAACAGAAGGGAATTGGTGGCTGAAGAGATAGACTCTCCAAAGAGAGAGGCAGTTGTACCCTCACAACCTAGCAAGGCTATTCAACAGGCCACGGCTATGTCCCATGAGGACACACTAGAGAAAGAGAATGTTGAGGCCCAGCCAAGCACATCGACGACTAACCTAGTTCAAGGTCCCGAGTCTTCAAGGGATACACCTCGATTGCCTAAGAAAAAGAAGAGAAAAGAACGAAAACAACAATGGCAGTTGCAAGTGGCTATAGACCCCAAGAAGATTGAAACCAAGAGTGTCGAAGAGCTAAGGAATAAAGCATTGAGAACATCCACCAATGAACCCATTGATGTCTCTCCTAATAGCAGTGAAACCTCAAACACATCCGTGTGTTCTGAAAAATCAAATCAATCGTTACCATCAACGGTTGCTTGCAACACTCAATCCACCGACAACAGAGCTCGCATTGACCAATCAAGAGTGGATACAACACTATCACAATAGGGTGAAAATTTTATACCAATCACATCTAAGGAGAATCATGACGCAATAACAAAGCCTCAGGGGAAACATGGAAACCCCGAGAGCATAAGCAACCCTAGCGTTGACCAATCTTGCTCATCTAGGCCTGATCCCCCATCTATGCTAAAGCATAGGGAAACTCCTAGAACCTTGCATGAGATAGCAACAGAGCAAGCCCTCGTTGAACATAGAAGTGTCGCAGAATGCTTAATTGAGTTGGATGCTAAGCTCAAAGTGTTCGCACATGTCTATGTCTTAGCAGACATGGGCGCATTCCCTAAGGAGCAGCTTGAAGAATACTTGCCATTTCCCCTATCCTGGGAAGAGCAAGAATATCTTGACGAGCACTATGGCAGGCTCCTGCATGAGCGCATGTGACTCACCTCTGACGAGGAAGCTGACAAATTATGCTTAACTGTAACATTCAATGATGTGCTCTACCAACCAAATCTCTTAGAGATAGAGCAACTAAAGCAACAATCAGAGGGTCAAAGTCAATTTGAAAAACGTTGGTTTGAAAACCGTGTTGTAATGGCCGAACTACGAGCCCAAATTATGACAGTCTCAGAGGAGCGATTGGAAAAATGACAGTCTCAAAGAGACCCAACCTATGTGGCACCAACTTCCTTTCGAGTGCTAACTGCCATTCGGGGTATGGACTTAGTTGGAACTAGCCAAGAGAACTCTCTGGCTGATAAGGTTCTCACTGAGGAGGAGTTACATGTTGCTAGTAGACTCGGACAAGGTGCCCCCCATCTATACACTTTCCTTACCTACTGCTAATATATGCCACGTCTTTAACAAGCACCGGAATATGCATCGCAATCAACATCATAGGATTTTGATAAAGTAATATCTTGACGTGATTGCATTTGTTCATTGTACTTGATGCATGCGACTTGCATATACTCTCATGAAGCGACAAGTGGATGTAGGACGACGCAGGTCTTTGTACGAACGTGTTCAATGCCCAAGTCATCACAAAACCACCAACATCACAAAGAGCTACGACAAAGCCATGCTACCAAAAGTAAAAATCACCCTTGCAGTGCCCACGTCGCATGGGCCGAAGCATGATCTTAACCACTTCCTCTTTCTGGGTTACACTCTACACCGGGCACTCACGGCAGCTGTTACCTCAATTGTACCAACATCGCACGTTCCAAAGAGGGTTGAAAAATCTCAAGTGTATCTCCCCATCTCAACAACTGCTTCTCTAACAATGAGGCTAGGTCACAATCATCACTATAATATCCATTTCCTGAGCCTTCGAAGCTCGACATCTCCCAACCCATTGAAAGGTTGATAGCCTCAACATATTGCAATGGTTGTACTCAAGCAAGTCCCAAAAAAAAAAACAGAAAAAGAAAAGAAAAAAAGAAAAGAAAAGAGACGAAAAGAAAAGAAGCACCCACGATCACAGCACAGCACCTAGGGGTCCTCAAATTAGGTACGTCCAGTGACCTTGGTTGGTTGGCTCCATCCTTAGTCCCCTCGCCCTTTCGCATCACCCACAATTGTTCAAGGCACATCAAGGGCATGACATACCCTGGGAGCTTGTCTCTCCTATGGTTAGACCTGTCACCTTGACCCATTCGCACGATTCCCTCTTGCACTCTGCCTTAATACCATTGCAATCAATCGTGGTAAGCATCGCATGAATGGCCATGAAAAGTACACCATCCTCATCAAGCAAGTCCGATAGCTCCCAGCTCTGAAAGTGCGGTGTTCTTGTGTTCAATTATGCTACATCGTGCAGTCACAATGTAAAGGATGTCTCATACACCTTCACGTGTACTTCTTCTCAACATGGAAAACTTTGCTTCATCCACACATTGTTACGAGAAACCAACCCACGATCTTGTAACTACGTATTATCTAAGTATGCACGAGCACTCACATAATATCTGCACCACGGAAATATATACACAGTTTGGGTCCTCAAGTGCAGGATTGACTTGTCTCCCAAACTAATTGAACTACGTCTTGTGCATGATAAAGAAGACTAGCACTACCCCTAGGGATTGACCACCTATGAGAGGTTTTCAATTGTAGGTATTGAAGACTCCAACAAAAGTGTCGCTCGCTCTTCATCGATACTCAACTCTTAATTCTTATCATTTATCATCCTGCAAGCCCGCCAAGAATCGTCATGTGCAGAATCCCCAACAAACCAACACTTGTGCTGGCCATCAATGCAATCCCCAACAAAGAATAGCCCTACCACCAACTCCAACAACCCTACTACCAGCCACCTAGGCCATCAACGTACCCCCAATGACCTTCCTCCACACCACCACCAACACTCCTCCATGGCAACCACAGATGTCCCTTCCACCCACGTCTTCAGTGCATGCCAAAGCCTGCTACCTACGATGGTGAGTGCCATGGGACTGGCACTCATCTAGGAGGGGGGTAATGTTAACCGTTAGACAAACAAGGTGGAAAATCTGGAAAAGCTAAAGCAGAAGACAAAGGCCAAGGCAAAGTGAAACGAAAGACGAAGGCGCACCAAGAAAAATCTAGAAACACAAGAAGTACAGAAAAGTCCTAAATAAGGGAAAAAGGCGCACAAGGAAAAGCACAAATCAATACTTTTGTAAAAGAGTGCAAGTGCATCATGAATTAATTTAAGGAGCGTCGGGCTCTCACCCGTGCAATTTGTAAATGTAGACGGGCGGTGGAAAGGAAGCTAGGAAGATAGAAGGACTATGGAAAAAAGGGCCTAGGCCATGGTCGGCCATGTAAAAAAGGAGATAAGGGGATGACCGCCCAAAAGGGATTTAGGGTTTTGTATATAAAGTTGAAAAGTGAATGAGAAGCTCATTCTTGTGTGTAGCCAAAAGTGGCTCTCTTCTTCTTGTTCTTGTTCTTGCTTGCTTGAGCTTGTGCTTGAGAGAGGGAGTGTGAGAGTGTGAGAGAGTGAGTGTCTGAGGGTGAGGGACCGGGGAGGAGAAGCTCTCCATCTTCTCTTCTCTTCTCTTCTCTTCTCTTGCTCGCAGCTATGGAGCTTGGAGCTTGGAGCTTGAGAATGGAGCTTGCTTAAAGCTTGCACTTGGATCGTGGAGCTACCAGAGTGCGCGGGAGAGGAGGTGACTCAATCAGCATGGAGGTAAGCTCACTACACTCATGGATAGGTAGCGCGTTGGCTATGTGAGAGGTAGCCATTAGTGCTCG
The DNA here is from genome assembly GCF_053477565.2 of Lygodium microphyllum. NCBI lineage: Eukaryota > Viridiplantae > Streptophyta > Polypodiopsida > Schizaeales > Lygodiaceae > Lygodium > Lygodium microphyllum. The sequence continues at coordinate 116,952,001 of NC_141149.1, read as the reverse complement.
GCTTACTAAGGTCAACACAACGAGGAGCTCTGACTAGGCGAGGACTCCTATAGCCTGATCAATAAATGATGTCTTGTAGCACATTTTCCTTTTAGCTTTTGATTGTCCATACACGGGCGTGTAAAAAGGAGGGAGTTGAGCGTAGTGACCCAAGGAAAACAAGGCATCGGCCTCAGGTCATGTCTTGGTACCCAAGAGCCTACCAAGCCCTCGTAAGGCAATACTTAATCATTTTCTAATGCTCACTTTTATTTTCGCTCCAACCTTCTTTTATTCTTTGCTTTTCAGCTAGTTGCAACCCTTAGGAAGACAAGGCATCGGCCTCATGTCCTGTCTTGGTACCCAAGAACCTACCAGGCCTTTGCAAGGCAATGAATAACTGCTCAAAGATTTTTTTTGTGTCTCTATTTTTGTAGGAGTTAAAACCCCTTTTTACACACCTCTTGTATATTCATATATTTTCAATCAGATATTTAGGGTTTTTTCCTTTTGGTTATTTTTAGTAGGCTTCTCTAATTTCCCCACACTAACAAAACCTCCTAGAATAGCCGCCTAGCAAGTCAGTAGAACAAGGTCACTAGAACTCCCATCGAAAATAGGTCTTTCAGTGCCTGACAATGCCAGTACAAGAGACAATGACTACTCAGACCTCCCCCCAGACATATAGAACCTAAACCTGGGACTTCATGCCTTAATTGAAGGTCCCCAACAAACACAAAGAAAGCACCCTTGCATACACATGTATCATTATTTACTTAAGGGAAAAAAGACTCGGCGAAACCACCTGGAATGGCCACAAGAAGCTTCTTCGTAGCAAAGGCTCCCTCCAGCAACTTCGTCAACCTATATGATGCAATCACTAAAACAGCAAACCATTAAATGTACATGCACCAAACAAACATAGGACCCTCTTGGCCTAAAGAAATAACACATTCTAATGCAGACTAATTGGCCCTCTTGGCCTAATGAAATCAGACATTAAAGCCTAAAAGCAACTGGCCCTCTTGGCCTAAAGAAATCAAGCGAACTAGCTCATATAGATCCCTTCTCAGAAGAAGGCAGCTATACGAAAATACGCTCTATTCCAATGGAAAAAATAAGGCTTTCTGCCCTAGACTAAATGCATCAAGTTGTGGCCCATCCCTCCTGCATATATAGTGAGAGGCATATGCATAACATGTCATCTAACCAACCTATGGGTCCAAGATAGTAGTGGTAGATGGGTCTTGGCTACCCATATCAACCATCGTCTGCCATATAATGCGTGGTCTAATAAAACTCCCCACAAGCGACCAGGTCTTGCCTCTTTATCCATAACAACATCTGGACTAGGACCACAATTAAAGAAGAGGTCCTCCTCATAAGCAAAATTAGCTAATGAATCCGCAAACTGATTCCAATAATGTGGAATCATCTCTGAAGAGAGACTCTCAAATTCATCAAGTAGGGTTATAGCAATTCGATAATATATACAAAGGATAGGATTCCGAACTGTGTATGTCCCATTTAATTGATTTACGATTAGCTGGGAATCCCCTTTACTAAAAATCGTCGAATGCCACCTTTCTTAAAAATATTTAGTCCCATAATCAAGGCTTTATACTCTGTCATATTGTTACTGAATCTTACCCCAAGATAAACATCTAATTTCATTGTAACTCTACATCAGGGATCTCGGATAACTACTCCAACACTCCCTTTTTTATTAGGGCCCTGGGACGCTCCATCAAAGTATAACATGTACATCCACAATGTGTTTACACAGCCAGCCATCAAGAACTCTCCTATTCGTAATCATGATAATCAAAATTCAACATATTTAGAGGGTGAACTGACGGCTCCATCCCACCTTCTTCATTAAACTCAACATGGATGCTTGTCAAGATTTGTAAACAGTGATGGCAAAAAACTTCAATCTCCCACACAAAGGTACCGTCTTCTTGCTCAATCACTTTGTATCCTTTGCTCCACAAGATTAGCTTCCCTTGATGATATCTTTGCTCTAGATATGGGTGTTCCAAATAAGGGATTAACTGTCCCATCAACCAGTTTAAGATCTCCTGCATGTCTCAAATCAACCCCAGCATGGACCTCCAATGCATTTAGCGCATTAGTATACTCAAAAATAATAAGGTTTAATCTTATTAAGATTAACCTCATTTTTAAATTTCACTCCCTATAGATCAGCTAATAAAGCCATGGACTTATTTTTACATATCCTAACTATCTTGTAAGGGCCATCCCATCTAGGTTCTTCCAGCTTTCATGGAAATAGCTCCCTACGCGCATGTAGTATAGAACTAACTGTCCTTTCTTAAAGGTATATTTATTTGCTTTTAGATCATGCAACCGCTTCATCTGACGCTTAGCCACTTTCCAATGCAATAAACTCTACAATTTGAGCTCATCCAAGTTCCACCGGCCGAAATACGCATTGACTACGATTTGTTAAAAATATCTACTTTGAAGTTACTACCACTTGCAAGACCTTCCGAAATTCAAACAAGGATGTAGGCTAAGGGTCTCATGTACTTGAATCTCGAAGAAAAATCTGACATGCTCTGATCGATCTAATGTGGACTTGTGGCCTGCAAGATGTAGGCCAAGGGTCTCATGTACTTGGATCTCGAAGAAAACTCTGACACACTCTGATCGATCTAATGTGGACTTGTGGCCTATAAGCTCTCTCTCTCTCTCTCTCTCTCTCTCTCTCTCTCTCTCTCTCTCTCTCTCTCTCTCTCTCTCTCTCTCTCTCTCTCTCTCTCTTTCTCAAAGCCAAGACTGCAAATGAGGCTTTCCCTAGCCTCCCAGGACTCTAAACCCTTGCTGAGCACAACCTTAACCTTCTCGATCACTCCCCTTGCGACTCTGACACATTTGAGCACTCATTTTTTCTCTTTTTTTTTCCTGTTTGTGTCCTATTCAGGCATGTTTTACTGCAACAAACCCTAAGCTTTCCACTTCGATTTCTCCATCCTATCCTACTCTAAACACAACAAAAATAAAAAACAAAGTACTATAATGATTTCTCTTACTTAACTAATCATCAAAAACCAAAAATACTTACTTGTAGCACAGATTAAAAACTCAAAACCTCCTATCTATCTAAAACTCTGATTTGGGGATGAAACCCTTATTTGCTCAATTTGAAGCACGTAAGTGCTCAAGCTTGAATCTGTTGGTCCCGGCAATGGAACCAAAATGTTGGGTGCTCATGCTCAACTACCAAGACCCACGGACCACTTATTGCTTCAAGCGTTTCAAGCAAGCACTAATGGCTTCCTCTCACATAGTCGGCATGCTATCCCTCTCTATGAGTATAGTGAACTTACCTAGATGCCTAATTAAGTTGCTTCCTCTCTTAAGCACTCTGATAGCTCTACGATTTGTTATGTAAGCTCAAGCATCCTCAAGCCTCTTCCTCCAAGCTCCATCCTCCATAGCCACACGTGAGACGAGAGAAGAGAAGAGAAGAGAAGAGAAGAGAAGAAGAAGAGAGGAGGTAGTGGAGGGCTTCACCTCTAAGATCCTTCACCCTCACACGCTCACTCCCTCCCTCAAGCACTCACAAGCAAGCAAGCAAGAGAAGAGAAGGAGAGAAGAAGAAGAGTCCACTTTGCCACACCCAAAGAATGAGCTCTCATTCACCTTTTGAAATTTATATACATGCCCTAAAAGCCCATGGGCACCCATCCCCTTTTTTACATGATTGGCCATTGTGGCAAGGTCCTTTTTCCCAATCCCTTATACTTGGCCTATTTTTCTAGTTCATGTCCATCTACCCTTTTACAATTTGCACAAGAGGGAGCCTAGTGCTCTTTTACAAAAATTTTGGGCTGCCTTCCACTTAAAAATGTGCTTTTCCTTTAGCTTGATTTTAGAGGCCATCCTTGCGCCCTTGCTTTTTCTCTGTCCTACTTCTTCCATTGGCTCTGTATTTTACTTTTTCTTCCGTCTCGAGTTGGGGTTAAAAGCATTTGCTTCAACTGCTTGAAGCTATGATCAATAGTAGCATCCCAAAATAATGGCTCCTTTTCTAATCGATCATTCAAAGATGTTGCAATGGTGGCATAGTGCTCAATGAAGCATCTATAGAATAAAGAGAGACCAAGGAATCCATGTAATGAAGTGTTGGTGGATGGGGTGGGCCAATCCCTAACATGTTGTACCTTCTTCGGGTTGTCAGCCTGTATGCCATTTTTGCTCACAATGTGTCCCAAGTACTCCACATATGTTTGCATGAAGATACATTTTCTCTCCTTAGCAAAGAGTCGATGCTCTCTCAATATATCAAACACCCTTCTCACATGTGCCAAGTTCTCCTCTTGTGACTTACTGTGAACGAGGATGTCATCAAAGAAAATGAGCACAAACTTGGACAAAAAGGGTTGAAGAATTTTATTCACAAGGATCTGAAATGTAGCGGAGGCATTAGTCAATCCAAAATGCATCACTAGAAAATGATAAAGCCCATAATGAGTCCTGAAGGCTATTTTGATATCATCTCCCTTCCTCATACAGATCTAATGGTAGCCAGAGTGCAAATCAATCTTAGTAAAAAAGCATGTCCCTTTCAACTCATCCAACAAGTCATCAATCCATGGGATGGGATAGTGGTTCTTCACTGTGATTTTGTTCAAGTCTTTGTAGTTGATGCTCATGTAGAAAGAGCCATCTTTCTTCTTGACTAACAAGACAAGGGATGCATAAGGGGAAGAATGTGGTTCAATGAAATCCATCTGCAGCACTAGCTCCTTGACTTGCTTTGCAACCTCTTCATGCTTACACTTGGAGAGTTTGTAAGGTGGCTTGTTTACTGGCTTGGAATGGGGCTCTAAATCAAGTGGGTGGTCCACTTGCCTCTTAGGGGGGAGGGTTGTAGGCATCTGAAATAGATCATTGTACTCCTCAAGTAGGGGTTGCAAGGATGAATCCTTAGATACTTCATAGGGCTGACCTAAATTTTCCTTATTCAATTGCAAGACAAAGATGTGCGAGCATTTCTTAAACTCCTGTTTGAGTTGCTTTCCTGTAATAAGCTAAAAATTAGCATGATCTTGAATTCCCTCTAAGCAAAGGAGTTGTACAAGCATCACAAACTCCATGTAGACCTAAGAGAAGTCCATAGCAAATTTTCCCAATTTTTTTAGCCAATCACAACCAAAGACAACATCAATGGGGCCCATATCTAAGACAATTAAGTCAACCAATGCCACACAATTTTCAGTCAAGCATAAGGGAAATGCAAAGCATACGTGTGTGCTGAATTCTTCCTCTCCATTTGCTACTTGGACCTTCAAGGGGTGGTGTAATTTCATAGGGGTGCATTTCAACTAGTCAATGAGTGATTTATCAACAAAACTGTGAGTACTACCACTATCCACAAGGATGAAGACATGCTTCCTATGGATACTACCTTGAATGCGCATGGTGTTGGGGCCTTTGAGAATGTATCCAAGCATCCAAGAAGATGGAGCAAAGGGAGGTGGTAGTATGATGGGATGTCATCAGATCAAGTATCTAGGATGGACAATCGCCCAAGTCAACAAACCCATCATTCGGGTCATAGAACTACTCGTGATCCACATCCTCAACATGCTCCACATGGTTAGCGGGTAGGTCACCCTCCACATTGTGTCTGTCTTCAATGACATACATGCTATGAACCTTGACCTTAGTTGTCTTGTAAGGGCATTTGGAGGCATGGTTGGCTGTGTACTTATCCCCACATTTAAAGCATAGATCTTTTTCCTTCCATTCCTTCACAACATCTGATGAAATGAAACGTTGGCCACACTGGAGCCATGGAAAGGTGATGCAATGGACTGTTTATTTTCAACATACTTACTCTCAGCATTAGAGCCAAATGTTGTCCCAAAACTCCCTATTTTCTTTCAATGTGAAAGGTGGGGTAAGTAGGTATTTTAGGACTGTTATTAGGCATAGAATTGCCTCCAAAACCACCTCCATACGGGGCTGATCTTGAAGGGGTACGGGGCTGTCCATAACCTCGCTGGAAATTTTCATTCTTACGATACTTCCTTGCATATCTCTCAGCCAATTCAATTGCTTCAAATAGTGTGGTAGGCTTTTGTTGGGTCATGACATCTGCTAATAGACTCTTTTCCAACCCATAGATATACCTATGCAATTTTGCATCATCTCGCTAATGCTCTCCACATACATGGTCAAGTTCGTAAACTGATTTGTGTACTCACGCATAGTGAGATTATGTTGGTCAAGTGTATACCATCGTCTTGTCAAACTCCCTTTTTCCATAGGGGACACAAATAGTTGAACCATATGCATTTTAAAGTCTTCCCAATCAATGAACTAATGATTCTCTTGATTGATATAGTGCCACCATGTGTGGGCAAATCCTTCTAAGTGGAGAGAGGCAAATATAATTTTCTAAGCATCAATGCGGGGGTAGATATTGAAGTGGGACTCCAACTTGGATATCCATTCCTCCAAGTCTGATGGTGAGGGGGATTTTCCATTGTACTTAGTGAGGAGAATCTTGTCACGCAGATCATGAGGGCCTTGCTACCCCCATGAAACCCTTGATGTCCATATATCCTATGACATCCATACATACCTTGTTGCCCATGCGTACCATGTGGTGCATTTATCCCATGCTCCCCATGATTGCCATGTGGAGCATTAGTACCATGCTTTCCATGATGGGGATGATTCATATAGGTTCCATTCAGGCTCCTAGGGAGAGTGGGGGAGCTTCTACCAATGGTAGGAGAGGGCTTCAATGGAGGGTTGGCGACATGGTTGATAAAGGAGCTCAATAAGGGCTCGTCATGCACATGAGAGGGCTCACCAACCTCATAGGTAGAAGGGGGAATTCCCTTAGCTCCAAGGATGCCCTATGGGCCATGCAGTGGCTCCAGTGGTGGTTGGCGAGCATCTAGATTCGTGCTTAGATTCATTCCCCTTCTCTTGGGATGAAGCTGTAGCTAACTGAGTAATAAGAGTGCTGAGTTGCTCCAAGATTTATTGAGTTTTGGAGTTTGAGAGGTCCATTTTCTCAATTTCTTCATCAAACTTGGACATCATTTGGCGGTGGTTGGTGACCATGCCATTATGCCTTTCCATGTGACGAAGTTCATGTTGACATAAGGTGTGGTTGAGCAAGCTGTAGGGATCCGTATCGGGCATTTCCTCCTACATATCACCATGGTAATCTTGTACTGAGCTTGGTTCATCGTTCGTGGAGGTCTTTGAGTCTTTAATCTCCCTCTAGAGTTCTTCATAGACCTTACTTTTACCTTTCTAGCCAGCCATCTGGATGCAACCCACTGGACCTACTGTTAGTACAAATAGAGTGTAACTTTTGGTAGGAAACTTCGATTGGTGAGATTTTTTATTCAAATTGGAGGAAACAAAGTCCTATTCAAGATGAGCTATTAATATATGTGATAGAAAGTGATCACAATATTCTACAATGGGATTTCTGTGTCTGTCGTCCTAAAGAGTGGTCTGCACCTTGTTCACAATGACCATAGTGCACAAAAATGGGTATAACTTTCAAACCGTAGCTTCAATTGGGGAGATTTTTTATTCATACCATAGGGGACAAAGACCTCTTTGAGAGGAGCTATAGGGTTTACTCCCAGGTGCAATATAGAATTTTCTATAATTGGATATTTGTGACTATCCAAATTGACAGTGACTAAAAACATTGTCTGTCCCTTAATGCAAAAGCACTATATGAATGGCTCACATACTAAGGGGCCTGAGCAACATCATAAATAACATCCTAATAATATTGAACACCATCCCAAGCACAACTACATGTCCATCTACTCTTGCATCACTGCATAAGTGAGGCTTACTGTCATACATCTCTTCTAACTGCATACACTTCAAGTGTCATACATAGGTACCATCAGCATTAGAAGGGTGTCCAAAGGGAATCATTTCATGGGGAGAGTGAAAGGTGAGAAGGATCGAAGCTTGCATGCGAGAGCTATGGCGGGAGAGCAAGAGCAAGAAAGAGAGAGACAAGAAATGGGAACTCCAACAGTCACAATGTGTGACTGGGCCTTCCTTTATTCAAACTGTCACTAAAAGAATAAAGAATAAAGTGATGGTGACGAGCGCCTGCCACACTTGTAGTGTGCAGTGGCGGTGACTGTCAGTGTAGTAATACACGGGCGGCTAGGCGGAGATGCCTTTACTCCCAACAACCTCCCACTTATTAAAGGCAAATCTGCCCTAGTGAGGAGTGAAAAGAAAAAAAAAGACAGTACAACATGGAAGACTGCAGACAGTTCAAAATTACTTACTGTTTACTGCAGAAAATGACCAAAAAATCACCAAAATCAAGAGAAAATGGCGAGAAAAGTGTAATCAAAGCTGCTACCCACCAAGTACTAATGAACGTACGTCATTTCAGAATATTTTAGCATGAAAAATCCATGTCAATCCAGAGTTATATGTTTACTGTAATAAATGATAGGAGGGTACTATGAGAGTCAATTGCTGACCAAATCACTGCACCATGTCAATAAATGGCAGCCAAGACATGACCATCCATAAATGGGCATAAATCAGCACCAAACAGTCATCAAGACCCTGAGCAAACACCCAAACATGTCACCAAAGCATCCGTTAGTGAGTAGACATACCCCCTGGTGGACAGAAGGGCAAAGTATACATAACACTAGCAAGACCTGACACCAGTAGGTGTATGCTCACAAGAGTGCAAAGACCAAGCTCAAGTCAAAAGAAACTCCAAGATATCAGTGCATGAACCATGCAACATTTAAGTGTAAGAGATCCCAAAGTCTCAAGTATCTGCAAAATGCTCAAATAGCATAAATCTCCTGCTCAATGTCGGTCAAGCATACAAGATGCCCCCACTGGCACAAAAGGTGGATAAACGAGCTCAACATCTCAATCAAACCAAGTCAAAGTGCCAAAGATAGGTAACCAAGACAATGCCTCAATAGAATCCCAAGAGCATGACGGCTAGAAAGCAACTGTAGGTAGCATTCATGAGCAAGACATACATCCCAATAAAGATCTCTAACAACCAAAATGACATCCAATACAAAATTTTGGAATAGCAAATGAGAATCCAAGCCAAGTCTTTAGAGAGCACTAAAGCTCAACAAGTACATGGTACATTGTGCCAAGACAAATGCATCAAACCGTAGGCGTCCGGTAAGCATGTACCCTAGAGAGCATATAGCTGTCAAAGCACTGACCACTGTCAAGCATAGACTGATGTCAATAAGTGTAGGCTAAAATAAGCTCAAGCTTCCAAAAGCATTCGGATCTAATGACAAGCTTGAATTCGTCCCTCGATGATCAATACATCATAGCATAACCCAAGACATACATCTGGAACCCATAGTCATATGTCAAAGCATGAAAGATAGCTTCAGCCCAAGAGTATTCAGCATGCATTTACTATTATAAACTATGTATTTCCAACCCCAAAATCAGGCCAAAATCAAAGCATGACATGTAGCTTCAATCCCCCAATCAATCGCGATGCAATACGCATCAAACTGATCATGTAGTCATGCCCAAACAAGCATAGGCTAAACTATGAATGCAGCACTAGCATCAAATGTCTGTAGACTGTTTATAATAGTCCTGAAACACTATTTTCAACCACCAAACCAATGCCTTATCTCCAAGGATCAATGCCAAGTATCAATACATGTGCAAAAAGCCTGAAATGGATCCCAAACAAGTGCTTAATGCCAAGCTAGAGCTAGAGCTAAAGTGGCTGAATGAGATGTCCAGAATCAGGCACAGATTTGCGTGATGATTTTGCTGCTCTTGCGAGCTCATGTGGCAAGCCTGGAGAAGTTGGAGGGCTCAAACATGAGCCAAAGAGGCCTTTGAACAAGCCTCTAGTAGCCCACAACCAGTGGCAAAGAGATATGAAGATTGGAAGCCTCAATGGTGGCTGCCCTGTTTACCTAGACCTGTGGACTGGAATAAATCTGTAAAATAATGAAGCAATACCTCAATGTCAATGCCCTGATGGTGCCTCAATAGGCCGGGAAGAAGCTCGAGAAGCTGGGGAGTGACGGGAGCTCAAGAGAATGAGCTATGGCTGCCGGGAAGGAGACCCAATGCGAGTGGGGAGTCGATGGGAAGCTGAGAATACCATGAGCCAAGCTCAAGAGTCGGGAAGCCAAGATCTAATACCAGTTGAAAGGTGAGAAGGATTGAAGCTTACACGCGAGAGCTATGGCGAGAGAGCAAGAGCAAGAAAGAGAGAGACAAGAAATGGGAACTCCAACAGTCACAATGTGTGACCGGGCCTTCCTCTATTCAAATTGTCACTAAAAGAATAAAGAAGAAAGTGACGGTGACGAGCGCCCGCCACCTGTAGTGTGCAGTGGCGGTGACTGTCAGTGTAGTAATACATGGGCGGCTAGGCAGAGGCACCTTTACCCCCAATAGAGAGGTGGTGATCATGGGAGAGTACATGCATCTGCATACAAGTATCGAGCTCCGGATCACCACTGAGAGTCACCTCTCTTTTGTATTGAGTGGTAAGGGAGGGTCACCTCTCTTTTGTCTTACCACCTCACTTGGCATCAGCCTTTTTACTCAGTGCCGGAGTATACGTGATAGAAATTTTTATTAAGAAATCAGCATGAAATGCATTGAAAAGGAAACATTGGGTTGTTTCATGAGATGCAAGGATGAACAAGAGCTTAGATAGGGGTTACCTTGGTAGTCCGGTGACTCACTACTTGCTATTTACCCATTTACAAAGGTCTATTACTCACTTTGAGACTTATCCAAGGCACACAAGATAAAGAGGGGGTTAGTGTTATCAAGTACAATTGATTCAACATTAGTTATGATGCATTAGGAAGAAAACCAGATATTGACTTTCAGTGGACACATGCATACAATGAGGAATTGAAAGCCTATGCAATCTTTAATCTCTCCAACAAAAGGATTTAGCTCAGCAAGTGGATGAATATGAGAGATTAAGATCAGATTAACATACCTCTTCAGTGTTTAGGGAAGATGGTTGAAGCATAACCCATTATGATGCCAATTGCTCCATCAAGCAAGCTCGGATGGTTGGAGCAATCCAATGGATAAAGACTTCAAGCATTCAAATGCTTCCATTGATGATGGGGCTCCCGTGTGTGCTCTTGAGTTTGGTTCTCACAATGGAAGCTTCAAATGGAGCTTACATGGCTACCCACAAAACTTTTTTGCATGTTGAGCTTCATGTCTTCAATCTAGGTAGAAGAGGTAAAAGGTGGGGTTGAAGGAGCTTGAGAGGGCTAGGCTCTCAAGGCGAGATGGCTTGGGCTGAGCTTCAATAGTCAGGTGAAGAATCCATTACTGCCCACCATCTTTCCAAGTTTTTTCCTTGGGGGTCAAGAGTTCCAAGAAGGGAGAGGGAGGAGTGTTGAAGGAGTGCCTAAGGTGGCCAAGAGTGCTAGAGGGCAGCAGGAGGGGAGCAGGAGAGATGGAGTAGGCAGGGGTAGCCACAACGCAAAATGTGCCACAAATTGCGGGGACTACCTTGCAGGCCTTCTGGGGCAACAACCCTCACTACATTGCTTGATCTCAAGCTAAGGGGGTCAGGAAGAAGGTTCCAAGGCATAGCTAAAGGTTTGGAGTACCCTCAAACAAGTTCTTGATGATTTTTGGGGATGGCAGCCATGGTAGCTTGCAAGAGAAGAGAGAGAAGGAGGGTTGAGGCAAAAAGTAACTAGGGTTTTGCCTCAGGGGGGTCACTCATGAATATATGTATATATAACGTGAGTTCAAAATAAGGGATTTTCAAAATAGCATTTTTATACATTTTTTACATACAAAAGGGTGTCATATAAAGGGGTTACTTACAAATTGAATAGAAAAGGGTTGTGTTTTATTCAAGAAAAACTCACAGATTAGGATATTTATAAATAGGCCATGAATGCACGTTATATAGAGAATATATATATAGTGAACCCCCCGAGGGTTTTGCCCTCTTCTAACTCCTGGGTCTCTAAATTTGGCCTGGAACCCCTAAAATTTTCATGAAAAGAAGTGATGACCTACTAGTTTAGCCATTTTACCTCGAGATCTATCTGAGTCTCCAGCCATAACTCCTATTTGCTCCAAAAAGCTGAGACTAGCCTTCCTATTGTACCTGTACTTGTAACCTAAGTAACTAGGGTTTTGGGATTTGAAAAATGAGAAAGGTGAAAGAAAAAAAGGACCAAAGCATGACGCTTTGATACCACTTGTAATGAATAAAACTAAGAGTAGAGAGGAGAAGGAACTGAAGAGAGAGAAAGAGAACATGAAAAAAAAGAAAGAAAGACTAGAAGAGAAGAGAGAAAGACAGAAAAGAGGGGAGAAAGGAGGAGGAAGCCATGGAAGCTGAAGATGAAGGTGAAGAGTATGTTCTTGATAATAATTGGTTGCCCTAAATTGGGACTCTTACAACATATATACCCCAATTAGTGTGACTAGGTGTCTAACCCCCAAGTTTCTATGTATCCCGCTCGTTACACATTGGTAGGAGAGAGAAGGCTTTAAGAAACCATAAGGTGTTGGAATGCATTATCAAATGGCATAGCCTACCCATAGAAAAGTCTACTTGGCAACCATGTACATACCTCAATTCTTTTCCATGTCTCACATAAGAAGATGATTGAATTTACTATGTAGAACAACTTATGGTATTAAAATTTTGCAATAATGAACCATAACTCCATCAAAATAACATATTTTTGTACTTTAAGAAGATGCCTAATGATATTTACTTAACAATAAATTTTCATTTGCACAAATTTGGAGCTATCTATGAAGAGTAATGGGCATTTTTGTATAATCAAACCTATTCCTTGCTACTCATAGGATATTTATAATTTTCCCTTTTATTTGTGCTATTTTCTCGATGATCTTCATTAGATGTTTGTGGATGCTCCTTCAACACAGAGCAACAAGTTTGGGACTTCTTACCTTCAGGCTCTATTGTATATTGCACTATATTTAAGTTTTGAGGACAAAACTCCTTTGGGTATGGATGTCTAATAATGAAGTAATTTTAGCCTTTAGCCTTTGTCAACAAAAATTTGTGGCTCCATTATGCACGTGCCTTAAAAAAAGAGAGGAGAGAAATATTACTAATTCTAAAAATGTACAATCTAAATCGATAACAAAATGCAAAGGCAATCTGTAAATAAATGAGTACTTCACGACTATGATTTGCCTTTGAATTGCTCTTCCCAAAATGGATGGGGTGTTAGTTGGGGTTAAAACATCCATTCTATTGGCTTGAGAAAGTTTAGGCAAAATGTTTGACTTGTATGAATGTTTTGATTGGGAAAAGAAGCATACAAATTTGAGTTTGATGCAATAGAATTTGAGTACCTTTCCATGAGCATAAATTGGCAATTTGGAGGTAGAAAAGCTTATGTAACAATTGCTTTCAAATATTTGTGTATGGTATGATGAGTTACAATTGAGTACAATTGGATATTGCATCAAAAGGCTAGAATTTGTAATTTGTGATATAATCGAGCTAATAGTTTTATTCTATTATTCATCCTCAATTCATTCAATTGAAAAAGTTGTGCTTCTTAATGCTTGTGCATGGTAATTATGAGTAGCCTTTATAAGCTTTCGTCTATTCTATAGTATAAAAGAATGTTGCTCAATATTTGTGCATCTCATACCTATTATAAAACTGGTGGAAGTCATTGGAATTTGTGTCACACATGATTGGCAAGCATTATTTCTCATGAGAACCTTCTACACATCATTTGTCATGTGCACTATAATCAAACATATTAAATCATATATCAAAATCTCTACTATTTGATAGCCCAAATATGGATTCAATAATATTTGTAGGTTATCTAGCTCATGTTTAATGTAAAGAAAGTACACATGATTTATAATGCTAAGGCATCTAATGAAGAAAGTCTAATTCGAACATTGCCCATCAAAAATAGTTTGGTATTACATTAGGAAACCACGTCAATGGTCAAGGTTTTAAAGGATAGTAGTAGAGGTCTTAATTTTCTCATATGACAAATTGCAAATGCCATGTTGGCAGTATATTTTATGATTTCTTTGGTTTTTAATTGTCACCTTAAGAGCTTGAGCAACGAAGCATGCTAAGAGATTAAAAAATCACAATTCCTGATATTCTTATTCTCAAAATTTTGTGATTCTTCTAAGAAATGATTGCTTTGAAATCATTTGTATTCTTCATTATTCTTGAAACTATATTTTAGTTATTTATAAAAGTTGTGTGATCCTATATGAAACTCCAACATGAGGCTTTGCCTATTAGGATACCATTAGTGGCATCAACATCACAATTGTTTCCTTTAAAAATGTGCATATCTTAAGTAAAGATTTATACATATGATAATTATGCATTTATGCACCATGTTCTCATGTCTTTGGGTACTCTTATGTTTAGATGATTACACATTCATTAAATGCTTTCACAACAAGGCAATTATTAAATGATAAGCTTAACAACCTTGAACATTGATGGACTTAAGATTTGGGAACTTATCACCACATGACATTTGTGTCCTTGTTAGGTAGAGAATCATTGGCACTCATCTTTTTTTACTTTTTAGTTGCAAGCAAAGGGGGGGTTCAATAAAACCATGCCAACAAAATTACAAGTTGCGAATCCTCCCTAGTGTAACTTGAATTAGGCAGATATGTCATCTTGTTGTACCAGTTATTATGTTACCATTTTGTCTCTATCATTTGAGTAGAAAATGAGGACATGAAGATGTTATATTTCTTCAAATAATTACTCGTTACATTTATTTTTTGAATCTAAATGAGGAAGTGCACATAATCTATTCCCTTAATTTTTATTTTTTAAATTATGTGTTGAAAAAAGGAGTACTAGTACTTGATAGGAAACCACATCTTTTATTGTTTGATAAAATAAAATAGGAATTTATAAATCTACTTGGTAGATGTTGACCTTTGAACATATCAACATATAGATATTCTATTCTTTCCTTTAATAGGTTACCATGAGTGAACTTCCAAACACTATAATATGATTATCTATTGTAGACAACTATAATAAAAGTAGATTGTCTACTTCTTGATTCATTATTACTAGTGGTCCTAATTGAGAAGGTCTATCACTTGTCTATTCAAGCTCCAATATGTATCTCAAAGTCATGAGGTATCATGCAACCATATGAAAGAGAAAAGGATGTGCCAACATTGTGCAAGTAAGATCCAATGTCCTTTAATGCCGTGAGAGGTTTCAAGTAGAAGAAGACAACGTTAGAATGTAGGACGGGAAAGTGGTTAAAGTGTGACTACATGGTAAGGTGTGAACGAAAAGTAAGTTCCAGAGACACTGACATCCTA
This sequence comes from Lygodium microphyllum, assembly GCF_053477565.2. NCBI lineage: Eukaryota > Viridiplantae > Streptophyta > Polypodiopsida > Schizaeales > Lygodiaceae > Lygodium > Lygodium microphyllum. Next base: position 116,936,641 of record NC_141149.1, on the reverse strand, counting down.
ATATGGAGAAACTTTCATGTATGTTTATGACCATCACATTAAAATAATTCTATGATATGCAATATTTCTTCAAGAAAAATCAAAGTGCTTGAGAGAAATAAGCTTTATTGAGATGCATACATACATATATAGACACTATCCATTATAATATACATGCATGTCTACTCTCATGTGCTATGTGCATTTCATATATGTGAGTGCATATATGTGCATGTCAACTCCACACACACACACACACACACACACATTTTTTTTAAAGTTTACATATATGCTTGTAGGTAACATACATATACACTTGTGAGTGCATGCATGTGTGTGTGCGTGTGCGTGTGCGTGCGCACGTGCGTGCATGCGTGCGTGCGTGCGTGCATGTGTGCGTGTGTGGGTGTGTGTGTGTGTGTGATACCTTTCATCCCTTTGTAAGGAAAGAGAACTATTGCATTCATCCTTGGGTAGTAGCAAAGAAAAGTATGAAAAATCAAACACCAAAAAATTGCTATCAATATTGAGGAGGATGAATTCAAATCAAAAAAAGTTTAGGTGGTCTTTACATAAATTGTCATAATGTACACTCATTTTCAAGTATCCAACTTTCTTGGAATTATTCACTTGTCATGCCTCAAAAGAAGTTTGGAATTTATTGTGACTTTGCAAATAACTTTCTTTGCAAATCAAAAGTGTAGTTTGGATTGAGTTGTATTGAAAGATGACAAGACTTTTACTATGGTGCCAAAGGAGATCTAAAAACTAAGTAAAAGAGGTAGTTATGTACATTGTTGGGTAGCAAGATAATTCTTTAATGTATCCAAATTGTGGAAATCAATGGCCCATGAGTGTTGATTATCATCACCGTAAGATTTCTAAACCATAAGCGGTATCAATGAATTACATCAACTTACAATGAGATATGGTCAGTAAAAGTAGAGATCTAGAATCATTGCTACAATTGTAGATGTTTATAGAGATCTAGAATCATTGCTACAATTGTAGATGTTTATAGTGATGTAGGGTTTTTTTTCTCTTTTGGGTAATATGGCTATAGCCCTACCACCCTTCTAGCTACATGGGCTAAGACTAATATTTTGCCTAGTTTATTCTTTACTAAGCAAATCTCACTAGCCCACATTATTTGTGAGCTAAGTGGTATGCCACTAGCCCACATTATTACTAGTATGGAAGGGTATAAAAATTAGCTTACAATTAGATAGTATTAGTAAAAGTAGGGAGCCTAGTTTATTCTTTACTAAGCGGATGCCATTGGCCCACACTATTAGTGAGCTAAGCCATGTGGAAAGATATATACAATGTGTAGAAACTCTCTTTTAGTATTTGAGAAAACCTAGGACAAGGAAACAAAAGTCAAACACAAAGCCTAAATTCAACTGTTGAAATCCATTGATCAACTTTTGAAGTGCCTCATAAAGAGATGCATTGAAATAAGCAATTGATTTTGAGTTTGTTAATCAAAATGATTAAGATAGTCTAATATGACCATTAATTATTACTTCATGCAAAAGTTGGAGCGCTTCCTTTAAAGCTTCGCTTTCCCTAGTCACATCATTATTTGGTTATCTGATGACATTCTTCTTCCTTGGGGATTTTTGCCCCAGCCTTCTTTCTTATTTCCTTACTTTAGGTCAAACTATTTTTCAACCTAATGTTATTATATTTAATTTATTGCTATTGAAATATAATGTGGCTTATTTATTTTTTGGTTTTTCATTATTATTTTTCTATTTGTTGCATAATAGTGATATGTTGCATATGTATGCCTATAGCACTAATCTCATTGTGCTAGGTGGATAGGCAAGGAATTAATGTGTTTTGTGTTTATAATGAGCGTATTATTAGTAGCCAAAGTAATGAAAATACAATGATTTTTGTATTTACTAGTGGAATGCTTTACGAGCCTAGGATTATTATCTTTAGGTGCTATTATTGGGCCAATTCATTTGTGTCTTTATGCATTGGATTACTTATTACCATTATAACCTTGTATTATGGCTTTTAAGGCAAGACAAATATTTTTGTAAAATTATAAATATAGTTTAGACCTTTGAAATATTTGGATATGCCTTGAGAATTATCAAACAACAATAATTTGTTCAAGCAAGGAAAGAAAAAAACCCAAAAGGATGTTTGTTTTCATTTTTTAGTACAAAAAGAAAAGAAATAAATCATCAAATACATGCATGAGGGAGGTGCTTATATACATGGGGGGAGATTTTACCCATTCTAATATTATGCACTCTTTCTCTATTTCTCTCTTGCTCTCTCATGTTCTCTTAATTTTTGGATTAATAATTGGTTATGTATAGTGAAGGTGGATAGTATTGATATCAAAAGGCAAGTCTATTGGATAGCCCATCAATATTAAGGTTTCATCTATCCATAGAAGGCACCATGAACATCATTAGCAAGTATCCTTCTTTTATCTACTAGGCAAAAACAATATCCAACAATTTCTAACTTGAGTATCTACCTTTTTCAAGTATGATAAGGTAGGAACACCCTGTAACAAGGCTTAAAGCCACCAACATTAGTGCATTTTGCTGGGTATATCTAATTTATAAATAAGCAATTAACTTTTCATAAAAAAGGGGCTAGATACATAACTCACAGAGAGTCTATTCTTGCATAAACTTTGAGTCTCAACAATTATGAGCTCCTATATCTTTTGCGGGTCTATTTTTCTCAACAAGAAGTATGGCAATAAAGTATATTTATTTTTTCTGATAAAAAGGAGTGAACTTTTTGTTGCAAATAATTCTAGTAATTAAATCAATGTTGGGACCTTCAATTACCAACTATGTCAACATGAAATCTTTGATATCCAAGATCTCACTTTAACATCAAATTTACCTTCTGCAACACAATTTGATTGAAGTTATTTGATCACTGCAAGCATGTGACCATCAAAATCAAGCATCTAAATCTGAGGATGTGTGCATATCTTACATCCTTCAAGGCATCTTTGATGCTTAACAAGCTGAAAGGGCTAGAAGATAAGCCATAAGTCTTTCCAATTTTTGACAACAAAGCTTCACTTTAGTGGAACATCCTTCCTTGCTCAAACCATCCTACCCATTGTGAAAAATTTCAAGAAAAAGTAAAAGAATCTTTCCTTTCTCCTCAATTTCACATTCATATTAGGTGTAGTTTAGCAAATCTTTATTGCAAGAAGGAAATATCATGGCCAACTATACTATATAGATATTCTCACAAAGAATTCTTCTATTTGAGGTTGCTCAAAGAATTTGTTGAAAAGAAACTTCAAAGAACATATGAGGTTAGGCATCCAAGCAAAGCTCAACACACTCCAGTGTACTTGCCTCATGATGCCATATTATGTGCTCATGATAGCAAAAAAGGAGCTCAAAACCATCACCTAGCTCATTTGGAGTCAACAACCAAGCAATTAAGGTTGGCAATACCCAAATTTGAGTAACAATTGCAACAAAAAATGGCACTTCAATTCCTTCCACTACCCCTCTTCCAACTTCACAAGTTCCAACCATCATGTAGCTCATTTAGACTCAGCAACCAAGCAATCAAGGTTGGCAACACCCAAATGTAAGTGATAATTGCAACCTAAAATGGCCTTCCAATTCCTTCCACTACCCCTCTTCCAACTTCACATGCATCCAACTTCATACCCAAAAGTGAAACTAAACAAAGACCTAGGGAATCCAAAGAAAGACCACAAGTTACCAAACTCAATATCCAACATAAGAAACCCAAGATCTCTTGCTACCGGTGTGGTAAGACTAGATATCTTTGACTTAACTGCCTTGTAAAATTTCCACTCAACAACAATAACATAGTTGAGCTTCATAACAAAAGAAGCTACCAAATTTTATATAATAAGATATATCTAGTGAAGGAAAGAAATTAGGTATTCCTATTTCTTTTTACACTTTACTTTATATGAAAAGTGATGCTAAAGATTTCAACATAATTATATTGCATGATGATGGTAGTTTGCATGACTTTACCTTAGAAAAGCGTATTAAGATGTTGCAATCAAAAAATACCTCTTCAAATATGCAAAATTAAATCTACATTTTAAGATATCAGATACAACAACACAAGGAAAATCAAGGGACTGGAAATCAATATGGGTTCATATAAAGAAAAATGAAACTTTTTTGCTACACCTTTCCAACCTTCACAAACCATATTGAATTTTCCTTTCAAATGTACATTTAATCGTAAACTCATTTATAATGCTTCAATACATCATTTTCTTGACTTTGATAAACTTAAATGTGTGAATTTCAACCATATCTCAATTATTGAAATCTAAGCCTTAGATTCCATGATTTTCACTTATGCATCACATCACAACCCTACTATATGGAGTAAATTTCAAAAAAAGAGCACTATTTCTTTTGACCACAGCTCATATGTCAATGGATTTCTATACTATCTCAATCAACTATAGCTTCATGCAAATAGTATTTTTAGTGGCCTAGCATGAAACATGACATTGATAGTGTGTTTTTTAACACATTGTTTGTTAGAGTTAAGCATCATCATATTAAATATTATGGTCTTCTTATGCCATTATCTATAGCTAATGGACCATGGAAGCAAATATCTGTGGACTTTATAAGTGGTATACCTACTACATCCTCTCATAATGATATGATTTGGACTATAATAAATAGACTTAGTAAACAACCTACTTTGTTGATTGCAAAAATACATTGATTATACCTCAAGTCATTCTTTTGGATTGGGGTGGTAGGTTTTGCAATCATTTTTGGGTAGTGTTATTCAAGAAGTTGGGATCTAAGATGGATTTTACCTCTATTGTCCACCCCGAGCATAATGGTCAAACTACAATGACCAACATCAATATAGTTGCCCTCAAATTCTATACCATGGACTAATCAACCAATTAGGATCAATACCTACCTATTTTAAAGATTAGCACCCCACATTTAGCTACTAGTAGGGTACCTTTTGTGATACTTTAAGAAAATAATATTATGTATCTCCATGACTGCTATATCTACTCATTATCCAATGGTTTGGATGCTCTTGGCACACTGATCATGCCAAAATTCTAGAAGATGTCTCTAACAAAATCAAACAGTCTCAACTAAAATATGATGCTCAAGTTACCAAGTAATGCAAGGCTATGGCTTTCAAAGAAAATGATTTAGTATAGCTTCATATTGAAAAGAAAAGATTGAAATACATTGAAAGGCATCCAAAATTCAAATTAACTTTAAGATTTCATTGGCCATTTAGTATTGTACAAAATATTACAGATAATGTATTCCATTTGGAAACATTCCTCCTCATTAGCAAACCCATAATTCATTCCCTTTTAACTTATTGAATCCATGACAAGGCCACTACATTGTGTCATAGATATTCGATTAAGTATAAATATCATTTTGCTAAGCAATCCCACTAGATTCAAAAGTCATCTCTTTCTCAAATTGATATATATGCGCCACTCACAATCACATTACATTTGAGATGAGCATATATTCATTGCATAAGGTAGTACTTGGAAATTCATGGTTCCTTGTTTTCATAGTACATATGTAGGTTTAGCACATGAGACATCTTTTTGGTTTTTGTGTGTTGGTTTAGTGTAAATTCATTGAGTGAGATAGCACTAGCATCAAGTTGTGCTATTTATTTTGTTATTTATGAACCAAGGATAGTTGCTTTTAACATCAGGCAATGTTATGATATTTTATTTATGACTATGAAAATAAATGTTGCTTGTTTATTCAATTTTTTTTAAATTTTTGACTCACCATATAATAGTGACTTGTTGCACTTGTACATCTATAGCATTGGTCACATTGAGTTAGGAAAATAAGTAAGAAATTAATATGTTTTGTATTTCTAGTGTGACAAATTATTAGTAGCTAAACTGATGCAAATATAATAATTTTTGTAAACAATGGAGCATTGTTGGTATGTAGGAGTATTATTTTTGGGTGTTATTATTGCATAGATTTATTTGTACTCTTATGCATGGGATTATTTGTTATTATTGTAACCTTTACATTATGTCCTTTAGGCAAAACAATTATCTTTATAAGGTTAGAAATATGGTTTAAGCCATATAAATATTTGGATAGACCTTAGGAATTATTAGACAAAATCAACTTGTTAAAGCAAGGAAAGAAAAAGACCCAAAAGGATGTTTTTCATCATTTGTTAGCACAAAAAGCAAAGAAATAAATCATTAAATGCTTGCATGAGAGAGGCGCTCTCTCACACATGGGGGAAGATTGTACCCATTCTCTTGTCATGCACCCTTGTCTCTATTCCTCTCTTTCTCTAGTGTGTTCTCCAAAATTTTGGATTAATAACTATTTATATATAGTGAGGATTGAGAGCACCTAGCTTGAACACACCTAATCCATAAAGATATAAATGTGCTCACTTTGTTAAGAAGAGACATCTAAAGCAAAGATCAAATGAGTTCATATAATCCATGCTAAGAAAATGCCATAAAGTGGCATGGTTCTTATTTCTTCAACTTGGACCAACATATGCAAGCCTACAAAAATCCATTTGTTCTTTATGAATTAGGTATATTATCTTTCCAAAGCAAAATCACTAGGCATCCACATGATGGTCCTAGTAAGCATTAAACATATGATATCCTTTGATGGCCATAGATCCTATTGGCATGGTTCTTATTACACATTCTACAACTTGGACCAACATGTGCAAACTTGCAAAGATTCAATAAGACACTTTTGCATATTTGAATCAAGTACATCATCTCTCCAATGTCCTATCCTTAGTCATACATGTGACAATATTAATGGTATTGAAATTATATTGGCTTCAAAATTCATGAATGTCCTACTAAAGTTGGATGTTTTCAAAGGGGAAAAATGTGAGAAAATAATTCTTGCAAAGATATTCATTTCTACATGATATAGGAAAGAATGAATAGTGAAGAAGATGCTTGCAACAACATATTTTACATATATGGGATGATAAGAAATCATGCCCCATAGGTGTTTAGGTCATGGAAACATTCTAAATCATGCGTATATGCACACACACAAAGACTCTATGTGTGTGTGTGTGTGTGTGTGTGTGTGTGTGTGTGTGTGTGTGTGTGTGTGTGCGTGCGTGCGTGCGTGCGTGCGTGCGTGTGCGCGCGCGCGCGTGTGCGCGTGTGCGTGTGTGCATGTGTGTGTGTGTGTGTGTGTGTGTGTGTGTGTGTGTGTGTGTGTGCGTGCGTGCGCGCGCGTGCGTGCGTGCATGCGTGTGCATGCGCGCGCGCGTGCGTGTGCGCGTGTGCGTGTGTGCATGCGTGCGTGCGTGCGTGCGTGTGGACTTTGCATGATATAGTCGACATGATAGTAACAATGGTATTGAAAAGATATTATCCTTTACAACCACATATGCTACATATTGGTAATTTCCATTAGCTTCTAAATTCATGAGCATGCTACAAAAGTTGGATGTTTTCGAAGGGAAAAATGAGAAAATATTATGCTTGCAAAGGCCTCCATTTATACATGTTAGACCATAAATTTGACTTAAAGAACCAAAAATTAACATTTTGTGGTCCAATTTAGTGAGTGGATGCTCAAAACTTTGTGACTTTGAGAAATGATGTGTATGTTGGCATTATTCCATCAAAATGTGAGAATCTATGATATCCCTGATAATCATGCATTTCGATAGTTGAGCTACTCATGGTACTTGAGGATACAATATCCGACACAACCATGCATCCAACTGATGCTTGTTGGAGTAAAAGCTAATTTTCATTAGTTGCATGGCAAATGGAGATCTTGGATAAGCCAACGACCTATTATGTTCAAGACATGGATGTTTCATCTATATATTCAAATATAAAATCATGGAAGTAAAAGGTTGGAGACAAATGGTCAATCGTCTCCCTAGAGATTTGTAGTGATTCATACCCAAAGCTATGGATTTTCTACCCTTTAAAATTGAGAAAAAGAGTAGCCCCTGCACAGTTCATCTATAACCTTATAGACATGTTAAGAATAATGAATGAATGAAATATAAAAATGATAGATTATGTTGGTTTTCATATGTAATTTGGTTTGATTTGTTCCAATCATAAAAATAATATATAATTACCTCTTTTTCTTGAGATAAGACAGTCAAACACATGAACACCTACAAGAGGGGTGCCTCCTCTCCAAATATTAATTGAGAGGTAAAAAGAGCCATGCTAGTATTTTTCAATGTGTAGATATATGATAGCTTGCAGGCTAAATGAACAAAGGAACTCAATCACAATGGACCCTCCTATTTGGGAACTCTATCAAGGAGGAGAACCAACAAATTGTTTGAGTGGGCAAGAGCCCAAACTTAAACAAACACACCATGTGAACAAATATATTTAAAGGAACCAAAAAAATGTTTGAGTGGGCAAGAGCCCAAAATTAAACAAACACCCCATGTGAACAAAGGTATTTAATGCATACAGCAAGACTTGAATTAACAACCTTACAATTGTGAGCCTCAAGGCTAACCACCAAGCCATCACCTTTGGGACTAATTGATGACCTATTTTACCTCATTAACATGGCCTTAGGAGTACTTACCTTGCAAGAGATTACATTATAATAGTTGAGGTGAACTCTTGAATAGAAATCAAGCTACTCCAAGTTAGCTAAAGATTAGTTCTATTTCTCTCCCTACTCTTCTTTGTTTGGCAAGACATAAGCACAACATTCCCTTATTGAGACAAAGTTATTAAGGTTTTAAAATTTTTAGTTTTTGAATGCTTATGTAATAATATTTGGTCACAATGTTAAGGTAAATATTAACATTTTAAAGACTTTTACATCATTTTATGGTTCTCTTGAACCATTTGGTTACTTTTGTTAATATCAAATAAAATGGTTACAATCATCTTTTTTCATGGGCCATTTGCTTATATTGAATAGAATGGTTACAATTGTTAGTCTTACATGTAGGTATACCACTTAATGCTCTTACATATAGAGATCTTATTTTTTCTCTTTGAGCACCTTTTTCATTCAATGCGTTTGAGTGTCTTTCATCTTTTTTATATAACTTATTGCACTAATTTTTCATTGTAGATAACAAAAAAAGTTCCAAAGGGATTTTAAAACTAGCCTTGGATGGTTAACCTTTAGTGGAGGTGTGGAAATTAGATAATATCAACTCGAACATGAATGAAATTTTCTAAGATAGAGATGAAGAACTTACTTCAGCTTATCAAAACTAATGATACTTGTGATGCCAATGTTATTGCTCAATGGCATTGGTAAATGGGGATGCTACAAACAAAAACATGTTAACTACTAAATCACTTTGCAAAATGAATGGAAAGGAAAATAGCCTTCTATGGGTGTGTAGTGCACAATGCTACATGAGTTCCATATGGTGAAGAGTTGGCATAATTCCTTAAATTTTTATTAAAGATGGGAATTGTGCTCTCCCTCATTCATCAAAGTGCACATCATCCTAATTTATGTGCATCAAGTCTAAGTAGTGGCTCATTAGCTTGGTTTTGTGCCAACACTTATTTTTCCCACCTTTGTAGATTGTTCGTCCTCTCCTTTCGTTAGGAAACAATCAATTCTCATTTATTATTGAATGTAGTTGACGAATGGTGTTGCTGTGAATTAAAAAACATGAATTGTTACATCAATAGGAAAATTTCATGGGGCAAAATAATACTTTTCTATATATGTGCAATGAAGCTATATGATGAAGAGGTAACATGATTCTCTTCCAAATATATAAAGTTGGGGGTTGTAAGTAAAGGCCAAGAGCCAAAAGCTAGGTAGGTACTCCCTATACATATACACACTCTACAATTATATATATGTTTTAAAAATGAAGAATAAGAATAATCAATATATCCACCAAAAACTTCTCTCTCTCTCTCTCTCTCTCTCTCTCTCTCTCTCTCTCTCTCTCTCTCTCTCTCTCTCTCTCTCTCTCTCTCTCTCTCTCTCTCTCTCTCTCTCTCTCTCTCTCTCTCTCTCTCTCTCTCTCTCTCTCTCTCTCCACATGCCATTGTCACTTCCGCTCAACTAGTATCAAAGCATCATCCATGGGAGCTCATGGTTGGAGCAAGGAGTAAATGCCTTTCACAAGATAGAGGAGGCATTGTAGAGGAGTTAATGCCTTTCACAAGATAGAGGAGTTGACGCTTATAGCAAGATTTATCCTTATTCTCTAGATACAAAGATATAAATCCTATCATTGAGATCTCAATTTAAGTAAAATAGATTACTTGATTGAGGGAGACATTTGAGGCTTATTTTAGGCTATCATAAGCTAATTTTGAAGTGTTTGGATAGCCAATAGTGACTTAAATCAAGGCAAACTACTTGGATTTTTGGATTAGTCAAATAAAGATTTGGTTCATGTATTGATGTAAGTGTAAGGGTCACTTAAGCTTAGAATACCATATTAGAGAAATTGGGAATCTCCAAATTTCCACTTTCAAATAAGGAGTAAAGATTTGACCAAGTGGCTAAATCTTTACCCCATATTTGAGATAGGGACTTGGGGGGATTGCTTATATAGTTGCTATTCCCAAAAAGATTGATACATTTGATGTATTCCAAAAGTTCTTAGCTTATGTAGAGAAGTAGTTAAGCAAGAAATTCAAAGGCTTGTGTGCTGTGATAATGGTGGGGAGTATACTTCCCTTATCTTTTAGAACTTTTGTGAGATGTAAGGTATTAGAGAGAGAGTTGACTACCCTCAAAATCTAGCTCAAAATAGGGTTGAAGAAAAGACAAATAGGACCATAAAAGAAGAATTCGTAGCATGCTATCAAACAAAGGTCTTACTTATGGATTCTATGTTGAAGTTATTAGGATGATTGTTCATTTGATTAATAGATTACTTAGCAAGCCATTGGATGGAAATATTACTATGGAGGTGTGATTTGGAAATAATTCTCTTATGAGCACTTATGTGTGTTTGGTTGTGAGGCCTATATGCATATTTCCAAGGATAAGAGGAACAAATTTAATCCTAAGTCATAGAGATTCATTTTTCTTGGATATGGAGATTCATATGAGATGGGTTACCAACTATGGGATCCAAAGGCCAAAGAGAAAGTACACAACCATGATGTTATCTTCAACAAAGTGAAAATGCATAAACAACTCATTAAGACCATTGAGATAGGCAAGGTGAAACTCAAGAGGACAGCCATCCATCATATGAGAAAAATGCATAACCTATTGCACATGATGTAGGGCTAGGATAACAAAGAAATGTTGAGGTAGATCTACCATAGTTGGGTGATCATCCTCACATATAATAGAATAAGAGGTGGTACGGCCTCCATATTTGAAACTTAGCTAAGAGTACGACCCTAAGTGAGATGAGTATAAGGCCGAAATGGCCAATATATTTTATGTGCCTATGGTTGTTGGTAGCTTGATGTATGCTAATGGTAGTTACACATCCATACATTACTTATGATGTGGGGGTGGTTAGCAAGTTTATGGCAAACCTTGGCAAGAAGCATTGGGGAATAGTGATGAAGAGCACCATGAGATTCTTGAATGGCACAAGAGCTATGTGCATTTTCTTTGATAGGAAGGATGCATATGTTCTTAGGTATGCAAATGCATATTTTGCAAGGAATGTAGACTTTAGGAAGTCTAACACAAGATTTGTTTTCACATTCATAGGAGGTGTAGTTTCTTGGATCTCTCCATTTTAGCTAGGTACAATATTATCTACAACTAGCATGTAGTTTATCAATTTTGGCCCTATCTACCAATAAGGTGTAGTTTCATGGGTCTCTCGATTTTAGCTAGGTACAACATTATCTACCACTAAGGTGTAGTTTCATGGGTCTATTAATTTTAGCTAGGTATAGCCTGATCTACCACTAAGGCCAAATATATTGCAACCACTAAGGCATACAAGGAAGTTATATGGCTTAGTTGTCTAGTGGGAGATCTTGGCATTGCAGGAAAGGTGCCCATTTTGTAATGTGATAGTCAAAGTGCCATCGAATTGGCATGATCCTATCTTTCCTACAAAGACAAAGCATATTGAGGTGTAGGATCACTTCCTTATGGAGGTGCTCGAGGACAAGTGGATTGAGCTTGTTAAGATTCACCTTGGGTTTTCACTCATGAATGTTGCTTCATCAAAGTTAGGCATAGCTTCCATGTCATTAGTGGTGTCATCTGCTCCAAGATAGTTGAGATGGGCTATAGGTTTCCTCCACTCATGACTATTGCCCGTGGGATAGCGACTTGCGATATGGCCATGACAATTGCATTTATAGGAGATTACATTTTTAGAATTTGTTTTGGATATAATTAGATTGCAATTTTTGGCTTCAGAATGTTTTGGAGGATTGGAAGGCTTTGGATTTAAATTTGAAACAGATTGGCCTAAATTATTACTGGAATTCTTCATCTAGGGTTGTTGATTGTTGCGCTTCTTGCCAATTTGAAATTTGGAAGTACGATTAGGATTGAAAGAATTGAAATGGAAATTATTGTTACCCATCAGACCTTGAAATGGAAGGAGACTAGACATATATTTCCATTCAAAGGTTAACTCAACTACAGGTTCATTTGTAGTTGAAGTAGAGTACTCCAAAATCTTTCAATGTACTGCAAAATAGTTTCTCGCTCATACTACATGAATACATCCCATCGTGGTTGAATACGAAGTTCAAATTAAGCAACCAAAAATTTGTTAAGGATCTTTTTACGAAATTCTTCCCAGGAAAGAGGGAGGTTAGCACTCTTGCGAGTAACATCCCACCAAAGTGAAGATTTGTCGATTTGATAATGAGAATAACACTTAATTTTATCACTTTTGAAATATTTTTCATTGTCAAAATCCGATTCAAACTAACTGAGCCATGACAAACCTTGCGACCATCTTTACTACCATCATAAGTATTAAATTTGAAAGTATGCTTGCTTATCTTTGCTTCCTTTTGGAGAGATTGAGCTTCGAGTGTGATGTTGATGGTCTAGATCATGGAATTGTTGTCATCAGATGATATTTGTGAGGCAAGATGCTTGAGGGATAAGATTTCTTGCTCAAGATGTGCTTGATGTTGATGTTCCTTGTCTAGTTGCATGGCTAGGACATCCATGCATTGCTCCATAGTTGTCTCGGGAAGCAATGAAGTTGAGTCAAAATCTGTATTGGCTAATTGTACTTCTCAAGTCATCTTGGTTGCCCATGACTCGGTTGATAAACCCGATCAAGAGAAACTTGCTACCGTTGAGCCAAAGAATGAAGAGTAACCTTGCCTTGGACATAAAATTTTGGTGTTTGAGCACCAAGCAAGAGAGAAACTTCATAGAAAAATATGGATGTGGAATGGGAAAAATTGCAAGACTTTTTGATGGGGTTCTGACAGAATTTAGAAGTCCTGTATAGACTACACAAGAATCACCTCTTACAGGCAACAAATCAATAGTAACTTGTGCATACCAAGGAGATCCGTGTGGGTTGCAATGTGGAGGGTAATTTTGAGAATTAGGAGAGTGAGTAGCTAAGGGTAATAAGCCTTAGAAAAAAAAAAACTTGTTGTTTTGATAAATGAGTATGTCATGAATTTTTTCTAAAATAAGGTTCCCCCCCCCCCAGCGAAATTGATGGATAGCTTAAGATCTCTTAAGCTTAAGCTTAAGCTTATTTAAATAATCTTAAAACTAATCTTATTTAAATAAGCTTAAAATTAAGCTTAATTAAATAAGCTCTCTTTTGGCCTGAAAGCTCCAAGATGAAAACACCATGAAGTAGGAAGTGGAGATGGCAATGTCAATGGAAACTAAGTAATTTCCAGGCATGGATAGGGGGTTTTGGGGTTTTGAGATACTAGGAATCCAGCCATGCAGTCTATTTGGCCTGAGATTGAAAATGTAGAGCCTAATTTCTCTAGAAAGATCATCTTTGCACAAGAGGATAGCCAATGGGAAGCCCTAGAGGTAAGTTGGGCTTTGATGCCATTGTTGTGCAGATCAGATGTGATATGCACACATAGTAGTAAATGATAGAAGCTCTCCCTCTCACTCTTTTCTCATAAAATGAATAACACGACTCACTTAAGCCAAAATTAGACTAAAGAAGACAAAAAAGGCACTCATCCCCTCGTCTAGGTGCCTCCTGGCAGCATGATGTCTGTTTGGGATTGATTGACTCTTGCACTTGCAAATTTACTTCGAGTAACTAGCATCATGATGGGACATGGTGAAGGTGAATTCGTATCATGTGTGCCTTGCTCAAAATAGATGGTGGGTTACCCCAAGCAATTAGCTTAATGTGTTGGGACATATCCTTGCTTCGGATCATCTTACAATTATATTCTCCTTTAAATTCTTGATTGATGGTAGTTCTAGAGAGGTTTGCCACTCTTTAAATTGAATATTTTCTTCCTTTTTAAAAGAACAATATATTTAATGTGTTAAGAAGAAATGGTTAGAGGTTTTCTCAAGACATCAAGACTCTATTTTCTTTAAATTGAATACTTTCTTCCTTTTTAAAAGAACAATATATTTAATGTGTTAAGAAGAAATGGTTAGAGGTTTTCTCAAGACATCAAGACTCTATTAGTGGATGGGTTAATTCTATTAATGCTCTTATGGAAGCCTCAAGAGAATATGCCAAGAGGAGGGCTACTTTTCAAAGAGAGATTTTAGATTTTAGCTAATGCATGTGAATTTAAAACTATTTTTCTTGTTAGTCTTAAGTCTCACAATAGAGACTTATGAGTTTGAAGGCCTCAAGGGATAATTAAGGCCACTTGGAGACTTATAAGTCTAAAGGCCTCAAGATATAACTAAGTGCCACTTGGGATTTGATTGGCAATGATCACACCAAGTTTAATCTCAATTTTATCAAAACTAAAAGGCAACATGCAACTATTCTAGTTGTTGAAGATTCTTAGATATGTCTAAGAGATTATAATGGTTCAAGGGTTAAAATATTCAAGGCTCATTTTTCCTCCATCACTGGGCTAGAAGATGTTCGAGGTGACGAATATGACAAGAGATGGTAGACTTTTTGGAACTAGGGGACTTCAAACTGCTTCTGGATTGGAGGTTCTAGCCTCTTACTTGATAGGCAATTTGCAATATATGAGATTGAATTTGTGATTTTCAATATGAAGAAAAGTAAGTCCCCTGATCCCAATTGCCTATTTGTTATATTCTTTCAAGAATTTTGGAGGTTATGTGGAAATGACATGTGCCAACTTATTAATGCCTACTTGACCGTGAGATGCCTTCTTGGGCATTAGAGGCCACTCACAATGCTTAATTTTTCTTATAAGGCTATGGACAAAGCATTAGCTTTTGAGACTAAGTTTATGCTACCCAAGTTCCTTCATTCTAGGTAGTATGGTTTTGTGCATGCAGAAGGTTTCACAACAACATCTTAAACCTAAGTCTACCTATTGACTTTGCTCCATGGACAATGAGAAGACCTACAATTGAGTAAGTTGGAATTTCATAATTGGTGTAGTCAAATGGCTAGGATTTGGAACAAATTTCTATCTAATGATATCCACACTCACTAAAAATACCTCCTTTAAATTGTATATTAATGGAATATTTACCTCAATCTTTGAGCTCAAATGGTCAATCCATCAGGGTTGTCCACTTACACTGTAATATTTACTATAGCTATGACTAACTTCTTTCGAGGGCAATAGACAAGAGGGTGGCTACCAAATGCATACAAAGTTGTACTTTATAAGATACTCATAAGTTTATAGCAAAAATGTTCATGAATGATAGCTCTAATATTATCCAAGCTTACCAAATCATTTCGGGTGTTGATATAATTCTATATGAACTTTTTTAGTTTATATGGTTCTAAGATATGCAAAAGTAAGATCAAGTGATTATTGATTAACTAATGCACGAAGAATTTACCATGATTGGATATTTTATCTTTTGAGTTGATTGATGTTGGTGAAGTCTTTAGCTACCTTGGATGCTCTCTTGGCTTGGGAGTCACACTGAAGTAGTTCTTTCAATGGCTGTTGTTAGAATATCAAGCTACTATTACTCTTCGGTCAGTCTATCTTTATGTGTGTGACCGACATTAGTTGGATACAACTGTACATGTGTGGGACATTCAATAAGTCGGTGTAGTCACTGACTTAACCATACTTAGTCTTGGTTAGTCATACCTATGTGTATAAGTCTCTTTCAGTTAGTATGATGGAAGAATAAAGGAAGAAGAATAACAATGAGCTAAGGCTCATCTTCCACTCCACTCTGTCTCTCTCCCAACATGGTATTAGAGCTTGAATGCTTGAAGCCTGAAGGCTTGGCAGTGGCTATTTGATATCAAGACATCAGATCTGAAGAAAACGTCATCAAAGGAGACTGTGCATGCAGCCCATTTTTTTGCAGAAGCTATATCTTGCTACATAATTGTTTTTGGAGAAATGGGTCGCACATTCTAGCCATTTTGATGTGGTCTACAACTTTTCAAAAGAATTTTTTTTCAAATTCCTCACAGATTTTGAGATATTCAGCACATACCTGTGCTAACTGGCTGTTTACTGTAGTAAACAATAGGTGATTCCGCGGCACTGGTGGCTTTCATCCTAACAATGTATATGCCCTTATTATCATGCATTTGAGCATGATATTGGAGTGTTAAATGCTCAGTTTTGGAGCTCATTTGCAGCTGAAAACAATGAACTGGTTGTTGTCCTGAATTTGGAAATAATATATCTATAGGGTTGAAGTATCTATGATGCTTATTTGCTAGTGACAAATGCTTGGATCATACCACTTGAGTGGTGGATGCTTTTTGGGATATTGTGAGTGCTGAAAGTTCAAAGTTTGGATTGATTTGTTGCTAGTGATACCAGGATATTGATTGGTTATTTGTTGTTGGTGATACCAAGATATTGACCGGTTATTGTTTGCAAGAAGGATACCTATCATCTTCACTTGACATACATGCAATATATTCTGATTGGTTAGACATGTATCAACTCCTACATAGAGTGGCAACTGAATGAGATGCTTTGGGGTTTTTTTGAGGTTTGAATACTCTTTTTTGAATAGAGAAAATACTATTGATTATAGCAGTGAGCTGGCTGTATTTGGTACTGCTACACTTGCATACAATACAAGCATTGATACTTGTATGGATATAGTTTATTGTTGGGATGTTTTGCCACTACCATAGAATGTTTTGAACTGATTTGAGCTTGGTTTATGCTCAGTTGACTGTGTTTTTTCATTGTTGGAATACATTTTATAGCAAGTAGGTTGTCATAAAAACTGTCCTGAATTGCAACAAACTTTCATGAATACCAGGAAATTGGTCTTGAATTGTAGGAAAAGGAGTCAGATACTTACACATTGTATACATCACTAAATACCTAAGTTGCAACTATGGCAAATGATTAAGGCATTGACAATATCACTCAAATTGTGGGAGAAAGCTGGACAACAAAAATTTTGCTTTATGGAAGTTCCGTATGAAGAATTTTTTGATTGGCAGAGGTTATTGGGACTTATGTACAGGTGATGAGGCTAAACCTGAAATACATGAAAGAAATCCGATAAATGATCAAAAAAGGGCTCATAAGCTATGGACTGAGAGAGCATGCAAGGTGTTACATTGGTTTTCCTTATGTTATCAGATGCTATGGTTATACAGATTACTGGATGTAGTTCTCCAAAAGATGCATGGGTTATACTCATGAAGAATTTTGGAAATGTGACACATGCAAAAGAGATTTAGCTAAAGCAACAATTCAATAACATGTCTAGGAATGGCAGAAGCATTCAGGCCTACACTACAGAGATCAAGAACATAGCGGATCAGCTTGCCACCATTGGATCTTCAGTGTCTGAGGATGATATGATTGCAGTGACATTGAATGGACTTGGAAAAGAGTATAAAGCATTTGAGACATCTATTTCTGTGAGAGTTGAATCCCTTGACACTGATTGCTTTGCTGATGCATGAGGAAGTTAAGCTTGGGCTAAATATAAGTTCTAGTACATCTCAAAGCAGAGACATTGTTCTTTACTCTAACCAGCATGGTAGAGACGGTAGAGGCCGTGGTTCTTTTCAAGGTCGAGGTACACTCAAAATGCTTATGGACAACATTAGCAAAATGCTTGGCATGGCACAAATACATAGGGGCAATGCTTTAGAGGCAGGGGAGATCACCCTATGGTAGAGGTGGTGGATCTAGTTCATGGCAGTCAAATGATCAATTGAATAGAGATAAGGACTATCATTACTACGGCAGATAGGGACACATTGCAAAGGATTTTTACAAGAAGCAGGGAGATATGAAGGCAAAGGGCAAACAACATGTGCACTATGCATCTTCTAGCGGTGCTCACGATGAGCAGGTTGACAAATTGTTCGCCATGTAGCATGTGTCTAAGAATGCATCTAGGCAGAATAGAGATAAGAGATGGTACATTGATTCAAGGGCTTCAAATCATATGATACCCCATGGATAATGGTTTGATGAGATGGTTGCAGGTTCACATGGTTATGTGTGTACTGGGGATGACACCCAACATGACATTCAACACACAGGAATTGTTCCGTTGTTGATGCATGATGGCAAGAAAAAGAGCCTGCATGATGTACTACATGTACCTAAAATAACCAAGAATCTTTTGTCAGTTCGACAAATGGTAGAACAAAATCTACAAGTGAGATTTAATAAAGATGGATGTTTTGTTGAAGAATATGGTAATGGCTACAAATTGATTGCTAGAGGCTGAAGAGATGGTAGAATGTTTACTCTTGATGCATCAGTTCTAGAATTGAACACAACCATGTTTGCACATGATGATGGTGCTATACGGGATGTTGAGATATGGCATAAGCGGATTGACCATGTGAATGTACAAAAACTAAAATCTATGCAGCAGAAGGAGATTGTGCTTGGAGTGCCTAAGTTCAAGTATCATGACTTTGGACATGTATGTGATGCATGTCAGTTTGGAAAGTAGGCAAGGTTTCTGTTTATGAGACATGTATGGAATAGCTCATAACCCTTGTAGTTGGTACATTCAAATATATTGGGTCTGTCTCGTAATGCTTCATTTGGTGGTGCTCGTTACTATGTTTCCTTCATTGATGATTTCAGCATGTATACTTGGCTTTACATACTGAAACATAAGGATGATGTGTTTGATGCATTCAAGGACTTCAAGAAGCATGCTGAAAATGAATTGAGCTGTAAAATTTCATGTCTTAGATCAGATGGAGGTGGAGAATATATCTCTAATTACTTTGACAAGTACCTTGCTAAACATGGGATCAAAAGGCAGTTAACTTGCAGCTATACACTGCAGCAAAATGGTGTAGCAGAATGGAAAAATAGGGTACTGATGGAATCGGAAAGAGCTATGTTGAATGAAAAGAGTTTGCCAAATGGTTATCGAGCTGAAGCAGTAGTGACTACTGTCTATGTGCTAAATAGAACTCCTACAGCAGGGATTCATGATGTAACTCCATATGAGAGGTTGTATGGTCATAAACTTGACATTTCACACTTGAAGGTATTTGGCAGCATTGCATATGTACATGTTCCTGATGAAAAGAGGAAGAAATCAGATCCTAAATCTGTCAAGAGTGTGTTCCTTGGTTATGCACAAGACCAAAAAGCTTACAAGTGTTATGTACCATCTACACATGAGACATTGATTAGCAGAGATACTGTTTTTGATGAGCTAGCATCGTGGTATGGTAATCCTATTGCAATGGCTACTGATGGATCAGCCAACACTAGTAATGCTGAAAATACACCTACATTGAGTACATCTATGAGTGGTCCTATAGGTGATGGGTCACCTACAGTAAGTCCTTGCTCAAGACGCTTGCAGAGTCGTACTCCTACGCCCACTGACACGAATATGTCAATGAGAGGGAGATTGGATAAGGGAAAAGAAAAGATGCTTGAGGATATGACAGGTCCACTTACAATAGGTTATGAGTCATCTAACAATGACAATTTGGATAGTGAGTTGGGCATTCCGTCTATTATGATGCTTAGAGCAAGGCAGAGTCGTTATATACCACCTCATTAGAGGCAAGCTCAGAGTGAGCCACAGTTATGAACATCTAAGAGAGTCAGAAAACTAGTTGACAAGTTTACATACACTGGTTATTCAGCCCGCCATTATGCATCTATGGCTACTGTGACAGGTTACAAAGAACCTATAAAGTTTGATGATGTAGTTACAGATGATAACTTATGTGCTGCCATGGATGAGGAGTATGCAGCTATGGTTGAAAATGAGACATGGGAATTGGTTGAGTTGCCTAAAGGCAAATTGGCTGCAAAGGGGTGTACAAGGTTAAGTGCAAGTCAGATGGTTCATTAGAACGCTATAAGGCCAGGCTGGTTGCAAAAGGATATGCGCAACAGTATGGCCTTGACTACGAGGAGACTTTTAGTTCGGTGGCTAAAATGGCAACAGTCAGAACTGTCATTGCTTTGGTAGCATGCAAAGGTTGGAAATTATGGCAAATGGACATCAAGAATGCTTTCTTGAACAGTGATTTGGTCGAGAAAGTATATATGGAGCAGCCTGAAGGCTACGTTCACCCAGACTTTCCTACACATGTATGTTAGCTAAAAAAGGCTTTATATGGACTGAAACAGGCACCTAGAGCATGCAATGCTCGGATTAGTAGTTATTTACAACAACATGGATTTAGATTGGGTGATGCAAATCATAGTCTGTTCATGAAGAAGACAGATCATGGATATGTGTTTCTAGTGGTTTATGTAGATGATCTTATCATCATTGGAGATGATGAAGAGGGCATTGCTGAAATTAAATCATGTTTGCAGGCTGAATTCAGAGTCACAGACCTTGGTGAACTAAAGTATTTTCTTGGGATTGAGGTAGTCTCTACGCCTCAAGGTATATGGTTGCTACAGAAGCAGTATGCTCATGACATGTTACAAAAGTATGGTATGGATGAATGCAAACCTATGGAGACACCTCTTAATCAGAATGTCAAGTTGTAGATTGATGTTGGGAATGACATAGAGAATGTGACCATGTATCGACATGGCGGGCAGCTTGATATACTTGACTATTACCTGTCTTGACTTATGTTATGCAGTGGGGTTGATTAGTTAGTTCATGCAGAAGCCTCGCAAACCACATTTAGATGTAGTCATGAGGATCATGAGATATGTAAAGGGTACAATAGATTATGGGCTGTTTTATGCATATGAAAAATCCCTTGACTTGACATGGTTTACTGATGTTGATTGGGCTAGTTGTGCCTATGAAAGGAGGTCAACTAGTGGTTATGCATTTGGATTGGGCAGTAGTATAATCGGTTGGTAGAGTAAGAAATAGCCTATTGTTGCATTGTCTAGTACAGAAGTTGAGTATAGAGGAGATGCCTTAGCAGCTTGCAAAGCAATTTGGTTAATGAAACTATTGAAAGACTTGGGAATACAGCTAGAAAGCAGAGTGAGATTGCATTGTGATAACCTCAGCAATGTTATGTTGGCTAGCAATCTTGTCTACCATGCCAAGTACAAACATATTGAGGTTCACTACCATTTCATTAGAGAAATGGTTCTTACAAAGCAGATTGACTTGATTCATGTGAAGACTAAAGACCAGGTAGCATACATATTTACCAAGTCACTTGGTAAAGAAAAGTTCATATACTTCAAACAGCTACTTAGAGTTTATCAAATGGTTTGAGCTTGAGGGGGAGTGTTAGAATATCAAACTCCCGTTACTCTTCAGTCAGTCTATCTTTATGTCTGTGACCGACATTAGTTTTGGATATAGTTGTACATGTGTGTGACATTCAATAAGTCAATGTAGTCAGTGAATTAACCACAGTTAGTCTTGGTTAGTCATATCTATGTGTGTAAGTCTCTTTTAGTTAGTATGATGGAAGAATAATGGAAGAAGAACAACAATGAGTTGAGGCTCATTTTCCGCTCCACTCTGTCTCTCTCCCTCTCTTCCAACAGCTGTTAGGACCAAGGTCATAAGAAATTGAAGAATTTCAACTCTCTTCCACTCTTCCTTTCCAAAAAGACGAAAGTAGTTCTCCCTCTCACGATTGTATTTATAGCTAATTTCTTTCCCTTCTCACAAACATCTTAGGAATAGATCAACAAGTTGTTTAGGTCCTTCATCTAGACATTTAATATGTGAAAGAATTGGGCAAACATTTATTAGCTTATAATTACCTCACCCAAGTTCGAAGGTGGTCTAGAACTAGAAGACCCTCAACAAAAAGCTCTCAATCTCCCCTTGTCTGTGCTCACTCTAACTCTATCATCCCTAAGTTAGCTCTTTGAAGTTGGTCTCTTGGAAACTTGAAGCTTGGAGAGCCCTCCTCTCAAAATATGGACCGAGGCTATGGATGGTAATGGTGACGGCTCTTTAAATCATTCTATTTGGCTTTTCTCATTTTCCTTGAAAGAAGAATGAACCTGAGTAAAGGAGGATCCCTATTTGTTTAAGAGGATTCACAATAAAGGCTACAAAAATGGTTTGACTCCTAGGATCTTGAATGGCTAATCTTTCTACCTTCCAAGGAGATCACAACCAAGTTTGGGTTATCTAGGAAGGAAGAGGGTTGGCTTACCTTAGTCTCTTTTGGCTTGGGTGAGTGTTGGCCCATAGATAAAAACAAGGTAGACTCAAACCCTGCTAATTTTAGGGTTATTCCAAAAGGTAAGGTGTTGATTACATGTAATACATGTAGGCATTTTGAAGTGCTGATGACATGCAAGGATTTTGAAGTGGTGAGATGCAACAGACATCTTTATGCCTGCTTGAAAGTCCAACTTCCCACATGCTAAGCTAAAGACATGGAGATGCATGATCAAGAGAGACTAGTTTGCCACTCCATCACATCAAATTAATATCATATTATGGGTGATCATAATAACCATGCATTTGCTCCCTAGATATAAGATCTCTAAAGTGTTGGATGTCTCTCCCCATTGTCCCTTTTGTGGGGGAGGGGAGGAATTTGTTTCTCATTTTTTTTGGGAATGCCATGAAGTGAAACTACTATGACCTTGAGTTAGAAAATTGCTAGAGAAGGTGGGCTTTGATAGCAACTACCTTTTTTGGTCATCATTAGGGCAAGCATAATGAAGGAATTGCCAAGTAGAGCCATTATCATACCATCTATTTGGTCCCTCAAAATGCTAATGTCCACCACATGGACATTTACAAACTACTGATGGATTTTTTAGGTCTCCTTCAAAAGTAGTTGGTTATGTTGTGCAAAGAAGATCAAGTCCGAGTTTCATGTGTTTGAAGTAGCTCTCCAAGGAAGTTACCTAAGTCTATGTAGTTGATTGCTTAGAAAGAAACTTGACTTTGATTAATTGGACATTTGTAATTAATATAACATGCACTATTTTTTAAAAGGTTAAACTTTGCATAATATCATTATCTACTTAAGTCCTTACTCCCATCTATATTTGCAAAAGACATCATTTTGATAATGTTGCATGCAAGTAAAATGCCATGGATGTAGTACTCCTACTCCACAATGGGCTAAATGAGAATTCCTTTTAGAATATGGAAGCATCTTATCATTGCTTGAAGTAGATCATAGAATGAAAGGAGTGCTACATTTATCTACACGTGTGTGTGTGTGTGTGTGTGTGTGTGTGTGTGTGTGTGTGTGTGTGTGTGTGTGTGTGTGTGTGTGTGTGTGTGTGTGTGTGTGTGTGTGTGTGTGTGTGTGTGTGTGAGAGCTTTAGGAGGAATATCATATTATGTGATACCATGTTGGAATAGGGGAAATTGTAGCTTAAAATTGCAAAAAGAATAATACCCCATTTGTAGAGAAGAGGATAAGAGGGACATAAGAGAACAAAGAGAAGACTATGAGAAGGAGAGAGAAATCCTTGAAAGAGAGAGAGAAGGCTAGGAAGAGAGAAAAAGAAGGAGAGAAAGTCATGGAAGCTAGGTGAACGTGAAGAGACAATTCTTTGTTAATTCCTAGATGCCCTAAATTGAGTCTCTTACATATTTTATACCGTGATCAGTGTAACTAGGTATTTACCCATGGTTCTTGTGTGATCTCACTCTTTATACTCCATCCCGACCCCAAAGGTTTTTAACCTTCTTTTTTTTTAAGTAATGAGAGGGACTTACTGTAGTGGCTAAGGAGTGGAGGTTATAAAGTACTAATGTTATTAGCATTACAATGAGAGAAATTTTTGGATGGGTAGCTCATATTTAAGAGGAATTGGGATGTGTAGATACGTTTATAGATGATATACATAAAATGGGCATTGTCACATGGGGATTGGCCACCAATGCATCATAAA
The DNA here is from genome assembly GCF_053477565.2 of Lygodium microphyllum. Lineage (NCBI taxonomy): Eukaryota > Viridiplantae > Streptophyta > Polypodiopsida > Schizaeales > Lygodiaceae > Lygodium > Lygodium microphyllum. Next base: position 116,912,340 of record NC_141149.1, on the reverse strand, counting down.
TAGGGTCTTGAAGACTATGGACAATATGTTGTCCACCATAGGCATGTTGGGGAAAATTTACCATAAATTTTGATGGATTGCTCCAAATGGGGCATGTCACATATCAAAATGGAGCCTATGATGAGTACTTTTGGGCCATGTATGAAGCTCTTGGCTATAGTTGATGTAGGTACAAACCTCTTCTAAAATAGAGTGTTGTTTGCATGTAGACTAGGGTCAAAATAGGGCATATCCAATTAGTCTTCAACTCATTGGGCCTCTCTTAAGTGGAGAAACTTTTCTAAAATGATGGCTATTAACCTAAAGGCTTCTTCAAGGGATAGGCCTTGCCATTTCATGAGGTATTCTTTGATGGATCGAGACCTCAAATGCTTATCTTGTTGCCCAATGATTGCCTTAGGGGTATACTGAATGATGCCTTTTTCGTCTATAGGGGGTAACTCCTCCCCACATAGTCCACTAAGATGCTAATGAAAGGCTTCAACTAGTTGACATAAAACATGTTGTGAAACTTGGTTGAGGAGGGGAGTTCTAAGCAATAAGCCAAGTCACCAACTCTCTTTATGATTTGATATGGGCCATAGAACTTATAGGCTAGCTTGTTCCTGTTGCCATCCTTGAGAGTGGAGTGACATGACTTCGACACTTTTAAATAGACCAAGTCTCCCTCTTGGAACTCCATGTGGCTTCTCCTCTCATCCAAACAAAGCTTCACATGATCTTGTGCTTTCCAAAGATTCACCTTACATTGCTGAACTAGGGCATGCATGCACTTTAAATCCTCTTTGCTTTGAGGTTTTATCTTGTCATTGAATAGGACCATAGGGAGGGGAACCTTATACCCATATAGTTCCTAAACAAGAGAAACCCCAATACTATAATGAGTGGAGTTGTTGTATGCAAACTTAGCCAAATGGAGCCACGCATCCCAACTATGTTGTATATCATGGTTGGCAAAAGTGCCTCAAATAGTCTCAAGTCATTTATTGACCCTCTCAGTTTAGCCATTAGTCTGGGGGTGGTATATTGTGGATGGAGCAAGCTTGGTACCCATAGATGTGAAAATAGCCTTTCAAAAGTTACTCATAAACTTATTATCCTTGTCATGCACTATGACATGTGGTAACCCATGTAATTTAAATACATGCTCCATAATTTGAGTGGGCACATGAGATGTGGTATACTGAGTCTAACTAGGGATAAAGTGGGAAGCTTTAGTGAGCCTCTCTACTATCACATATATGCTATTCCATCCTTTTTTATTGTGGGTAGACTTGTAATAAAGTCCATGATGATGTGCATTCGTTTCCCTTTAGGGATAGGCAAAGGCTATAATAAACCAACTAGTCTAAGAGTGTTGTCCTTGTTCTATTGGTATGGAACACATCTAGACACAAAATCCTTAACTTTCTCTATAGGCCCTTCTAGTGAAAGCTTTTGGAAATCCTATCATGTGTCTTGAAGACACCCAAGTGACCATTAGTGGGGGCAAGAATGAATCTCTTCCATGATCTTCTATGTGAAGGGAGAAGTGTAAATCTTGCCATGTGACCCTATGAGTGAATTCTTAACCTAACACTGGGAGTTTTCTTTTATTACCCCATGCTATAATTTTTGAAATATGTGGCTAATTCTTCATTCAGCAAAAGTAGGTATCTTGGAGCTCCTCAATCCAATCACTATGCAACTCCGATATGGATGACACTCTGCATACCCACATTTGTGATACTAAATTAGCCACTACATTGTCTTTTCCCCTAGTGTGAGAGATGTCAAAATCATAATTTTGCAAAGTTTCCACTCAACTCCTTTTCTTAGGAGTCAAAGTAGATGAGTTTAGAAATATTGGAAGACTCGATGGTCACTCTTTACCCTAAACGAGTTGCCATAGAGATAATGCTGCCATTTCTTAACAGCATAAAAGATTGCCAATATCTCATGGTCATAAACATTCATATTCATTTCCTTGTCATCAACCTTATGGCTCTCAAAATCAATCACACCATGTTCTTGTAGAAAAATAGCACCTATACCTTTGCCATTAGCATTACACGGAATGGTGAACTCTATTGAGAAGCTAGGGCATACGAGGGCAAGGGTTGAAGTAAGAATTTCCTTTAGTTTATTAAAGTTGTGATGAGCTATAACATCCCAAAAAAAGATTCCTTCTTTAGTTGATCTATCAAGGGTGCTACAATTGTGGCATAATGCTTGACGAATCTTCTATACAATGATGATAGACCAAGGAAACCATGTAAGGAAGTGGTATATGGAGGGTGTGGGCTAGTCCTTTACACATTGCAGCTTTTTTGGGGTTAGCCTATATGCCATTTTTTCTCACAATGTGCCCTAAGTACTCCATTGATGTTTGCATAAATACACACTTGCTCTCTTTACTAACAAGTAAGCTATGCTCTCTTAAGACATCAAACACCCTTCTAATATGTGCCGAGTGCTCTTCTCGTGACTTGCTATAAATAAGAATGTCATTATAAAATACGAGCATAAACTTGAAAAGGAAGGGGCAAAAGATTTTATTCATGAGGCTTTGGAATGTGCTCGGTGAATTTGTCAAACCAAAAGGCATCACTAAGAAATAACAAAGGCTGCATTCAATCCTCCTAAATGTTATTTTTGTGCTATCACCCTCTCTTGTGCATATCTTATGATAGCTGTAAACGCCCCGAACAACGTAGTATGCTTAACAATTATGATATTTGCTTGTTTTCAAGATTTAATAGAAAAGAGAATGAACACTTAAAGCTGAAAATGAAAATTACTCACAAAATTATAGCCATAAAAATGTAAAAGTAATGGAGACAAGATTGAGGGTTGAAGATAGGCAACCCCCCCCGAAGGAATGTATTTCTGCTCAACCCAAGTCCCTTAGGGAAGAGCTCAGTTACAATCAACCTGAGAGTGAGAAGAAGTAATTCTCACTCTCACAAGATCATGCAAAGATGTACAAACACACATGCATTATCTATTATGCAATGATAAGAACTGATTTCTTTATAGTATGAGAGAAGAAAAAGGGGAATTCAGCCTTTCTCCATCGTTGATCAGCAGTACAGGGATAGAGCTTGCTTCTTGTAGCTAAAATGGAAGAAAGAGCTCAAGAAGGAGGTGCTGTAATGAATTTACAGGCTTGCTGTCTTGTAAAACAGCAGTGATAGAAGAGGGAATATGGAGGAATTTGATAATGGAGAAGTGGGGGATGATGATGGGGATGGATGGGGCCAGTTTCTGGCTATCTGTGGGTGCTGTACATGAGTTTACAGCAAAGAAAAATGATGCTCAATGAAGAAAAACGAGCTCTTATTTATAGGAGAGGGGAGAGCTAGTATAAAAGGGGAAAGTGGAGTAGCACAAGACAAGTGTCTAGCCACATGTCATGAGATGTGACAAGTGGTGGGACACTTGGAAACTTGTGTGACAAGTGTCTTGACACTTGTCTCTTCTTTATGGCCTTCCTTTTTGGGTTGAATACTGTCAAGAATAAAAACAACCAAATTTAGTAAGCACAGTCAGAGTACAGAACTTACTATTTTTAGAATGACATCCCTATTTTTTAGGACTAGCATTTTTAGGCTAATTCTAGGCTCCTAAAATTTAGGGACCTCCTAAAATTTAGGGATCTCCTAGAATTTAGGGACCCCCCAATATGGGTATCATATGAAAGCTTTTTCCGTGTACATCGCAAAAATGGTATCCGAATCTTCATGTGACTTTCCTATGCAAAGAAATGTGCATTTCAAGCTTTCAGCCCACACATGCACATTATACAAGCATTTCATGATCATGCCATCTTGTTGATTGTAACTGTCTGTTCTGGTGGATCTAGCCCACACTTCAAGGCATCAATCCTTTCTGTGTGCGAGTCTAACCCTGATATATGTGAGTTCTAGTCACACGCGCCCAATCGGGTCATATAGGTGGAAGTGTGAACTATCTTTTCTCTAACCCACCATGTGGGTCCACCATAACCTGTGACCACTCATCAGTGGCCAGCTCCAATGCACTTTTCTTTATATCTAATTAGTGCAAAGGAAATAAATTTAATAAATCATTATATAGATAAATTAATGAAAAAGGATACAAATTCTGTTTCTATAGAGTTGTGACAGCCCTCTGGCTTTTATTCAGCTGTTCTCAGCTGAAAATCTTCTTGATATTGTTGTAGAATATTTGGGTAATCCTTCATGAATTTTTCATCTACCCACTGTGCATCTGTGGTGGGTAGATTCTTGAATTTTAGCAAGAATTTTCGTGTCACAAGGCCACTTCTCGTGGTTCGATCCTTGAGAAACAAAATCTTTTCAGGTTCCAAGAGTTGCTCTGTTTCTTCAACTTCTGGGGGATCTTCAGTAATGGGTTCCTTTGGTTCTGGTCCTATGTAAGGTTTTAGCAAACTTACATGAAAAGCATTGTGTATTTTCCAATGAGTAGGAAGCTCAAGTCGATAAGAAACTTCATTTATTTTCTCAATCACTTTGAAGGGTCCAAAGTATCTACTGGAGAGCTTTGGAAAAGATGAATTTTGACTAGAACCTTGTTTGAGCCTGCTTTTATCAAACTTTAGCAAGACATATTGACCTTTTTCAAAAGCCAAAGGTCTTCTTCGTTTATCTGCTTGCTTCTTTTGTCGCTCTTGCGCAACTCTGATAGTGGCTCGAACTTGATCCATTGTTGTTTTTAAATCTGAAGCAAACTCATCAGCAGCAAAAATCTTATCTTTAGTGCGAATAATTGGAGGAGGAATCACTTTACCCTATACTATTTCATTTGGAGCTTTCCCTGTGGATGAGTGCACTGTATTGTTGTAAGCAAACTCCAATAATGGAAGATATTTCTCCCATTGTGACTTATGTTCACTAACATAAGCTTTCAACATATCCAAAAGAGTGAGATTCATCACCTCTGTTTGGCCGTCAGTTTGAGGATGAAAAGTTGAGGAGAACTTTAAAGTGGTTCCCAAATTCTCAAATAAAGCACGCCAAAAGTTACTTGTGAATTTGGAGTCTCTATCTGAAATGATCTCAGAAGGCATACCATGTAATCTGAAGATATATTGAATGAAAAGTCTTGCAGCTTGTGCGGATTTCAATGTTTTATGACATGGAATAAAATGTGATTGTTTGCTGAATCTATCAATTATGACCCAAATCATATCATGACCTTGAGGTGTTCTTGGAATACCTGAGATGAAATCCATTGTGATAGATTCCCATAGATCTTTGGGCACTGGAAGAGGTTGCAACAATCCTGGAATCTTCTGCCTATCATATTTGGATTTTTGGCATACTAGACAAGCCTCAATGAAGTTATGTGTATCTTTTCGTAATGTTGGCCAATAAAAGTAGCGCTCAATTGCACTTAGAGTGGCTACCCTCCCTCTATGCCCTGCATAAGGGGGTTCATGACTTTCTTTAAGCACCTTTTGTCGAACAGGAAGAGTGACACAAAGGCGATTGTTCATGAGAAGGTAACCATCTTTGATGGAATAATCTGGATGAGAACCTCCTTGCCGTAAATTTGACCAAATTGCTGCAAAATCAGTATCTTCATCATAAGTATTCTTCATCGTTTGAAAATCGTCATGATGAGCCACTGTAATAGTTGCAATGCGAGGCACTCTAGAAAGTGCATCAGCAACTACATTTTGTTTCCCTGGAGTGTACATAATTTGAAAATGAAACATAGACAAGAAATTTTCCCATCTTGCATGTTTCTCCTGCAAATGCTTTTGAGTCTTGAAATACTTCAAGCTTTGATGATCGGTTTTAATAAGGAATTCATTGCCTAAAAGATAATGTTTCCATATCTTTAAAGCATGAACCACTACTAAGAGCTCCTTTTCATAAATGTCATACCTTTTCTCCACATCATTTAGACGGCGGCTTTCAAAGGCTACGGCATGGCCTTCTTGATTTAGCACTGCACCAATACAATCACCGCAAGCATCTGCTTCCACCACAAATGGTTTTACCAGATCTGGAATTATAAGAACAGGTCCAGAAGTAAGAGCTGTTTTCAGCCTTGTGAAGGCTGTCTTCTCTTTTTCCTTCCATTGGAAAGAGATCTTCTTCTTTGTAAGGTCATGAAGTGGAGAAGCCATATGTGCAAAATGCTTGATGAAGCGGCGGTAATAAGAACATAAGCCAAGAAACGATCGCACCTCATGTACATCACGAAGATGAGGCCATTCTTGGATTATCCTGATCTTTTCAGGATCCATCTGAATCCCTTCAAAAGAGATGACATGCCCAAGGTAATTTATTTTATGCATGAAAAATTCACTCTTTTTACCATTTACCAAGAGTTGATTTTGTTGTAGTAATTGTAGAACAATTTCCAAGTGTTGATGATGCTCCTCTTCATTCTTTCTAAAGACAAGAATATCATCAAAGAAAGTACCGACATATTGTCGATGCTCTCTAAAGATGCGCTCCATCATTCGATTAAAGGTGGCTGGTGCATTGGTTAATCCGAAAGGAACCACCAAGAATTCATAAAGACCGTATGAAGTGCGGAAAGCAGTTTTGTGTACATCTTGTGGTATTACCCTAATTTGATGATAACCACTCTTTAAATCAATGCGGCTGAAAACCTTTGAGCCTCCTAGACGATCCAAAATGTCGTCAATTCTGGGAATAGGAAACCGATTCTTCACAGTGATTTTGTTGAGGGCTCGATAATCAATGCACATCCTGAATGTGCCATCTTTCTTTTGAACAAGAAGAACCGGTGAACAAAATGGTGAGCTACTTGGCCTAATTAGCCCACGGTTGAGTAGGTCTTTGACTTGCTTTCTGATTTCTTCTTGTTGAGGACGGCTCACACGGTATGGTGCTATATTAGGAGGAGAACTGCCCGGGATAATATCAATATGATGGTCTTCTGGCCTTTCTGGGGGAAGCTGATAAGGAAGATCTTCCAAAAAACAATCTTTATACTTTTCCAAGAGCTGAAGTTGCTCTTGGTTTTCAGCATTCATATTATATTTTACATCAGTGACATAAAGCAGACAACATTGAACACAATCCTTAATTGCTCTAGAGACTTGCATATGGCTTACCATAGGTATGGTGTCTCCAGAAACTCCAGCTTGGATCTCGTACTTCTTGCCTTTGTTGGTTAGTTCTACCTTCTTTTTCTGAGAGAAGATGGTTGAATCTATTCTATGATTCCAAGGCATGCCAAGAATCACATCGCAACCATCAAGGTCTCCGATACAGAAGGTATCTTCGTCACTGTAGCCTTGAATTTGAAACTTGAGCTTGCCAATGTAGGGTATCACAGTCTTCATTGTGTCACCTTGCAACTGTCCCCAAGCTTTTAATAATTTGCGCGTCTCTGGAGTGTGAGTTGTGTTTGCAACTACATCACTGATAGCATTGATTTTCACTGGCGACTTAGGCTTGTTGTCAGAAACCTTGCTTTGTCCCTTGTTTGGACATTGCTTCGCTATGTGGCCTGTTTGTCCACATTTAAAGCACTTCCCTTCTTTCATGAAGCGTTGCTTTTCTTCTTCGGAAAATTGCTTTGCTTGTGGGTATAGATTGGAGCGAAATTGAGGAGCATTAGGAGGTGCATAGGGCTTCATCTTCTTTTGATTTGATGGCTGCTTTTGCCACTGTTTTTGTCCTTCATTTGGGGCTGAATACTCCTCATCATCAGCTACTCTCTTCTTATCATTCTTTTGGAATGATTTGTTGCCATTGTGCTCCATTTCCCATGTCTCAGCATGGTCAATGAGTTCCCTGAGACTAGAACAATGATAATGATTAAGAGCAGTACGAAGTTTAAAATGCAAACCTCCTTGAAACTTCCTAAGCTTTTCCGAACTCCTGATCTTCTTGAAATGTTGGACCTTCAAAAGTAGCTCCCAAAATCTCTTGGTATAGTCACCAAGTGACTCATTTTTCCTTTGCCAAAGCCGATCCCATTCCATTTTTACATCTCTTTTGAAATGAACAGGAAGAAATTGGCTTTGTATCAGGCGAACAAAGGACCGCCATGATTTTGGGGCAGCATGATCATATTCCAACCCCGTCCACCAAGTATGGGCTAAGTCGGTTAAATGTAAAGCTGCAAACTTAATCTTTTCGTTTTCTTTATACTTGTCACGACCATACAAAATTTGAAATTGACGAATAAACTTCAGAAGAAGATCAGGATTTCGGGAACCATCATACATACTGAACTTGATCTTCTTTTCAAGTTGAGATAGTGACTTAGTCTTCTTCTTCTTCTTATGCCTTCGTCCATGCTCGGATATTGAGGTTGAAGATGATGAAGTGCTTGATGGGGATGAAGATGGAGACGAGGGTGAAGAATGTCGACGCCTTTGACGATGATGAGGTCTTCCACGAGAAGGGTGTGACTCTTCATTACTAGAAGAGGATCCATCAGAATAGGCGCCAGATGACTTTGAAGAAGAGGATGAGCTTCGACGCGATCTCTTTCTTTGTCTTGAAGTAGAATGGGACTGCCTCTTAGAAGTAGTTGGACTTCTTGATCGGCTCCTTTCATTGGTATGGCTTTGTCTCCTTGAAGTAGATGGGCTTCTTTCCTTCAATTCTTTGGGATTCTCAACTTTTTCTAGTTTGAGAAGTTGCTCACGAATTTGCTGATTCTCCTCTCTAAGACTTTGAATGGCTTGAAGGATAGCACTCGATTGATCCATTGAGACTAAAGAAAAAAAAATATGCTCACGCACTCAATGCAAGGGCTGAAAACAAACAAACTTATAGTTGTAAGCACTACCAGTGTTGGGGGTGAGGACCGAGCCAAAGCTCTGATACCACTGTAAACGCCCCGAACAACGTAGTATGCTTAACAATTATGATATTTGCTTGTTTTCGAGATTTAATAGAAAAGAGAATGAACACTTAAAGCTGAAAATGAAAATTACTCACAAAATTACAGCCATAAAAATGTAAAAGTAATGGAGACAAGATTGAGGGTTGAAGATGGGCAACCCCCCCCCCCCCCCCGAAGGAATGTATTTCTGCTCAACCCAAGTCCCTTAGGGAAGAGCTCAGTTACAATCAACCTGAGAGTGAGAAGAAGTAATTCTCACTCTCACAAGATCATGCAAAGATGTACAAACACACATGCATTATCTATTATGCAATGATAAGAACTGATTTCTTTATAGTATGAGAGAAGAAAAAGGGGAATTCAGCCTTTCTCCATCGTTGATCAGCAGTACAGGGATAGAGCTTGCTTCTTGTAGCTAAAATGGAAGAAAGAGCTCAAGAAGGAGGTGCTGTAATGAATTTACAGGCTTGCTGTCTTGTAAAACAGCAGTGATAGAAGAGGGAATATGGAGGAATTTGATAATGGAGAAGTGGGGGATGATGATGGGGATGGATGGGGCCAGTTTCTGGCTATCTGTGGGTGCTGTACATGAGTTTACAGCAAAGAAAAATGATGCTCAATGAAGAAAAACGAGCTCTTATTTATAGGAGAGGGGAGAGCTAGTACAAAAGGGGAAAGTGGAGTAGCACAAGACAAGTGTCCAGCCACATGTCATGAGATGTGACAAGTGGTGGGACACTTGGAAACTTGTGTGACAAGTGTCTTGACACTTGTCTCTTCTTTATGGCCTTCCTTTTTGGGTTGAATACTGTCAAGAATAGAAACAACCAAATTTAGTAAGCACAGTCAGAGTACAGAGCTTACTATTTTTAGAATGACATCCCTATTTTTTAGGACTAGCATTTTTAGGCTAATTCGAGGCTCCTAAAATTTAGGGACCTCCTAAAATTTAGGGATCTCCTAGAATTTAGGGATCTCCTAGAATTTAGGGACCCCCCAATATGGGTATCATATGAAACCTTTTTCCGTGTACATCGCAAAAATGGTATCCGAATCTTCATGTGACTTTCCTATGCAAAGAAATGTGCATTTCAAGCTTTCAGCCCACACATGCACATTATACAAGCATTTCATGATCATGCCATCTTGTTGATTGTAACTGTCTGTTCTGGTGGATCTAGCCCACACTTCAAGGCATCAATCCTTTCTGTGTGCGAGTCTAACCCTGATATGCGTGAGTTCTAGTCACAGGCGCCCAATCGGGTCATATAGGTGGAAGTGTGAACTATCTTTTCTCTAACCCACCGTGTGGGTCCACCATAACCTGTGACCACTCATCAGTGGCCAGCTCCAATGCACTTTTCTTTATATCTAATTAGTGCAAAGGAAATAAATTTAATAAATCATTATATAGATAAATTAATGAAAAATGATACAAATTCTGTTTCTATAGAGTTGTGACAATAGCCAAATCTCAAATCAATCTTAGTAAAGAATTGTGTGCCTTTTAGCTCGTCAAGCAAGTCATCAATCCTATGGATAGGACACTAGTTTGTGACTATAATCTTGTTCAAGTCTTTGTAGTCCATGCACATGTGGAAAGACCCATATTTCTTCTTAACCTATGGGACTGGGGATGCATGAGGGAAAGAACTTAGCTCAATAAACCCCATCTTAAGAAACTCTTTGACATGATTTGCAACTTATTCGTGCTTGCACTTTGAGAGTTTGTAAGGGGGTTTGTCTAGTGTCTTAGAACGAGGCTCTAGATCAATAGGTTGATCTACCTATCTCTTAGGAGGGAGGGGATGAAGGCATCTTAAACAAATCTTTATACCCTTCAAGAAAGGTTTTCAATGCTTAATTTTGAGTCACATTCAAGGACTAATCTAGGGTCTCTTTATTCAAGTGGAAAAAAAATATATATGTGAGTATTTCTTAAACTCCCCTTTGTGTTGCTTTGCTATAATAAGCTGAAAATATGCACTCCTTGTTAACAGATGAGTTGTCTCTCTATGAGAAACTCCATATACAACTAAGAGAAATCCATAGCAATTTTATCCAAGTATGTCAACCATTCATATCCCAAGACAACATCAATGGGGCCCATATCTACTGCAATTAGATCTACTGCAATTAGATCAAGTAATGCCACATAGTTTTCAGCCAAGCATAGGGGTGTTGTAATTTTGTGGGAAAAATTTTCAACCTATCAATGGCTAATTTATTGACAAAACTATGTGTGCTACCACAGTCCACCAAAATAAATACATGCGTGTAAGAACAAGCCTATCATGGAGGCCATTGGGACCTTTTGCCCATAAAAACCTTATCGTTTATACATACCATGTTGCACATTTATACCCTAGTGCCCATTATAACCATGGTACCCATGAGTTTCATGTTGTCCATTAATGCCATACTATCCATGATTTCCATGCTAGCCCATTAATACCATACTATCCATGATTTGATTGAGTTGCATGATTACCTTTGGGTCTTCTAGGAGGGAAAGTGGGAGGGCTTCTACCAATGGTGGGGAGGGATCTCATTAGAGGGTTGACTGCATGGATGACAAGAGAGCTCAAAAACATTTCTATGGGAGAGATCACCCACCTCATAAGTGCTAGATAAAATACCCCTAGCTCTAATGATGCGTTATGGGCCATATATTTGCTCCAATGGTGGAGACTTTCATGCTTCAAACTTAGACTCATTTGCCTACTCTTGCATCAGAGTGGTGGCTAATTGAGCAATAAGAGTGGTGAGCTACTCCAATTTTTGTTGAGTGTGGGAGTTAGAGAGGGCCATTTGTTCAATTGCTTGATCAATCTTAGAGAGCATTTGATGATGGTTGGCAACCATGTCATTGTATCTCTCCATGTGGTAAAGTTCATGTTCACATAGTGTGTGATTAAGCATGCTCTAGGGGTCTGTATCTAGCACTTCTTTTTACATTTCATCCTTATAGTCTTGGGTTGAGCTAAGTTCATCATTCATTTATGCTCAAGAGTCTCTAATCTCCCTCTAGACCTCATCATGGGCCTTTCCTTTGCCTCTAGGCCCTGCCATTTTAGTGCAATCCACAGGACCTTACTGCACAAAAGTAGGTGCAACTTTCAACTCATAACACTGAATTGAGAAATTTTTTATTTAAATTAAAGGGGACAATTCCCCTCATGCTACTACTTCCATTTTCTCCATCTCTATGGATACATGGATAGACTCTAGGAGCCCTAAAACACTACACATTCAAGGAAAAACTAGTGGAAAGTATGTATTTATCTTGGTGGACAATGGTAGCACACAGTTTTATCAATAAATTAACCCATTAATAGGCTAAAATATTTTCCTTCAGAATTATAGCACCCCCTCAAGAATCAAGTGGCACATAGTGACGAAGAAATCAGCACACATGTATGCTCAATGGTTCCCCTATACTTAGTTGAAAATTGTGTGGCATCAATTGATCTAATTGCACTAGACATAGGCCCTATACGATAATGTCTTGGGTTGTGAGACTGACCAAAACACTTGGATAAAATTGCTATGGACTTCTCTCAGTTGGATTTTGTCATGGAGGAACATCTAATTCGTTTACAGGAGTCCAAATTTTAAGCTTATTACAACAAAGCAACTCAAACTAGAGTTTAAGAAATGCTCACATATATTTGTTTTATACTTGAATAAAGAGACCCTAGATTAGTCCTAAAGAGCAGAAAGATTTGTTTGAGATGCCTTCAGTCCTCTCCCTCCTATGAGACAAGTAGATCACCCCATTTATCTAGAGTCTCATTCTATACCAGTGAACAAATCCCCTTACATACTCTCAAAGTGTGAACCCGGGGAAGTTGCAAAGCAAGTCAAAGAGTTGCTTGAGATGGGGTTTATTGAACCAATTCTTCCCCTCATGCATCCCTAGTCTTGTTAGTCAAGAAGAAAGATGGCTCTTTCCGCATGTGCATCAACTGAGAGACTTGAATAAGATTACAGTCAAGAACTCGTTTCCTATCCCCAGGATTGATGACTGGCTTAATGAGTCAAAAAGGGGCATAACAATTTACTGATATTGATTTGAGATCTGGCTATTATCGAATATGCATGAGAGAGGGTGATGGGGTAAAAACATCATTAAAGACTAATCACGGCCTTTATTATTTCTTAGTGATGCCTTTCGAATTGACAAATGTCTTGAAGCCTCATGAATAAATTCTTACACCCGCTTCCTTTTGAAGTTTGTGCTTATATTTTTTAATGACATTCTTACTTACAACAAGTCATGGGAAGAGCACTTGGCACATGCCAAATGGGTGTTTGTTTTCTTGAGAGAGCGTAGGATAGCTTTTAAAGAGAGTAAGTGTATATTCATGTAGACATCAGTGGAGTAGTTGGGGCACATTATGAGCAAAAATGGCATAAAAGATGCTCCCAAAATAGTACAATGTGTAAGGGACTAGCCCACACCCTCCAATACCACTTGCTTATGTGGTTTCTTTACTCTATCCTCATTTTATAGGAGATTCATTAGTTGTGGAATATTTTCTCGAGTAGTTTTATGGTGGACAACATGCTATCCTCGTAGTCTTCAAGGCTCCATTTATGATGAATTGGTGGGCTACTCCCCATGCATTAATGCCCATTTCATGTATATCATCTATATATGTATCCATATACCCTACTTCCTCTTAGATATAAACTACCTATCCAAAAATTTATCTCATTGTAATGCTGATTAGAGTAGTACTCTGTAGCCCCTACTCCTTAGCCATTGTAGTAAGTCCCTCTCATTGCTTCCTTATTTTTTAGGACAAAAACCTTTGGCGTCGAGATGGAGTGTAAAGAGTGAGATCGCATGAGAACCATAGATAAGTATCTAGTTGCACTGACTAGGGTATAACAAGTGTAAGAGACCTAGTTTAAGACATCCAATAATTAACAAAGAACTGTCTCTTCACCTTTATCAAGCTTCCATGGGTTCCATTTTGAGAAGAGAGAAAATGTTGACAAATAAGTACCACAACAAAACCAAGTTTGTGACCCACTACTTAGACTTGAAGTGAAGTGTGTATGTATCAGGATAGTGTGCAACTCATGAGTAGTGAGAGGATGTTATGGGATATTATATATATATATATATATATATATATATATATATATATATATATATATATATATATATATGGAGAGAGAGAGAGAGAGAGAGAGAGGATATAAGATGTTTTTGGTGGGTACACTTATTACATGTATTCTTCATTATCTTCACTTATATGCCATTGTGTAATATGTACACATACAGGAGGTACCTATCTAGCCTTTGGCTCTTGGCCTTTACCCAAAAAATTCTCCCACTTAAAGGTCAATTCTCCTTTAAGAGAGGGTAGCTAGTGAAGATACGATCTACTTCCCATCAACACTCTATGGTGCACAAGGTGCTCAGAATATTTATTTTTGGTAACTTTTCTATTCATGATATTTGCTAAAAATGAAATGTCATATTCATATCCATGAACTAATTGTTTTACACGACGATGGTAGCACTCTTGACTTTATTTCTAATAAGGTAGTTAGGAAATTAAACTTCACTATTGTTCCATCTACATATAAAATCAAAGCTACATTTTTAGGGACATGCTATAATGAAACGAAAGAAGTGCATATGCTTGAAATTAAAATTTGACCATATCATGAAAATTGTAAATTTTTTGTTGCACCTTTACAGTCTATAGATGTGATCTTAGGCATGCCATGGAGACATCAATTTAATCTTGATATTAACTATAATACTCACTCTATGCATATCCAACATTAGGTTGATCTCTTTTTCTAGAAGCATTAAATTAAATTGCATTGTTTCCATTAAGTAGCCATACATAAGCTAAACTTGCTCTTTGTAATAAGAAGTCAAAAGCATTTCTTGTGCTTATCAATGAAATAAAAGCTATTAAGTATGATTTAACTCCACAGCAACAAATTTGCCTTCATAAATTTTTTGATTTCTTTCCTTTGACTTGCCTATTCAAATACCACCTTCATGACCCAAGGATCACAAATAGATCTTATACCTAGTAGTCAACCTCCATGTAAAGCTCCTTATCTTCACATCCAAATAGAGCAAAAAGAAATTCAAAAACATGTATAGGAATGACTAAATTGAAACTTAATCACACCCATCACCTCTCCTTTTGGAGCATCTATTCTCCTTAGTCAAAGAAAAGAACCAAACTTATCATATATGTATTGATTACCGAGCTTTAAATAAGATCATTGTCAAAAATTGATACCCAATACCCCATATAGATTATCTCTTAGATAAACTTCAAGGTGCCACTATCTTTAGTAAAATTGATTTGAATTTGGCTATCACCGTGTTCGCATGACCTTGGTGAACATTTATAAACCTACCTTTCGAACCCAATTTGACCACTATGAGTTTTTAGTAATGCCTTTCGGCCTTACTTATGCCCCCACAACTTTTAGTAGAATGATGAACATAATATTTTTAAAATTTCAACATTGCGTTATGGTATTTGATGACATACTTATGTTCAGTAAATATGAAAAAGAGCATGAAGAGCATTTATCTTTAGTTTTTCGTTTGCTAAAACAAAATCATTTATATGATAGCCCAGAAAAGAGTGCATTTTTCCAATCTGAGATTGATATATTTGGGACATATTGTCTTTGCAAAGGGTATACAGGTCGACCCAAGAAAACTTGAAGCCATTAATACATGGCCTAAACCAGGAAATGTGCATGAACTTAAGTCATTTTTAGGTTTAGCAAGTTTCTACCTTAAGTTTGTTCCTAATTTTTCATTATTTGCTTTGCCTCTGACTTTGTTATTAAAGAAAGGACTTGTTTTTTGTTGGGGTGAAAGTCAACAACATTCTTTTGATTTGTTAAAACATACACTAACACATGCACCCATCTTACAACTTCCTGATTTTAATAGGTCATTTTTCTTAGACGTTATTGATGCTATTAGCTCCGGCATTGGTGCTGCATTAATGCAAGTTGATTATCCAATTGTATATTAAAACTCTCTAAATTAAAGTATAGTTCCTACTATCAAGAACTCTTGGCTA
The DNA here is from genome assembly GCF_053477565.2 of Lygodium microphyllum. Taxonomy (NCBI): domain Eukaryota; kingdom Viridiplantae; phylum Streptophyta; class Polypodiopsida; order Schizaeales; family Lygodiaceae; genus Lygodium; species Lygodium microphyllum. The sequence goes on along the minus strand of NC_141149.1, from coordinate 116,896,429 downwards.
TTGTGTATGCATTAAAAATATGGAAACTTTATTTAGTAGGTTTGAAATTCTTGATCAAAGCAAATCAACAAAGCTTAAAACATATTTTATCTCAACCACAAAATTTTGATAGACATATTTAATGGGCCTCTTTTAGTCAAGCTTTTCATCCTTTAATTCACTATCAACCTGGGAAAGAAAATATCGTGGTTGATTCTTTAAGTTGTAAACCTTCTGTGAATAATATTTATGTGCTTTCAACATCTTCTTTGGCTCCTATGAAAAATACTTATTTACATGATCTTGATTTTCATGATACTTGGCTACATTTATCACAAAACCAATGGATTCCTTTAAGTAATTTTTCTATCTCTAATGGATTACTTTTGTATGAAAAACTTTTATGTGTTACTCAACCTTTTTACAATTTTGTTCTTTAAGAAATCCATAATCCACCTTACATGGGTCACCATGGTATAATTTCTACTCTTCACAATTGACTGAAGACTTTCATTGGCCACATATGAATCATGATGTTTTTTCTTTTGTCTTTAAGTGTCTTATTCTCCAGCTAATTAAAAGATATCATGGTAAAAAAAATATGGGCTTTTAATACATTTAGCCATCCCTAATTGTCCTTGGGAGCAACTAAATTGCCATGAGTTTTATAACTGGTTTGCCAACCACTTCTTCTCAAAATAATATGCTTTTGGACTATAATTGATCATTTTCATAAACAAGCATATTTTATTGCATGCAAGAAAACTCTCACTACTTCACAAGCTGCTAATATTTTTCTTCAATGCATATTTGTACACCATGGTCTTCCTAAAGTAATTGTCTCTGATCACGATCCTTGTTTTTGTAATCATTTTTGGGTGACTTTGTTTTCTAATCTTGGTACTATAATTGATTTTAGTTCAGCTTGCCATATTGAAAATAATGGAGAAATCGAAGCTACCAATAGTACCATTCTTGACTAAATTTGTGTCTATACTATCTCTTCCCTAGGTACACAGGATCAACATTTACATCTACTACAATTTGCTTATAATAATACACCTCATACTACCACACATAAGATACCCTTTGAAATGATTTATGGTCGAAAAATGCCCACACCAGCTTCTCATTTAACTCAAAAAGTTCCATCTATGGATGATTGGATACATAATCACTCCACTATTTTTGACCTACCAATGGTACCATTCTTGATTTAATTCGTGCCTATACTATCTCTTCCCCAAACAAATGGGATCAACATTTACATCTACTACAATTTACTTATAATAATACAACTCATTTTGCCACACACAAGGCACCTTTTGAAATTATTTATGGTTGAAAATTGCCCACACCAACTTTTCATTTTACTTGGAAAGTTCCATATACTGATGATTGGATACATAATCATTCCACTATTTTTGACTAAGTTAAGAAATTGATTCCTAAGCCCAACAATCTTATGTTAAGCAAGCTAATAAGAAGCGTCGAGCCATGACTTTTAAAGAATGTGATTATGTATGGTTACGCATTGAGAAATGAAGATTACATAGTGTGGAAAAGAATCCTAATGTGAAACTTTCCCTTAGATTCTATGGACCATTTAAATTTATTCATTGTATCAATTCTAATGCTTTTAAACTAGACTTACCTACACATTGGAAATTTTATAATACATTCCACAGTAGTCTTCTACATCCCTTTAAAGGTTCCCTTCCTACCCATCTTGTCTATGACCACCTACCTTTGATTGAAGATGACCATGAAATTTTAATTCTTGACTCTATTATAGACATTGACTATATGAACACCCATATTGGTAATACATATCCTTGATATCTTGTAAAATCTCAAAATTATCCTGTCGGGGAAGCTCAATGGATGATTGCATGTGCTTTGCATGGCTATCCAAATTTGTTGACTCCACATTTAGCCAATAGCAATTGAGGATGATTGCTATCCCACCCCTAGGGTATGATGCTAGGAGGTACCTTTAGGAGGGGATGAGTGTCTTAAATGGTTCTCCCTTATGTGCATGTTGAAGGGATGAGCACCTTAAATGGTTCTCCTTCAGTGTGGGGCACCTTCTTAAGAGTATATGCATTTCTTCTTAAGCAGAAGGTCAATGGGGACACCTATCCTTTCTGGGCATGAAACTTGAAGGTGTAAAGATGGGTGAATCTGTTTGTCGGTGATGGAACAACATCCAATTGCAAGTGTTAACGTCCATGTGTTTTTATATTTAGTGGAATTTTAATTATCGATATTTTATGGTTAATTGTTTTAATTCAATTAATTATTTTACTAACAATAATTTTTTAAATTTGTGATAGTAGCTTATGTGTAAAGAAGATATGACAAATTGGATATGCGTGGCACGTGCAATTTCATCCAACAAATACTTTCTTATTTAGTATTTATTTAATAAGACACACCTCTGGTTAGCCTATGGCATGTGCACAACCATTTGTAATTATTTATTGATATGATAGATTTATTAGAGATTTTATGAAGATATTTCATAAATAATGGAGTGCTCTCAATGCCGAAGAGATATGCAACTAATAGCAGCCTCTAACTTAGTGAACTAAAACTCTTTTATCAAAAGAGTGATGTAAATGGCCTACTTTGGGCAAAACAAGATTCAACAAAAATATTATAAATACATATATGGAGAAGCAACCCACTCAATATGTGGGGGGAAAATTGTACCCAATGGTGCATCACCTTATTCTACTTTATTTTTTATTTTGTCTTCTTTAGTTTAATTTTGGCCCAAGTGAGTCACGCTATTAATTTTATAAGAAAAGAGTGAGAGGGAGAGCTTCAATCATTTGCTATGCGTCCATCTCGCATCCAATCTATGCAACATCATCAAACATGGCATATCATGTAATGAGCCCATTCCAAGTGATATATTCATCATGGGACATACAGCCCTGCCCATGACATCTATCCCCTACTTTAGTATTCATATTCCAATATTCAAAAAGGATAGAATTGCCTAGCCTCAACTATTCTTCTAGCTACCATCATTTTCTAGCTCTTAAGGCAAATGAGGTGGGCACATAATAGAGACTACAATGATGGTCTTCTTTTTAAATTCTATTTGGACAACAATGAATCCACCCTCATCATCTATCCTTACTAGAGAATGCTTTAAGATCCTCCTTATGAGTAATAAGACTCCTGCTTTATCTCTTACTTCAACTCATCCAAACACCTTAAATCCATGTAGGCTATTGCAACCCTAATGGCTTTCTTTTGTCTTCACAAGACATGATGTTGTCTATCGAATACAAATTTAAGATGTTCCAAGACAAGTTCTTAACTTAGGTGAAGAGGCCATGCTATTCTTCAATAAAAATCTCATCTTGTGGAGTAGCAAAAATATTGTGATCCAAAAGAAGCTTCATGCCCTTGTGACTTTGGCCTTATCTTACTTCTTAGTAACCTTTGTTTTCCCCTTATAAGAAGAAGGACTTTATTATCTTTTTGTCCCAAATGAAAGAAGCCACCTCCTCTTTGCCATGGCTTTGCCCAAAGCAACAACCTTCTATTTGCCAAGTTTGATGAATCCATTGATTTCTTCCTTAGTCCCCACCTATCGAGGTGAGCCTATTACTACATGTTAGCAATTTTTATCACTCTTTGGCAAGGTTAGGTTGCTAAGCGCCATTTCTAGCCATGATACACACCTTCCACTTCTGTTTTTGAGGGCAATCTCTTGCATAGTGACGTGCACCTTTGCATAAGTAGTAGGAATTCAGAAAGGGGGAATCTAGCCTCCATGTATAGCTTGATCCTATTAGCACTAAAGATGTCTATGGCCCTAGGGGGCCCATATGACTATTCCCTCCACAACATGCATGTCCACATCTCTAATCTCAAAGCAACATTGGAAACAGAAGGATTAACATGTAGCACATGGCCCAACACCTCTACAAAAGCTCGCACATCCCCATCCATCTAGTCAAGAAGGGAAAGGAAGGTAATCTAGACTAGAGGTTCATGCTACAGTATATCTTGTAGAGAGAAATCAACAAACCAAGGTATAGTATAAACCAAGTTACCTTTGTGACCAACGATGCTCTCTAGTATTCAATTGTACTCCTAAGGCCAAAAAGAACCCTTTGCTAATGAATCATAATGCTGTAGCGAGGCTCTTTCATGGTAGGTCTCATCAAACTAGCATTCAAATTTATATTCACATGGGGGCTTCCCCATGATGTAAAAAATAGGCTAGCATGAGATTAGTTTGATGCAACAATTGTGGAGCTTTGCTAGGGAGAAAGTGGTTGAGCCTCACAAGACCTTTTTTGCCAAATCTTTTATGAGAACTTTTTTTCCTCGGCTCTTTGTGTGCCCGTAGGCCACCTCACATGGGGTTCTTTGCTTCTTCATGATCACTAAGTCAAGCTTAGATAGCTCCATAGCATCATGAGAGCTCTTGTGTTCACCTTCTACTCTCCATTAGGCTTGTTAAGTGTAGACCATTTAGGATGGCTCTCCTCTTACATGAGCGTTTTGGGTGTTTTTTTTTTGGGGGGGGGGGGAGGGCTATGTGTCTTAGCTACTTGAGGTTCTTTAGTGCACTACTCTTGGTGTTAGAGCCTTGCCATGTACGTTAGTAGGTGCCATGTCCTCACTTCCTGCTCTTTCATACAAACCTTGCATTGACCCTTGCACCTCTCATGTTTGATGCATCCTTTGTTTGCTTTTGTTTTATTTTCTTTTATATTTTGATATTTTGACCCTTTTACTTCATATGTTTAAGGTCTTTCAAAAAATTTGCAATCATCATACAATAAACCTTGGTTTTTTGTTACACTAATCACCTATTACTTATTACTTATACATAAAGGAAGGAATAATAATTCTTGTCCATGTTAAATTCTTTATTATCCTTAGACATGACATGACCATAGCTTGGGTTTTGTTATATTATTTTCACAACTCAATTATTTTCTATTCCTTTGCCTTTGCTTTTTCATTCTCTGTCTTTTCCAAAATCCTTCATGGCCCCTTGGCAACCCAAAAAGAAAAAACTTGACTTGCGCAAGTGTTCCTTTAAAAAAAAGTGCGAGTGTCCTCTTGTATGAACATAATTTGATACAACATTGTTTCGTAATAGATAAAATATGAAACAAACCCACCAATTGAGGTAATTGAAGTGCTTTGATAATTTAACACATGGGAAGTAGCTCTTATGTAGCAACCATAATAACATCAAAGAGACCAACTCAAACATTTTAAAGAGAATGCTCAAAGGATCTCAATTGTCAACAATTGAAACAATGTGGATGGGTGGGGCCATACTAAGAACTTGACTAAAAGTGTGGTGTTCATGAAATCCAAGGTTTAGTGTCCAGTGAATTGCCGAATTTGAAAGAAAAACCTTGGAACTTTTAGAGAAAAAGATAGTTATATTATGACCCAAAAACTTACAAAGTCTAAGAAAAAACTTGCAAATTGTGTGAGGGTTCGTAGCTCCAAAACATGTTTTTTTAATGAACACTGCCTACAAGGTAAAGTTAGCCTGAATTTTTAAAGGAAATCAATGTTGAAGAATGTGCTACATGAGGCTGACTTCAATGGCAAGACTTCAAGAAAGTTAGTTTGCAGTGTGGCCTGTTCGTTGTGCTACCATGTGACCCACCCTTTGGCTCTAAGTGGTGCTTCTCCACATGAAGGACCCACTTCCTATCTAGAGAGAGGGTGGATAGGAGAGAGGATGATGTTAGCAAAAAGGACATTCATTGATACATGGGATGACATGACTCTCATCCTCTCCCACGAGTGACAGTGTCAAGTGAAGAAGCCAGAATCTAGAGGTCATGCAGACATCATGAATCATGGTCTCTCCCCCACACACTGCACACTGCACACACCCTCTCTATCTTTTCGGTTCTTTAATGTCTTATATTAAATAAATGTTTTAATGTTTTGTATTAAATTGGATGTTTTTCCTCTTTCCTGCCTGGCTGCCCCATTCATGTCGGATATCCTCCCCCCTTTGCCACAGCCTCTCACAACACAACAACACACAACCAATGTGCGAAGCAAGATCTGGGACAAATATAGTACCCTCTCATCATAGGACCCACCCCCAATTATCTCTCCTCTGCCAATTTAGCGGCTCTGCGTCTAACAGAGATTCAGACACATCATCATGTGAATGAAACCACTGTTTTCAGTCAGTCATCAGCCGATCACACCCACCTCCTTGTGCGCTTGTTTGCAAATTGTACCCCGACTCCAGAGAGAGAGAGAGAGAGAGAGAGAGAGAGAGAGCGCTAATGTATTTGCGATTTAGCCATGCTAGAAGTTCTATTTGACACTTTTTCTTTGCACAGAGAGGGACAGATACAGAGAGAGAGAAGGGTTTAGATCACGTGGATTAATAACAATTTATCTCTGCGCCCCTCGATTGGTCTATTCTCTTTGATGCACACAGAAAGAGAGACACTGGAATATAGAGCTCCGTTGCTCTGCCCAAAGAGAGAGAGAGAGAGAGAGAGAGAGAGAGGCAGGACTTCGATTCGATAGAATGGACGAACATTTTGTCCTTCAGCGCTTAATTCCATCTCTGATACAGAGAGAGAGAGAGAGAGAGAGAGAGAGAGCGTGCGTGCGTGCGTGCGTGTATTTGTCACTGTAGCTGAAGGCAAGAGAGAATCCACCCATCTTTAGAGGCTTTCCTTGAATTCCTTCTCTTGCTACTTTTGTCTGCCTCGGGAGTCGGCATCAAACCCACATAGCTTATGTAGTTAAATCTCAAAAGAAAGAATTTTGATGCCGATCATATTATTCTTTTCCCCCATTTTCTCTGAGCTGCTGTAGTAGCCTCTGGGTCTTTCAAAGCTGCCAGTTTTTTTTCTTTCTCTTTTGTTTTTTTGGTTTTGGGTTCGTGAAGCATGGACAGAGCATCAACCCCATTTGTTGGGCCAAAAATAAACAGGTAACTGTTAATGGTTTTCTTTTGCATAAGCCCGTGATGGCGTGATCAAACGGCAGGACCCATCATCACCATCATCATCATCATTATCACCCTCTTCGTTCCGTCTTTCTTAGCAATGATGGGTGCAGTATCTGCTGCTGGTTGCTCTGTTTCTCTCTCTCTCTCTCTCTCCTCACACGTACGCATGCCCGCCTCCACCTCCGGCCCCTGCAGGTCCTGCTTTCCGGGCAACCCTTCTCTTTTCTTAATCCAGATCTGCAGCTCTCGACTCATACGCCTCTAGCACGGCCCTATGCCTTTTCTGGGTCTGTTGGGCGATCGTGATTCTTGTCGTCCAACTTCAGCCAAGTTGATGGGCAGTTCTCTTTTGCAAGAATATTTGATGGGTTGCTCGCACTAGACAGACAGAGAGAGAGAGAGAGAGAGAGAGAGAGAGAGAGAGAGAGAGAGAGAGAGAGAGAGAGAGAGCAAGCAGGGCTTTTCATGGGGCTCTCTCCTGCTGCCATTAGCTGCAGGCCTGCCCCTTAGAGAACCTATAATAAAAAATCTTAATTTTTATTGAAGGATTGGCCGAGTAGGGATATGAAACAAGCTGAGCTCCCAGCTCTGCTCCGCTCATGCAGCAGACGCCTCTGTTCTCCCAATGTTTGCATTTGGATACCTGACCAGGAACTGAACAAAAGGGTGGGGCTCCCTCTCCGGCTTGGAAACACGGAATCAGTATAGGACGACAGCCACAAGCATGCAACTAGTCCGCCAATGTTCTCGTCCGACGATCTGTCAGGGTACTCTGCGAGCATGGGAGCTCCACTGCTGGTTTCTGACAACTCAATGAGGCTGTTTGAGCTTGGCTGTCGAAATGGAATTGCGGCTTGCGATCACCTGATGTGGGTACGTTACTGAAGAACCTTCAGCACATGTTTCTGGCTTGTCTAACAACAGGCTTAGGCTCACCAGTGCAGTACATGTGAACGTAGTCTAAGCTTATCTAACAATCCTTGACCTCTGATCTGCGTCTACTCCCATTTCTCCGTGCTGCCCTCCAAGCTCCTCACTCTCTGGGGCATCTGATTGGGCAGCTGTGCCAAGATGACTGGTCTGTGTACAGCTCCCTCTGAAATAAGCAAGGTCTTGTGTCTCATTTTTGGAGCTGTCAAATGCTATGCTTGGATCCTTTTTCTAGGGCACGCGTATCAATCTGGACGTGATCATTGCAGTGTCTTTGTTTTCACATCTTCTTTGCATTGTAAATAATGAACTTTCTGTTTAAACTCTTCGTTTATGATTATTATTCTGAGGGGGGTCTGCTGATTCTCAAAGCTATAATGTTATATGCAGTGATATTGCACAATTGATTTGACGACAGCAAATATGAAGAGTGTTTTACTATCGAGTAAGCGGACGAAGGCATATACAAAGACGAGGGCAGATGATGTATTTGCGTTGCCTGCTTTTCCTGAGGTAACAGCCACATTGAGAACAGACCTGCCTTATGAATCATGCAAGAAAACTAAAATGGAGCATAGCACTGAAGCAAATATGGATAGCGTGAAACAGACAATGTTGCAACACGAGTCGACTTTTAAGGAGCAGGCAAGTTAACTGTGATTTACTTAGCATTGCCAATGTGAATTTCCTTAATGGCCATTTGACTATATCTTAAGGTCTGTAATTTACAATTCCTTTTGTGCTTAATTTTCACCATTTCTATTATAATCAGGATAAAGGTTTTTTCGTTTTCTGTCCCTAACTTCCCTTTATCAGACAACAGTTTGAGGTAACACATTACAGGAGGCTTACAAGAGTCTGTTTTGTTGTACAGCTGCATGAATTGCACAGGCTCTACCAAGTGCAGAAACTCTTGATGGACCAATCAAGGAACAAGGACTCATTTGTTTGTGCATTTTCTTGCCCTCCATCTTCTAACAGCTCGCTTGTGTACAGTTCAGATTCTTACAAGCCAGGGGAAGGGCATGCCTGGATGCCTACTACCAAACCGAAGCCCATTTTCACTCACATTAAGCCCCCTAAATCAGAGCAAGCCTCTTCCTACCTGCACCAGATTCAGTCAAGCAGTTCCCAGGATTTTGTGCACCGTCCTGAGGAATCCATTTGTACAGTTAGTCAAAAAGTTGGCCGACGATTGTTTGACCTGGAACGGCCTGGCGAAGAGTATATGGATGTTGAAGCGGAGGAAGTGAAGCACACACATAGGCCTGGAAGCACTATAATGGAGTCTGCAGTAATCAGTAGTGGGCGAAATTCAGGCCAGAGCACTGTTTCAGTGGTAAACACTGACCCAAATCTAGGGAGGGTTCAAGCCATGGAGAAGAAGTTTAATGTTTGTACAGAAATTCACAAAGGTAACAGTAGAAACCCAGCAGAAAATACAGGACAGGTTCAGTTCTTACTTGATCGAACAGGTTACAGGGAACTGCCTTCCTTCCCTACAGGACCAGTTAAAGTGGATGGTAGTTCTCCACAAGTTCAGGGGCACACTTCCCAGCTCTTATCTACCAAGAGTCTGCTTGGAGGAATTTTAGGATTTGATCACGAAAACAAGTCAGGGAGCACCAGCCCATCATGGTTATACAGGAGAAATACTAGTGACTCCCGGGTATCAAGGAAGGATAGACAATTACTGGATCAGGAACCCACTAAGCATGATGGATCAGGAACATACGTTTCAAAAGCAACCCATTGGTTCCTTCAGGTTTGTCCTGTGCTTGATCTATACCATATACATCTTTCTAGGGAGGAGGAGGTAGCTTCCAAATTCGTATTTTGGAACCTGTATGTGCACTCCTGTATGTGCACTCTCAATATTGTTCCTGTCCATGAGAGAGAGAGAGAGAGAGAGAGAGAGAGAGAGAGAGAGAGAGAGAGAGAGGGGTAGGTTATGTCAAATTTAACTAGGGGTATGCAAGAAGTGTAAATATAACTTTCAAGTAAATAGGCTTCATGATTAAGTACTACTGCATGCTCCATTATGGTCATGATGGTGGGTGCATCCCTGCCATAGTCCTACTGCATTCCATGGCTTAAGGAACTTGGGAACGTGTTCCATAAGCATCATCATTGGTGCTCCACTTCCACAAGCATGCATTAATCATACGAGAGTGTCATGCAATGCTACATTGGAATATGTTTTGGGCCTTGTATCATCTTACGCTGCAAAGATTGTCAATAAGTTTTAGTGATGTGGCATCGCCAAATATATTTAGTACCATCATCCCTGTTATGAAAAAGAGTCTTTTTTCATGTATACTTTTCTGTTCTATGCACTATGATTCCTGGTCCCATTCCATGTACTCTGATTCTTGGTCGTGGTGGTGGGTTATACCATGATCAAAACATTGTGGATAATGAAAAGATTTTGAAGTTCATTTGGTGCCTTGTGCAGGGGAATTCTGCAGATTCAACGACAAGATTGCATGATCAATTTGTGCCTCAAAATTCACAAAAATATCAGGAAAAGCTTGATCTGAGTAGTAAGCTTGCCTTTCCTTCCGGAGCAACAGGAAGTTGTTCTAACTCCCTTAAGCCAGGTGATTCATGGTCTAGTAATCAGGCCTTTTTGCATCAAGAGAAAACAATATCACGAGGGTCGCAATCAAGTTCATGTTTTCCAATTGAAAGTGCAGCTCAATGCTTTCCTAAAATGCCCCAACATATTTCAAGTATGGCACCTGAGAAAACTTACACCAACGTTGATGGGAATAATGCATCATTGCTCCCACCATTGCTTACACCAGGATATGCACCTACACCCACAGTGAGTATGGAAACTCCTGCCAGGGAAACCATTTCTACACCAACAGCGTTTCGTCCTGGACTTGACTTGGGAAAAACTCATCATACATCAACATCTCAGTCATGGCTTCAGCAGAATAGTTTCTCCTCATTAATGCCACGATTATCACAATTGGATAATCTACATAAAGAACCAACTGTTGTTTCACGTGATAGGTCAATACACATGCTACTATCGAACGATGGACAGGTAACCAAAGCCGCAAATTCTATGGAGAATCTGAGGGGGGGTGCAAATGGCATGCTGTTGCCTACTGATGATATTAGTTATTCCAAAACCGACTGTACATTAGATTTGCTTTCAGAATCAGCTACTTTCAGATCTACACTACCTCCAACTAACCTACAGCTTACGTTGGGACCCAGTTTGGTAATTAATGGGGGAATTGAATCTCAGTTATCAGATACAGGTTCACATTTTGATAAGGATCATGAACTACCTTTTTTGGAAAATATCAAGTCTGAGAAGGGAATTGGCAATCCCTTTGAAAGTCGATGCCAGTTTCCATGCTCCAGTGCAGGAAGTAAAAGTGAGTCAACATGCAAAGCTCTCAAGGAAGAATATGGGACAGTAAGCCATGAGTTGAACTTAACTGCTAGCTTGAATGCTGCACATGCAGGAATGCTGCATGTGAGACAGTATGATCTGAACCAGGTTACCACGGAGGTGGTAAAGGAAGAATTTGTATCTTCTAAACCATCCACCAGAAGCACAGTGCTTCAACAAGCCAATAGGGAGAAAATTCCCTTGTGGTTTATGTCTAACTCAACGGAAGAACCACTAACAAAAGCCAAGAGTTCTGAGTCCAGGGATAACACAAAGAATCACAGCTCAATGGATGACTCAGCAATAGCAGCATCAGTCGCCCATCAAGTCATTGTAGGAGAGGCAGGTGTCTCTGGTGCAGATTGCCCTCCTTTTTGTCTGGGAGATGCAGATGGACAGCCCTTGGCAGGTAGAAGCTCTGAAAATTCAGTAGTCACAGGCTCAAAAAGGAAAGTGGCAGGCTCTCCATCCTTTGTAAGGTCAAGGAATGACTCAAACACAAGTAGCAGTGAAGCTTGTGATTCAGGAAATCCCAACAGAATTGAGGTTCCAACCTTGTCACCAACTGCAGATGTAAACAATCATGTCGAGAATAACTTTGAAGCTGCTAATGTTCATCAACAACATTCATCGACCGGATCAACTGTACTCAAAGTTTCAGGTGTCTTTAAAGGAGTTGTGGAAGGACATGATAGGGATCATGATGACTTGAGCAAGGCTAATGTCTCCATGAATGATGCAGCCAATGTCTTTGAGCACACTGATCAAGTTGTAGAGGTTTTGCTAAGCTTGGCTTCAGATTCTTTTCCAGAACCAGAAAAAAGAACCATTGCAGACCAAGCAATATGCACAAAAGAGAGATCACTTGAGTGGTTTGTTAATTTCATTCCTGGTAACATGAAATTGGAGACAGATCCCAGACCCATCAAATCTACTAGAAATGAAGCCTTTAACAGGCTTACTCCCGAAGAAGCAAAGAAAAATATCAGTGAGGACGTACAGGAGAAGATTGTGGCATCTGAAGAACTTGATGTGTTTGAGTCAGCCACATTGCTACTCACGGCTGTTAGCCCAGATACACAGATAGTAAGTACAAAGGTGGTGAAGGTGGGCCAGATAGCAGGGGAATGCCAGGCTTTTCCAAATCTTAGAAGATCTTCCAGGAGGCGGAGAATGGGTAGAGATTTTCAGAGAGATGTGATGCCAAGTGTGATTTCTGCCTCAAGACAAGACATTGCTGAGGATTTGCAGATCATTGAAGGACTAATACAATCAGCCACAGAGGTGATGGAAAAGCCTGCTTCTGCCCCTGTGAAAGAAAATGAGTGTCCTTTAAAGACAGCTTTGGGTGCAAAGAAAAAACAAGGAGGAACAAAAGGACGTGCCAATGGAGTGACAAAGTCCTGTCAAGTTGAGAACCAACGGCACGATATTTTGAGGATCTGTTCATGGGGTGAATCAACTCGCCGCAGATGCCTTAGACGTCAGCGGAGCAGGTGGGCATGTTTACCCTCCAGTTTGTAAAACTTCAAAGTTGTTAACAGGGCAATGTCTCTTTCAATTGGTCTGTGCTTACTGTCTCATATAACCAGTTATATAGTGAGCTATTGTACATTTTTCAATTGAGAAGCAGCAAAGCTTTTTCCAAATGGGAAGGGATCTGTCTACACATGCATTAGAGGCCCACGTTTTTACAAGTTTGTGCAAATAAAAATGCTCGAATGTGGAAACATGGGATTTTTTTGCTTGAGAGCTCTCGGGAAGATAATGTGGTTTTACCTCTGCAGTACTGTTTTATAAACTTGCTTACAAATGAGTGAGCAGCATGCTTATGCTGGCTGCATCTGTAATCCCAAGGAAGGTATTGGATGTTTAGTTTGCTGATGCATCCACGCATGCCAAGCAGATTACAATTGATGTTTTTTCAAGTGGAGTTACTAGTTAGTAATATGATTGGATTGAGAGAACAATTTAGGCATGCACTTCATTTTGTTGGATTTTTTTGGGAATGATTGGAGAGTGGTTAATCGTTAAAACAACATTGATCTTCCAACTTGTTCAACAATTTTATTGTCTACTTTGTGTAGCTACTGTTGGTGAGCATGAGCTTGCCAAATGCAGTTGATGCTGCTATATGGGTGCATTTTGTGTGACAATTGAGAGAGAGAGAGAGAGAGAGAGAGAGATTCTTCTGCTTCTTTGCCGTGACTTTTGCATTCCTCATATGATTTGATATAATATAACTACTCATTACGAGAGAGAGAGAGAGAGAGAGAGAGAGAGAGAGAGAGAGAGAGAGAGAGAGAGATTCATGTTGAATCTTGCTTGGCAATCACCATGCAGACCAGTATGGGATTTATGCTGAGTGAACTTGAGGCTTGACCAAAAATGAAAACATTGACGATTACAAGGAAAACAATGTTTCTTCTTTGGGGTGAAAAACAGATACATACAGCATAGTCAATTGAGATCATGAGTCATGTTGATGTGTGCAATAAATACTCAGTTATAGGAGAGTGATTGCACAGAGAGAGTATCTTCACGTGAAGCATTTCAGGTTACACACTCATGGGATATTTTTGTGTGTACTTGAAGATTATCAATAGTCTCTTCTTCTTTGCAGATTGGTCATCATTATTTGTATTTAGGGCTTTTAAACCTTGATTATGCAACCCATGTTTGAATTTGGATTGAAGACTCAAAAGTTTGGTTTACCTGTAGGATGTCAAGTTTAGGAACGGGATAAATCGTTTGCATGTACATTGAGCATATCTAGATGCCCTCCAATCCAGAACCCAATGGAGTGGGTGCTATCCTTGGCATGCGTAATGGCTAGAAGCCCATTATTGGTTGGGTGGTGGGTGTGGATCACTCTTTAGTCTAGAGAATGTAGAGATCTTTCTATTGCTTCAAGTAGTAAGGGAATTGCATTCACATGTTGTGAGATGCATCTTGAGGTATGTGAAGTCCGTTTTGTAACTTGGAATTTTCTATGAGATTGGGAGGCATCTGCACATCTATAGGGTTACATTGATGTTCATTGCGCTAGGAGTGTGTTAGGTATAAGGCCTACCAGTATTTTTATTCTCACATGGGCATGCTGTGGTCACTTGGAGCAACAAAATCAACATGGAATTACATTATTTAGTGCAAAGATATAGTACAAATGTATCGCTATGGCCTATGCATGATGTGGTTTGGCTACAGAAGTGGTTGATTTAGGTGAGTACATGGATGGAGAAGCCATGATATTTTGTGAAAACACGAACAAGATGTAGTTAGCAATGAGACTCATCTTTCATATAAGAACAAAGTGTATAGACTGCGCCACCATTTTGTGAGAGTGAAGGCCCTAGTAGCTAAAATTGGTTTGATTTGTATTAGCACAAGTACTAGATCATTGACATGTTTAGTAATGATTTGGGTGTTGTAAAACTATTAGATTTTAGTATATTATTTAGAGTGTAAGATATAGGACCCATCTTGAGAGTGTTAAGAAATCAAGCTTAATACATGTGAAGATCCAAGTCTCTGTTAATGTTTCTACACTTACGACACCAACATGGATGAGAGGCATTATTGTTGAGTATGAATTATGGATGCTATATGGTTATACCTACTAGTATATAGTTGGTATAGTTGTGGCACCCATTGTGGAGCAATTTTAATTTATTAGAAATGAGTCAATGGAGATGTGGTGACACTTTGTGTGAGCCACAATGTCAAGAAGAATAGAAACTGGTTTTGTGCTTTAAGGCAGGTAGGATTTGGAAGGATGTAGAAGCTAGGATTGGTGATGTTTTCCCTAGGAGAAGTGTTCTAGGTCTTTTCCCTATAACTACACTTGGAGCCAAGGCATAGGCCACTCTATGTATTTGAGGCTTGACAGCTAAAGATTGGAAACATATATATCATCATGGACAAGGATATGATAGCATGAAGTGTAAGAGAGTCGGTATATGAAATCCCATGGTAGGTGGATTCTTCTTGTTCTTGATTGCATGAATGTGCTGAGACAATGGACAAGAGTACTCTCTTCTCTGGCACATAAGATTGAAGACACCTTGCATTGAAGAGTGCGTCTTGTAATGTGTCCACCTTTCGGCTGTCCAAGCACAATTTAGCGGTCCATCAAGAAATGAATCTAAGCCTTGCTGCCTAGCACTCCCATGGAATGTTACGAGGTTTGTTGCCTAGGGTTTCCTGAGTCCGCCTCACAACGGAACGTTTACAACTAAACCCACTAGGGTCGACCTGAAATCTAAGTCCTTGGTGGTGTCAGGTCCCGGACATCCTACTTTACACAAATATACCCAAGCCAAAGTTGACCCATACCGCACTTGGTTCAAAGAGAATGGGAAACGAGAGGGTTGTGCTGCTCGACCTCTCTGCTTGTAGGGCATAGTCCCATTTCGGTCCCCTAAAAACGGCATGAATTGGGTTCTAACCTAGCACTATCTAAACGTCAAACGATGGTAAAGCCTTGTGAGAAGCCTCCTAGTTCTCTGGGACTACCCAACCATAGGAGAAACTCGTCTCGGCGGGGTTCTGGCCACTCGCTTTCCTTGATAGCTTTAGTTTTCTAATTAAGTCTTATCATATTTATGTGTGACATTCAAAATCAGGTTCCTTAATTAGGCCTTTTAGGGAACAGGGTTTATTCGCGTAATTTACAGCACCGACACAAAAACAAAATAAGGAGCCATTCTTATAAACAAGTTCCTTACCTTATTTTCAAGTTAATCTTTGTCTCTTGTCCATACAGGAGAATTATGTATCTCTTTTGTCTAACAGAAGTACCCGGTCCAAATCACACGACACCATAAATTCCATCTAGTATCTAGAATAGGATCTTCCAACGCTTTCAGACGTTGGGCTCATGACAGACTTCAACTCCGTTCCAGACTCTACAAGGGGTGTCCAGAGCTCCATTGACCCCAAGCATCCTAAGAGTGAGACACAACTTCTGTAGTTGGCCCTTTCACCACTCGACCTTCGGCCCGTGAATCGAGCAGTGCTCTCTTGGGTTGAAATGCGGCGTAACCTTGGAGATGGTCTGTCCGCGCAAAATATCATTCCTTAATTAATCCAATTAAGAACCAAGCACAATCAAGGCAATCCACCTAATATCATTTTTCAGGAAAACATTTCTTTACTCCTCATGGCAATTTGTCATCATAGATCCCGTCATGCATTTACTATGAAATATAAGTACTTGGAGTAATCATCCAATCACATCCCAATAGTCAATTTAATGCAATAGTATTTGTGGCATTATTTAATCAACCAACAAACAATGGTACTCCTTTCCAAACATTGTAACAATAGTCGTGATAACCCTTTCCTTGCATATTGGCTCTCCCCCTTGGGATCTAAGTGGTTCCATGCAAAATTTACTGAATACGTTGCCTAAGACACATGGCAAGGTCTCATACAACAATGTAAGAATGTAAGTTCTATTGAGCACTTATTTTGTTCCACAACTTGACCTTTTCCCCAACAAGTACAAAAGTATCGGTTTTTCCTTTAAATTAGAGTTTCCTAGCCCTTGAGCTCTTCGCTTGCCCTAAGGTCGTTGTTGCATCTAGCTTAACCCCGAATAGGATTGATAAACAATATAGTCACTATCGGACGGATCTCAAGGCATTATAGTTATAATCCTAGTGGTGGTTGTTTGTACTAGCTACGCATAACTTCAAGAACCCAATGAACTAGTAGCTTGTGATATTAGGAAGACTTTAATGCAAGGTCAATTTGTGTACCATCGATGTATGTTTTATATAATCTTTCCCATGCATGTATCATCTACGTGCATTTGCGAGCCTTAACCATATTGTCCTAGAGAAAGAATAATCGAGGACTTTTCAATGCTTAGTACTCTAGAAATATTATATGCCACTTATGATATGCATGGATTTGTCGCATAGCAACTAGGGCAATTAACTTCCCTTGGTACAAGGACCTCACAAACTTCATCCTCGAATTTTTGAGATGGACTTTATCCTTTCAATTAACCTATTCTTGCGTGGCATAGTACGGCCTAATGCACCTTGTAGGGAAATCAAAGCAAGTAGCCCTTTAATTCAGAAATATATTACTTACGTCTTGTCGTACTACAACTGGATTGGTAGTGATGCCCTCGCTTGAGGCTTTGTGGCTCATTGTGGAGTTCCTATCCACACGCGTCATTTTTTGCTTGGGGGCCATCCTGGATCTTTGCGAATTGCACAAGATTCCCACACTTCGTGCTCGATTAGTGGGCCAATTCGAGAGAGAATTAGGCTTTGAGGTAGATGACAATCTCGTGGGAAAGGTACAAGGAATAGATAAATGGGTGTGGCCACCCTCTTGGGGGGGAAAGGGAGGAGACCTTTTTGAGGGTCTCTCTCTCTCTCTCTCTCTCTCTCTCTCTCGTGACACACACACCCTCTCTCCCACTTCTCTCTTCTTCTCCTTCTCCCTTCTCTCTTCTTCTCCTCTCTCTCTCCCCTTCTCCCTTCTCTCTTCTTTACGGCAGCCCGGGGGTGTGGGGAGGGGGGTTGTGGTCCACCGCCTGCCGCACCTTCTCCTCTCTCTCTCTCCCCTTCTCCCTCTCTCTTTTTCTCTCTTCTTTACGGCAGCCCGGGGGGGGGTCGTGGTCCACCGCCTGGCGCACTGCATGGCGGACTGATCGAGGAGTAGGGGGGAGTGTTTGACCACGTGGCCCCCCCTTGACATCATTGCCATGACTTCCCCTTCATCCACACGTCGTCTTCTCCCTTCCGCCACATTCTTCCTTCGCCATGTCATCGCGCTGTCCCGCCTTCGTCGACGTCTCGTTCTCCTCCACGTTGCATCATCTTCCCGTCGACGCCACTCCTCTTCTTGTTGGCAATTGACAGGGGGTGGTAACAAAAAAATAAAATTCAGTGAATCGTATTAATAAGGGGGGGCCTCCTACGTCCGCGGCGGGATGTTACAGCGTCTGATCTCATGAGTGTATAAGCATGGATGCATAAGCATGCCTTGAAAGATGAGATGATGGACAAGAGTACTGTCTTAATTTTTGCGTTACATAAGATTGAAGATGCTTTTGCATTGATGAGTTTTTCGCTGGCCCGCGCACCATCATGGATGATGTTTGGACAATGCCAACAATCCGGGAGAGAAGCAAGCTCGGTTGGAACTGCAAGGAAGAAAGCTAAGAAAAGCGATGGAGTATGGATGCTTTAGTGCAGGTATGGTAAAACCCATGTGGGAAGCCCATAAATGAAGAGACTAGCATGGTGGCCGGGAGATCAGGGCAATGGGTGCAGGAGGAGGAGGGTGGTGGGATGAAAGAGGAGGGTGGTGGGGGGGAGAATATTGCACAGGCGGCGGGGGGAATGGAGAAGGCAGAAGAAGGGCGTTGCGGAGTAAGCCATGGGACTAATAAGAGGAGTTGAAGAGAAGAAGGTGACGAACATGCCTCTCGACGTAGTACGCTGCACTGCCCATCATCTTCTGACGAAAGAAAGGAACCGGGTGTTTGCCCTAAAGGCGTAATTGTGGAGGAACCCAGCACGTTTGAAGACTAACACTCTAGTCGACAATGGTTCCCAAGCACTTCAAAGATCAATGCTTCCCAAGCATTGGAAAGATATCTAGTGTAATTGGTGGACTCTAGTCTAAGTTGATAGTGGTGGTGGGTGCACACCTTCTCATGCAGCAAGAGGGGTGCTGCCCCTTAGCCTTCGGGCTCACACTCTATGGTGTATATTGTCTCAATGTTTTGACAAAACCATTGTTTGTGTAACATGATTTTTTTGGTGGTCTTTCTAGCAAACCAAAGATGGGTTTCTTCAGACATCGTAGAGAGAAACTTGAGTACGTGCGTGAAGAGATACCCAACGAGAACCTCTTGGAGTCCCTCTAGAAGGTAGGACAATACCAATGGCAACCCGAAACCTCTTGCATGTTCTCTAGAGGGGTCATTGTCTTAGGGTAGCACAGATAGAAATCTTCTTGCTTTAACACCTCCTATTGAGATGTATATGGATAAATCCTTCCATTGTTTGGGGCCTCTCTCAATATTTAGATTTTGTTTGTGCAAGCCAATGTTGGATATGGATTTTTCCTTTTCTATTCTAGGATGTGTGCAAAGCATACATATTGATAGAAGAGCTTCTCAATGATTCTACAAAGAGTATGCATTATATAAATGGAACTTTGTATAGTAGGTGCCGAGTATTGCTTTGAAATTAGGGTGCTTCATGTGCCTATCTGGAGCTTTCTTGTAGTACCTCTTATTGATTACATTTGTGGAGCTCATGCAATATAAATATAGAATTTTGGAATTGACACCCTTTTTAACATGTTGAACATATAGTTCAAGGCCTTGAGATCACTTGTCATACACCATAGCATGGCATGATATTCTTGTGTAAAGTTGCATACATTTAAGCACACCTTTTTTAATGATCGATTGCTTGTCATATATCATTCTACGTTATATTCTCCCATGCCTTGAACATACCTTATAAGGCTTTTCCATTTCTTCGTTCATTGATGATCCTACATATTCAAGTCTTATAAAAGACCTAATGTAAAATATTAAAGTCCTCCGTAGGAAGCTGAAACCCATGGTACCAAAAGAAATTTACACTATTCAACATGAACATTTAGTTACTCTTTATAGATAGCAAAATGCACAAACTTCAAATGATCCCAAATTTTTAAAAAAATTCTTGCATTAGATAATGAATCACATTGGATCATCTGTCCTAGTAGAAGGATCAAGTGTTCTATTCAGCAATGTTAAACATAGCTACAAACCTTTTGCGTAAGTTACATGTTTCTCCTGAGAAGATTCCTTCAAAAATTGCCCCCAGGTGACTAACATTTGAAAAAGTGCATAAATTTAGTATTTTTAAATAATAATTAAAATTTAAGGCTAGTTTAGAAGTTTATTACATGTTCAAAAATGTTATTTTTTAAAAACACTTTTTTTGGAAATTTTCTCCCATCTAATACATGCAATTTCATGTCACAAAAGCACATTTCCTTAAATATCTCAAATTGGTTATAATGTCTTATTTAATAACAAGGAGATCTTAAGACTGGCATTTTTTCAATTGAAATTCAACTTTTAAACATTGTGATATAGCCCCAAATAATGTAAAGATCATTTTGCATTACCCTCATCAATACATTTGCATCTGAGTAAGTTGTAATATTCCCCATAAGATAATATAGTTCAATTCCAAAGATATGACTATTAGGATAGGTATACCAAAGAAGGGGCATGTTATAATTTAAATGTGACGAAAATGTCTTAATGTTGAAAGAGCCTAAGGAATAACTTAAGAATAAGGTTATGCTATTTATTATTTCTCAACCATATCATTTCATATCTAAATAATTATGAATATTTATTTATAACTCAATTGAAATAATTTTAATTCCTACCAGATTTTCTAATTTATCTAAATTTAAACTAACTAGTTATATCTGAGCTAAAATGAGTTCATTGAATTTCTTGGGAGGGTGGAGAGGAGGTGGGTTCATTGATGGTGAGGAGGGGTTGGCTTCAATAGGAAAGTGGTCGGGAGGAGTTCATTGCAATTCTATGAATTTGATGCAATGCATCTACCCTCTATTTTGATGTAGTGCACCAATCTAGTGAAGAGAAAATTGGAACCTTTTGCAATTCACTTTGATGCATTGCATCTAAGTTTCATTTGTTTTCTCTTGAATTCGATGCAATGTATCACCCCATATTAAAAACAAGAAAAATTTTGTATATTTCTCAACTCAATTCGATAATTTTGAGTCATGTGATAGCTTTTGAAATTATCCAACTTCTATTTCTAAAATTTATAGATTAGAGTCAGATTGCATTGTAAAATAATTTAATCCTCACAAGAAATACAACATTTGCTATTTGTATTGTATTAAATCATATCCAATGTAAGATCATTGCTAGTGTAGCCCAAGCTAGCTTATCTTATTTATTTGAAAGCTAGGATGGTCCATTACATTTTCTTATTATTTGTATGATACTGTCTAAAGCAAAAGCAAGCATTTTTGAAAGAATTTCTTATACTTCAAGATGTCAAAGAACTTTGTGGGATAGCAAGTAACTAATGAAGTTATTAAGTTTCTCTTTCTCATTAAATCACTTTGATGATTACTTTGAGAAAAGTAACATGGCCAATAAGTTGAGTTTTAAAAATGAAGATTGCATTTCTATTGTAGATACCACAAATTGACTCACGTTGTCCTCTTAAAAAAACTCCAGATCCTTAGAAAGTTAGGCAATACAATAATAGAGATGAAAGTTTTATTATTCCAAATCGATAAAGGAAATGAGAAACCAAAGTAGGCACACTCCAAGTACTTTCATCTCGATAATAGATCTTATTGTTCATGTGGATGATTGCAATGAGACTAGTTTCACTTTGGCTAAATAATGCAAAAGTAAAAAGATTGTTAACAATATGTAAGTAAGCAAGTTTTCAATGACTCTATGCCTTTGCTCTTTTAAAACCAATCTTTTACTCTTAGGAATTTCAATATTGGAAAACACATATTACCACCTTGTGAAATCTTGATAGAAACTTTCATACATTGGATAATGTCTATTTTTGGAAGAATACCAATTGTTGCCTTCGTGAAATGTCAACAAAAATTTTTGCAAGTTACAAAAAGAAGCTATCAAACGGTAATATATAGTTTCCTTTATGTTTATTAATCATATTAGCCTAAATTTCTCTATTTTTCAATAACTCAAATAGATGACTCAAATGCATTTTTGATATTAATGTATTAAATTGTAGCTTTTTAAGGGAAGTTTTGGAAAGATTCCAAGAGCTGCTCCCATAAGGAAAAATATAGACTCTCTTTTTTGCCCCTTAAGGAGTGAATAAACAAAAATAGACCTAAACAATGAGAGAGTTGGGATTCCAAATTCATGTAACATGAATCTTTTAGCCATATCTTGGCCAAAATCTTCCCTCAACAATAAAATAAGGGAAAATGTGGGGAATATAAGGCTATCACTTCCTAAAAGTTTGTGACTTGAATTTTCATTTTCTCATTTTTTAAATGTTTGACTTTTCATATCTCCCCATTTCAATTTTCCCCTCTTTCTTAGATGGAACTCAAATTTATCATTTCTCTTTCCCCGCTTCTTCTTTCCTGATGAAATTTTACATTCTCATTGTTGCTTGCTATATCTGTAACCTTGTAAAATTTCACTGCCTTTACACAAACACAGAGTGAGTTTTATGAGAGTGGAGCTTATTCTGGGCTTATCTACAAAAGACTTGAGATTTTCTTAACAAAAATTTACAAGTATGTTGTTCTCTTCCATGGATGTTCTATGGTAAAGTTTTATCTCGTTTGGAAAAAATATGTGCAAGTTATGTGCACGCTTTAGCATAAAGTTTCTTTTGTTTTGATACTTTAGGAGTCTCTCACAATCAAGAACAATGATATTTTAAACACTCAACTTCTTCTTCAACATCTTTGGGTTTCTCTATAAACACAATTATAGGTATATTGTCTTTTTTTTGTTGCTCCATTATAGTTAAATTTCGTCTAGTTTGAACACAATATATGCAAGTTATATGCATACTAAGCTTTCCTTTGTTTTTGTACTCCAAGAATCTCCCATGGTGAGGAATAATGATTTTCTAAAAACTCAACTTCTTTAACATTTTTGGGCTTCTCTACAAAGAGAGCCACAAGTATATTGTCATTTTTTTATGTTGCTCCATGATGGTTAAATTTCAACTCATTTGGACAAAGCTTATGTAAGTTATATGCATGATTTGACTTGAGATTTCTTTTGTTTTAGTACTCCATGAATCTCACAGTGATCTTGAATAAATAACTCAACCTCTCGTTCAACATCTACGGGCTTCTTTGTGAAAAGAATTACAAGTACAATGTTTTTTTTTTCAAAACTGCTCCATAGTTAAATTTCATTGCATTTGGAAAAAACATTTGTAAATTATGCATATTCTGAGTTAAACTATCTTTTGCTATTGTATCCTAGGCCTCCATCTCAACAAGATACACCTATTGTCCAAAAAGCGATTTCTTTTCTAACAGCCTTAGGGTTGAGGGTTACAAAGTTCTCATTCATGTGGCTCTATACAATGATTAAATGTGTTTTTTTTTCAGCTGTAAGTATTTTTTATGAATTATTTTTGTTGATATCTAGTTAGGATCGATGGAAAGAAATATCTAATATAGATTTGAACATTAACTTTGTAACGTTAATAATTTTTGTAGTTAGAAATCCACAATTAAAATGCTATGAATAAGAAAAGATTTTGTTGGTTTTTGATCTTGTTAGGATAATTTTATTTAGATTCTAAAACCATAGAATAGCATGAGATAGCATTAGTGTTGTAGTCTCATAGTGTTACATAATATTAGAATTGCATATGTGAAATGACAAAATAATTTTTGTGCATGAAAATATAGTTATACTAATGATTCTATATATAGAAAAATTCACTTATATGTAATAGTAAAAGCACATAAAAACTTGTTGATAGGTAACTTTTGTATTTGGTTAATATAGATGTCTTCATGGAGAAAAACATTAGTAACATACTTGCATTGGAGGTCTTCAATAGGAAAGATAGTAGTGGTAATTGGATTTGTGATAAATAATATAAGTTAAATTGGATTTTGATGCATCCAAATACTTGAGGGAGTTTCAAGGTCAAGCATAAGGATGTTGCAGACCCCAGTAAACATTGGAAAGGTAGAATTTTAGAGTTCAGAAAAGTTTTTAATAGGACAAGTACAATAACAGAAGTGCTGATTCAACATGTTTATATGTATAAACAAATTTATATGCACGATGAGAACTACATTATAAAATATAAACAGAA
Source organism: Lygodium microphyllum (assembly GCF_053477565.2). Lineage (NCBI taxonomy): Eukaryota > Viridiplantae > Streptophyta > Polypodiopsida > Schizaeales > Lygodiaceae > Lygodium > Lygodium microphyllum. The sequence goes on along the minus strand of NC_141149.1, from coordinate 116,872,257 downwards.
GAGTAAGTTTTTAAATTTTATCATTGTTTGATCTTTTGCATTAGAGTTATTTTTTATAATGTTGTAGTGTTCTAATTCAAGTCTATTTTATTGACAGCTCTATATCCATTAACTCTGCATGAATTACAGATTGTGGAATGTGGGAGTGGTAAGATACATGTTTGACATGAAGACATAGATTCTTTGATCTATGATAGCTCTACAAGTCAACTTGCAATACAAAAAATCTTTTTTTATAATTCATTGTATGTAGTAGAAAGTTAGAGATTGCAGCATGTCTCATTGCTGCACTATCTAGTTGTGAAGGACTGATTTAGTAGCTTGGAGTTGTCAGGAGCACGTAAGTCCAAGATAAAATATGACATCAATAGTACTATGAAACCTACCACATGCTCTAGAGATGTGCATCTTAGTTGGTTTATTCCATTCTCATTGTTTGCACATTTGTTTAGTTCATGTGAGGTTTGGATAAAAATGGAGATTACTTATCAATGCAAGTGTCCGTTTGAGGAATGGATGAGTAAGCTATTGGGTGAGTCATGGCAAGTCAAAAGAACACATTTTGATGAGATGATCAAGTGCATGGTCAACCAATTAGATCTTACATTCAGGTAATTCTTTTTTACTAATTTGTATGTCTTGATTTAATTGATATAGGTATTGCTTAGATGAAATGTTGTGTTAGTCACTTTTACTTACCATATTATTTGTTTTAATTATAGGTATTTCATCACTAGACAAACTTTGTGCATTCGCTCTCAATATAGAAGATTGCAACTTTTGTGAGGGGATGGATCAGCTTAGATCAAGATACTCGAGATGAGACACATATAGCTCTCATAGATGTGGTTATCTTGTGGGATGGTCATAATTCTTTTGTAGTCAGCGTAAAGAGTCATTGGTCCATTTCTTTTTTTTTGAGATAATAAATCCAATCAATATCCAATGAGCCCTTGGTCAACTTCTATTTCAAGTTAGATAATAGAAATGTCAGGACTCGTACTGAACCATCCTTGACGTGTAAGCAATGTGCTTCTCCACATATCCTTGAGATAGTGGAATCCTTGTAAAAGTTCTCATAAAGAGCAAATACAAAATTTTTAAAAACTTTTGTGTACTTTTAATTTTGTTAATTTTGGTTTAGTGTGATCCAAGCATGTGAGTATGTATGTTCTAATTAGTCAATCACGCTATTTAAAATCACAATTAAATTGCAGGCTGGAGTTCTATAGCTTTTGGAATATTTTCTTTGCATAATGATATATTACAACTCATCTCTTCTACTCATTTTTTGAGCACTCGCTCTGTTGTTGGAAAGTGTTAGAAGTATTTAGATTTCTAGATGTTGTGTTTGAAGGTCTTTTAGATTTTTTCTTAAAAAATTTTAAAATTTTCTCTAGTTAGACTTGAACATACTCAGTGATTCAAACATATTTGAGGATATAATGAAGTGTAATGAAGCATTTATCTATTTGAGTAATTTTGATGGTGGCTTTAAATTATTAAAATAAGGTATCTATGGCTAGGGTTTTAATTTGAAACTTTGAGATTAAATTCTTTATAAGAACCACTATTTAAAACCCTTGATACATAAAAGTTAGATCTGTAATCACTCTCATTCTCTACTTCTCTATACATGTGCTCTCTTTAGTTTTGTGTGTGTGTGTGTGTGTGTGTGCGCCATGGCTACTACTCTTGCCTTTGTTGCATGGATTAGATCCACACGCTACGCATCTATAAGAGACCAGATTTACTTGAGGTTTTGCATGACCTTGAATCTAGAGAGCTCATTTTCCATAGTATATCCTAGCTCTAGTATAGTGGCATCATTTTGTGATGAGGCGAATCTTCTCACTTGCTCCCTTTTAAACTATACTCTTAGGTGGATTCCTATAGATTTTTTGTATAGTTTATGTGCCGATCGAGCCATGCAAAGGTAATAAATTGAGCTCTAGTGCAAGTGGGGAAACAACTACACGCTAGAGCTATACCCACCTTATCCTAGGACCACATCATGATGGATCTCATCGAGCATGATGCAGTCTGTGCCATCTATGTTTTGTGCATTGATGTGCAAGAGGATAGTAAGGAAGATATCAACGCACCCTCTTAGCCATAGCTATGCTATTTTGAGAGGGAGCCTGAGGAAATCGCTCTTGATCCAAGTGAAGAGGCCACACAAAGCTTAGCTATTGTACACCCACCTCCCTACCCTACTGAGATGCTGATCAATGAGCCACCCCTTGCTTCTCTCCATGGTGTCACCATCAAGGGGGTTGAATGCCTATTCATGCAAGATGCATTGGAAATTTTGGAGATAAGAGAAGAAGAACTATACTGTATCATGATGCATGATGCATCGAATGATTTTGTAGATTTTAATATACAGGATGTGATGCCCCACCACATGTGGATGAGGTAGCTTGATATGATGGTACAGGTGTTGATGGCATCTTTGCCATTGTGAGTATCCAAAAGAAAATTGAGGATGTGATGCCAGGATACAACATCTCTAATTAGGACTTTGAGTGCTTGCAGGAAAGCCTTTTTGGTCCTCCACTCAACTACATGGTACCTTTCTAGGAGAGAGATGAGGGCGGCCTGATTGCAAGAGCAAACCTGGATACTCCATTACAATGGTAGATAGATGATGTAGAGAAGGTAATGTTTTTTATTTTTAGTGTGACTTCACTTGTAGGGTCTCCAAGGCATGTGAACCTACAACATGAAATTTGACTAGGGTTGGACCCTTGTAGGAGCCTTGTTTTGCAGGCTCGTGTCTAGGGGCCTGTTGCATAAAAAATTGAAGTATATATATTTAACACTCCATGCATATTGAGTCTAATAAAAAACTTGTGTGATGTAGGACATTATCTATATAGATGACCTTTCATCTAGGTAAGGTGGGCGATTTGGTGACCAAGGAAGGGTGTAAGGATGACTTGGTATTGAAAGAGTACATTGGTCAGCTTGTCAACAACATAGTAGTATTTCATAAGACATGTTTTCTTTCTTTTTCTGAGAGCTTCTTGAAGTTGAGGGCACTGACAAAGACTTCCCCCTTTAAGACCATCCCAGCTAACTCTAGCTTGTAGAAAGTAGTACTGCTTCGACGTCCAACTTGTTGAATAGTACTAGGTCTAGCCCACTTTTCTCCATGGTAGCCCGTGGTATGGTTGCTAGAGTTGAAGACCCCACTGTCATTAGGTAGGAAATTTTGGGGAAAAATGTATTGTTACCTACGATAAAGAGCAGCTCTGACCATGAGGGGCCTAGCTCCAAGAAGCCTAGTGTAGATAGATGTACTTACTACTACCTAATGATGTCTCTTTTGCAATGTAATACATAAATTTGTAATATTCTCTTCTAGATTAATGAAAACTAATGTTTTTGGATTTGTGTGCAATGTAGTTTGTGATATGTGTCATTTATTATTGTTTTTATTTGAATGTAATGCTTATTTATCAAATTTATATGCAATATGACTTGTTATTTAAATTTAATACTACATAACGCTTTATTGAATTTGTGTGCACCATTTATTTATCGGTACATAAGGATGTCTTAAATAAATACATTAAAAAAATAAGCGACTACACAAAAATAAGATGTGCCAAACAAATTGTATTTGTATTCATAACAATTTATAGAGGATCCAATACAAGTAGGGTTTTACAAAATCACTTTAGAAGCTAGATTCCATAGATGTTTCACTAGTAGACCCCTATTGTTGTTGCTCTCTACCATGACTATCTCTCCATTGCTATGAAAGAACCTCACTATCTGTAGATCCCTATCAGTAAACAATGAACTTGCATGCACTGCTGCATAGATCAGGTCTCCAAACAAGTTAATGAGGAAGGTTTCAACAACCTCCTATAGTGCAAGGAGGGTATGGGCAGTCCACCGATTAGGTCGATCCACACTTGAACTGCATTCTTTACATCCATTTGATGCAAAGGCCAACCTTTTGTTGTAGCAACTACAACGAGAGCACTTACAATTGCCATCTTTGCCACTGGAGCAAGTGTCTCCTCATAATCAATCCCATAAGTATATGCATAACCTTTGGCAACCACTCTTGCTTTATACTTGCTCACACTTCCATCTACATTATGTTTTACTTTTTAAAGCCACTTATAGCCATAGCTTTTTTTTCTTTAGGAAATTGTACCAAATCCCAATTTTGATTTACATCCAACGTAGCCATTTCTTCATCATGGCTTTCTCTCAATGCATATGACCAATAACTTCCTCAAAACAAGTGAGCACAACTAATTTATGCATAATGGCATGCAACATAATCATCATATGTAAACATGTCTATAGGATACTTACTCTCATTGACTTGCACATTTGTGAAGCTTTATATGATCCCTTTACATTATCCTTGATTTTCCTTACACTAGGTATATGAATAATGGAAATACCAAGTTCCTCATTCCTACTCTAATATAAGTGTTGGAAATCAAAGTTACAGCATAAAGCTATGTGCACAGAGGGAGAGAGAGCTCAAGTACAAGAAGGAAATCTTGCTTAATAAGTTTCTCAAGGTACAACTTGTACACTCTCTCTACACTTGAGAGTGACCTTGAGGCTATTTATATAGCCTCACTATGGGCTAGGGTTAGGGTTTTCTTTTCCCTTTAGTTCATTCATGCCTCACCTTCCCTCATGCACACTTGCTTACTTAGGATTCCCATGCTACACTTCTAACACCCCCCCTCAATTCCGAAGTGGAATTGGATTACATAGCATATAAATGGTCTCCCCCCCGCCCAATGAAGCAATGGGATGCCTTTATAAAATAGGCTACAAGGATGTTTATGGAAAGATGATACAATAGACACAAGAAAAGCTAGTCATCAAGTGCTTTGGAGACATAGTTGGCCTCCAATTCTTTGGGTACTTTTGGAGAGTTTGGACATTTATTAGTGATATGACCTATTTGTTTACATTTGTTGCACTTCATCTTGTTGGGATAGTTTTTTTAGAAATTTCTTATGATATGTTCTTTTTTGTTGCAAAAGGAACATTTAGTAGTCACAATACATAGACTAAGAGTTGGTTAATTGAAGTAGATGTTGAGCCAGTGTTGCCTTCCTTTTGGCTCCTTTTTCCCTCATTCAAACAAGACTGAATGACACCTTCAAGTGGAGGATTTAGTACATTTGTTAGGGTAGTGATAAGATTTTAAAAGACTTTCCTTATGGCTTTTAAGGATATTGCAATGGCATTGTCTTTAGAAAACTAGAGCTTGGACTGAAGCTAAGCAGACACTTCATGTGGGAAACTAACTTTCCCAAGTCTTCTCCTTGCTTGTATTTCAAGTTGAAGAACTCTATTTTGAGGAAGGTTTTGGAATTCTTTCCTCTTTCACCATACAGTTTCTTGAGCTTGTCCCACTTCTCCTTTGCAACTATTGCAATCTGGTCAATATGGTGAATTAAGGATTCATCCAAGTGAAACATTATTATGGCTTGGGCTCTTTTATCATCTTCAACATCCATAGGTTTGGATGGATCAGTAGCTTTGGTCCCTTTGATAAAGGGCTAGTAACTCCTCTCCATCATTTTATATTCAACTAATACCTACCATGATTGGAAGTCTCTCCCATCAAACTTGTCGATTTGAGGCTTTACATTAATGTAAGCCATGATCCTTTGGGACAACTATATACCATCTATAAAAACTTACATGGTGCAAGGAGCAAAATTTGAGAAAGAGATAGAGAGTACAAAATAGATAAGAGGAGAATAACAAAATTTCTTTATCTCCAAACAACTGATACAAAGATTGTTAGATATGATCAATGCCCCACCCTCATTAGGTGCCACCAATGATCCATGGTGCTCAAAGTTGTAAGGCCCCCATTATGAGGAGAAGCCAAATGTGAGCCCGGACATTGGTTGAGTCATTCTGACTTGTATATCAGATGAGGTCTATGTGATCGGATGGCAAAAAGGTGACCGGTCTAATCTTTGGGTTAGATGGAGTGGTTAAGCTAGTAGCAACTCGAGGTGCATTGCATCGAGTTGCGGGGTAAAGGAGTTAAAAGGGGCCCCTATTATGGGGTCTGAGGGCGGCGGAAGCGGCCCCTGGCTGGGGGGTCCCCACCCCCGGCCCGATGGTAAAGGGAATATTCCTTGGAATATTCCCTGGCCGACCAGTGGAGGCTCATATGGTAGGTCGGTCAGGCCGACCTAACGGCCTTCGCGGGCTATAAAAGCTAAACCCCTTCACAACCATCCATCATTCACCTTTCACCCAATCAGAGTTGTTGTTCGAGCTAGCCTTAAGCTCTTCACCTATCTTCTGTCTAGATCGCCATCTAAGCTTCACATAGTGGAAGCGCGCACGGGTGGACAGAGCCATCTTTGTATCAGTTGTTTGGAGCTAAAGAATTTACTGATTCTCCTCTTATCTATTGTATACTCTCAATCTCTTTCCCAGATTCTGTTCGCCGCGCCATGTAATTTTTTTTAACAAGATGGCTCTATTCACCCGTGTGCTTCCACTGTGAAGCTTAGATGGCGATCTAGATAGGTGAAGAGCTTAAGGCTAGCTGGAATAACTTTGACTGGGTGAAAGATAGATAATAGATGGCTGTGAAGGGGGTCATGATGGATGACCTTCCATATGCACCTGTGTTTGTTGACCTTACATGTGCCCATGTGTCTGTTGACCTTACATGTGCCCATGTGTCTGTTGACCTTCCATATGCACATGTGTCTATTGACCTTCCATGTGCCCATGTGTCTTTTGACCTTCCATGTGTGCACCTCCACTAATTGGCCAGGGAATATTCCCTTTACCATTGGCTAGGGCCCCTAATAACTCTCTTACCCCGCAACTTGATGCAATGTGCCTCGAGTTGCTACTAGCTTAACTACTCTGTCTAACCCAAAGATTAGACCCACAACGATCACCTTTTTTCCATTCTGTCACATAGACCTCATCTGACATACAAGTCAGGACTCAACCAATGTCCGGGCTCACATATGGCTTCTCCTCATAATGGGGGCCTTAAAACTTTGAGCAGCATGGATCATTGGTGGCACCTTATGAGGGTGGGTCATTTAGCATATGTAACACCCCCCCTCAATGTCCATCCCACAAGTGAACTATATCCTCGGCCCAATGCCAAGTCTCTAAAGATGAACTTGAAGCAGATCCTTTGTAAGTGCTTTCGTGAAGATATCCACTCCATTCTCCTCTGTTGGACAGTAGACCAGTTCCACTATCCCATCCTCGATCAAATCATGCACATAGTGATATTGGATCTCTACATGTTTGGTGCGCATATGAAACACTGGATTTTTGGCAATGGCGATGCAACTCTGACTCTGATTATCACATCTCAGCACAGTTGGTTCTTCATCTTGCACTCCCATGTGCCATAGGATCCTTCTCAACCATACTACTTCACATGCAGCAAAACAAGTTTCCTTGTACTCTACTTCGGTAGAAGACAATGCCACTGTTGGCTGCTTCTTACTAATCCAAGAGAAAATTCCTAAACCTAAAGAGAAACAATAACCAGAAATAGACTTCCTGGAATCATTGTCTCCTACCCAATCTGAGTCACAATTCCCCACAAGAGAAGTTTCAGAAGTGTATGTGATACCATAGTCAAGAGTTTCCTTCAAGTAACTAAGCACCCGCATCCCAGCTTTCCAATGACTCTCATGAGGTTTGTTTGAGAACCTGCTCAAAATACCAACAACAAAACTGATATCTGGTCTGGTGTTATACAAGTAGATCAGTCGACCAACCTCCTGTACCTCCCAATGTCTACTAGTGCTGATGTATCCTCAATGGATAACTTTGCATTCACCTCCATAGGTGTAGCTATCTCCTTGCACTCGGTCATGGCAAATGCCTTCAAGATCTCCCATGCATACTTCTTCTGAGAGATGAAGATCTTTCCTGGATATCCCCAAAAAATAGTGCAACAAGCCTAAGTCTGTCATTTCAAACTCAAAACTCAAAGCCTTTCAAGTTTGGTTGATCTTATCTTCATAGTCACCTGTAATAAGAATGTCGTCCATATATAGGACAATCACTACAGACTTTTTACCATCCCTGCAAACATACAAGTTAGCATCTAAGGCACATCTTTTGAAGTTTAAGCTTAAAAAGAACTTATTTATCTGATGGTACCATGCTCTAGGGACTTGTTTTAGCCCATACAATGCCTTCTTCAGCTTACACACTTTGTTCTCAGAATGGGGGGCCTCAAACCCTGGCGTGGCTGAGCCACGTACACCTCCTCCTTGAGGTCACCATTTAAGAACACTGATTTAACATCCATTTGGTAAACTGGCCATTGCTTGTGGGCAGCCACTGCAAGCACTTTGCAAATAGTGGTCATTCTGGCAGTTGGGGAAAATGACTCTTGAAAATCAAACCCTTCAACCTGTGAAAATCCCTAGGCAACCAGTCTGGCTTTGTACTTTTCTAAGGTACCATCAGCCTTGTACTTTACCTTCCATATCCACTTGGTGCCATTCCACTTTGCTGGCCAATCCACTAGCTCCCAAGTGTCATTCTTCATTATGCTGTCATACTCGCCTTACATAGCTGCCTTCCATGCTGGATCTATAAGTGCTTCTTCCAATTTAGTTGGCTCCTTTACCAATCTCATAATTGTTGAGATATCGAGCTCCACTCGTGATATGCCAGGGTGACCGTTGTGCATTTATGTCACCGACTTGTCCGTTGTAGACGCGGTTGGTACACCGCCCATGAATAATAGCTACATGATAGCTATCCTTATCTACTCTAGTTCGTGGCTCAGTTAGTATGCCACCTTAGTTAGTTGAGTTTGGTTTGAGACCCATATATAGGATTCTTCTATTTCTTTGTAATTGAGTTCTTTTGGCTTACACAACTAAGAAGAGGAAAACTGTTTTCAGCCTCCACCTCTGTGTGTATTCCCCCATTGTGCAAGCAAGAAAGCTACAAGTGAGACTCCTTCCTTCTCTCCCACAATCTTGACATGGTATCAGAGCCTTGTTCGTGCTAAGGAGCTCAAGAAAGCAAGCCAAGCTCGCGGTGTTCTGGTAAGAGGAGCAGTGTTGCTTTCATTTTCTGTTTTGGGAGCAAATCTCTGCAGGTAGCACAACTGGAAAGTGCAGGAGTGCATTGTCTCAGGTTGAGACGCCCTTCGCGGTGAAGCAAGAGGACAATATATGCTACGGATGAGGGCTTTAGCCCCTTGGCGACCTTGTTTTTTTTATTGGAGGCCATTTCGGGGCTTGTTTTGGAGGCGGAAGTTTTCTGCACGCACTCAGGAAAAGGCCCAGTTTTATGCTGTGTAGCCACTGTTCTACAGGTCGGTGAAAAGTTACTGTAGAAATTGCATCGTATGCTTGTGCGCAGAGACATTGGTAGTTACAGAATCATCCATGTTGCCTGTTGATGCAAAATCGTCACTAGAAAGTGATTGTGTGGTCAAATACCACTTTCGTCAGTTTTGCAGATTTGCCTTTGTGAGGCTGAAGCTGTGTTCTTTGCAGTGATAGAATTTTTTGCAGTGTTCTGTAATGGCGTCTAATTCTCTCTCACAGATTGTCACTAAAAAGCTTGACAAGAACAACTTCCAAGCATGGAAGTTTAGAATGACGAATTTCCTTATGGGAAAAGGATATTGGGAATTTGTTGCAGAAAATGAAGAAGAACCAGTTCTTCCTGATGTTCCCAATCAACAGCAAATGCAGGCATTTAAAGCATGGCATGAGAGAGCCAGGAAAGTTATGTACTGGCTGTCTATCAGCATTTCAGACTCTGATTGTGCATATTCAAGATGCAAGTACGCCAAAGGAGGCATGGGATACTTTGTCAAAAATGTATAGCACAAATACGCAAGCCAGGAAAATGCAGCTCAAGCAAGAGTTGCATAATGTGCAAAGAGAAAATATGAGTATCAATGACTACCACATGAAGGTGAAGAAGATTGCAGATACACTTGCTTCCATTGGGTCGCCAGTGGAAGATGATGATTTAGTTTCTGTGACCTTGAATGGTCTAGGAAAGAATTATGCACAGTTCCGAACATCCATTTCCGTCCGTGAAAGATTTCCTGATTTTGAGGAGTTGATTGCTCTTCTAATTTCTGAGGAGCAAAGAAATGGTGGTGCATCTTCTTCAGGAGGAACTTCAAAAGAAGCTGTCTTCTACTCAAATGCTGGAAGAGGTAGAGGCAAAGGTAGAGGAGGCCGATTTGGAGGCCGTGGTAGAAATCAGAATATGCAGCAAACTTAAGAAAACCAGTCCTATGGAGGAGGACGTGGTAACTCTAGAGGCAGGGGGAGCCAAAGAGGTCATGGTGGATGGCAAAGAGGCCAAAATGCAAACAGTAATGTTGAATGCTACTACTATGGTAAAATGGGTCATATGGCTAAAGACTGCTATAAAAAGCAGAATGGCATCATGAATGGAAAACTGCAACAAGGGAATTAAGCATCTTCTTGTAGACAGGGTGATGACAGAAATGAGCATTTGTTTATGGTGCAGCACATGAATAATTCTGTGACAAGTGCAGAAGAAAGCAACGATGTGTGGTATGTTGAGTCAGGTGCATCAAACCACATGACAGGTCATGCAGAATGGATGGAGGATGTAAGGAAAATGGAAAAACCAGGATTTGTGGAGACTGGTGATGATACTGCACATCCTATTGTGCAGATTGGAAAAATTCATTTGTCTATGCAGGATGGGAAAAAGAAATACCTGTCCGATGTATTTCATGTCCCAAATATCACCAAGAATCTGGTTTCTGTTGGTCAAATGGTTGAACAGGGCTTGCAGGTCAGATTTAATCCTCATGGATGCTTTGTTGAGGATATGAAAAATAGAGGTTTGCACATGGGACTGGTGTAGTTGCAGATATTGATATCTGGCATAAACGCATTGGTCATGTTAACGTACAGCGACTTAAATCAATACAGGCCCAAAATATTGTTGCAAGTTTGCCTAAATTCAAGGTTGCAGAAATGCATAAGGTATGTGAAGCCTGTCAGTTTGGAAAACAAGCAAGGAAACCATTTCCTAAACATGTTCAAGAGAGTGAGAAGCCATTGGAATTAATCCACTCTGATGTGTGGACTACTAAAGCTGCATCTCTTGGAGGCTGTCATTATTTTGTCACTTTTATTGATGACTATAGCAGAAAAGTTTGGGTGTATTTTATGAAAAAGAAAAGTGAAGTTTTTGGGCATTTCAAAACCCTTAAAACTATGGTTGAAAAAGAAACAGGCCTGCAAATAAAATGCCTAAGGTTAGATGGAGGGGGAGAGTACCTCTCAAATGAGTTTGCAAGGTTCCTACAGGAGCATGGCATAAAGCAGCAATATTCATGCAGTCATACCCCACAACAAAATGGAATTGCAGAAAGGAAAAACAGGCATATTGGAGAGGTATCTCGTGCCATGCTCAATGAAAAAGACTTGCCAGATTTTTATTGGGCTGAAGCAGTTGCTACAGCAGTCTACATAATGAACAGGACTCCACTGCAGCAATACATGGAATGACTCCAAAGGAGAGGTATATTGGTAGGAAACCAGATATTTCTCATTTGAAAATTTTTGGTTGCATTGCCTATGTACATGTGCCAGATGAGTTGAGATCCAAGTTGGATCCAAAAGCTGAGAAGTGCATCTTTATTGGTTACTCTCTGCAGCAAAAAGGGTATAGATGCTATAACCCTTCTACTCGTAAGTTTACAGTGAGCAGAGATGTTATTTTTTATAAGATGAGTAGCTGGTATAAACCAGTAAATGTGATTGATGATGTAGATGCACAAAATGGTGATGCTGCACAGAATTCACAGCAACAGTCACAAAATATTAGTGGACCTTCAGCATCCTCTAGCAGTGGTTCACATTCTTCGCCATGGACAGGTAGATTGAGATCAGGAGAATCTTCTCAAAGTAATGCAGATAGTGGTATGCAGATATCACGAAAAGGAAAAGAGAAGGTTGATCAACCCATGGTTGATGTGAATGCAGGTCACTCTTATGTGGATGGTGAATCTAGTGGCTCAGAACAGAGCATTGATGATGAGTTGGATATTCCTTCTATTGTTATACCTGGAGTAAGGAAGACCAGGGATGTTTTGAGAGCACCTGGGAGTGAACCTACTTTGCGTAGGTCTACGAGAGCTAGGTATCCTGTGGATAGGCTGAAATATGATGGATTTACAGCCATTCACTATGCATATATGGTCAAAGTGATACAGGAACCAAAACCCGCTTCTTTTGAGCAAGCCATGGGAAAATAAAAATGGGAGAAAACCATGGATGAAGAAATGGATGCCTTGGAAGCAAATGCTACATGGGAATTGGTACCTTTGCCTAAAGGTAAAAATGCAATTGGCTGTAAGTGGGTTTATAAGGTGAAGCACAATGCAGATGGTTCTGTGAACAGATACAAGGCAAGATTAGTAGTCAAGGGGTATGCACAAACATATGGCATTGACTACGAAGAAACATTCAGTCCGGTTGCAAGGATGGCAACCGTAAGAGTAGTCATTGCTATGGATGCATCAAAGGGATGGTCTTTACATCAGATGGATGTAAAGAATGCCTTCTTGCATGGTGATTTGCAAGAAGAGGTCTATATGGAGCAGCCACCAGGTTATGTGCATGATGCTCATCCTGAGTTTGTTTGCAGGTTGAAGAAAGCCTTGTATGGCTTGAAGCAAGCACCTAGAGCATGGTCTGACAAGATAGGACAGTATCTTGTCACTATTGGCTTTCAGATTTCCAAGGCAGATTTCTCACTTTATGTGAGAAAAACAGAGAAAGGTATTATGCTACTTGTCATTTATGTTGATGATTTGATTATGACAGGTGATAGTGATGAAGATATCCTTCATGTGAAAATGCTATTGAAGCAGAAGTTTGAGATGAAGGATTTGGGAGAGCTGCGTTATTTCTTGGGCATTGAGGTGATTAGATCACCAAGTGGGATACAGCTCTTGCAGAGGCAGTATGGATTGGACATGCTGTCCAAATATGGGATGACAGGCTGTAAGCCTATTTCAGTTCCTTTGGAGCAGAATGTGAAGCTGAGCACAGATACAGGTGAGCTTCTAGAAGACCCTAGTATGTATAGACGCATAGTAGGAAGTTTGATTTATATGACTATTACCAGGCCAGATTTGAGCTATGTTGTTGGATTGGTAAGTCAGTTTATGCAGGCTCCAAGAAAACCACATTTGGATGCGGCTAGACGCATACTCAGGTATGTGAAGTCCACATTGCAGTATGGACTATTTTATGAGACTAGGGTTCAGTTACAGTTGCATGGATACACTGATGCTGATTGGGCTGGTAGCATTTCTGATAGACGATCTACCAGTGGATATGTGTTCTCTTTTGGGAGTGCTGCAGTCACTTGGAGCAACAAGAAACAGCCTACAGTTGCCTTGTCAAGCACAGAGGCCGAGTACAGGGGTGCAGCAATGGCTGCATGTGAGGTAGCTTGGTTGCATAAGCTACTTTATGATATGCATCAGCCTACAGATGGGCCAGTTGTCAATTATTGTGACAACATGAGCAGTATACACTTGGCAAATAACCCAGTCTATCATGCTAGAACAAAGCACATTGAGGTGCATTATCACTATGTGCGGGAGAGGGTTTTACTAGGTCTTATTGATCTAGTTTATGTCAGCACAGAGGATCAGGTAGCTGACATATTCACGAAGGCATTGGACGCAGAGAAGCTGCGCAAGTTCAGAGACCTGCTTGGTGTGCAGGAATTGGGATTGAGCTCGAGGGGGAGTGTTGAGATATCGAGCTCCACTCGTGAAATGCCAGGGTGACCGTTGTGCATTTATATCACCGACTTGCCAGTTTGCAGACATGGTTGGTGTTGATTAAAGTTGTTGATACATTATTATATTCAAGAGGCAAACTCTTAAGTAGAACACCGATGCAAACATCTTCATCCATTTTAATGTTGATTCCTGCAAGTTGGGTTAGGAGTCCTTCCATGTAATTAAGTTGTGTGGCAAGTGATGTACTGGACTTCATTTCAAGCCTGAAGAACTCAATCAGGAGACCATATTTTGATGATTTAGATTGTGCACCGAACAGGGTGTCAAGTCTTTTCCATGTATCCTGTGAGGTCTCACAGTTATCCACATGATGGATATAACTGTCGTCTAGCTCCAGTTTGATAATGGCCTGGGCTTTGTCATCATTCTTTTGCCAAGTAGTTGCAAGGTCCCTGTCCCGAGGTTTCTTTTCTTTGCCATTTGTGATGGCCCAGAGACCCTTTTTCATCAAGATGAGCTTGATGCGGGTTTTCCAGGTGTGAAACCCGACTCCTTTGAATCGAGCATTTGGAGAGTCTTTTCCCATGTTGAGGTTGCAAGAGCAGCAGCAAATCAACACCAGAATTCTGAGATTTTATCAGTAGAAGAGCAGAATGTAATGTGTCAAGAGACACAGTTAATGACAGTGTGAAAACACACTATGTCAGTGTTGATGTTTGAGCTTGGGATCGTTTGGTCGTTCTTCAATCTTCTCAGGTCCTTCCTCTCCTTGATTTGATGCTGGGTCAATGTATTAGAGTGACAGAGGCTTGGGTTGAGTGTCAGGAGAAAGAAAAAACTGAGAAAAAAAAGCTTGAGAAATTTTGGCTATGGTGGAATTAGGGTTTTTGAGACAGGGGCCTGGTTTTTTCAACATTGCAGGAGCTATACTTGTTCATTTTCAAAAATTTTTACATGCCTAAGAAGCTGACTTCATGGGCTATCAAAGCCCCATGATAATCGTCAAGATCGTGGACTGTATGCAGCACGCAGGCAGCTCGAACAAATTCGGCGCAGTTCAGGATAGATTTCCGCAATGCTGGAGTCAGGGCGCAGTAATGTAGTCGATTTTTGTGCCAGGATGAAGCGCCTTGAGTAGAGGAATAATTGCCTAGAAGAAATCGTGGCTGAAATGGCATGGTTGAAGAGTTATTGAAGCTCCAAGTAAGGTAGGTCCTGTCTGGCTATGGCAGACACAGAGCAGAGATTGAGGATTTTCACAATGCTGAGCTCCAGATGGTCCAATGTCCTGGATTGATGTGATACAGGGAAGCTTTGTGAGTTGGGGAATACTTTTCCAGAAGGAAGCTCCAAGAGATTTGACCTGTGGAGTGAGATATAAGCAGCTCAATCTGACAGGGTGCTGCTGGCTATGGCTGCCATGGAAGCTTCAGTGAGAGTAGAGTTGGGAGATGAAGTCATGAGCTGACATTGAGCTAGACTGAGGTTGAGAGGAATCAAGAGGCTAGAGAAGCAATGCCATGCCCAACTGGGCTCTGATACCATGTCAAAACCGGTTTTACCTCTAAGTAATCTTCTAATATCTCTATGTTGGAGTGGAATTTTCTCAAGCCCTCTTAGTTGAAGTAAGTCACCTATATGACCAACAAATTCCTTATGATAGCTTGTGGAATAATGCTCAGAGTAGGGAGAGAGAACATGTCCAATTTACAACAGTGAAATTTGTGCCATATCTGTATTTTTCAACAATGTTGGGCTGTATGTTGCACAATGTCAGGAAATTTTGGGCTGGAAAGATGTGCCTTGACCCAAGAAACATCTCTCGAGAAGAAATCTTGAAGAGATATGGCTTGGTTGTAGAGATATGGTTGCTTCAACAGAGGTAGGTAGGTGTTGTCTATGGCAGCCAAGAGAGATAAAGTGAAGATGGAGGTGGAAGATGAAGGGTTTATGTCAAGTTGAGGTAACAAAAGGTTGAGAGGAGCCAAAGGAGTGATTTGTAGAGTTGAGCCATGCCTAACTAGGCTCTAATACCATGTAATGCTATGGAGGTTGAAAGAGGAAGAGTGAGCTCATGAGGTAACAGACATCAAAACCAAATGTCACACAAGTGAATTAGGCTCCAAGATGGAAGCTTGGACTCATAAACACAATCTTTTGTGTTGACAATGACACAGACACTTTGCTAGAAATACAGAAGTATAAAGACATTGCATTCAAAATGAGAGCAAGTACAATGCTTTATAGCAATAGACTAGGCTGCACTTTCCTCCTCTATGCATATGGGATTATGCATCTTGAGTCAACACTACTCCATACAAAGAGGCTAAGCTAGGTGTGATTGCCAATATCTCAACAGTTTGTGTTTCTAATCTCTCTTTCTTATGTAGCATTTACTTGAGGCAAATGGTCCATACTTTGCAAATCAAGGGAGTTTGGCAGTATGGTCAACTCAAGGCATGGAACGATCTCACTCGCAAGCTCGTTGTGCTTTTCAAAATGCAACCGATCATGGAGGTTGCATCAATGATTCCAATTCTATGAGGCAGTTATTCCAATAGTGGTATAAGAGATTAGAGATATGACACAGAGGGGGGGAGGGGAAGAATTACAAAACCTCTCAAGTATAATCTATAAGTAGGACAACATATGAAGTGAGGAAAGCAAGATATAAAAACATCACAGATAAACAATTCCATGCAGAATGGTTGGCAACCCAAGAGAGAGATAGCAAGAAATAGAGACTTAGATAAATAGTACAATTTTGATGCATTTAGAGTCCAAGAGAGAGTACATGTACTAAGGATATGACTCATTAATACTCCTATCTTAAAACATGAGATGTCTTTAACACTCCTATCTTAAGCTTTAGATAGTTTGTCCATTCGAATTTGGCTAAAATAGCATTTTTTTAATTTTGTTTAAAATTTCAAAGGTTAAAACTATGTTTTTCAAAGTTTTGATATCAATTGTTATATCTTTTGGGTCTATTATTCTTAAGCCACACTTCTTGTGGGGCGATGGTCAAGCCAAGCCTTGGGCAGCTGAAATCTATTTGATTGATCTCATGAGTGATTGTCAACTTTTAGCCGTTCTTGTCCAATGTATCACTATTAAGCCCATAGATTTTATTTGTATTCATAGAATTTGCAACAACAAGAATGCATTTAATCTTGATGTCAACAACATGCATTGAGAAGCTACCTTGTAAATGGATCTATGTTTAGCTCAAGTCTTGGCTATAGATTTTATGGAGCTTAGTTTATTGTTATCTTTCTAGCAGACCTTCAAGTATTTAATAGTAGTGGCCTTCAAAACAGAGCTAAATTTTGCCTAGCTCTAGTTGTACTTGGAGTGATGTACTTATCGTGTATTTTGTGGTTTCATAATGCTATATCCGATATGTGATATTCTATTTTTTCCATAATTTGTATTGTGTGAATTTTTAAGTTCTCAATATTGCAAGTAGTTTCGTTGAGGATAAATTTAATGTCCAATAGGGCACACGTCAGTGAACAATTGTACTTGGACCAATGTATTATCTTTATTTTATTTTATGGTTTGGCAATACTATATCCAATATATAATATTCAATTTTTCCCATGATTTGTATTTTGTGAATTTTTAAGTTTTTAATGGCGCACGTATTGGTCAAGAGTACAATTAATACACAATTATGCACACTTTGTGGATTTTTTTGGTTCTTAGTGAAGTATAACCTAGTTAATGCATTTTCTAAAAAAGATTCAACCGTTAATTTTATAAATCATGATCCAATGAAACTTCACCTAGATGTTGGGCATCATAAGAACTCATGAAAACTAAAAAATTGGCCCCATCAGAAGCATCTAGGACACCTGATTGGAGGCTCATGTATGGGGCCCTGATTTCCCATATTCAAGGCCCCACACATGAGCCTCAAGCCAAGTGTCCCAAAGGCTTCTGACGATGCCTTTTTTTTTTGGGTGGTTGATGTGTCCTAGAAGAGTCCACATGTAAAGTTTCAAGTCAATCTATCATATTTTTCTAGAATCTAGATACATCATTTCAATTTTATGGATTTTTAAAAAGTTTGGCTATAAGTTGAAAGTTTCACCTCATTTTACACATTTAAGCTTTTTGTGCATAATTGACTATACTAGTCGACTGACACTATATCTATGCCAGCTGTAGGTAGGTGTAACAAACTAAATATAATAAGTGATAAGTGAGAGGTCATGTGACAATCATAATGACCACTGATATACTAAGTGTAGACATGCAGACCCATCTAGCTAGGTGGTCCTTTATCAATGTCCACACATGTTGATATTTCCATCTCAACACTCCCCCTCAAGCCTCCAAACTTTCAAAGCTTCTCTACACCCAATGCCTTTGTGAAAATGTCAACTATCAGATCCTGGTGGTGACATATACCAAGTCAATCTCTCATGCAAGTACCTTCTCTCTCACAAAGCGGTAGTGCACCTCAATGTGTTTTGTCCTAGCATGGATTAATGGATTTGTAGCTAGATGTATGTTGCTCATGTTGTCACAATGAATGACAATTGGACCATCTCCTTGCACATCCAAATCACCTAATAACTTTGGTAGTCATACCACCTCACATGCTTCCATAGCAGTACCTCTATATACTAAGTCTCCATACTCGATAAAGCAACTATAGGTTGTTTTTTTCTACTTTATGTAATTGTTGCACTACCAAGGGAAAACATGAATCCATTGGCAGATCTTCTATTTGACATGCTACTAGCCCAATCTGCATCTGTGTATCCAAACACCTGTGCATCCTTATCTACGTCACAAAAAGTCAATGATGTAAAATGGACTTCACATACCTTAATATGTCAAGAATCACATGGTGGGGAGACTTTCTTGAGTTGTTACGCCAAACATACACTGTATGCACAAGAGGAATCTCACTCAAGAACACAAGAAGAGAGATGGAGACCAAAAATATTTTCTTGCTAATTTCTTCTTCTTTTGCACACTATACAATGTGCACAAAAGTATAGATAAGATACAACATAAAGGAAAGTGGCCTATCAAGTCAAACAGTGCATAACAAACTACACTAATCGACTGTCGCTATAGCCTTTTGCAACCAGCCTAGCCTTATACCTGCTAATGGAGCCATCTGCATTATGCTTGACTTTGTAAACCTACTTACAACCAATAGCTTTCTTACCCTTAGGCAAGGGTACCAAATCCCAATTCTTATTGGCTTCTAATGTAGCCATCTCCTCATCCATTGCTGCATCCCAATGAGCATGACCAACGGCATCCTCAAAACAAGTGGGGTCAACATCCTCAACTAGTTTCACTATATAAGCATAATGGTGAGCTATATAACCAAGTCGTGAGCATGCTGAAAACCAAATTTGCATACCCACATTGATGGTGCCTTCAATTAGCCCTGAAGAGATTGGAATGTTGATCCAAGTGTTGGAGATGATGGGGGAGGGTCCCCAAGTGGCCAAAGATGGCTGCCAACAAGCTCAAATGGAGAGGGAATCTTCAAGCTTCAAGAAGAGGCTTCGAACGTTTTTGCCCTACCTACATACTCTTCACAGCGAACCCTTCTTCAACTTCAAGCTCCTGCACCTGAAGCTCGTGATTGCTTAAACCAAGCTTTGATACCACTTTGTTGAGTTAGCTACCATGGAGCTTCTGAGTAGAGATGCAGGTTGAGAGAGAGAAGAGATAGAGACACACGATTTGTGGTAGTGAAGAGTGTACCGCAATAATGATTTTAGATAGGTATATGTACTATGTACAACATGGCCCTTATGGGCGGGCACAAGCACTGCCCTTTATCCCAACAAAAATTCTTAGCTAGAGAGATGAGGGAAGAATTTGGAAAGGCTACAAAGAACACAAATAAAGTACACCCTCAAGGAATTGCCACCTCTCACACAAGAAGTTTCATGTTTCACCAATTCATGGAGAGGATCCATTATTGAGCAAGTGTGGCTTATGAGAAGATCATGCAAAAATTTTATCTGAGAGAGACTTGGAAGATTGAGTAGTGAAGTCACCTTGGAATGGTATTAGGGCCCCTATATGAATATGCAACAGAAGTGTAACCTGTGGTCTTGTAGACTATTCCTCTAACAAGTAAGGGGAAAGATAAGATTTCACCATTGTTTGGTGAGAAGATTAAGCAAGAGAAAAATGATGTCAATAATCCTTCCATTCCCAATAATACTCGCCAATAGATGTTGGACTCTTTTAGTAACTAGATATGACCTTGAGGTAGCATAGAAGACAGTTGACAATATTCTAGTAGGAGGAAGTGTTGACCTGATTGCAAATACATTTAACTCAGCATTGATAAAAAAACTACCACTAAGAGATCACTATTGAAGCTAGCCAAGATCAAGCTGGATACTAAGTTTGCCATAACCCTTAGTTCAATGCCCACATGTGCCATTAACATTGTAAATTGGGAGATATAAAATCAAGGAAATCTAGTCCTTTTTTAGTAGTTCAAGGCTTTATGATGTTAAAAGTGTTGGAAAAACTAAGGAATGTTCAGTCTTTTGTGAAGTAGTTTCCTTCTAGGGTCAGTCAAAATGTCTATCTACACTAATCCTGGGAAATGTAACGATCATGAAGTTGCCAAGGTGGTTGAATTATCTACCTATTTGTAAGGTGTATAGAGATCATACCGCTATCTTGGTAGAAGGCTCAAGACATGTTAGAGATGTAGTTGGCTCACACTAAGTTTCCTGTGAAGTTGTTTAAGAAATGGTGAGAAGAGTTGAATATGAAAGTTGTAGAAGAGTATTCTATTTTGGCCCAAGGCTAATGCTAAATTGTTGACTAGATGTCAAATGTTGGAAAAACAATTACTTCCATTGCAACAATTGGAAAGATAGGTTCTACACAACCTTGATGTGGAAATTGAGGGGTCTGTGATCTCAGTAGAGCAGCTAATCATGATGCATTACAGGCTTAGGTTTTGAATACTGCAAAACAAACTTGGAACACTATAGTTGCAAGATTGGGAGTGGTAGTTAACATACCCTACGAAGTGTTGCAAGAACACCTCTAAATCTGTAGATGGTGGTTTTAATTATGGGATGCATAAGTAAGAGAGCTCAGCTATTCATCCTAACAATTCTCAATTACATAGTTCTATAGTTCCAACAATACAAGAGATATTGTTTAACAATGTTGCAGAACAGGGACATGTTGATATGCAAGAAGAGGATGATATCTCAAAATTTGTGATCAAATGTCGTAAGTTTGTAGGAGGACATGTTTCTAATCACCCAAAGATGTCTAAGGATTTTACTACAGAAATTTTGCAATGTTTTGAAGAAGTGATTTTACAGGAAGATGTACCTTAAAACATGCTAGAGTTTGTTGATTGTGTAATGTAGGATGAGGAGATGGATGTAGAAAATGTTAAGGTTGGGGAGGCAATGGATTCTCATAATCCCTCTGCCAATCCTGCTTTGGGAATTATTGCATTATCTAGGCAACCATGCAAGAGGGCTTTGAGTATTCTTGGTACTACATCCAGGCTCTTTGCTCTTAGGTAGCTTATTGTGGTGCACTTCAAGGCACAAAGCTCTAGGTGGGGCTTAGATAGTTGCTTTGCCATAGTACTTATGCATGCTAGTTAAGGGATATGTGGGTTCAGGTCTTGGCTGTCGTCCACTAAGTTGTGCCAAGTGTTGGATGTTGGTTTGGTTAGGCTGGACACACATGATGTTTAGCTTAGTGTTTTCCGATACAAATGCATTTTAGTTATCATGTGAAGTTTGGTGTCTATTAAAATCAGTGCAATAGTAATTATTCAAGCAAAATGCCATTTTGTATTAGGGGGAACGGTTGAAGAAGAAGTGATCCATTTTGCGCTACATCTTTGTTATTTCTACGCACTCTATGTAATGTTTCTGCTATGTTTCTTATTCAAGTTATGCTATTGATGTTGTGCCAAAGTTTCCTATATTGTTTCAGTTTAAAGATGTGTCTATGTTTGGTTTAGTATGTAGCAGGACCCCAAAAACAAATGTCATATTTCATATACCTTCCTTGAAAAAAGAAGAGGTGGAAATAACAAAAATAGGAGATAGCGGCATAATAATTATGCATCTACTAGTAATCAAGTCGATATTAATGAGAAATTATTTATTATGTAGCATATGATGTGAGTGGTGGATTTTGCTCAAGAAAAATGCTCAAAATTTGCCAAAAACTTTGAATTTCAAGGGAAAAATAGACTTCGTCGAAGGTGGCATAGGCAATCAATTCGATTTTAAGCAGGAAGCAATCGACGGGTGCCAAAAGTGCTTTAAAGACCCACCGATCAACGGTTGGAGAATTTTCATGATTTCTCATGATGTCGGATTGGATCTCGGGAGATGCCATGTAGTGGGGGGCTTTGAGACGGATGCATAGGATTTTTCGGACCTCAAAATGGATGTTGGACGGCCAAAGACAGGTCAAATGACCAAATTTGTGTGAAGGGGGGGGGGGGGCGGCGACAAAAAACAAAATATGAAAAGGGGTGACCTTTGGGGCCACCCCAAAAATCAATTTCATGGGGTCAGGGGCAGGAGGTGGCGTTTTTTTCTGCACACAGAAAAAATTGTGCCATACTCCCCTCCTCCATGGAAAATTTGAAATGGGGGGCTGAAGAATAACCGCCCCCCGCCCCCCCCCCCCCCCCCCCCCCCCCCCCCCCAGCAATTACATCAATGATCTTGTGATTTTCTTCACCCTCCATCGCCACTCTCCGCTTCTCCAATGGCTGCCTGGACATGGAGATCAGAAACTAGTATTTCTCTCTCCTCCCCCTCTCTCCCCTCTATGGGTTGTTCATGCACATTATCTTGAAGGAAGAATCGAGAAGGAGATTGAAGCAAATGACGATGGAGATTAATGGAGATGCTAAATCTTGATGTGTAGCATGGAATTGAGAGCAATGGAGGCTCCATCTGCTGGTCATGCAGTCATTCAATGCGTCTCGGGTTTCGTAGAAACACGGTATGACTATTTTTTATGAAGGAAATAAAGGTTTTTTAATATTTTATGATGGAAATGTTCTTATGCAATGAAAAATTGTTTGAGTGTTGGATTGCATCATGTTTAATTGATGTTTATTAGAAAATTCTGATTTCATAATGATTTACATGTGCTATTTAAATCCCACAAAACCTGAAATGCGGTTTTTAAGGGTTAGATGATGGTTTTGTCATTTCGGGTGGGTGAAATGTGTTCCTATGGGAAAAAACAAAAAATAAAATTAAATTTTAGTATGCTAAAATGATTAGTATATGGAAAATAAAAAAATGATAGTGATTATTATCAAATAAATGCTAAAAATAAGAGAAAATAGGAAAAAAATAGAAATACGCTTCATAAAAATAAGGAAAAATATAATGAGTGTTTGTGAATGTATGGTAGTGGCGAAGCATAAGGTTTATCCTTAGTTTTCCCTATTTCTTTGTCAAAGTTCATGATTTATCACTTTTCATACATCAAAACATGACAAATTGAACCCCTACACCTATGCAATGGAAGCACTACCTAAAAGTAGGGAGTTGGGTGTTTGAATGACGCGTTTTGGGTGTTGTTTATTACTGATTTTTCTTATGCATATTATGATATAGGGTTTGTTGTATTTTAATTAAGAGGATAGTAGCATGAACGTTGTCTCAATACTATCCTCACATCACTTATCCTCACATCACTGCAACAAGTTAGCAAATGAGCATTGGAAAGCATGGTTATGTACGACACGTTTCTGATTGAAATTTATGTTTGAGCACATTAGGATCATCCACTTTTGCATGTGAATATCAACCATGGTGTTGAAATAGAAAGAACTAGATACATAGCACCTGTTTTTCGTTATGATGACCTATGCTTGAGTGTGTGAGACAACCTAATCTATAGGCTAGTCGATTGTTTTTGGGAATTGTTTGGTAAGGACACCTAGTATCTCCTGGAATACGTTCAAAATGAAAGAGTGGAGCTTGTATTGTGTGTACTTTATGTTGGAGTGACGCATCTTGGGGCCAATCCCCGAGGTGTAGGAGAGTTGCAGTGGAGCCACAGCAATCAGCTAAGAGGTGCTTCCCGATGTTTGTGCTATGAGGCATTATGCCTATATGTTATGGGATATCCCTCTGAGGAGAAGGGATGGTAAACGTTAGACTATGACTTAATACAAATGTAGAATTGACATTAGCATTTAGTGTAGAGTGAGTCTTAGACGATCCTGGCCTACGAGGCCATATGGTGGGGTTGTCTGTTGTGTGCATGAGGTCTAGCTAGTGCCATACTATGTGGATTTAGGTGCCTTGAACTATATGATGTCTCATGAAGAATGGTATAGAGAAGTAAAAATTCTTGAAATGCATGGTTTTGTGAACAAGTGACAATACAATACATCCTATTGCTCATGGTGGGAGTGTTCCATTATCTATGTAGGATGAAAGGTTTAACTGTTTAGTTGATGTGCTACACATGCCTAACATCACAAAAAAAATTATTTTTGTTGGGAGATTGGCTAAGTAGGGATTGTAAAAGCAAAGTTCAATCAAAATGTTTACTTTGTAGAAGAGTTCAAGAATGGATGTAAACTAATTGCAAAGGGTAAGTATGTAGGAAGGATGTTTATCTTGGATGTAAATGTATCCGAGCTAAAGATTGATATGTTTGCACAAGGTGCAAGAGTTGTGGCTAATATTGACATTTGATATAAATGTATTGGCCACATAAATGTGCAACAATTGAAAAATATGTATTCACATGAACTTGTTGTGAGGTTGCCTAAGTTCAAGGTGGCTGATATGCAAAAAATATGTGAAGCATGCTAGTTTGGATGTAAGGTGCCCGCCCATCGGCTGTCTAGGCACGCATTTAGCGGTCTATCAAGAAACAAATCTAAGCTACCCAGCACTCCCATGGAATATTTCGGGTTTTGTTGCCTAGGGTTTCCCGAATCTGCCTCACAACAAAACGTTTACGGCCAAACCCACTAGATCAACCTGAAATTTGGGCTCCTAGTGGCCAAGGTCTCCAAACAACATTCTAGTGTTGGATCTTGGACATCTTACTTTACGCAAAGATACCCAAGCCAAAGCAGACTCATGCTGCACTTGGTTCAAAGAGAATGGAAAACGAGAGGGATGCACTGCTAAACATCTTTGTCCATAGGGCATAGTCCCATTCCGGTCCCCTAAAACAACATGAATCAGGATTCTAATCTAACAATTCCTAAGGGTTGTCAGACATCGGTAAAAACTTGTGAGAAGCCTCCCAGTTCTCTGGGACCACCCTACTGTAGGACAAATCCGTCAGGGGTCTGCCCACCCGCTTCCCTTGATAGCTTTAGTTTTCTAATTAGGTCCTACCGCATTTATGTGTGACACTTAAAATCGGCTTCATTAATTAAGCCTTTAAGGAAACATGGTTCATTCACATAACTTATAGCACAGACACGAAAACAGAACAAGCAATCTATTAACAAACAAGTTGAAACAAATTCATTGACTTATCTTCAAGTTAATCTTTGTCTCCCGCCCATACGGGAGAAATTATGTATCGCTTTTGTCTAACAGAAGTATCTCTTCTACCCTGCAAAAGTAAATGGTCCAAATCACATGGCACCACAAATTCAATCCTTTATCTAGAATAGGATCTCCCAACATGCCCAGATGTTGGGGGCCACGGAGGTCTTCAACTCCATTCTAGACCTAGCAAGGGGTGTCCAAAGCTCCAACTGACCCGCAAGCTGTCTAGGAGCGAAACATCATTCCCGTGGTTGGCCTTTTCACCACTCAACCTTCGGCCCATGAATCGAGCAGTACCCTCTTTGGGTTAATCCGTAGTGCGATCATGGAGGAAATCCACCCGTGCAAAATATCCTTCCTTAATTCAATCCTTTAAGAGTCAAGCACAAACAAGGCATTCAGCCCTAATATCATTTTCCAAGAAATCATTCCTTTATTCCCATGGCAACTTGTCATCATAGACCCTTGCCGTGCATTTGCCATAAATCACAAGCACTTGGAATAATCATCCAAACAACAACTAACAACCAATTGAATGTAAAAGCATTTAGGATGTTGTTCGATGAACCAACAAAACCAATTGTCTTCTTCCCAAACAATGCAAGAATAGTCGCGATAACATTTCCATCACATATCTGCTCTCCCCCTTGGGATCAACGATCAATTCTATATAAAATTTACTTAACTCTTGTATGCAAAAGTTTTAATGTCATGATTATGCCATTCATAATCATGACATTAAAAAATTTCCATACAAGCGTTAAGTAAATTTTATATAGAATTGCTCGTTGATCCCAAGGGGGAGAGCAGATATGTGATAGTCCCGATAACATTTCCATCACATATCTGCTCTCCCCCTTGGGATCAACGAGCAATTCTATATAAAATTTACTTAACGCTTGTATGCAAAATTTTTAATGTCATGATTATGCCATTCATAACCCTTGACCAATTCTTTCTTGTAATTGCTCAATCAACGAATAAGCCACATGCAACTAGGTGCAATTAACTTTCCTTGATATATGCACTTCGCAAGCTCCATCTTACAAATATGTGAGATGAAATTATCTATACTTGTGCATCGTAGTATGGGGCCTAACGCATCTCATACGAGAATTAAAATAAGCATCTATCAATTTGGAAATATATTACTTACGACTAGTACCGCAATTCCATCGTCCGCAAGTAGACTCAAGAGATCAAGATGGCGGAATAAATTCGAGATGGGAGAGTGTGAGAGAAGATGGGTGAGTCGAGGATCCAAATAGAGGGAATTGAGCTAACTCTCTTCCTTGCAGCCTCTCGGGTCTCTCTCTCTCTCTCTCCCTCTCAATCTCTTGGAGAGGTATCCTTCTTTCTACCTCTCTCTCGCAACCTCTCGGGGTCTCCTTATGCTTTTTTGTCTCCCCATGCCTCATATTTATAATGAATTAGAGAAGAGGGCTTGTGGCTGAGAAGTGGAACTCTTTGTGGAGGGTGATCTTGGAAAGATCAGTGATCTAATGCTCAGATCATAAATCTGACAGTTCCATTGGCTCCGAAGGGGGGTAAAACCGCAAGACACTTGTTTAGAAAGCTCTTAGTTCACTCCTTCTTCTTTTCTCTGTTCGAAGTGCTGTTTTCTATCTGTGGACTGCAATCGTGGCGCACACGATTTCACAAATTCTATCTTTATTTTTTTCTTTTTATAAAATCTCCAAACTAACTAAAACATCACTTGCCTTTTCTTTTAAATAACATCCAGTTCTAGAAATCTCCATATCTTTTTTTAGGATAATATCTAAAATATCTAAAATAAACTAGTTTTGCCCAAAATCTAATATTTTTGGACCATCCCAAACTATACACATTAATACTAGTGATTAATATAGCTCATAAGTATCGTTCACATTGTAACTTACGTGAAGGGTGGCTACGGTCGTTATCAATCCAAGAAAAATATCGGATTTACAACTCTCGATTTTTCTAAATAAAATATTTTTAATTAAATAAAAATGATTAGTAATTAATGTTAGTTAGTTTTTACCTTAGTTAGTATTTAGTTAGTAATCTTATTAACTTATTAATTGACTAACTAACTTTCAAACTAACCAACTAACTTTTATTGTGTGGAAATATTACATTAGAAAACATACAAGGCATGCATTTCCTCATGATAAACATGCAAACATGCATTTACTTGATATTGTATATTCAAATATATAGGGTCCTACAAGTATTGTGTCAATGGCAATATATAAGTATTATGTAACCTATCAAAAGACATGGATCTAGAGCATGGCATGAGCTGTGGAGGATGGAAGATGTAGACGAGACTCATGTAGACATAGGCACAGACAAAACCAACTATCACACAAGTGAATTAGGTTCCAAGATTGAGACTTGGACTCATAAACACAATCTTGTGTGTAAGACAATGACATAGACACTTGATTGAAGGACAAAAGTACTATGACATTGCATTGAAAAGTGAACCAAGTACATCACTATATAGTTTTTGACCTTTCTCCACTCTCCTTACTATGCATGTGGGATACAAGGGCCTCTACTGGGCATCATCATTTGTTCTCTTTTTCAACATAACCTTTATGGATGATCATACAAGGAAGGTATGGATGTACTTCATGAAGGAGAAAATTGATGTGTTCTCTCACTTTCAGGAAAGTGATCGTTATGGTTACCTAAACCACCTCCACTAACCAATAATAAGGCTCCAATGAGCTCAAACAAAGGGAAGAGAACTAGACTTGGATGCAAACCTAGATCAAAATCTAAGCCAAAATAAAATAGAAAAATCTAAGGTGGTTTTTGGCTTGCAAACAAAATCTAAGGAATCAAAAAAACTACCAAGTCCTATGATACCACTTTGATAATAGAAACATAAAATGTGGACAAGAAATAGCCAATAGAAGTTGCTAGTTCAAATCAAACACCCAATGCCTCCTAAAGGCAAACCTTTTTCACCTAAAGTAATTTGAGAAACACAATAGTAGCAACCCTATACTACTCTTTAAGCCATCAAAATGGAATAAAAAGGAGCTAAAAATGTCATCAAGGGCATATCCAAAACAATTGATCCTAAAAATACTTCCAATATCTAATTAAGTGATGGCCCTCAATTGCTATCATAGCCAAATCCACTGACCCATAGTTACTACTACCCAATTCAAAGTGGAACCCCAATACTTGCACCCCTATTTGTGATTAAAATAGTCAACTCTCCTAAGGAGAAAACCCCTAGTGCTTCCATCAAATGGGATACAAGCATGACTTTTGAAAGCATCATCAACCAAGCTATGGATAACAAGTGCTCTTTTTTATTAGAACCTCTAGCAGTAATAGAAAGATCTCTTATGAAAATGCCAAAATATAAGGCATAGGATGAGAGTCAACCAATAAATGAGTGCCTTAGGAAATTTGAGAATAAAATAAAATGGTTGGCATACATGGCCATTCATATCAACCTAGGAAGTCTGGCTAGAGGATATGGAACAAAATTGAGAATAAGATAAAACTTTTGGCATACATGGCCATTCATATCAACCTAGGAAGTCTAACTATAAAATATGAAAAGCTCTTAAAGTGGTTGTTGACATGGGATGGGTAAGAACATATCTGAAAGTGTTACTCAGAAAAATTGCATATACTTATGCAACATATGTCTAAAGCTAATTTTGAGGAGCTTCACTTGATTCCCTCTTTCCACACTAAGAATTACAAAAGAAGAATGAAGGAAGTCCAAGAACTTGAACTAAAAGCATGATAAAACAAGTTCAACAAGGTATGCCATGTGAGCTTCCATTACAAGACTTAGAGTTCAACTAATGATTATCTCCGAGAAAAGAGAAGTTATATGGGATTTCAAGAATGATCCGATGTATGTAGCACACACCTCCCTATGAGTAGTTGTGACTATACAAAATGTTGAGCTACATAAACCAATTCAAGACTACCCTTTGCTACTCCTCACAAAGGAAGAACTACATATTGCTAGCAAATTAGGCCAAGGAAACATGGTACTAGACATCATTGCTTACAACTTGAACCTCAAAATATATTGATTTCTATGAATGGTTTATCCTTAGGCCTAGTGGCATGGTACCATAGCTCATTCACTTTTATATAAATAATCAATTCACTACAATTGTTGCATGAAAATCAATTTTAATAGAAAAAATCTACGTATAATAGAAGACTAGTACCTATGCAATGCTCGAAGGCATTGCAATGTTTATTGTGTGGGGCAACAAGTAAAGGAGTTACAACCATAGTACTACTAAGTGGTAAAAATCAAAATTTAAAGTTAAGTCTTCCAATGTTTTGCACAACAATCAATTGCATGTACTCTCAAGTTTGCCCAAGTGAATGTGGGACAAAAACAAGTGATATATAGCATGGAGCTCAAGTTAAGAAAGACATAAATGAAACAACAAAGCAAAAAATTCCTTAGATCAATGCAAAAGTGTGGAGATATAAAAGATCCAAAGGCACAAAAGGAACTAAAAACATTGAGGCCCTAATGCCAATTGTACCTTAACTTCTACCTCAAAGCTTTCAACTCCCTCTAAAAATTGTAGCAATTGCTCCCCCAAATATTCCAATCATCATCAATAATTATGGTCTTCCATTGATAACATTTTCTCTAGTTGATGCTTACACTTCAACTATCCTATCTCAAAATTTATTTGAAGTAATTTGATGCATGAA
This sequence comes from Lygodium microphyllum, assembly GCF_053477565.2. Lineage (NCBI taxonomy): Eukaryota > Viridiplantae > Streptophyta > Polypodiopsida > Schizaeales > Lygodiaceae > Lygodium > Lygodium microphyllum. Next base: position 116,842,230 of record NC_141149.1, on the reverse strand, counting down.
TAGTACAAAGAGCCAAAATCACTACAATAATCAACCTTTTAATTCTAATACTTCCCAAGCCTCATTGTATGGCACTACTATATTATGAGATACAAAGAGAGAGAGAGAGAGAGAGAGAGAGAGAGAGAGAGAGAGAGAGAGAGAGAGAGAGAGAGAGAGAGAGAGAGAGAGAGAGAGAGAGAGAGAGAGAGAGAGAACAAAATAAAATATATGTGCACCCATGGGCACTACACCACACTTAAGGGTCCTCAAGTTAGGTATACCATGTGGCCTCGATTGGCCAGCTCTATCTCTAATCCTCTATCCATTCTCCTAAAGTCCCCATAATTATTTAGGGCCCATCAAAGAAAGGATATACCTAGGGAGCTTGACTCACCTATGGTTAGTCATGTCTCCCTAAGTCACTTGTACATATTCTCTTTCTACTCCTCATTCACCTCAATGCCATCAGAGAATCATGGAAGCAAGATGCAAAGGCACTTAAGAAAAATATCAATTACGTCAATTGATCTTTGCAATTGAGATAACTATAGGCTCCATTATTTATGAATTACTTGGCTAAGGCCTTATTCAATCCACATATGTCATCTCCCCATTATCTTCTTTAAGTATCCTTTTAAGTACACACATGCACTTACCTAATATTTTCACAATAACTTATTCAAGTTTTGGTCCTCAATTGTAGGACAACACTTCAAGCTTGCTTGGAGTTTAATCCATCTACCAAACCAATAATATTTGTCATGACCACTAAAAAGAAGACGAGCGCTTCCCTTAGGAAGAGAATGCATGTGAGGTTGTCATTTGCAAGAAAATGAGATATGGAGAATCCTAAACCATTGTGTATCCCTCACCAATCATTCTTTCATTATCTATTATCAACAATCCATTCCTACTAGCCAATCAAGCTTATCTAAAAAGAGAACCACCATTCAAGTGTAATAACATCAACAAATGATAAGCTCTTTAGCAATTTGGTCACCAACCACCACTTCAACAATTGACCATTAAATAAGTAGAATTTTTCATCAACAAATACTACCACTCCTCCAAGAAAAACATCCTAACATTGATGCAAAGTTGTCATTTACTACATACAAGGATGAGTGTCGTGAGACTGGCAATCATCTAATGAGGATGATAATGTTAAGCTCAAATAGCAAACAAGGATACAAAGTTAAGCTGAATAATGTGCCAAACTTATTTTGGGAATGATTATTTTTTTGAGATGCATTCTATTAAAGTGGGCATCGCCATTCACAATGCCCAATCATGGTATCTTGAATTATTGCTTATAGTCACATTAGGATTTTGTAATATTTTTTGGGATCCATGCTTACTTTTGTGTGAATGGTAAAATATCCTAGACTTAGATAGGATGCCCTATAGCTATATGAGGTTGTGGGCACTGAGCCTCTATTCACTTTTTGTAGTATTGGTCTCATTAACATAAGATATATGCATAAATTGAGGAGGACTAATCATCAAGAGCCTAAGAAGGGGGTAGGGTACCCAACTTGAGGGAACCTTAAACTCAAAACCCTATGTGTAAAAGTCAAAAAGTGAATAGACATGCTAATTCTTGTGTCTGCAATAATAAGCCTTTGATGTCCCACTTGTGCATGTGAAACCCACCAATTACTATGTGGAAAGTGAATCAGACATGCTAAGATGGAAATTAAGTACTAAGTCAAAACTCAATGAATACAATAGATCTAATCAAACTAAGAATGAAGAGATAACACAAGTGTGATTGTTGTGCGATCAACTACCAAGTACAATGATAGTAATCCTAATCAACTAGTCATTAAGGCTAAGGAAAATCACTCAATCCAGTCATACTAAACTAAGTTGAATCTCTAAGCTTTGATACTTCTACATTGAATTCTCTCTATTGTATGTATTGTTTATTTTCACCAATGCTTGACAAGAGTATTATATAGTTTCCTACATACACTAGTACGTGGAGTAAAGTGGGCTCTAAAGATTTCATTGTTAGTACTATATCATAGCTAATCTCATCAATCCCTTTAGTAGGATGGTAAATCTTAATGTGTAGAACAACTTTGTTAAAGGCACCATTGTCATCCAATGGTTGTATGGGTAGATGAAAGTCCTTTAATGATGGCTGACCGCAAGTAGTTGCAATCTAGATCCACATTTCTTGCAACTTTTTGCTAGCCATAGTGCAATGTTATTGCCGCGACATCTAAATCAAATCTAGATGATCCTAAAATTCAAGCTATAGATCACAACAACAAAAGGATTTTATCATTTTACATTAGAGATTTCTAATAGTTAGAACACTTTCTGAAAATGTTACTGCCTATAATTTTTGCTTCAACAAAGGAGTGCTTCTCCAAGTTGAACGATGCCCATTTTCAATTTTTACATCAAGTACACATAATCTCCTTTGATGTTACTAAAGTTTTAAGGATGATGTGAGCTTGCAATATTTGACAATCGATTAGATAAGGGATGGTTTGATTGTTTGTGGGATAAGGTGTTGATCATGGAGAAGGTGGTAGGCAGCAGATCGTGTGTGCAAGGTGAGGATGTTGATCATGTGTCTAACAAGGCAATACTCACAACTGTGCAATGTGGATCATGGCTAGCTAGCTGGTAGGGTGATTCTATCCATGAGGGTATACTCGTATGGAAGGTAGGGATCATGGATTGGCTATTGGAGTTAGAAGGATCATGAGAATAGTGTGACCCATGCATACTCTTGTCATGGATCATAGGATAGGACCAAGGGTGATGACTAGTGTGCATGAGGCACAAGGTGATGATGATGGTTTGCTCAAGGTATGAGGGTGGAGGAGGCAAATAGGGATCATACAAAAGGCCAAGTGCACAAGGATCATGAAAAAGTGGCTACCAGTGTAGGAAGATATGAGTATGGATCATATGTAAGATAGTTGGTACTCTTTGCTTACTGATCAGTGCAAGATGGGGGCATCTTGTCTCACCCACCTAGTCCAACTACATTATCCTTCCCTCAAACACACTCATGTTCTTCAAGCTAATGCATCCATGAAGCTTAATCAATACAATGTAACCAACCAAAGCATGAATGGATTTTAGAGTAGTGGGGGGGGCATCTTCTCTCATCCACATAGTCGAAGTACCTTATTCTCTCCTCAGACATACTCAAGCTAATGTATCTATGAAGCATAATCAATACAATGTAAGCAACCAAAGCATCAATGAAACTTCAAGTAGGTGGGAGCATCTTCTCTCATCCACATAGTCCAACTACCTTACCCTTCCTCAAACACACTCAAGTTCTTCAAGATGATGCATCCATGAACCTTAATCAACACAATCTCACCAACCAAAAAATCAATAAATCTTCAAGCAGCTCCTCAATATTTTTAATACGGGACATTAACGTTATGAAGTTGCCATGAGCACAACAAAATTTTGAAGGAAATTTGACTGCATTTTAAAGTTGATCTTGGAAAACTTACATCAAATTCACCAAGCATTCTAAGTGCATTTTCATATTTGTGCTGTTTTTGAAATATCGTGAAGGGTGTACAAGAGGTCTCGTATAGACTTTGTATATATTTCAAAGTATCAATAGATTACATAGGATGATAAATTATCCCGGTGTATTGTCTCAAATGACAAAAGGAAAAAAACAACCAATTCTTATAAATGTGAGCTTTCTTTCCATAATTCTATATGTTATGCTTTTTGTATTATATCTTCGATGAAGGCATGTATGATAACATCCCACTGATAAATTTCAACATGAACTAGAATCGTATAAAATTATGAAAGTGAATGTGCAAATGAAGATCCAACTTAGCAACAAGATTGAGGAGGAACGAATGCCCTTTGCTCTAGTAGAAGCAGATGTTGTCGAGGTGGTTGTTGTAGTCGAGTTATCAAATAAGGGAGGTGATGGAACATAAGTGTAGTTGTACTCATTCGATGGCACTGTTGGTGGACTAAGAGTAGATGGTGGTGCTTCTGGTGGACTAAAAGTGGATGATGCTGGAGGAGGATATGACGTAGAGGACCTAAAGCACGCAATCACCGCCAAAACACCAATATTACTAGCAAAAAAAAGTTTGGTCACATAAGAGATATAGTTTAAGCCCCAAAAAATGCTTACCTATTTGTTGTAACTGTAGGGTAGATGCATGTACCATTACCTAGGGCAACAAAGTCCATAAAATAAAAGTTACCTTAGTTCAGCATGACCATATTACTCCTAGATGAAAATTATTAAGGTTATATAGAAGAAGTTCATAAAACTAATGAAGGTGGAAGCTTCTATTTTTTGTGAAAATATATTATAACCTTAAAAATAAGGAATGTTCTGAGCAAGGCAAAAGCTTGTGTACTTGGGTTGATTTTTGTCAATGTTGCGACCCCATTGAAGTTACATGTCCCTGGAGCTCCTTCATGTTTAGAGTAATAGAGATCAAATGCATAAGAGGCATGATGAAACAGTGTATCTGGTTCATAGCAAACACCCCCAACTTGAATATCGGAGCAATCCATGTTCCCAGACTTAGGGGTTGAGCCACAAGTCCAATCTAAAGCTTGTTGAAGTTTGGATCTATTTGCATTAGACTTGGCTATACAATAATAAGTGGTGGTTTGGTGCATCTCATCCAGCGGCTCAAAGGCAACACCTTAAAAGAGCAATAAGCCAAGTGGTAAATTAGGAAGGATGAAACCAAAACTTTTAAGGCGTTGTGCACAAAGAAGAGATGCATGCCGATGATATTAGAGAACTAAGGGAACTTGGATCATAGATTGATTGTTGGCATGAATGTTGTTGGAATTAGAGTTAACATGTTCTATGTTGATGCCACATTACTTATGTCTATAATAGTAGCATTTGGTATAGTTTGATGAACCATTGGCAGCGCTATCATACCTGCATTGGTCGAGGGGAGGGGGAAGAAGAGCAAGATGAGGAGGCAGCCTGACAAGAGCTTGAACGAGAGCATATGGAGGGAAGGGCCTGAAGAAGCAAGATATTCGATGACAGAACAGGCAGTAACGGACGAAGGGCCTATTGCAGTTGGATGTCTGAAGGACTCGAGTAGCAAAGGATGAAGGGTTGGACGATGCCTTTAAAGTCTCTCTCTCTCTCTCTCTCTCTCTCTGTGTCTGCAAGGCCTCTGCGTGTGTACGCAACAAAGGAATCGGAACCACACAGCGCAGGTAGAGACGTCTTCAAAACTCGGCGTTTTACTCAAGGAACGGACAACATCATCCCAAAAATATATATATATTATTATTATGGCCATTAAAATCAAAGGGAGCAAAATCCGATTTCCATGAATGACATATTCTCTTCAGAGCATCCAGCAATTTAATGTACGCTTCCCTGGTCCCGGCGGGGCTCGAACCCGCGACCTTCGGCTCATAAGACCAACGCTCTAACCAACTGAGCTACGGGACCGCCAGATGAAACAACTTTTAAGATCATTAAAAAAGTTCTTTTATTTGAAATCTAAAGTTAACAACAAATAGTCCTCTCATATACTCTCAAACGGAGAACTATGTACCTCTTAGAATGGGATACCATTACTACAATGCCTACATCTTTCTTCTTATATGTTTTTCCTCATTACTGACTTCTAAATGACTTTTAGCTCGTCGATTCATGTCAATGTTATGCGAAAGAGGATAAGTTCAAGTTTATTAGATTGCTTAGTGGCTCCAAAATCATAGGTCATGGATTCACATCATTTGAGAAACAAATCAAACATTCACAATATCCTTTATAAATATCTCACATAGACATGACATTCAAAAGAAGTGCAGTATGAACACATAAGTAGTACCTTGATTGATTGCTCTATCTCTCATATTTGGGCCTTTTGTATAATTGGGCCTCTCTACGAAAGGATGCAACTCTAGCTGATTATGAGATATAGATGACAAGACCTTCAATAAAGATGACTCAAAAAGTGAATACACGTAGATGAATCCAAGAATCAAGCCTCTAATAATGAGATTGAAGCCATTGACTACAACATTGATAAGCACGCAATAGAGTGAATTATCATGGACTCTAGGCCAAAAGAAAATAGTGTACTATCATGGACTCTAGGCCAAAAGAAACTAGTTTACTACTCATCCACAAAGGAGTAGTCATCAAGATGGACTCTAATTGTGCTTAGCTCAAGTACCTTGAATTTGTCTACTATGACCAACCAAGCCAAATCAACAACCTTTTATGAAGTAGGAGCCAAACCTAAGATATGATCGCCAAGTGAAACACCTCATCTAGCAAAGGATGTGACTTCAACATATCTCAACCTAAACCTCTAGCAAAATTAAAGCCAAAATCAACAATAAGAATGCTAAAGAAAGTGTCGATGGAGCAAGCTTCCCCATAGAGAATAGAAATGTCATAGAGTGCCTAATTGAAGTGGATGCTAGACTAAGGCTGCTCACATGTATCTATGTCCATGCTGATGTTGATGCAGTGTCAAGGAACACGAGGAATATCTAGTATAGCTACTAACATGAGAGGAAAAAGAACATCCCAGTGAGCATACTACGATGAGCTTCTAGATGACCTCATGCAACACATCTCGGATGAAGAAGCCAAAGAACACTGCTTAAGTCTCACAATCAATGAAGTGCTCTACCAACTAAACCCATTGGAGGTAAAAGAGTTTAAATTGCAAGTAGAGGGACAAAGCCAATGGAAAAATGTTGGTTCAATAATCAATATTAGATGGCTGAACTCGGAGCCCCTAATTGAGAGGAAAGATGAGCCATATGGTAGTCCCAAAGAGAGCCAATGTATGCGGACCCTACCTCCTTTCATGTACTTGTTGTTGCTCAAGGTTAAACGGCTAAACTTAGGGGAAACAATAGCCATATGGTAGTCCCAAAGAGACCCAACATATATGGGCCCTACTTACTTTCACATGCTACTGTTTGAGGTATGGACTTGGCTAGACCCATCCTAGAGTATCTCCTCATTGACAAAATTCTCACAGAAGAGGAGCTACATGTTGCTAGCATACTAGGATAAGGAACAATATTACTTGATTTTTATAAGCAATAACTATCAAGTTGATGGAAAAATGATCATAATCAATTCAACTAGCTTCAAATCAGTAGTGACTCTTTCATTTGAGCTATTTTTCTCTTGTTCATAATTGATCAATTGCATGTACTCTCAAATCTTCAGCAAGCAAATGCAAGATAACCCATGACATTAAGCTTGTAGACCAAACATTCCATGTCACGAAGGACCACCATTCCTCTTGGAGGACCACCATTCTTATTGGAGGTACACCAAACACAATACCAAATAGCAAAGGCCTATGTAGATCACCTCATCAGAAGAAGACTTCAAAGAACACATCTACAAAGATCATCCTCCACCTACAAGTGCCTCAAGAAGCACATCTATCAACTACCCTCTCTTTCTTTAAGAAATGCCCAATTCCAACAAGAAGAAAATCTTTAGATGACAACTAAAGTGTCTCTCATTGACTAGACCACAGTCTTCAAGATGCCCTCAAGCCCTAATGACTACCATATCCCTACCTCTTTGACATTGGCCAAATTTACTCCTTTTGGAAAACCACCTTAAGCCTCTTAATTCATACCATCTTATCCCATTCATGGAGACTAAGAATCCACTTGTAGTACACTGTAAATCCAAAGCAGAAAAGAACAAAAGAAAAAGAAACAAATGTGCATACAAATATAACATTGTACCTAGGAATTCTCAAGCTAGGTATGCCTTGTGACCTTAGTCAACTAGCTTTGTCCCTAAATGTCTAGCCCACTTTCTCTTTCCCCACAAAAATCATGGCACATCAAGGGTAGGAAACACCTAGGGGGCCTTAGCTCACCTATCATTAAACTTGTCTCCTTGAGTCACTAGCATAATTCTCTTTGTTCCTCTCTGAGTCTCTAACTAGCATGGCAATGATATTGGAAGAAAATCAACTAACAAGTTAATTGGAAATCACCCAGTTGCTATAGTATCGCTTAGGACTGACCATCTCAAACCATGTTGATGTTTCATGAAGGAACCTCATCCATCACATCCATGACCATAACATCTATGCTTCTTAGTTATTTCAAGGTTCTCCTTATGATTAACTTGACCTGGCTATCACTAAGTAACAACAATACTACCCATCCATTACCCATCAACTAGTGCCTTACCTCAACTACAATGATTGACAAATGGAAGCCATAAACCTATCTTTTAACTATGTAATTTCCTATGTAAGCACGTGCACTCATATAGTAGTTTCACCATAACCTATACATATATTGATCCTCAAGTGTGGGGCAACACTCTAGACTTACTAGAGTTTGACCCATCTTCAATCCATCAACATGTCCTATGCACACAAAATTAGACTCCCCTAGGGAGAGAGCACGAGAGGTTTCCCCCTTGCAAATACAAGAGAAGCTTAGAATTTCTATCCTTGAACTAATATCTTCAACCAATAAGTAGCCTCAACTACCATACTCAACATCTTCAACTAGTAGCTAACTTCAACTATTGCACTCAACTCCAACTAATCTAGCAACAAAAGATCCCAATTTCAAGAGCCCAATCTAATCACCACTCCACTTGACATCTGTCGAGACCGAAAATAGGCCTGAAACTAGCTCTATGGCTCTAGTCAGCGAGCTTCTGTGCTCAATTAAAACACCCCATAGCCTCATAGCCAGGAGCGTCCGGAGGCTACACATCAATCTAACCTTTAATTTAAATCTTTGCATTTGTATGGCTCGTAGTCCAATGGATAACATCTTCCCAAACTCCTCACATGGAGTCCCTATACATATTGATGTTGTCCACCATGTAAAATAGACACAAGGAGCACCCCTTGCCTAATTGCTACGGTCCCTCTACGGCTCTCCTAGACCTCAGGGATTGGCCTTGAAATGCACCATGAACACATAAAGCACATATGACACATAATCCTCTATTTTAAACAATCCTTCTAGGAGATAAAAGATAATCCTCACTAAACACTCCCCAAAGGAAATGAATATCTAGCCCTATGGGTTGGGATACCTCACTCTCAGCGTGGGTCAATGTTTATGAAAATAATTGCCATGCATCCAAGATGATACCATGTGTTGAATGCAATGCAATTGTGAATGATTCATAGTACTCAACTATTTTTATTCATTCAAATAGCATTGTGATAAGGCAAACCAATTGCTTTTTATGCTTTCATTCTGAATGTAATGTTGTATTGCTTAGGGTCAACACCAAGCGTGCTCGTGCTACTGAACCCTTTAATTATCAAAACACATGTACATACAACATGTATCGATAAAAATCAAATCTAGCATTTAATAAGCACTTATTATCCCCTCCTCTCCCTACCGCTTAAGGTTGTGCACTCAATGGTAGGTTAAGAGAGCATTTTTAATGTATTTTTCCTTCATAAAAAGTGATAAATACTTACGTTAACATAAAGATAGGGCTAAGCTAAGGCTAAACCTCATGCTTCAGTCATACCATACATCCACAAACACATATATTATTTTTTCCTATTTTTAAAGCATAAAATACGATTTATTTATTTATTTATCAATAAATAATGAGAATTCCTGATTTTTTTATATGACTTGATTAGACTTGTTGAGAATCATTTTTATTCCTTATTGCATCCCATGCGAACAACATTGGCATGTCAAAACCCCCAAAATCTATTATTTACTCTAAAACCGCAATTTATGGGTTTTACATGTTTATAGAAAATTTAATAAACGATCAATTCTTGATTATTTTGTTAATGTTTTGCATAAAAGTGATCATTGACAATAAAAAACAATCATTTTCAATCATTTGTAGTAGTTGAGATTTATCATAAAATGATAAAATCCATCACTTACTCATAAAACCGTGCTTTATTTCACACGCATTTCGCATTTGGAAGGATACTGATGTTTATTAGTAACCGCTAATGCTCCTCCAAACATCGATCTATGCTCCATCATGTCTCAACATCCTCTCCCAAATCAAAATCTCTCAAATCATCCCACCTCCTTCTCTCATAGACTGATGTGTAAATGGGCACTAAGAGGAGAGAGAGGAAGACTAGATTCTATAATTCCAAACCAAGAAATCATTTCACGTGATTCAATAGGCATCATAATCTACACTAACCAGTGGTGGCCAAAATAGGACATGTCAACAAGAAATCCCCAAAGTAGCCCTAAGTTAATATTAGGAGGCGATTGTAAGAGTGCCCAAAGACCACAATTGAAAAGATATCCTCAACAAAAGCATAATTGGCCAAGGGATCCACAAAGTGATTCCACCATCGGGGAATAAGGTGGCAATTCACTTAAAAAGATGCATCATATCCAAGGTTGCACGGTGGTACATCCACAGAATAGGATCCCTCACACTATAGGTCCCATTCAATTAATTGATCACTAGCTACGAATCACCTTTTACCAATAAACGATAGATACCACCGCATCAAGCTACATTCAGTCCCATGATTAAGGCCTTGTATTTCGCCATGTTTTTCATAAAAGCAGTGCCAAGATATGCTCCCATTTTCATAATAACTCTATGCTAAGGATCTTTAATGACCACACCAACACTCGCATGCTTAGCGGGCCCTCTAAAAGCTATGTCAAAATACAAAGTATAGACCCAGTCTTCATTGATAGACCACGCCATAATGATTAGCTCACTCATACTTATGATAATCAAAATCGAGCTGAGAGAGAGAATGTATAACAGGTACAATCCCTCCTTCCTTACTGAACTCGAATGGGAATACTCATAAGAATCCTTTGACAATGGTGGCAGTAGACATTAATATCCCATGTGAAAGATCTGTCTTGCCCCTCAATAACGTGATAACCTTTACTCCACCAAATCACTCAACCTTGATGGTAGTGCTGCTCTAAATATGGATGGTCAAGATGAGGAATGATTCTTCCCATTCGATTGTCTTAGTACTTACTGCAAGTTAAAGCTAAACCCTAAAGGGCTTGCACTTGTACCAAGCCCAACGTCAGCCCTTACACATAGTAAGGCTTCAAATGATTAAAGATTACCTTATTTTTAAACTCTACCCCCTACAAGTCTGCTAAAAGTACTATAGAGTCATTCTTTCCTATAGTGAAAATTTTGTATAGTCCATCCCATTTGAATCCTAGTTTACCAAAAAATAGCTCACAACGAGCATCATAGATTTCTCAGCCTAAAGGCCGTGAAGTGCTTTCATTCTCTTCTTCCCTACCTCTTGATGTAATAAAGCATGCAATCGAATTTCATCAAGATATGCAATAGAAATAAATCTTTCCTACAATGCTTCTGCATCACCCAACGAATGATTGAGAGCAAATCGCACAGTGGGCAGCTCTATTTCCAATGGTAAGACACACTCTTCCCCATATACGAGCTTAAATAGGGTGTGGCATGTAGCTCTCTTGAACATCGTATTGTAAGCCCAAACTGCCACATACAATTTCTTATCCCCAATCTTGCTTACTTTCAAACATAAGCGAGATTGGGCCTCCCAGAGGAGTTTTGGTGACATCTTCCAGACGAGTTAAAAGTTTTCATTGATGAGCTGGGGGCAGCCACCATAAGAGATAGACAATTGATCATTTTAAGAAAATGTTTTAAGCGTTGTAGACAATCTTGCATTGCTCTTAATCCATGAAAGTGCATCTTTGGGGTACCCTATGGGTTATTACTGGGCCATGTGGTTAGTTCAGCTAGTATTGCGAGTGATCCTCCCGAAAAGATAAAGGTCATAGTTGTTATGGGCCTGCCGCGCACTCTAAAAGAGGTACACAAATTTTTGTCATCAGTGGGATTATCAGATATTTATCAATGCATTGGCAAAAAGAACGTTGCTATTGACGAACCTATTATCTTTTAACTATCTATTTAATTGGAGCGAAGCTTGTTAGGTATCTTTTGAGGATGTAAAGTAGAAACTAGCAAAAGTGCCAATCCTAAAAGCATCCAAAAGAGATGAGGTCTTCTATATATTTTTAGCAACATCAATGGATAGTATTAGCTGCTAATTAGCCCAAGTTTGGGAAGAGAAATGGTAACATCCAATTGCCTTTGCTAGTCATAAATTGAGGATATTTGAAATTAATTATACTTATATGGAGAAATTATGCCTTGGAATGGTTTTCACAACAAAGAAATTTAGGCACTACATTCTCTATGAGAAGGTGGTATTTTTTACAAAGATGGAGGGCCTTAGATTATTGATGAACGAGTTGTAGTTGCTTGTTGACCATTCAGCAAAGTGGTTAATCATTTTGCAAGAGCTTGATTATGAGATTAAGAGTAAGCCATTGAAGCTGTAGGGCATTGTGGAATATTTTGTAGATTTCAGGGAGCCAAAGGAAAATCTGGTTGAAGGAAGTGACATCAAAGGTTTATTCAAAAGTAATAAAGCTTCCATCCCTTCTTGATATGCAGCTATAACGCATTATCTATCTGCACACGAGAGGTTGGGACTGCTTTGTTAAAGTCTAAAAAGAGCAATATTAAGCAACAAGAACTACACTTTTTTATTATAGTGGGTGTCTTGTATTGCAAAGGTGTGGACAAGATTTATCATCGATATGTAGTATCCAATGAGGTATAATTTATTCTTTAGGAATTCCATGATTCAGCATGTGGAGGACATTTCACTGGATGACTTATTGCCCAGAAAGCTCTATGTAGTGCTGGATACTAGTGGCCATCAAATTTTCAGGATGCTTTCAATTATGTTAAATGCTATTATGTCTGCTAGGGACACGATGGTAGGGAGAATCATAAGTGGCCGTTGAATCCTATTCTAGTTACGTTACCCTTCGAAAAATGGGGTATGGATTTTGTTGGACCAATACACCCTTCATCGACTACGTGAAAGTGCTATATCATTGTAGTGGTGGACTACTTTTCAAAGTGGTCTGAAGCTCGAGCAACGAAAAGGCTAACGCTAAGGAGACTGCTAGTTTTATTATGGATCAAATTGTTTACCATTTTGGTCCATCTAAGAAATTAGTGTTAGACACCGAGGGACACACTTTTTGAATAAGGTTATAGTAGCCTTAATGGAAGCTTTGAAGATTAAGCACAATAAAACCACCCCATATAATTCGTAAGAAAATGGTCAAGTTGAGAGTATGAATAAATAGCTTGTAGCGTGAATCATTCATCGTCCCAGGCTCCAACTCAATTACGACCATGTCTCTTATCCTAACTTGAGTAGCCTTTATCAGTTCATTCAAAGTTATCTGATAAATATCCTCTGTAGCAGACCCCTTGTCGGATTCGTCACTTGATGACTTCTCACTATCAGATGTCTCATCTAATACATCTAACTCTGATAAAGATAAAGGAACTCTTTCTCTTTGAGGAGTTTCGGTGTAGGCATCCATTGCTACACGTCTAGCACCTCTATCAAAGATCAACCAACTAGCAAGTATACCAACCTAACAATGCTCTTGTAAGATCCATGGCCTACCTAGCACTACTTGATAGCTAGGCTGCCCTACAAACCTGATAACCCTAAATTTCAAAATGCATTCCACATTGGTGACAGTCACATTGACTTTAATGATGCAACCCTCAGGTTGTCGTAAATTGTCATCAACCATTCAAAGAATCGTGGAGGCATATTTTTAGATTTCTAGCCCCAACCTCTCCATCAATTTTGAATTCATAATATTGATGGAGAATCGTGTGTCCACAATAGCATGTTCCATTAATATGCCATCAACATATGCTGCTACCCTTGGACAATGTTTTTTAGTATGCTCAAACCAATCATCTTCTACTTGCACTATGCCCAAGGGCTCCACGATATATCCAATGCACCAAATCTTCTTAAAGTCTTTACATACTCCTCGGGATAATTTGATCAATTGCAGGAGATTCACATATGTCTTAACATCACAAAGAGAACTTGCTAAATCGAATTCATGATAGTTAGCAATAGCTCTCTTCTTCCACTAGACCATTCTCTTCTTTTGTATTTGAACAAGATTTGGTGCCTCTTTCTTGGTTTTTGCCTTTTTCTTTGGCAATATTTTATCCTTCTTGGGGTCAACTTTACTACCAATGGCTTTTAGAGGTCCACCTTCCACATCAGGACTAAAGGACTTGCGTCCCCTTATAATCTTGCTTAGGATTCCCCTTTACAAGTTTTACCTTGTCTTTGTCACCATATTTACCCTTTTGACCTCTTGTAATGTGACCCATGAATTCGAAGCTTCAATGTCATTGACACGTATAGCTTCAATAAGGCTAACTCCACTACCACTAGGCAGCTCCTCTACAATAGCCTTCCCTCTTTGCCATATTTGTTTTGGTCCCTCATCTTGCTAGAGATTATTCCCTTAGGGCTAGATGGTTTATTGGACTTGGCTATTTACCTCATTGCTAGAGAGAGCTAATCTTGCTCCAACATGTACTAACTAAGTGGTTAGACTTGCTGCGTATGTCACATTTAACATTTGGAAAATTCCTAGGGAAATGTTGGCCACCACAACACTTATAGCTAAATCTTGAGGGGTCACCCTCTTCAGGGCGTCGACTCCCTATCAAATTTTGTTGCTCTTTAAGGAAATCAACATCAATAGCTATTTGCCTATATTGTTTAGTGATTATGTCAATATAGTGCTTTATTATATCTTTAACTTTTCCAAGGACATTATTAACCCCAAGCCAAGAATGTGGAAGAATGAATGAAAAAGCAGGAAGAAGATGGAAAAAGAGCAAAGACACGCAGGCAGCACCCCAAGCCAAGAAGGCGAAAGAATGAATGAAAAAGCGGAAAGATGATGGAAAAAGAGCAAAGACATGCATGTGGCCTCTAAAGCTAAGCTGGGGCCAAAAGCGTAATTTTAAATGAAAGGCGCCTCAAAAACTCTAAAAACTCTTATAAAAGAGCACCAAGCTCCCTCCTCTGCCACTTGTAAAAGAATAGATGGGTATAGGCTTAGGGCATGAAGCAAGAAGAGGGAATTAGAAAGAGGGACCTTGCCACAATGGTCGGTCATGTAAAAAGGGATGGGCGCCCATGGTGTTTTTAGGGTTTGTATATATAAAGTTCAAAAAGTGAATGGAAGCTCATTCTTTGGTGTGTGGCTAACAAGAGCTCTTCTCTTCTTCTCCTCTTCTTGCTTGTGTGTGCTCTTGAGAGAGGGAGTGTGAGAGTGTGAGGGAGTGAGTGTGTGATAATGAGGGATTGAGAGGGTGAAGCTCTTCACCATCTCCTCTCCTCTTCTCTTCTCTTTCCTTGCGCGCGCGGCTATGGTGGATGGAGCTTGGAGATGGACAAGACTTGAGGATGCTTGAGCTAGCATCTAGGATCGTGGAGCTACTAGTGTGTGCGAGAGAGAAGGCAACTCATATCGGCATCAAGGTAATCTCACTACACTCGTAGGATCGATGGCGCATCGGCTATGTGAGAGGTAGCCATTAGAGCTCACTTGAAACACTTGAAAAAATAAGCGGTCTGTGGGTCTTGGCAGTAGAGCGAAAGCTCCCACATTTTGGTTCCGTTGTTGCCGGGACCAACGGATTCAAGCTTGAGCGCTTGCGCGCCTCATATTGAGCATCGAAGTAAGGGATTCATCCCCGAAACGGAGCTTGAGATATGTAGGAAGTTTGGGTGTTTTGATCTTCAAAACAAGTAAGTATTTTGGGTTAGTTAGTTTGTCTGATGATTGGAAGACATGGATAAATCATTTCAGTTTGTTGCTTTCGATTCTTGTTGCATTTAGTGTAAGGGTTGTTGCAAAACAGGGCAAAACAAGGCATAAATGGTGCAAAAAATGGCAAAAAGCTTGCTTGGGATGCTTAATGTCGGCAAGTGAGTGATTGGGAACATCAAAACCTTACCGAAGAAGGGGTTTAAGAGCCAAGAGGCCAAGGGAGAGCTCATTTGCGACCATTGCAGTGAGAGAGAGAGAGAGAAAGAGAGAAAGCCCTCGTAAAGATTCGATTCGATCTCATCATCAGAGAGCCTACCGCTCATCCTAGGTATACCAATCACTTCCCTTGGTGCCTTAGTTGGGATCTAGAAGTTTGTGCTTGGAGTGATTGCCTAAATTGTGAGATTTGATACAAATCGTCGTCGCGCGGCATTCATCGTGCCGTGTTCGGCCGATCCGAGCGGCCATTGCTAGATCAAGTCCTAGACTCGGCCCTCGGACCCTGCCATTCGGCCGGCTCGACCCGAAAACCCTAATTTGCCCTCGGCCCATAGTCCACTCAGCCCGTTCGAGTGACGGCACTTGGCCCTTTGACCAACTCGACACTCGGCCCGAAGTCCACTCGGCTCCATTTACCAGTTCGGTCCTCGGCCCACGACCTGACTCGACCCTTGGCCCAACACTTGACTCGGCCCGTTTGAGTGATGGTACTCGGACCTCGGTCCACGAAAAGTTTTTGTACTTGGACTAGTGCGATTCGGATCGTCCGAGTCACCCACTCGGCCCCTGCAATTCAAACCAGTTGGGCTGAGTGTGCATTTGCCTCAACTTTTTAGAAATTTGACCTGACCCAGCTAGAGCTCAGTAGCGCAAACTGACGCAAGTCCTCCTCATGCTCAGAACTTGATTCTGGCACACGGAATAGATAAAATCATAAGGCGTAGCCACTTAGTAGCTTGAGTGGGCTGTTGCAAGACCTAGAGACCTAGAGGCAAGCCACTGAGCCATAAAACCCTAGTTGGACCCAAAACGGGCAAGGCAACGTAATCGAAAACCCCTAAATCCCATCAAGACAGCCAGAGAATTGATCGACAAAGCCTATTAGGCCCAAAACAAAGTGAGGGTACGTAAGATGCTTAGAGGTTGTTTGCCGCACTCACCTTGAATTTCCACACTTGAAGTGCACTTAAGGAAAACTGAAAGCCTGATTGAGCACAAGTGCACTAGAAAGAACACACGCACTGAGTGGAGATAAATTGAGGAATGTATTTAATAAGTCAAGGAACTCACTCTGATAAACCACTCAAGGAACCCACGAATAGGAGAGAACCCTCAAATGGAGATAAACCATCAACATGCGAAGTAGGACCAAGCAAGTGGCGCAAACAAAGTGGATTTGACAAACCTACTCAACCTGATCGATAGCTTGGTGGAGCATGAGAACTCGGCTATGGCAGAAGAAAATTTAGACCACAGGTCCATCGAGGAACTCGACCTAGGCATCTTCCCAGAGGCCATTCAGCAGGCTGATCAGCAACTACAATGCACACGCCCGATTGTATGACCACCACGGCTGGACAACAGATGCTATCATTGCAGACTTATAAGAAGAAAGAAAGCTAGCCCACAAAGCATTGCAAAGTATAGCCGCATACAATAGAAACCAGCAGGCCAGGAGTCAAAGGCAAAGCACGGAGTTGCGTGAGGTGTAGCGAGTACTGAACTTAGCCGGAAGAAACCAAACAGATCACGAGAGAGCCCTAGAAGGAGACTTAATGCTAAGTGAGCTTCTTATGAAGCGATTTTGCTAGACAACACCGCAGTAGAGCAAAGTGCTGCAGCATTGGCGACCTCACTACTAGCAGGATTAGGAGCAACCCAAGGCTCTAAGAGCCAGTCTAAAATCCCAATAGTCGCAAAGCAGCTCGACAAGTACCAACCCCACGATGATCCATACAGCTTTGTAGAGCAGTTCGAGCAAGTTTGCAAAGCCAACGGCCTCAGCGACTTGACTCAGTACTCTCAAGCGTTTGGGCTCTTCTTAGGTGACAAGGGCAGGACTTGGTATACAAGCTTAGATGCCGCAGAGTGAGCAAATTTCAATAGCCTCAAGAATCTCTTCATCAAGAGATTTGCCGAGCCTGGATACTCCGACAATCTGCTAGTACGACTGATGAATGTCAAGTAGAAAGAGAAGGAGGACATTCGCAATTACATAACCCACGTGAGGAGCCTCTTCAAGAGAATCTCTACGGGCGAACGACTGACTAAAAGAGCAGTTTCAATTGTGTTCATTCGGAATTCAAAATGAGGAACTGTATAAGGCTTTGGCAGCCAACTCGAGCTTGCAGCGAGACACACTAGCTAGGGCTTTGGAGGAAGCCATCAGAGTTGATGATCAACTAAAAGAGCAGAGCTCCAAGGGCTCAAACTCAGAAGAAACCAACTCGTGAAGTTCAGAGAGAGCGCCAGCCTCTAGTGAACGACCAACCCCATCATCCCAAGATAAGGGGAAAGCCATCGAGATGCGAACCAAGACTTGGTTGATGTCAAGATGGAGATAGCCAAGCTGCAAGATATGTGAAGACGACCAACACGCCCACACGTCCAATGTGTGTACTATGGTGGACCCTCGATTGAGACCTTGCGCTAACTGCGAGCGGTTTGGTCATGACATCATGCATTGCAGATTGCCCAGAAGACTTCCGTACTCCCAACCATATAGTCAGCCTTACCTAGCAAATAGGCCACATCCACTCTTCGGAAGGGGAGCCCCATTGGCCCTTCTCGCGCCTAAGACATTAAGCCGGCTATCCCTAGGGTGGACATAAACCCTACAGGTATACCTAGACCGCCTGGTCCCTATGTGACCCATCCACCGAGTGACGCTCCAGTCCACTATGTGGAAGAGCCAAATGAGGAAGAGACTTACTTATACCCTTATGTCTCTCACGACGATGAAGGCAACCTAGTCCTTATGGACTATCAACCAATATCAATGATGGCATTGGGGAGAGGACAAGGTAGAGCCCTAGGAGGGCAGACATAGGATCCAATCATCTGTTGGAATTATGGTCACCCATGTCATGTCTCATCTCATTGCCCCGAGAGGGAGCAGGAGAACAGAGACAAAGCTGACCTAAGGTGCGTCGAGTGTAGAATCACCCATCTCTTCGTCGATTGCCCAAAGCGGAAACCTTCTTCAAGTTTAGCCAACGTACCATCTATTCCATTGGGGCTGTTTGGTGTTGAGAACTTTGATGGGGAGGCCACACCCATCCCGTTGCGAGTCATGACCTGTGCCTAGATGAAGCAGGCCGGTATATCACTACCAGGACCCAACAACCTTGATGCAGCCTTGATAGGGAAGAAGATCGACAGGCGAAGGAAGAAGAGGTCGGAAGCTAAAATCACACTGAAAACTAAGAGTGCTATGAATCTGCCTATTGGAAAGAAGGTCACGGACGCAGAGGCAGAAACTTTAGCCCCTAAGACGGCCGAAAAGGGAAATTCCAAGGTAGAGGAATACCCGCATCTGAAGTGCCAACTCAAGGCCATAGAGAAAGTGAAGGACTGGGTGAAAGAGGCCCAAGAGCACTTAAGGGATACTAAGCCCATCGTAGAGGACGAGATCAATGATCTCCCCAGCATAAGCACGATGGTCTCACCCCCTCGACCAAAGTCAAGAGATGCAACCGCACCGCAGGTAGCACTGCTTAGGCCAAGCCTTAATGATGCAGGCCCCCAAATCAGTCATGATCATTGGCCAGGACAATCCGATTTAGGAGAGAGATGAGCAGCCGACAGCCTCCTTACCATGCTAGTGACCACCCCTGTGACGTTAAGCTTGGGAGACCTGCTTAAGCAGCATCCCACCCTATGGCAAGACCTCAAGTACTAGGTTGAGGGGTCACGAGAACAAGCTACTGATCTGCACGACCATGATGCAGAAACACAAATACCGAGTTTAACGTTGCACTCTGTGCCAAAATCCTTGCACGTTAATTCCTTCTGGGAAGGCATCAAGATGCATGCAGTGCTACCAGTCCTAGCCGTAGGTGACACAACGAGAAAGGGGATCGTAGACACGAGAGCCGAGGTTAGTGTGCTGAGCCATGCAGTACTACATACCTGGGGAAACCCGCCAGTTGAGACTGCTCGATTTAATGTCACTTTAGCAAACGGCATGAGAGTGAAGCCATTCGGGGTACTTAAAAACTTGCCGGTGAAAAGTGCGGGTGTCCAGATCTCTGTCCACCTTATAGTCACGAAGGGGTGGACTACGATATCCTGTTAGGCCGACCCTAGATGCGCAATGCTAGAGCTATTGAAGATTGGGGTAATGGCTTGATCTTCCTAGGCAACAGAATGGAAGCTATGAGGGTAGAGATGGATACTTGGAAGACCTCACGAGTCGACTTGGATGCCATCTCCGCGATGCTCAAGGGTAATGCTCAGGTCAAGAAGTCTTATGGGCCCTTGACCAAGTATATCCCATGCCAATAGGATGAGCGAGATTGGATGCATGTCCTTGCTACAGTCGACCTTCCATTCTCGAATCAAGAGGCGTATGAGCAAGCCATCAAGATGATGGGAACGACTGACGGCACACCCTCTGTACCAGTTTGCATGATGGAAGGAACCCTTCTTGGGAGACCTAAGCCCGTCACCTTCCAAGTACCAAGCAACAAAAAAGAACTCCATGAGGCTCTGGAATACTTAACCGATAAGCTAGTTGACAATTCAGCAGCAAACTTCAAACCACTTCAGGATCTCTTAGGTGAATCCAAGTGGCAATGGACCAGGGTGCATGACTTGAACCTTATGTATAACTAGGCCCTAGTCCCTGATCAATGACAAGAGATATACCAAGCCCTAGGAGACAACAAGAAGTCTGACGTAGAGGCCTCTCATAACGAGTACAAAGACTGCCAATCCTTCAGTTACAAAAGTGAGGGTGAGATAGACACAGTAGAATACGACACTGAGGGACATGAAATAGAACAAATACGGGCGGACTCCAAGCCACAAAAAGGGAGTGTCTACAAGATGGAGTGAGGGATCATGCGCATGGATTGTGATCACACTTGGTTAGAACATGTAGGAGCCATAGACCTTGAGCAAGCAGGCCTAGCCCAACCAGGAGTGACACTAGTTCTTAGGACAGAACCGCCATCTGAACTGCGACCACCAGGGGAGATAACCTCCTCTAGCAAAGATGGCGAGTTCGACTCTAAGTCGGAGGTAAGCTCGGATAGCGACTCAGAAATACCTAGGCTGCCCAAGACCCGATGCACCAATGGGAACCTACCTATCCACCTGAGGCGCAGACGATTGAAGCAGGAAAGGGCAATCCAACCTAGGGACACATGAACAGACGTATAGCGAAAACCATGGGACCTCCCTAAAAGATTTATGAAATTCAAGAAAGGAGATAGGGTAGTGATCTTGTTGGGTGCCAAACGGCAAGGGCAAACAAGTGAACCAATTCAGCCAGCGTCAAGGAGGTGAACTTAGCCCAAGCACCCCGACTAGCCTTCATTGCTGATGACTTGACTGAGGAAGAAGAAACGAGTCTTGTCACTCGCTCTCTTGCGAGAGTATGTAGAAATATTCGCTTGGTCCTTGGAAGATCTTAAAGGGGTAGACCCGAGTGTACTGACTCATAATATACCCATGACACCACACGCAACGTCAGTGAAGCAATGACCGTACCCAATGAATCCAAAGCACGCTCATGCTGTCAAGGAAGAGATTGATAAGCTGATGAGAGCGGGATTCATTTATGAAATCGAGCACACGGAATGGGTATCACCCATAGTCATCGTGATGAAGAAAAATAGAAAAATTAGAGTGTGTGTCAATTACAAGAAGGTGAATGCTGCTACTAAAAGGGACAATTATCCATTGCCATACACCGAGTACATGCTTGAAAGAGTGGCAGGCAAGGAGGCCTATAGTTTTCTGGATGGCTTCTCAGGATACAATCAAGTGCAAGTGCATCCTGCCGACAGGCATAAGACTGCCTTCACCACCGAGTGGGGCATCTTTGCTTCCATAGTCATGCCTTTCGGTTTGACTAATGCCCCCTCCACCTTTCAACGTCTCATGTGCACCATATTTAAAGACGTGCTTTGCAAGGAATTGGAAGTCTTTGTCGATGACCTCTGTGTTCACTCGACTTGGATGGAACACTTAAACAAACTCCAAGTAGCCTTTGAGCTGTATCGCTTATATCGTCTCTCCTTGAACCCCTTGAAATGCCAGTTTTGGGTGAAGCATGGATGCATCCTCGGCCACTTGGTGTCGAAGAACGGCATTGCCACTGACTTCTTGAAAGTCAGGGTTATTGTCGACCTTCCACCCCCAACCAACTACAAGGGAGTCCAATGATTCTTAGGCCATACATGATACTATCGGCGGTTTGTGCTGAATTACGCATTGATAGCCAGACCTTTATACAAGCTGCTGATTGTCTTTGAATGGACTAAGGCATGCCAGCGAGCATACGAAGAGTTGAAGAAGGCTCTAACCATAGTACCAATTTTACGAGCCCCAGATTGGACCATTACCTTCCACGTGCATATCGATGCTTCTAAATTTGCTATGGGGGCAGTGTTGTGCCAACCTGGCGAGCACAACCTAGATTATCTGGTGAGCTTTGCTAGCAGACAACTCACTGAGACTGAAATGAACTACTTAACGATAGAAAGAGAGGGTTTGGCCATGGTGTTTGCTGTGAAGAAGTTCCGGCATTATCTATTGGCCACACCCTTTACCTTTTTTGTGGACCATCAAGCCTTGCTATATCTAGTGAATAAACCTTGTGCTACAGGGATGCATAGCTCGGTGGCTCATTCTGCTTTTGGAGTTTGACTTCTCCGTTGTTGTACGGAAGGGAAAACAACACTACATGGCTAATCATATGTCATGCATCCCCACAGGAGAAGCCGCTGGAGAAGGCATTACTGATGAATTGCCAGATGCCCACCTCTTTAACCTCTCCAACAAGAGAGATTTATTCAAGGCCGATCTGACGCCATATTGGGAAGATGACATAGTCCAAGTGCTTGAGCATGGACTGCCTGAATGGCCGATAGAGAAGGCAAGGCTAAGGCGACTTATTCTCAAAATCAAACCCTACCAGTTGATAGCAGGTCAGTTGTATCGCTTAGGGCAAGATGGATTGCTGTGCAGATATATGTGTGAGCATGAGATGCACGACGTGCTCTTAGAGGCACACAGGAGAATTGCTGGAGGACACTTTAGTGGAGACACGATGGCCCGCAAGGTGTTGTAGTCTCAACTATGGTGGCCAACGCTGTTCCGTGATGTCGCACAATTTGTTAAGCATTGTGACGAGTATCAACGGACAAAGGTCACGATTCGCAAGGATCAAATGGAAGTGTGACCCCAATAATTGCACGACAACCCTTCGAAAAATGGGGAATCGACTTCATAGGACCCATCAGCCCTGCTGCATAGTATTCGTAGGTCAAATACATCATTGTGGCCACAGACTACCTAATGAAGTGGGCAAAGGTGAGAGCAACATGAAAGAACGATGCTCAAACGATTGCCAAGTTCTTGTGGAAGCAAGTGATTTCATGATTCGGCTACCCCATCGACTAGGGGACACACTTCATCAATGAAGTGATAGCGTATCTCCTATCCACCTTCCTAATTATCCATCGAAAATCCTCTCCATACTATCCTCAAGCAAACGGTCAGGTAGAATCCATGAATAAGATTCTTGTCAAGATTCTAACCAAGGTGGTCGCGCAGTGACTCGGATAACAAGTTGATGGCAGCCTTGTGGGCTTACCGCACAGCTTATAAAATGGCTGTCGGCCAGACCCCCTTTAGGTTGACCTATGGAACCGAAGTAATTCTCCCTGTAGAATTCTTCGTGCCTAGCCTGCGAATTGCACTTCAAGAGCAATGGGAAGGAATGGAGGCATGGATGCAATGCCTAGTTGAGCTTGAACACCTAACGGAGACTCGCCTTCTAGCCACTCATGCACTCATATGTGAGAAGGCACGACGCAAGACCTGGTTTGACAAGCATGTCAAGCAACGTGACTTCGAACATGGTGACTTAGTGCTCCTATACTTAGTTAAGGGCCATAAGCAAAAAATGAAGTTTAGGGGTCTTGGACCTTTCAAAGTCCGTGCAATCAGCCGAACGGGCAACGTTGAGCTCGAGACTCTAGACGATGAGGGAATAGGCTTTTTCAATGGGAGTCATGTCAAGAAGTACTATCCCCCCACGCATCCTTTGCATGAGCCACCAGTGTTGGAACCGCCTGTCAAAGTACGAGTAGCCATCATCACCGAAATCGATGATGAGGATGAGGAAACCGTGGAGCCCCCATACCTGCACATGACGGTCACTGCCAAGCGAACATGCGTTTTCAATGCCTTGATTGACGAGGGAGTGGACTTTAATGTCTTGACTCACAATCATTGGACCCAACTTAGCAAACCACCATTACAACCCACTAATGTCAAATTAAGCCCATATGGGGGCCGTTCATATACACTTCTTGGCAAGTGCAGGGCTGCCATTTCTATCGAGTCTGAGACTGTGCCAATGATCCTCTACGTGTTGCCAGATGCCAAAGACGCAGGCATGGAGATGCTGCTAGGGTGAACCTTCAAAAATCAAACTCGTTGCAATGTTGATTATGAGTTGTAGCGCATTCACCTCACCATAGGCAACATCCTCATTGTTACAGCTTTCAGCAAGGGCTACGGGACCTCACCCCAGTCTGTCGCATGGCCACCGATAGAACTGTGAACAGCCAAATCTAAGGAGAAGGGTAGTGCTCGGCCACCACCCACCACCTCTCAAGAACTACTACTCATGGCAGCAAAAGCTAAGGCCGAACAACCTATTTTTCAATGGAGGCCTAAACAGCTGCAACTACCGCCTAGGAGTCACCGCACACAACCTCATAAGACCCAAAGCTCTAAACCTAGGAAACCAAGGTGCAGTTATAGACATCGGCGCATGATTAGGTAAAGGTGGGTCCCTAAGGCCCTCCTGCACATGTAAGGCTATTATGAGGGGAATGCCTAGATATGGATCCCTAAAGCCCACATGGCCAAGTGCACCACTCGTACGCCACCCCCAAGCTTGATCACCCCAAGCCCCATAGAACCTCAAAACCATCAACCGCAGTGCTCCCCAGGCCCACATCCATCAAGCTCATCCACACACATGCCTAAGAGAGTCAAACAAGCCTATCGGCCCAAACGACAGACATCATCACATGAGCCATCACCCACTAGAGCCCATGTGACTAAAATGGTCCATTTTGAAGGGAGCAGTCCAACAAAAGTAGTTGCTACTTCCCCAACCCTAAGCTAGGAGGTCCAACCACAACCTCAAGAACATCCGCAACCACAACTATTTATTGTCAAAGGCTCTAGTGCTACGAAACCCCAACCACCAGCACATCTTAAACCCTCCTATGAGCGGAAATCATTTTTGGCACTAGCCTCAGATCTAGCCGAAGATACGGGGGATGATGTGGTTGATTGCATTAGATGGCTCGATGCCACTTTCAAAGATCTAGCTCTGAGCTACAACCGCTTGGACTTAGGCTTGTTGCCCGAGTCTTTTGCAACCGAAGCTCGTACAATGCCTTGTTCTTGGGAGGCGTTTGAACTTGCCTTCGCAAAGAGGCAGCTAACTCCGCTGTTGTATTGCTCAATAGTGAGATCTCTAACGAGCAAGCCCTCAAACAACGCCTCATCACGTCATATGATCAACGAACCACTTCTGCCATCACCGACCAAGAAATTGCAAAATTATCCAAACTTGCTGAGACTAAATCCCTGTTCTTGAGACATTGGTACACTATTAGGTTGCAATAGGAAGTAGAAGGGTGTCGAGTCATGAGAAACGTTGAGCAGCACCGCACAATCAAAACAGCAGAGTACGACCCCAATTATGTTGTGCCAACCTCGTATAGAGTGTTAACCACTCTTCCTGGCCACCCCATGGAAGAGCACATCAAGGGACACCCTTACCTCTATCGCCTACTGATAGAGGAAGAGCTACATATTGCTAGCCGCGTCGCCTCTGGTGACTTTCTAATAGATGGTCTCACTTACATTACACATGTGGGCACTCGACCTTTTGATCTAGACCGCGAAGCTCAATTAGAGTACAACTCCGATTTCTACACTTGGTTCCTATGCCGATAACTCCTAGGCCCAGAATGTCCTCGACCACCAAAACCTTCAATCCTAGGAAGGATTCGTCTCGAGCTAGGAGGGGAGGGGGGTGAGGTTGAGGTGAATCAAATCAAAACCAAGGAAAATCAAGCAAAACGCATAAACAACGAGCGAGGTAGGAAAATGACAAGAGAACTTTGAAATAAATGGCAAAAAGTTAAAGTCGAAAGGAAAGATTCTACATTGGATGGGATTTTAATGCTTGCATTCAATAAACATATAGAGTCCTTATTTTCAACTATGACTTTTCTTGCGAATTATTAATTGGGAAGCACTAATGGAAACTTGGGATTATGACAGGAACAAAAGATGTCATAGCAAGACCACGCCCACCGACTTCCGTTCACGGAGGAGGAAAGAGCATAATACCACATCACTCTTGAAAGCCGCAATTACAACCAACTTAAGTTCTGAACCATTCACAACGTAGAGGGGGTGGTGGCCAAGGAGGAAGCGGCCAAGAGAGTCATCGAACAATGCAACTTCACCAAGTATCTAGAAAAAATTGTGCAAGAACCTAACCACACAAAGTGTGTGGAGTTTCTCAAGACTTACGACCCTGAAAATGAGTGCAGCACCGTCACGATAGGAAGGGGAGAAAACGCCAAATAGGTACAGGTTCACTTAACCCCTATCTTGGTGGAGAAGGCGTTGGGACTAGAGCCAAAGATAGAGAAGAAGCAGAAGAGGGATGTGTACGCCATGCTGAAAATGAAAAAGGAGGATGTGCTAACTAATGACGGCATCAGCATCTAGGATGTTCCTGATGGGGAAGCCAAACTACAAGAGAAGCTAGTACACACGCTCTTCTCCAGCCAATGCTACAATGCCTTAATATATCGAATCAGCATGCTTCTGCTGGAGAATGTAGCAGCTCACACCTTGCATGAAGTCGACTAGAACGGTTATGTATGCAAAACCATCGACCAAGTGGCCAAAGCACTAGCAATAGGAAGCACACTAGCAGGAGGAGAGTCCCCAGCTTCCAAGGCCACGGAAAGAAAGAAGGCCTCACTTATTGCCTATGGAAGCATTTTGACTGTGCTCATCTAGGAGGTAGTGAAGGAGACACAAGATGCAGAAGAAGGGGAAGGAGAAATGCCTGATAGGTCACCTCCTCACCAGGACCAAGAGAGGTCTAGCGACATGATTGAGATTAATAAGGAAGGGTAGGAACAAGAAGAACAATCGGGCAAAAAGCATGCCAAGAAACCCACAAAGAAGATGGCACAAAAGAAAAAGAAGTCGGATGAAGGCCGCAAGAAGAAGAAAGAGGATCTGGAAAAGGCAAAAAGAGAATCTCTCAAGGAGGCTGAGGAGAGGGAGAAGAAAAAGAAACAAGAAGAAGAAAAAGTAAAGGAAGAAGTCAATAGGGCTAAAAAGGTGTCAAAACAGGAGGCCGAGAAGAGGAAAATGAAAGAACAGGAAGAAAAAGAGAAACTGAAGGAAGAGTACAGGAAAGCTGAAGAAGAAGGCAAAGAAGAGCTACCTGAGGAAGAAGAGGAACTAAGAAGGGAGGAGGACTTGGCCGAAGCCACACGACAGTCCATTGAGAAACAGTTACAGGGTTGATGATCTGGGAGCCCGCTGAGGAAAGAAGGGCCTAGTTGCAGGGCTGATGATCCAGGAGCCTGCTGAGGAAAGAAGGGCCTAGTTCTAGCATGCAGGTACTAGAATTCATGCTGCATGCTATCCTTGAAGGCAAAGGCAAGGACCTTCTCCATCCTATCCGCACCATCATGGTGTCCTCCACCAAACCAACCACCCTCACCCCTAGCATCCCCACCAGCATGGAGGTCTCCAACTTCATGGCCTGGATGTAATATTTTATCAATAAAGAAATGGCCCAGGGAAAGAGCATGGAGACCACGGCCACAAGGCAAAAGAGACCAACTGCAAATGCTGAGTCGAGACAGGACCAGAAGCATTAGAGAGTGGAAGCCTTGACCACCCCAATCCACACAACAATGATGCCACCAACCAATTACGATGAGTACATCACTGAGTTGCTCTCCCAATTGGAGAGGGCTAAGGAGGAAAAGAGGATGGCTGTGGCTAAGTTGGTGGCAGAAAAGGAGTCAGTAGCCACTTTCCAGCTTGAAAAAACCCACACAATAGCCATGCAACAACGACAGATCTTTGACCTCAAGCAAGAATTAAAGGCCAAGGAGGACATGGAAGACAGTGACAAGCAGTGGCTCGAGGATGAGAATCAATAATTGGTACAGATGCAGAGAGAGTATAAGCTCCTACTGATGCAACATGGGGAATTGGAGGCAAAAACTGCCAACATCGAGCAAATGATGGAGGAATTGAATGCCAAAGAAGAGGAGAGAAAGCAGGAGAGGGAGCATCAACAAAAGGAGATTGAGTCTATGACCGATTAGCTGCACTCGGGAAGGAAAGAGCATGAGAACATGAGCAGGGAACTCAAAGCCTAGGAGTAGAAGCTCGTAACCTTGGCATAGAAGCAGAGGGAAAGCATGGAAGAAATGAACAAGAGAGCAGAGGAATGGGTAGCGCAGAACGAAAAAAGGGTGAAGACACTGGCATGGCGCCTCGCTTTGGTGGAGAAAGAAAAAATCATTGCAAAGAGTAAAGTAGACATCGCCCAGACAGCCTTTAGTGCCTAGCAAAAGGCCTTCATCAACACACTACTAGACAGAACCCACCCAGAGGGAAAGGAATCATTGGAGGTGGTGCATAAAAAACTAAGCATTGCACACAAAGCCCTGCATGTAGGGCTACAGATGCCACTCCAACTTGTGGAGGTTAGGCTGAGCCTAGAAGAGCAACAAAAATACCTGCTGCTGGCCGCCCTAACCCCCCAAGAAATGGACGCAATGGGCTTTGAAGAAGGAGCGCAACAAGAAGACCGGCAGGGGGAGGATGCTGAGCTTGAATTCACTATGGGGAGATTCAGAGAAGAGGTAATCCCACAACACCCCTTGCTGTGTGTCCAAGAACAACAACAGGTTGATCCATCCACGGAAAGACAAGCCGCACTAAGGGAGAGATGGAGGAAGTTAATTGAAGAAACCAGGAAGCAACTAAGAGCCAAACCGATCGTGCAGCCGTCCGCACCCCTCCCACCGTGCCCGAATGACCTCCTTGCTGGATTCCACATGGAGCTGGTGATTTGGGAACGGTAGGAAAAAGAAAAAGACCCATTCACCTTTAGCTTCCTCATGCCCAATGGCCTGTGGAGGGTCCTACCGATCAAGGTGATGGAGGAGGTGATCCCGACTAGCAGACAGTCGATTGGGACAAAAATGGTTGGAAGAAAGGGAGAGGACCCCCACTCTGTGGGAAAAGGAACAAGCAGAGTTTTGACAAAACAAGGTGTTCGAAATACCACATACTGTACATGGCTACAACTGCCAACCCCTATGGAGGAGGCGAGTGTGCGACATTAGCATGCTTACCTGGATGGCTTTTTGTGACACCATGCCCTATGAGAGGAATGACCCCATGTTCATGGCGTATCCTTGTAGGGTAGGTGTGGATTTTGTTGGCAACCTACATGGGCGTCATGATTTTCCTATCATCTACAACTCTAATGCCGCCTCCTTCGAACATGCCCTCCTCTTCAACTCAGGAAGCCTAAATGATTCCATGACGCATTTTCTCGCGGACTTCTCTTCATGCCTCGATCCAGTCTTTATAATTACCTCTAATTATCTTAGGTTACTCAAGTTACTACTCAAGCAGGACTCGACCCCACAAGAACATGGCATGCCTCCCCTCTATTTTGACCCTAATGCCATCGACAGTTGTGCCATGGTGCATTTAATGATGAGAGCTAGCCTTCTCCCCTCTTTTTGCCTAGCTCTCCTGGAGGATATGAATGATAGCCAGTTCACTAGATGCAACCATCCTTTCCTCTTTACCACCTCCCTCCACGTCCGCATGAATCTCAAAGGATACATGCAAAGCCATCAAATTTTGGAAGTCCATTCGACGCCCTTCTCTGCCTAAATCAGACGAGGAAGATTAGGTACAGGCTGTCGTTCTACTAGTGTAATACTATCCTTTAAAAAAAAAAAGAGAATAAACAAGCATCCAAGGAAGAGCAAGAGGAACATTACGCATGGAATGGACAAAACAACTCACTAACAGAAGCACTTAGCACCACATGAAGCATAGTCACTGCACCTAGGGGTCCTCACGTTAGGCATGCCTAGTGGCTTCGGTCAACTAGCCCCGCTCCTAACCCCCTCGCCCTTTTTTCTCCCCCACTTCACGCTTAGGGCACATCAAGGACATGACATACCTAGGGGGTACCACTCACCTATGGTTAGACCTGTCAGCCTAAGCTCCTTGCATCGCACCTCCCTTTGCATGAATGGGGTCCTCAAGTGTGGGACATCACCCAGGCTACCTGTGGTTAGACCCAACTCCTCATTTCACCAGCACGAGCACAATACACTACACAATAAGATCAACACCCCCCCCTTTAGGTAGAGCACCGCACATTTTCCTTCCAAGCATCACAAAGGCAACAAACCACTGACTTCGGAGGCCCCCGTCAATCACTTGCTATCCGTTTGGATTCTCCAACAAACCTTATTACCAAGATTTTACGAGCACCCAAGTTTACACGTGGCCCTACCCTTACACGATAACCTCGCCAACTGCCTCTTAAACCCCAACAACAACCAAGAGTGCCACGGGACTGGCACCCATCTCGGAGGGGGGTAATGTTAACCCCAAGCCAAGAAGGCGGAAGAATTAATGAAAAAGAGGGAAGAAGATGGAAAAAGAGCAAAGACACGCAGGTAGCCTCTAAGGCTAAGCTGGGGCCAAAAGCGTAATTTTAAATGAAAGGCGCCTAAAAAACTCTAAAAAATCTTGTAAAAGAGCGCCAAGCTCCCTCATGTGCCACTTGTAAAAGAATAGACGGGTATAGGCTTAGGGCATGAAGCAAGAAGAGGGAATTAGAAACAGGGACCTTGCCACAATGGTTGGTAATGTAAAAAGGGATGGGCACCTATGGGGTTTTTAGGGTTTGTATATATAAAGTTCAAAAAGTGAATGGAAGCTCATTCTTTGGTGTGTGGCTAACAAGAGCTCTTCTCTTCTTCTCTTCTTCTCTTCTTCTCCTCTTCTTGCTTGTCTGTGCTCTTGAGAGAGGGAGTGTGAGAGTGTGAGGGAGTGAGTGTGCAAGAGTGAGAGATCAAGAGGGTGAAGCTCTTCACCATCTCCTCTTCTCTTCTTCTCTTCTATTCTCTTCCCTGTTAGATATGATCAATGCCCCACCCTCATTAGGTGCTACCAATGATCCATGGTGCTCAAAGTTGTAAGGCACCCATTATGAGGAGAAGCCAAGTGTGAGCCCGGACATTGGTGGAGTCCTGACTTGTATATCAGATGAGGTCTATGTGACCGGATGGCAAAAAGGTGACCATTGTGGGTCTAATCTTTGGGTTAGATGGAGTGGTTAAGCAGGTAGCACCTCGAGGCGCATTGCATCGAGTTGTGGTATAAGGGAGTTAAAAGGGGCCCCTATTGTGGGGTCCGGGGGCTGCGGAAGCGGCCCTTGGCTGGGGGGTCCCAGGGGGGCCAGCGGCCCCCCTGGCAGGGGTCCGGGGGCAGCGCCCCCGGCCCGATGGTAAAGGGAATATTCCCTGGCCGACTAGTGGAGGCTCATATGGTAGGTACCTAACGACCTTCGCGGGCTATAAAAGCTAAACCCTTTCGCAGCCATCTTACACTCATCTTTCACCCAGTCAGAGTTGTTATTCCAGCTAGCCTTAAGCTCTTCACCTATCTTCTGTCTAGATTGCTATCTAAGCTTCACACAGTGGAAGTGCACGGGTGGACAGAGCCATCTTTGTATCAGTTGTTTGGAGTTAAAGAATTTACTGATTCTCCTCTTATCTGTTGTGTACTCTCTATCTCTTTCTCAGATTCTTTTCGCTGCGCCGTGTAATATTCTACATGGTATCAAAGCCCAGGGGGCTCTAGAGATTGGAGAGCGTGCAAGAGGCAAAGGCTTCAACAACAAAGAGAAACTATGTCGACTCCGGGAAGCGGTTTTGGCGCATCAGGAAGCGGTGCAGGAGGTGGTGCTGCTGTACCGGCTATTCAAACACTGAGGATTCGTCCACCAACCTTCAGCGAAGGCAAGTTAGATGGTACAAACTACACCTTGTGGAAGTTCAAAATTACAACTATCCTTGATTCTTATGAGCTTTTGGAGACTGTGTTGGGGACTGACGCAGAACCACAGCCTACCCCCGACCCATCAAATCCTAGTGTGA
This sequence comes from Lygodium microphyllum, assembly GCF_053477565.2. Classification (NCBI taxonomy): domain Eukaryota; kingdom Viridiplantae; phylum Streptophyta; class Polypodiopsida; order Schizaeales; family Lygodiaceae; genus Lygodium; species Lygodium microphyllum. Next base: position 116,810,050 of record NC_141149.1, on the reverse strand, counting down.
TGATTCCTCCGAATGCAGATCTTCTACGAGCTTGGAAACGAAGGAATGCAGATGCATTGTGTGCCTTAGTTACAAGCTGTTCTGACAGTGTTTTGACTCTAATTCAGCATACAACCAAAGCGTCAGATGCTTGGAATGTACTAAGGAGTCAGTATGAAACACGAAACCAAACAAGGATTCAAAACTTGGAGAATTAACTAGCAGTGGAGAAGTTTGCTGAAGGAGAGACGGTTGAAGCATTCATCACTCGGATTAAGAATCTGCGCGACCAGATGGCTGGTGCTGAGATACAAAAGACTAGTGAAGAGCTAGCTCGGAGGTGTCTTCGAATTTGTCCACAAAATTTTGATGGACTAGTAACTGCCCTTAATACTCAGGTGAGACCTCAAGCTTTGACTTTTGAGGAGTTTTGTGCATTATTAATGGAGGAGGAGCTGAGGCTGAAAGCCCGAGAAGGAAGCAACAATGGAGATGCTGCATTCTCTGCCAATGCAAAAGGCAAAGGTGTTTCCTCCACCAAAAATGATGGTGACAAAAAGAAGAAGGGCGGCAAGAAGAAGTTTCAAGGAGAGTGCTTCTACTGTAAGAAGAAAGGACATGCAATTGCAGATTGTCGTGTCAAGAAGGCAGATGAAAAGAATGGTACTCTTAAAAGTAAAGGGAAAGAGACAGCCAATACGGCTGAAGTAGAGTTGGAATTATTCATGGCGACCATTGAGGAAGTGTGCTCCTCAGCGCAAGAAGAATCTACCACTGACTCATGGGTGTTGGATAGTGGGGCCTCCCGTCACATGACCAACAAGAAAGGTCTATATAGTTCTATGCAACCTCTACAAGAATCCATCACTGTGACGGTTGGAAATGATGCTAAATGCCCTGCTGCGGGCACAGGTACTATTTCTTTTGTTGCTGCAAATGGTGAAGTCAAAAAGCTTTCAAATGTGTTGTATGTTCCCGAAATCAGGAGAAATCTCTTATCAGTTGCTGCCATAACTGATCCGGTCATGAAGTGAGGTTCAAGAAGACAGGTGCAAAAATTATTGATAGTGCTGGCACAATTGTTGGCAAAGGAGAAAGAAGGAACAACCTGTATGAGCTAAGTGCTCTTACAGCCACCGCTGGAGTGGGCACAAGTAAGCTTTGGCATGAAAGGTTTGGACACATGGGATTTGCAGTATTGAAGGAGATGCAAAAGCAAGGTATGGTTGCTCACCTACCTACAATAACTGAATTGAAGGAACCATGTGAAGCTTGTATGATGGGCAAGCAACAGAGAAAGGCATTTCCACAAGAAAGCAAGAATAGAGCACAGGCTCCTCTAGAGTTGGTGCATGCTGACTTGTGTGGTAAGATGCCTACACAGGTCTTGGGGGGATCTTCTTATTTTATGTTGATTGTCGACGACTACAGTAGGAATATGTGGGTGTACTTCCTTCGTGATAAGGCTCAAGCTTTTGGTAAGTTTAAAGAATGGCTAATACTTGTTGAAAATGAAACAGGGAAAAGTGTGAAGAAATTTAGAACAGATGGTGGTGGTGAGTTCAACTCAAAGGAGTTTGAAGGTTTTTGCAAGAGCAAAGGTATCAAGCGTCAATTGACGATGCCTCACATACCTCAGCAGAACGGTGTTGTGGAATGCAGGAATCGCACCATTGTGGAGATGGCAAGATGCATGCTAAAGGGTAAGGGATTGCCTAACCATTTTTGGGCTGAAGCTGTTAATACTGCAGTCTACATTCTAAATCGGAGCTATACAAAGGCTCTAAAGGGAAAAACACCTCATGAGGCTTACACTGGTAAGAAACCATCTGTCTCACATTTCAGAATTTTTGGATGTGAATGTTATGCACATGTTCCAGATGAGAAGAGAAACAAGTTACAACCAAAAAGCAGAAAATGTATCTTCTTGGGTTATAGTGATGAGCAGAAGGCTTACAAATTATATGACCAAGAGGCAAAGAAGATCATCGCGAGCCGTGATGTGGTGTTCAAGGAGGAGCCGCATACAGTGGAGGAGGAGAAGGCAAGTTCTTCCACTTTATCATCAAGCGAAGAAGTAGTCCACTATGAACCTGTCCCGAGAGCTATCCCTATCCTTAAGGAGGAGGAAGCATCATCTTCAGATGATGAGGAAAAAGTTCACCAACATGACATCACCCCACCGGAAAAGCCATTGCCACGCTGGGTGAAGCAGCTCTATGACCACAATAATCCTATGCCTGCATCTGTTGAGGAGAAGGCAGACGGACCAAGGAGGTCTCAGAGAATAGAGGAGCAAAGGAGGGCTTCTGCTCACATAGTCAATATGGCCTTGATGGTTGAGATTATGAGAGAAGTAAAGGAGCCAACTGACTTAGAAGAAGCACTTGCAGATCCATCATGGAAGGCTGCTATGCAGGCGGAGTATGACAGCATAATGAAGAATGACACTTGGGAGCTAGTGGATCGACCAGCAAAGCGGAAGGTTATTGGCACCAAGTGGATCTGGAAGGTAAAGTACAAGGCTAATGGTACCTTAGAAAAGTACAAAGCTAGACTGGTTGCCCAAGGATTTTCACAAGTTGAAGGGTTTGATTTTCAAGAGTCATTTGCCCCAACTACCAGAATGACCACTATTCGCACGGTACTTGCAGTGGCTGCCCACAAGAAGTGGCCAGTGTACCAAATGGATGTTAAGTCAGCATTCTTAAATGGTGACCTCAAGGAGGAGGTATACGTGGCTCAGCCACTAGGGTTTGAGGCCCCCCATTCTGAGAACAAAGTGTGTAAACTGAAGAAGGCATTGTATGGGCTGAAACAAGCCCCCAGAGCATGGTACCAACGGATAGATAGGTTCTTTTTAAACCTAAACTTCAAAAGATGTGCCTCAGATGCTAACTTGTATGTTTACAGGGATGGTAAAAAGTCTGTAGTGATTGTCCTATATGTGGACGACCTTCTTATTATAGGTGACTATGAAGATATGATCAACCAAACTCGAAAGGCTTTGAGTTCTGAGTTTGAAATAACAAACTTGGGCTTGCTGCACTATTGTTTGGGGATTGAAGTCTGGCAAGAGCCAGGAAAGATCTTCATCTCTCAGAAGAAGTATGCATGGGAGATCTTGAAGGCATTTGGCATGACCGAGTGCAAGGAGATAGCTACACCTATGGAGGTGAATGCAAAGTTATCCGTCGAGGATACATCAGCACTAGCAGACATTGGGAGGTATAGGAGGTTGGTCGGCAGTCTGATCTACTTGTGTAACACTAGACCAGATATTAGTTTTGTTGTTGGTGTTTTGAGCAGGTTCTCAAACAAACCTCATGAGAGTCATTGGAAGGCTGGGATGCGGGTGCTCAGATACTTGAAGAAAACTCTTGACTATGGTATCACATATAGTTTTGGAACTTCTCTTGTGGGGAATTGTGACTCAGATTGGGCAGGAGACATTGATTCCAGGAAGTCAGTTTCTGGTTATTGTTTCTCTTTGGGTTCAGGAATTTTCTCTTGGATTAGTAAGAAGCAACCAACAGTGGCATTGTCTTCTACCGAAGCAGAGTACAAGGCAGCTTGTTTTGCTGCATGTGAGGGCGTATGGTTGAGAAGGATTCTATGGCATATGGGAGTGCATGATGAAGAACCAATTGTGCTGAGATGTGACAATCAGAGTTGCATCGCCATTGCCAAAAATCCAGTGTTTCATGCACGCACCAAACATATAGAGATCCAGTATCACTATGTGCATGATTTGATGGAGGATGGGATAGTGGAATTGGTCTACTGTCCAACAGAGGAGAATGGAGCAGATATCTTCACCAAAGCACTTACGAAGGATCTACTTCAAGTTCATCTTCAGAGACTCGGCATTGGGCTGAGGAGATAGTTCACCTATGGGTGGACATTGAGGGGGGGTGTTAGATATGATCAATGCCCCACCCTCATTAGGTGCTACCAATGATCCATGGTGCTCAAAGTTGTAAGGCCCCCATTATGACGAGAAGTCAAGTGTGAGCCTGGACATTGGTGGAGTCCTGACTTGTATATCAGATGAGGTCTATGTGACCGGATGGCAAAAAGGTGACCATTGTGGGTCTAATCTTTGGGTTAGACGGAGTGGTTAAGCTGGTAGGAACTCGAGGCGCATTGCATCGAGTTGCGGTATAAGGGAGTTAAAAGGGGCCCCTATTGTGGGGTCCAAGGGCCGCGGAAGCAGCCCCTAGCTAGGGGGTCCCAGGGGGGCCAGCGGCCCCCCTGGCGGGGGTTCGGGGGCAGCACCCCTGGCTCGATAGTAAAGAGAATATTCCCTGGCCGACTAGTGGAGGCTCATATGGTAGGTCGGTCAACAGGCCGACCTAACGACCTTCGCGGGCTATAAAAGCTAAACCCTTTTGCAGCCATCTTACACTCATCTTTCACCCAGTCAGAGTTGTTATTCCAGCTAGCCTTAAGCTCTTCACCTATCTTCTGTCTAGATCGCCATCTAAGCTTCACACAGTGGAAGCACACGGGTGGACAGAGCCATCTTTGTATCAGTTGTTTGGAGTTAAAGAATTGACTGATTCTCCTCTTATCTGTTGTGTATTCTCTATCTCTTTCTCAGATTCTGTTCGCTGCGCCGTGTAATATTTTACATTCCCTTCCCTTGCGTGCGCGGCTTCCATTAGCCAAAGCACTTAATTGGAAATTGGATATACTAATTCCTTGGAACAACATTAGAATTTGTCATTTGGCTTCCAACATTTGGTGAAGCCATCTAACTAGCCATAGGCATGGTCACACTCAAAGGACTAGCAACATAGGCACATTCCAAATCATGCTTCCTCTCACATTGGAAGTACTCATAGGTGTCCCTTGACGTCCATTTGTCAATGCTAAATTATTTATAGCACCTAGACTTAGATTCAGTTTGCCCTAGAGGTATAGGCCGCTTGTAATCACGATTGTATATCCTCTGCTCGTGTAATAGCCATATCAATGTCAGTAAGAGCAACACTACTCAATTGCACCTAGATATTAAAGTCCAGGCCCCATGCAAAAAGTATTGGAGTTGAGTAGTACCTAGAATGGGAATATAAGTATACAACTTACAAAATACTTCCTTCAGTTTCTTGGCATAGCCTCGAACATTCTTGTGAGGTTCTTGGTGTGTTACATTGAGAAAATGTAGCCAATATTGACCTCCCCTTTTAGGGGAAAACTCTCTCCAAAAGGGCGCAAAAAATAGATCAATTTTAGTTATGGTTCTAGCCTCTAGGCTCTAATGCCATACTGCACCTCGTCCTTTCAAAGTCATATTAAAGAACATCATCAAGTATCCTTCATTTGGGATTCAACAGTTGAATATTAGATTTTGGAACTCATTAATATGAAGTTCCACCTTCCTCTTCCAACCCATTACAAAAGGGAATAGGAAATCCTAAATATAGCAAGTCCAACGTTCCTGCTGGGATTGCAATGGGTTGCTCCATTACAATGATCGGTTTCACTAAGAGAGTTTGAAGGGATGCCACTATTATCCCACTCGAAGTGGGCTGACCGACTAGGAGAGGGGAAGTACTAGAACTTCCTCCTCCTCCTAACGAACTACTCATGGAACTAGGGTTACTAAGAACCCCCCCTTTATAGGGATATCAGACCAATCCATTGAGGAGAATATCTCCTAATAATTTTGGCCCTCCGTCCAGCCCGTTCAGCTTTTTCTTACTTCTTCTGAAGCTCTGCTGACGATCTTTTGGATCTATTTCACTACCTTTTGGTATATACTAATAAAAGAAACCCTATCGACCAAGATTCGGGCACTGCCACTTATTAGCAGCTCTTGGAAAACACACTACCTAATGGGACCTAAAATGGGCCTGACACTGGCTCTAAAGCTCTAGCGGGGCCTCTATGCTCAACCTAAACACCCCACGACCTCGCAGCCCCAGGAGTGTCTAGAGGCTATACATCGATCTAACCTCTAATTTTTTAGCATTTGTATGGCTCGTAGTCCAATGGATCTAACACATATTGGTGTTTCCCACTGCGTAAAACAGACACAAGGAGCACCCCTTTTGGCTAATTGCCACAGCCCCTCTATGACTCTCCTACACCTCAAGGATTGGCTCCGAGATGCGTCATGAATACATAAAGCATGTACAATACATAATCCTCTCTTTTAAACAATAATTCTAGGAGATAAAAGATAATCCTCACTGAACACTCCCCAAAGAAAACGAATATCTAGCCCTATGGCTTGGGATACCTCACTCTCAGCGTGGGTCAATGTTTATGAAAACAATTGCCATATATCTAGGATGATACCATGTGTTGAATGCAATGGAACGGTGGTTCATAGTGCTCAACCATTTTTATTCATTTAAAATAGTACTGTGACAGTACAAAACCATTTCTTTTCATGCTTTCATTCTAAATGCAATGTTGTGTTGCAAAGGGTAAGCACCGAGCATGCTCATGCTACTAAACCCTTTAATGATCAAAATACATGTACCCTATATACAACATGGTATCAATAAAAATCAAATCTAATATTTAAGCAGCACTTTTATTATCCCCTTCTCTCCCTATTGCTTAAGGTTGTGCACTCAATGGTAGGTTTATAGAGCATTTTGATGCATTTTTCCTTCATAAAAAGTGATAAATACTCACGTTAACATAAAGGTAGGGCTAAATTCAGGCTAAACCTCGTGCTTTAGCCATATCGTACATCCATAGATGCATATATTATTTTTCTCTATTCTTTAAGCATATACTTTTATTTATTTATTTATTTATCAATAAATACTAATAAATCTTGATTTTTTAATATGAATAGGTTAGACTTTACTGAGAATCATTTTTATTCCTTATTTCATCCCATGCAAACAACATTAGCACATCAAAACCTTCAAAATCCATGATTTACTCTAAAACCGCAATTTACGGGTTTCGCATGTTTATAAAAAATTTAATAGGCGACCAATTCTTGATGATTTTCTTAATGTTTTGCAAAAAAAAAATCATTGACAATAAAAGACAACCATTTGCAACAATCGAGATTTATCATAAAATGATGAAGTCCATCACCTCATTCAAAAAATCGTGCTTTATTTCACAGGCATTTTGCACTTGGAAGACTATTGATGTTTATTACCAGCCACTAACACTCCTTCAAACATCGATCTACGCTCCATCACGTCTCAGCATCATCTCCCAATCAAAATTTCTCAAATGATCCCACCCCCTTCTCTTATAGATTGATGCATAGAAACAAGCACTAAGAGGAGAGAGAGGGAGGAGAGAGAAAGAATAGATTCTACAATTCCAAATTGAGAGCCATTTCACATGATTCAATAGGCAATTGGGAGTGAAAATTTCAAGGATTTCATTGCCATCATCAAATTGATGCCTTGTTTTCAGCCTCTCCACCCCTCCTTAAAAAAGTGATGACATGGGGGGGCGGCATCTATTCAATGCCATTTTCAAACACCCTCCTTCCCCATGCCAAAATTTTGGGGCCCTTTGGCCCCCCAAAGGCCCATGCCCATTATTTTTTTGAAATTTGGTTAATTTTGACCCTTTAGATGTCCGGCCTCCTGCAGCTCCTTTGTTCCACGCGATCGATTAACGATCTGAAAAATCCTACGCATCCAGCTTGAGGTTCCAAATGACTGAGAAGTCATATTGCTTTAATCCAAACATCAAAAAATTTATGAAAAATCCACAACCACTGCAACAGTCGAAATTAGCATTCTCGTCTTCCACGGTCTCTTAAAATGGTCAAATCTCCATCCTTTTGCCTCTGTCAGCTTTGAATTCCCACCTAAAATTTGTATTATTTTGCTATTTCTCGGCATGTCTTAGGAATTTAAATTTTGCTCTCAACATCTAACATCCAACACAACTTCAACACCCACAACAACAACCACTACTTGTGTCACAATAGCCACACCACTTTCCACTACATTCCTTGTCTATGGTGCAAGCTAAAGCATGCTACCTTCAACAAAGAGTGCCATGGGATAGGTGCTCGCCTAATCCCATGGTACTCGACTAGGAGGGGGGTAGAATGTGGAAAAATCTTAGACATGCTACCTCCAACAAAGAGTGCCACGAGACTAGTACTCAGCTAGGAGGCGATAATGTTAATTACAAAACAAGAAAAGAAAAAAAAGGTGGCAAATTTGGCAAAGACTGATACCGCAAGGTGAAAAAAAGAAAATACAAATACAAATCTAGCAAAAGCATAGGCACCAGTAGTATTTTGAAATCAACCCTTTTGAATTACTTTTGGCATGCATAGAATAATTGGAAATTAATGCTTGCAATCATATAACTGTAAGAGAGGGGGACTTAATAACGGGGAAATACTAGCTACACTGGGGCTAGTATTTAAGGTGAGAGAGACTTAATTTTTCATTATCAAATAAATATACAAGTCTTCTTTCTCCTTCACCTTGCTCTCCAAGCTCCCATGTCTTTCTTCCCTCTCTTCTAGTCTCTCTCTCTCTATTTCTAGTATTTCTCTCTCCTCGTAACTGTCTTTCTCTCTCTTCTGCTCTTCTTCTTCTCTGCAGTCTTCTCTCTCCTCTTTCTCTCTCCCAGTTCCTCTCCTTGACAATTGGTATCAGAGCCTAGGTTCTTGGTCCCGGTTAGCCCCTCATTTTACCCAGTTACAACTTTCTAGTCACATGGAATTTTGAGTCACAGGTACACAAGTACAGGGAGCAGTAGGGGAGTTCCCAAAGATTTCTGGACCACAAGGACTGCAGGCGGGAGCATTAATGACGGCTTGGACCAAGGAAGAAAGACTGACTTTGGCAGTTCGTGGGTCATTTTTGGCCCATTTTGAAGGTAAACTCTTAGTAACCGTGGTCACAGGAGTTAGAAGAAAGTCTAGCTAGGGTTGCTTTTCAGGGAGGGTCTTCTCTCTCCTCATTTCTCAAGCTTCTTGCAAGCTTCCATGGAGGAAATCAGGCCCAAATCTTGCTCCCCTCTCTTCCATGAAGTGTCAGCCCTCTCCCTTTCATTTCTGAAGCTCAAGAGCAACAAACCAAGCAGTGGTTAAGCTAAGGTGACCATCTCCAACCCTCCATGAGCAACCTCGTAAAATCCGGCGCAAAATGCGGGTTGCTTCCCTGGCCTTTTTGATAGCACCCCAGCCCTCCTCTCCTTCCTGGCTCTCACTCCCAGCTTATTGCAGGTCCCTTGGGCAAGATTGAAGCCTTGTTTCTCAGCTTCTTGGACTCCTCTTCCACCTTAAGAAACCCTGATCATGTGCACTCCACGGCAGCCATGAAAGCTTGGCATCAAGCTCAAAAATCTTGAAGATTTTGGTCTTTTCTTGGTCTCGGGAGTCCCCTCTTCAAGCTAGCTCAAGATTTGGCCATCAAGAAGCATGGGAAGAAGATTAGAAGCAAGATTTGAAGACATGCACTTGTGGGCAGCCATGGCTATGGAAGTAGAGCTTCGATTTCAGCAAGAGCTCTTCATGAGAAGGTCCTGAGCCATCCTATCCCCAAGCTAAAGCCACATTGGAGCTCATTCTCAAGATTTTAAGGCTTCTTGGAAGCAAGAAGGCATTATGGAGTGCCCATTTGGAAGGAATCCTCCCCTTGATTAGTCTATGCAAGCAATGCCCTTTCCCCATGGAAGAATCCTTCTTCCCCAAGCTTGACTTCATCCTTTCTTGACGGAGCACAACCATTTTGGAGCTATGGAGCATGCAGGATCAAATTGGAGCTCTCGTGAAGGACTGAAGTGGCATTAGTATGGGTGCCTTCTTCATCAAACAACTCAAGGTAACCGATTCTTGGCTCTCATTCTCTTCCTTTAAGCCTCTTGTTGAATCCTATCCACTTGTTTGAGAGGATGCATGAGTCCAAGTAGGTAATAGGAGTCCCAAACATTCTACGCATGCTGAATATTAATCTCAGTCATTCTCATTTGATCTTATGGCATTGGAATGGATTTTATTCATGCTGAAGCTTCATTGAGATTATATTTTGCTTACCCATAACCCGTTTGGCTTCTTGTGAATTGGCTAAGCCAAGAATTGATTAAGAAATCCATTGTATAAGGGTGAGTAGACAGTGAGTCACTGCCGGTAAGCTCTCTATCCCTATTCCCCATTCCAATTCCATGCACTTCATGAAAAGCCCAAAATTTCCATTCCTAAAATGCATCTCATGCTGGGTGTTTAATTAATAAATGTCTGCCATGCATATTTTGGGTGAGGAAAAGCCTGATGCCATGTGAGGTGGCAAGACAAAAGAGGGGTGACCCCCCTTTGCCATCAAAGACCCTGAAGGGGTGCACAACCCGGCCCGGGGGGAACTTTGCCCACCTCCTAGTGATCCGGAGCCCAAAACTCGTTTGCAGGTGTAGGTACTTCTTGGGAAATTGAGAAATTGGCTTGACATGATGGAATTTTGAGGTTGAAGAGGAAGACCTCTCTCACTCCATGGGAAATTGAGAAATTGACTTGACATGATGGAATTTTGAGGTTGAAGAGGAAGACCTCTCTCACTCCATGGGAAGTCTTAGTGCACTCAATCATACCCTTAGTTCACAGAGACTAGACATGCGGAGAGGCATAGGGAAATAATGTAAGATCAAGCTCAAATGGTGACGGAGATGTGCCAAATTACCTCTACCATGGAAGCACTTGCAGCCAAGTTCTCAATGTGAATGGAGTCCCAAATGAAAGGCAAGGAAAAAGAGGATAGACTAAGTATGCAAGCTGAAAGAGTGACCATCCCCATCCGTAAATGCAGCCTATGCAAGTACCCAAGGTATTTTGGGAAGAATGGGCATTCCTAACATCATCTTTGAGCAATGAGAGCCCTCACAAAGGCATGAGGAGCCCACAAACAATGGGATGAGAAGTAACTCTCAGCCACCACCTGTGCCCATGCCACCTATGCATGATCAACTGTCTTTTGGAAGGAGTCATTCAAACAATGGGTCAACCATGAAATGGAGTTGAGAGACAAAATCATTTTCTCAAAGCTCAATGGCCAATCGTCCTCCCTGGCTGAATTAGAAGAATGGCTCTCGAAGCTTGAAGATACTTTGACATAATGCTAAGAAATGACGATCAAAAGATACACTTTTCCACAATACACTTAGAGGGCTTTGCCCACACATGGTGGCAGTACATAAAGAGGGAAAATTAGCAGCTTGTTGACACTTGGGATGCATTCAAAGCCCTTATGATTCAAGTCTTTGTATCTCCAATTGAGAAGGAGAAGCTTGCAAGGAAATGGTATGGATTAGAGCAACGTGGGATGATGGTGCGTGACTACACAAACCAATTCCTCAATCTCACAATGTATGTTGAGTCCATTAGTGATGATGCAAATATCCACAAGTACATTTATGGTTTGGATCCCCAACTCTGGCTGATGTTTCAGCCCAAAGCCCATCAGATTTGTTCAAAGCTATTGAGTTGGCTGAGAGGTACTCTCGTAAGTACCACCGAGACGCTTCATTTCAGCATGGACAGCAAAGAGGGGCGTCTCAGCCACTGTTTGGGCAGCAAAGAGGACCCATGCAGTCACATTTTGGGCAGCAAAGAAGTGCTGTAAGACCCGGGTAGTTTGGAGCAGGTTATTGTGGTGGAAATATGCCATTCAACACCTCGAAGATCCCCACATACCCCACCTTTAATGCCTCTCAAGGGGACAGCAGGGGGAAAAATGCTTCAGCTTTTGGTGGTCAACGCTCTATCCCGATGGACCTCTACAAAGAGAGGAAAGAAAAAGGACTTTGCTTTAAATGCGGGGAAAAGTATACAACCGAGCATGCATCTAAATGTGCTTATACGAATGCAAAAGCAAGAGTACATAGCATGTTAGTCTTTGATGAATCTGATGAGGATCATGAGGATGCAAGTGCCTTTGCAATCACGGCAAAAAATGATGAGGTTGAAGAGGAATGTGGGCAAGAAGAATTCTTTGACCTGACTGACACCTTCTCATTTGACCCCGGCGGTCATGTAGATGTAAAAATGGGTGATAAGAATGATTCACATGCTGCTGCCACTGTTTGTACTACCTCCTTGGATGCTTGGACATGATCTAAGAGCCCCAACACTCTTCGTTTTCAAGGTAAGATTCACGGGAAAGATGTATTTGTCTTGGTAGATAGTGGTAGCACACACAGTTTCATAAATAGAGTAGTCATGGACAGGCTGAAATGTTTTGTCTCTGATTTATAGTAACCAATGAGGGTGCAAGTGGCCAATGGGAGTGAGGAAATTAGTACTCATGTATGCCCAGCTATACCTATTAAGCTTGCTGAAAATTATGAGCAGAAAGTGGATTTAATTGCACTCAAAATGGGGCCGATAGACATTGTGTTGGGCTATGATTGGCTGAAAAATTTGGGCACCATTTCCGTGGATTTTTCATTGCTGTACATGCAGTTTTTCAGGGCTGGACAGCTTGTTCACCTACAGGGAATTGAAAACAGCTGTGAATTTCAACTTATTACAACCAAATAGCTCAAGAAAGAGTTCAAGAAATGCTCCCAAATTTTTGTGATGCAATTAAACAAGGAAAATGCAGATCAGTCCCCAAAAAATGCATGATAATTCAGCCCTTAAGGCCCTACTTGCAGAGTATGGTGACTTGTTTCAGTTACCTACAGCATTACCTCCCAAGAGAGCGGTTGATCATCCCATTGATTTGGAGCTCCACTCCAAGCCGGTCAATAAACCCCCTTATAGGTTTTCCAAATGTGAAAGAGAAGAAGTGGCCAAGCAGGTCAAAGATTTAGTAGATATGGGATTCATTGAGCCTAGCTCATCCCCTTTTGCATCACCTGTCTTGCTGGTCAAAAAGAAAGATGGCACTTTCAGGATGTGCATTGACTATAGAGATCTGAATATGATCACTATCAAGAATAGATACCCTATTCCTAGGGTGGATGACTTGTTAGATGAGTTGAAGGGAGATGAGTATTTCACAAAGATTGATTTGAGATACGGCTACCATCAGATACACATGCATGAAGGGGATGAGATAAAGACTGCATTCAGGACTGATCATGGGCTCTATCACTTCTTAGTCATGCCCTTTGGCGGTTTGACTAATGCACCAGCCACATTTCAGAGCCTCATGAACAAAATACTTCAGCCTTACTTATTCAAATTTGTATTGGTATTTTTCGATGACATCCGCATTTATAGTTGCTCAAAGGAAGCTCACCTTATGCACATGAGGTAGATATTTGATATACTTAGACAGCATAGACTCTTTGCTAAGGAGACAAAGTGTTCGTTCATGCAGACTGAGGTTGAGTACTTGGGACACATTGTTAGTGAGGCAGGCATTAGAGCTGACCCAAAGAAAGTGCAGTGTGTCAGAGATTGGCCCACACCTGCAAATACTATCTCTTTGAGAGGATTCTTGGGTCTCTCCTCATTTTACCGCAGATTCATTCGACACTATGCCACTATTGTAGCCCCTCTCACTGATAGGCTGAATAAAGAAGCATTTTTTTGGGATGCATTGGCAAATAGAAGCTTTAATCAGCTAAAAGATTTGCTTACTTCAGCCCCTATCTTGGTACGCCCTGATTTTTCTAGGGAATTCACCATTCAGTGTGATGCCAGTGGGAGAGGAATTGATGCAGTCTTGCTGTAAGAACATGGGGTCATAGCTTTTGAGAGCCGAAAGCTGGCTGAAAATGAGAGGGTTATGAATATCTATGATCAGGAAATGTTGGCCATCCTTCATGCCATCAAGAAATGGCATCACTATTTGTATGGCAGCCAATTTAGAGTGAAAAGCGACCATAGAGTACTCAAGTACTTCTTGTCTCAGTCAAATCTGACTCCGAAGTAGAGGAGATGGGTAGCCACCTTACACAACTATGCTTTGACATCACCCACACTCATGGGAAGGACAATGCAGTGGCTGATTCCCTGTCTAGGATGTGGGCATGTAAAGTCTCTGCTATCATGGAGTTACACAAAGATTGGATACATGAGCTTTAGGAGGCTTACCTATTAATGATTACAGCAAGGACAATGTGTGAAAAACTCTTTGTATCAGCTGAAAAATGGGCTTTTATGGTATGTCAGCCGGATTTCCATCCCTCATACGTCCCCATTCAAGCAGAAAATCATGCAGGAGATGCATTTAGCCCCTATAGTTGGTCATTTGGGAGTCTTTAAGACCTATGACAAAATTGCTCAAAGATTTTACTAGAAGGGCCTTTGGAGAGATGTGAAAGACTTTGTCTTGGGCTATGTGCCTTGTCAACAAAACAAGGACAATACCTTAAAACTGTTGAGAATCAGCAATCACACTCACTAAACACCCTCTTTGTATGGAGCCTCAGGGTCAAGGATATGCAGGCTAACCTATCCCATATGCACAATGGTGCCTACTGCAGTTTCCTACTTTCCTATAAAGCATTGTACTTGCTTCCTTTTCTTAATGCAATGATAGTACTCTTTTCTTTTCAGTGAAGTGTCAATGTCATTGTCCACATACACAAGATTGTGTTTATGAGTCCAAGTCTCAATCTTGGAACCTAATTCACTTGTGTAACAAACAGTGTCTTTTCCATCATGAGTCCACACTTCTCCTTCCATCCTCCATAGCTTCCACCTTTGCCATGCTCTAGATCCCACATTTGTCACATGGTATCAGAGCCCAGTTGGGCATGGCATTGCTTCTCTAGCCTCTCTTGATTCCTCTCAACCTCAGTCTAGCTCAATGTCAGCTCATGACTTCATCTCCCAACTCTACTCTCACTGAAGCTTCCATGGCAGCCATAGCCAGCAGCACCCTGTCAGATTGAGCTGCTTATATCTCACTCCACAGGTCAAATATCTTAGAGCTTCCTTCTTGAAAAGTATTCCCCAACTCACAAAGCTTCCCTGTATCACATCAATCCAGGACATTGGACCATCTGGAGCTCAGCATTGTGAAAATCCTCAATCTCTACTCTGTGTCTGCCATAGCCAGACAGGACCTACCTTACTTGGAGCTTCAATATTTCCTCAAGCAGGCCATTTCAGCCCACGATTTCTTCTAGGGAGTTGTTCCTCTACTCAAGGCGCTTCATCCTGGCACGAGAATCAACGATATTACTGCGCCCTGACTCCAGCATTGCGGAAATTGCAGAAATCTGTCAAAATTGCACCTGCTTACGTTTGAGCTGCTGCCGTCATCGCTACAAGTCGCGATGTTGACGACCATGATAGGGCATTGATAGGCCATCACTCAAGCTTCATTTTGATAAAAAAAGTTTTGAAAATGATCCACTGTAGCTCCTGCAATCAGCAAAAAACCAGGCTGCCCCCAGAAACCCTAATGCAAAAGCCATAGCCAAAGCTTCAAAATTCTGACATTTTTCACTATTTCTCTCACTGAAGTTATCAACAGTGATTTTAATCACTGAGCAATACTCTCTGAAGTTCATTAAAGTATTGTCACTCAGATTTGAAGGTATCAGCATCAAATCAAGAAGGGAAAGATTACACTTGGATTTAAAAAGAGTAAAGGACTTTGCAAATTTGATATTCATTGACACTCAGATAGTGTTTTTTAGCACTTGTGTCTCTCAACCAACTCTTCTGCTGCTCAAATCTAATAAGTCTGAAGTTGATTTGCTACTGTTCCCGTAAGTCTAACATGGGCAAAGACTCTCCAAATGCTCGATTCAAAGGAGTCGGGTTCCACACCTAGCAAACCCGCATCAAGCTCATCTTGATGAAAAAGGGTCTCTGAGCCATCACAAATGGCAAAGAGAAGAAACCTCGGGACGTGGACCTTGCAACTACTTGGCAAAAGAATGATGACAGAGCCTAGGCCATTATCAAACTAGAGCTAGACGACAGTTATATCCACCATGTGGATAACTGTGACACCTCACAGGATACATGGAAAAGACTTGACACCCTGTTCGGTGCACAATCTAAATCATCAAAGTATGGTCTCCTGATTGAGTTCTTCAGACTTGAAATGAAGTCCAGTACATCACTTTCCACACATCTCAATTACATGGAAGGACTCCTAACCCAACTTGCAGGAATCAACATTAAAATGGATGAAGATGTTTGCATCGGTGTTCTACTTAAGAGTTTACCTCCTGAATATAATAATGTATCAACAACTTTAATCAACATGCCAAATCCTGAACTTGTTGATATCCAGGCATCACTGTTAGAAGAGGAAAAGAAGCTAAAAACTAAGGAAGAACCAAGTACCTCTAGAGATGAGCATGCATTATATGTTGACAACAGGTACAAAGGCAAGAAGGATCAGCTCTTCTGTGACTTCTGCAAAAGGACCGGACACACCGAGAAGTTCTGCCATGCAAGAAAGAGATCCCAAAAGGCCTATCTAGTCGTAGTCAAAGAAGAAGAAGAAAATGGAGCAAAGGAAGAAGAAGATGAAGATGAAGACCACCAGGATCAGAAGGACAAGACTCATCAGTCCTTCTACTCTCATAACTCTGATAGACTGTTTTAAAAGCCTTGTATTTACTTGCCCTAATGCTTCCTGCCATAAGCTTTGTAAACTCCTTATGTAACTTGGCATTACAGTCCCTGTACACTTTGTGAGGCCCCTGTTACAGCCTCTGGATGTCCATCATGTTTTGGTGCCCACACTTAGCCTTTTCTACAACAGCCTCTGGTGTCTACCATGTTTGTGGTGTGCCAACACTTTGCAGGTGTTTCTCATTACAGCCTCTACACACTTTGTGCCTTTCTAGTTGTGATTGAGGAGGGGTGTTGAGAATCAGCAATCACACTCACTAAACAGCCTCTTTGTATGGAGCCTCAGGGTCAAGGATATGCAGGCTAACCTATCCCATATGCACAATGGTGCCTACTGCAGTTTCCTACTTTCCTATAAAGCATTGTACTTGCTTCCTCTTCTTAATGCAATGATAGTACTCTTTTCTTTTCAGTGAAGTGTCAATGTCATTGTCCACATACACAAGATTGTGTTTATGAGTCCAAGTCTCAATCTTGGAACCTAATTCACTTGTGTAACAAACAGTGTCTTTTCCATCATGAGTCCACACTTCTCCTTCCATCCTCCATAGCTTCCGCCTTTGCCATGCTCTAGATCCCGCATTTGTCACAAAAACCAACTGGTTTACTTCAGCCATTGCCTATGCCTGAAGGCAAGTGGACACACATCACTATGGACTTCATTACCGGCCTACTGGTGACCAAGAAAGGTTGGGACAACATCTATGTAGTTGTGGACAAACTCATAAAGGAAGCCCATTTCATTCCCACAAAGACTCAGTATAATGCTTCTCAAGTAGCCAGCCAATTCATGGAATATGTTTTCAAATTACATGGCTTACCACGGGTCATTGTGCATGATCCAGATGCTAAGTTTATGAGTAACTTTTGGCAAGCAATTTTCAGCTCTATGGGCACTCAGTTAGCCCCTTCCACTACTTACCATCCACAGACAGATGGTCAGACAGAAAGGGTTAACAAATGGCTGGAAACTTACTTGAGGCATTTCTGTCATGATGTGCAGCATGCTTGGGACTCATGGTTGCACTTGGCTAAGTTTGCCTATAACAACTCTACACATGCTAGCATTGGAGTTTCACCTTTCGAGGCCTTGTATGGCTACAAGGTGTCCCTTCCTATGGTTATCTTCAATGATAAAATAAATCCACAAAGCAAGGAAGAATTGGAGAGAATGCAGGCCTTACTTCAGTAGTGTAAAGCTAACTTGAAGAGAGCCCAAGATCAAATGAAGCTTTATGCTGATGACAAAAGACGGGGTGTGGAGTTCCAAGAAGGGGATTTGGTGCTCTTGAAAGTGCCTAAGTCTAGATATGCCTCCCTTAAAGATGGGTCCACACGGGTTCTATGGACCATATCGGATTATCAAGAGAGTGGGAGACTTGGCATATCGATTGGCATTACCCCCATCTACGAAGATCCATAATGTCTTCCATGTGAGTCAGTTGAAGCCCTTCATTGGCTCAGCAGTGGACTATGTTGAGGAACTCCCACCGATAGATGAAGAAGGCATCATTCAATACATACCCGAAAAAGTCATAGGACAAAGGGAAAAGATGCTTCACTCTCGCTCGATCATGGAATACTTGATTAAGTGGCAAGGTTTACCACTCAAGGAAGCTTCTTGAAGGCCAGCTTCAGTTTTGGAAGAGTTCCCATACCTTTTATAAGGAGATTTGGCTAAAATCTAGCTAACTATGGCCCTGTTTTCCCCCAGATAGACTCCAGACAGCACTCTGCTTTAAAGCAAATTTTATTATGCACTATGGATAGCAATGCACACCATACATGGGCTGAAAGTACTTCTCAAGAGCTCCATTTTGATGTATAGCACACCCCGTTCAGAGCCCCACACAGAAAGTTATGATAGATTTACTAGAGCAGGGTCCTGTAGTAAACAACATGCTGTCCACTATCTGCAGCCTGCATTTACTCGAGATATTTGGGTCAAAAACTCATGTTTATAACTCCCCAATAAGGCCCATGTATCATACATACCCCATGGCCCATCATACACAATAATACCTCTTCATTCATCAGTATACCCTTATAATAATGTCGCAGAGTAGTACTCTAATCGGTCCCTCCCAGTTACCACACGTGCCCAAATTGTTTTTGAGGGCAAAAACCTTCGGGTGGGGATGGAATGTAAGAGAGGGGGATTTAATAACGGGGAAATACTAGCTACATTGGCTAGTATATAGGGTGAGAGAGACTTAATTTTTCATTATCAGATAAATATACAAGTCTTCTTTCTCCTTCACCTTGCTCTCCAAGCTCCCATGTCTTCCTTCCCTCTCTTCTAGTCTTTCTCTCTCCTCGTAACTGTCTTTCTCTCTCTTTTGCTCTTCTTCTTCTTCTTCTCTGTAGTCTTCTCTCTCCTCTTTCTCTCTCCCAGTTCCTCTCCTTGACAATAACAATTTATAATAATATTTTGAAAGTCAAGCTCAGCACCCATGCAAGTTATAATTGTTTTTTATTGGAAGGAAGAGCCATAGCATGGCAAGGGTGTGGGCACTAGCTTGCACTCACTTTCGTTGTGGTTAGAATCAAAATATGTATGCATAAAGCAAGAAAGACTAGCCAAGAACTAAAAAAGAGGGACAAGCACCAAACTTGAGTGCCATTCTAACTCAAATCCCTATGTATAAAAGCCAAAAAGTGAATGGATAACCTCATTCTTGTGGTGTGCAATCTTGAGAGCTCTCATTTTTTTCTTGTTTCTGCTCCATTCATTTGTGCTTCATCTTGAGAGTGAGAGTATCAGAGTAAGGGAGAGAGTAAGGGACTTGGGAAGTGAAGCTTCTCTCTTGCTTCACACTTTTCTCTTCTTTCCTTTCATCTAGGTGAGGCAAATTGGAGTGGTTGAGTTGTTTCTCTATGTCTTCATATTTCCTCTTGTAGATTGAGAAATTGTGGCTTAGATCAAGAGCCATGGAGTAGAGGAGGAAAATTAAGGACCATCACATGGATTGTGGAGCCACATTTAAGCTTTCACATTATAGCATTGAGGAGAATGCGAGACGATGAGCTCACTACATCCTTATTGATTTGTTCATTCTTAGTTTGATGCGGTTTGAGAGAAGGATGGATAGATTGGTGAGAGTGAGAGTGAGAATTTCTCCAAGAAATTAGTTGTAGATTAGAGAGCTAGAAGGTTGCCATGTTACCTACTACAAAGCACTAGCTCAATCAACCTATGTTGTAAAAGATTCACATTTGTTTCATTATTAGCCCCCACTATTATTGAGACAATGTTTTATTACTAGACCCTATCCAACTATTGACCCCTCTACCCTATTGTTTTCTATTGCTTATGATTTTTTATGTAAAGGTTCAATCATCTTCTTCATAAGTTGGAAAAGGTGCCTCTACAATTGGTTCGTAGGAATAGCATATAGGTACAAGATAAGCTAAGTGACCTCATTGCTTATGCACTAGATTTGTGAGGTCACTCGTAATGTATCCAAGACACATGTGTCAACCTATACAAGAGGCATCATTGTAATTCATTGTTAGTGTGACAGAGAGGAGAATGAGATTGTTTGAGAGTATGAGTCTTCATTCTTTTCTATTATAACAAAAGTTTTTTCAATCACACTTACACCAATTCAAATGAGTGTTCTTTCGTTGGACCTTTGATGCTTCATACATTCCTTTTCCAATCTTCAATAAGAAGGCCAAAATTTTTACATGTGCTTGAAAAATGTGCCATGTTAATGCGCCAAATGCTAAATGTAAGCCTAGAAATTTGTTTTATTGATGGGCTTTCACTAGGCAATTAGAGAGGGAAATTAGTAAAAGGTTCATGCATCTCTACCCTATGCAAAGTGAAATCCAATAGTTCACCTTTGAATAAAATGAAAAAATTATCTATCTTTTTGATAGGTTTCATTATAAGTAAGGGTTTGGCATCAAAGAAATTGTTAAATTTGACAAATCTTGAAATATTTGGTCCATAATTTCAC
Organism: Lygodium microphyllum; assembly: GCF_053477565.2. Taxonomy (NCBI): domain Eukaryota; kingdom Viridiplantae; phylum Streptophyta; class Polypodiopsida; order Schizaeales; family Lygodiaceae; genus Lygodium; species Lygodium microphyllum. The sequence continues at coordinate 116,789,605 of NC_141149.1, read as the reverse complement.
AAAGCACCAAGGTTTAATATAGAATGAATTGTAAAATTTTAGAAAAACTTTAATATTTAAATAATTATGTGTAAACCTTAAACTTTACAAAACTATTACGTATGAAAATGTTAAATGCTTAGATTCTACATCAAAATATCTCCAAAATATTGAGTTAAATGTCATTGTATTTTCTACCAAAAATGTTTCTATGAACACTAGAAGAGAAGTTCTAAAAGGCATAGTCTTTCTAGTTATACCATCAAAAATCTTGCAAAGTATAGCGATCTCTATGCTCCAAAAATGATGACAAAGATATATTGACATATTTCACATTTCTAGCTCCAAAATGATTGAATATTGAGTGATCAATTTCCAAGTTTTAGAAGAATGAAAGTAAATAGATGCTTCACACTTTTGATCACCTCTTAGTATTCAAGCTATGTACAATGTGTAGGGATGGGTCCTATGCATTGATCTATATTTGCATTATTTAAGGTGAACATATGGACGTTCCATTTGTTATTAGATCTAAATAAATGATTGTTGGAACTTGGTCTTTTGCTAACATTGGCTCACATCAACAAATGGAGGTGCTATTTTTGTGAAGACCTAGTGGAGTCACATAGAGATTTGGCTTCTACAAGAGAGTTTTCCATTTGTAGTGAAATTGATGAGGAGATGATTACTTCCTTCAAATGAGATTCATCATTGTTACACCCTCAAAAGACCAAGATAGAAAAGTCAAAAAATCGAAAATGGAAGATAGTCCCAAGGCAAGAGGAAGAGGAAGGACAAAGGCACACTCAAAAAATTCTAAAGACACAAAGTGCATGGAAAAGTCTCAAATGTAAAAGGAAGCACACAATAATAAGCACACCCTAATATGTTAGCAAGAAAAGTGCTAGGGGCACATTGCAATTCATTTTGTAAAGAGCGTCGGGCTCGCTCCTATGCAAGTTGTAAAGAATGAGAGGTGCGGGTTGAGGCCTACGCTAATAGGAAGGAGAAGGAAAGAGAGTAGAGAAATGGATAAAGGCCAAGAACCAAAAAGGGGATGGCCACCCAAGGAGGGGATAGGGCATGTATAAAAGTCAAGAAATGAATGAAGAAGCTCATTCTTGATTGTGGCCAAACTTGTTCTCTTCTTACTTCTTGCTTCTTGCTCTTGCTTCCTTCTTGTGCATGAGAGAGGGAGAGAGAGTGTGTGTGTGAGAGTGAGGGATCGTGGAGAAGCTCTTTTTCTCCTCTCTTCATCATCATCTTATTCTCTTCTCCCTTCTTGTGCACATGGCTATGGAGGTCGAATCTTGAAGCTCATAGATGGAGCTTGTTTGAGGACACATCTTGAATCATGGAGCTATCAGTGGATTTATGGAAGGAGACACTCAATTGGATTCAAAGGTAAGCTCACTACATTTGTGCATGGAAGAGCACACAGCTATATGAGAGGTAGCCATAGCTCTCGACTTGAAATGCTTGAAGCAATACCCAGTCTGTGGGTCTTGGTGGTTCGCTTGCAAGAGTGATGACATTTTGATTCCATTGCCAGAATAATGGATTTAGGCTTGAGTGCTTGCGTAGTCCAAATCGAGTAATGAAGTAGAAGTTCATTTTCAAAATGACACTTGGTTTTAGGTAGGAAGTGAGGGAGTTGGAGGTCATTTGATCTCTCTTGTGGATTAGTTTAGGTTTAGGAAGCTTTCTCTGCATTGGGTAGAGTAGGAGAAGTGTATTTTGATCAAATTTAAGACATTAAGGAAAATAAGGAAAAAGAAGGAAAATATAACTCCCTATATAACTAGGAAACACAGAAATAGGGGAAGAAAGAAAAAAATATATATCTCTAGGAAGGAAAACACACTCTAAGGGTCTAATAGAGTAAAAGTGCCTTAATGCCTTAGCCAATATCTAGCCTACTAGGGTTAAGTATAAAAGGCTAAGTTGTAACTAGCCAAGGATCTTTTTTCCATTTTACAACATTTCATGTTTGAGGTGTCAACCTCACACTATCTAAAGGGTGCATACTCTTGGCCACCATAGCTTGGGGTGCATACCATGCTACATCCTCTCATCACTTGATTCTAAGCCATTCATGGTAATATCATTTCATGCCTAGCCACCTTGGCTATGGTTTCTTGGCATTTTAGTCTATTTCTTTGTATTTTCAATTTACTGGTTTCCTATAGGAATTAGCTTCTTTACATTGGTATCAAAACACATCTTTGATTCAATGGGAAGGTCATTTTCATGGTGAATCTAGTTACAAGATTAGGCACGGAATAATTGGAGGACAAGAGTTAGTCACACGATTTGACACAATTAAAAATGTGACTAGTTAAGGTTCTCTGTAGTAAGTCATTACTAAATTTGAAGATCTTGAAGAAGATCTAAAGAAATAATGGCAGATTCAAGGTTATTTTGATGGTTTGTGGTCAATTTGGGGGCATTTTGAAGGTTCTTTGACTTAACTACAGTCTAAACATGATTTAGAAGAGTTAAATTGAGAGATGGATTTTAGATCTCAAAAAGTGACAAAAATGTGTCAAAATATTTTACTCCAAGGTAGGAATTGAACTTTGTTGGAAGCAACAAAGACGGATTTGCCAATTTTTAGAAATAGCAGAAGACAGGATTTGAAAGTGATTTCGAAGATGGACTAAGTAGCAGTTGCAGATTTTTCATAATTTTTCCAGGTGCTTGGTTAGACTACTGCAAGTGGCCAGTAGTGTGGCACTCCAAGTAGGGCAAGCATAAATTTTTGAAACTCAATTCAAAAGCCGGACGGTTGAGATGGGAGGCCGGATATGACAAAGTCAAAAGAGCCTAGCCTTAAAAAACTTTTGGGCATGTCCCCTATTTAAAAAATTTTCTCGTTTTTTTTCGGGGGGGAGGATTTTTCCAAATGGTGGTGGCTGCAATCGATGCCCCCTCCTTCACACAGCGATTCCTTGGAGATGCCATTGTTGGCCTGACAAGAACATATCCAACAGAAATTGGCCATGTATTCTTCAAATTTTTGGCCTTTGATCACCACCTTCCACTTGCACAATGACTGCCCGGATGAAGAGATCAAAAATCAATATTTCTCTCTCCTCCTCCTCTCTCCTCTAAGAGGCTGATCACACGCAGAGGATCGAGAAGAAAATGGGATAAATAATGCTTCTCTGGCATGGACGGGATTGCTACAAGATCAAAAGGACGCTGAGAGGCAATGTCCAGCACTATTGGGGAATTGATGATGGGTCCGTTGGTTTGCCCCGAAGCAATTTATAATAACACACAATATGCAAATAAGTGGCATGCTCATTTTTTACCAAAGAAAATCTCATTGTTTTTTATGTTTGATGACTTAAATTATGTGCACATGGAAAGAAAATTTGTATGAATCATGTTTGAAGTATGTTTGAGGGCTACACATGATCAAATGCAGAACCCGTAGTCATTCATGGTCGTAATAAATAATTTAAAACCCAAATTGCATCTTTTAAGAGGGAAATGAGGGTTTCTTCCGTTTCGGGTTGGGGGATGGAGTTCATATGGAATCAAAAACTAATAAAAATCATTTTTTTGTCAATATGATCAGTCAAGAAACATAAATCATAAAAAACCACATTTTTATGTAAATAAATGGAAAAAATATGAAAAAATAGGGAAAAAATAGATTTTTTTTCTAAAAATTTAAGGAAGAATATATTTTATGTTCGTGAACATATAATAAGACTAAAGTATGAGGGATAAGCCTCAGTTTAGTCTTGTTTCTATGTGAGAGTATGGTTTTTATCAATTTTTACACCAAATGCTACACAAAAATGAATGTTACACCTATCCAACGAATGCAAAACCTAAACGGTAGGAGAAAAGAGGGGTTGTAAAAGTAAGTGGTCGTTGAAAATGTTTTAAATTATGATTTATTTGATTATGCATTGCATATAGCCTGATCACCATTTAAATTTAAGAGAGACTAGTAGCATGAGGAAACTTAGTGCTAGTCTCTAGCAACATCACAATTATGAGTAGATTGGAATCATTAAAAGAAATTTTTGTTGCATTGCACAATGCTGATTTATAAAATGTTTGATCACTATGGCATCCACAATTATGGCTCCTAGTCGCGAGGATATGTGTGGTTGTCTTGTGAGTGTTAGAGGCCCGGCTAGTATGTATAGCCAGCGGGCTAATTTTAGGTCTCGACAAGTGGTAAATTTTTCAAGAGCTACCTACAACTGGCGGTTTTCGAATCTTGGTCATATAAGGGACATGTTAGTCTTATTCTACAATTGAGAATTCCTTGAAGCGGTGGATGTTAAAATTGGTTGATTACAATTTTGGTAATTAGCATGATGACCAATCCAAGGAATCCTCCTAACCCAAAAGATACTTTTTCCATTCTAAATGGTTTAGTGGGATGTTTGGTTAGCCGATTACTTTATTCTTTGCCCCGAAAGCAACACCATGCTCGAGTTTGGGTCGTTATGGGGAAGTACCCATGGAGTAATCTTGAGTAATAATCTATGGGAGTTAGAGGAAAGATTAGGGAGCAAAAGTGAGGCTAGGAAGGCACAGTCATCTATGATCCTCAATAATGGTAAGTTTTTAGAGAAAAAGAGTGTGATGCCATTGGTTGGAGTAATACATGTCGATGGTTGGAATAATATATGTTGATGAGTGAGATATACTTCTGATCCTAGGGCCTAATGCAGTTGGGTACTGGAGCACAATTTTGCAAACCCATAAAGCATTGGATGATATCTATATATGTGGGAAGCCCCTCTCAGAGAGGAAGATTCTATTGGGACCTATCTCTCTTATTCTAGGGAAATGATAGCAAATGAGGATATAATTATTAAAACATCATTAGTAGGAGATGGGGTAGACTCCCTATTGCATAGCATAGGCCTCCCTAGACCACTTTATGAGTTGGCCGAAAGGGACGGCAAGGATAGTATTAACCTTCCTACACCAATACAAGTGGAAACGGAAGAGGCTAGATACCCTAAAAGCTTGGAACAAGGTCATGACAAATATGAATATTTTAATGACCCAGTGTTGATCTCGAAGGAGAGGACTAAATGCCCTCCTCCTTTTACAGGGATCTCCTAGTGTTTCATGGGCTAGTAGTAAAGGAGGATCCAATGTTGCACTTAAAAGAATATGGCCTAGCTTGCCTTGCAAGTGGGCTCAATGATATTCATCGGATGCTTGTATTTTCTAGCACCCTAAAGGGAGAAGCTAGGAAATGGTACTGGAGCCTCCCAAGAGGGTCAATTAAATCCTTCGATGAGCTATGTGATAAACTTTTAGATGAATACAAAAAGAAAGTGCCTATGATCGAGGTTTTAGGGAAGCTTCTACAAATTAGATAGGAGTCTTCTTCTGCTAAAGAATACGCTAGAGCCTTTGATGCTATTCTTAGGATTTGGCCAAGAAGAGGCACTATGTTGTCAAAGGATGCGCTTTGTTAGCTCTTTATGAGTGGTCTAGTGCTTACTATGCAAATCCAAGTGAGAATGCAAGATCCTAAGTCATTAAATGAGGCTAAGATGCACACCATTGACTATGAGCAGTATATTCAAAGATGTTGGGAAAACTTTTGGAGTGTCCCTGTTCACTGGAAGTGCATCCTAGTATCGAGCCAGTTTTGCAAGGAGATAACTTATTTGTTGATACCTAAAAAACCTCTGTAGGGGATCTTGGTAGCCAAAACCTCCAAGTAAGAAATGAGAGTCCTATGAGCAGTGATAGTATGCCTCTTGGTTAAAAACCTTCAAGCCAAGCAAGTCCCATTAGGGCTTCCAACACTTCCACGAGAGGTAGTTGCGGAAGCACTAGTGATAGAACCATTGGGCCCACAAGTGTGGGTAAGAGCACTATGAGTGGTTCTAGTTGTACTCCTAGTAAAGCTCTTGAAAGACCTTTCCAATTTTTGAATGAATAATGCTTTCGAGTAGATGCTATTCCTTTTAGTAAGAGCATGGTTTCTATGAATAATCAGTTTTGTAGAGTGGACAAAGGCAAGTAAAGACATCTCATATGAAGAAGATACATGATGCCAAAGGTCCACCCCTGCTTGATGGAAGTCATAAGGATGTGAGGCCATCTGGTTATAACAATAAGCCCACATTGAATCCATTAGACCAATGTGGCAAATCAAGAATGTATAAGTGTATAAAGATAAATGTAAGATGGGTTTGGAGGCCGAAAACCCCTAAAAATACTATTGGTGCATTAGGTGAAAGGCCAAGCATTCCATGGGGTTATGCTTTGATGAATTTCAAGGAGGAGATCAAAGGCCATATCGATACATCTAATGATATGCACCACCCTAAGATGCATCTATGTGATGGGTCTAGGACTGAAGCTCTACCTAGTTTGGGTTGTACCATTGATACATGTAATGATCCAAATAAGGAAGGATTGAACGATCATAAATCTATGATTCTCCTTGTAGGCGAAGTTTTTGGAAAGCTGGAACAACCAATCTATTTGGATGATAAGACACTCGAGCCTAAGGAGGTTATTTGTTCAACTAATAGCACACAAAGAGGAATAGCCCATACTGAGGTTATCTAAGTAGGAAGGCTTGGACTTGTGACTTTGGTTTAGCTTGGTTAGTTTGACAAGATATAATTTACATGCCCAAGTAGACCATATTTGGTTAGAATAAAATAATATACGTTAGGCCAAGAGGGTTGTTTCTTTTGTGAAATGTTATATCTCTTTAGGCCAAGAGGGCCATATGTTTGTTTGGTGCAGGTACGTTTAATGGTTTTCTGTTTTAGTGATTGCATCACACAAGTTTGATGAAGTGCCTAGAGGCAGCCTTTTGCTATGAAGGAAGCTTCTTGTGGCCATTCTAGGTGGTATCGTCCCCTTTTCGATCTTTTCTCTTAAGCTAATAAGTGTTATATGTGTATGTAGGGGGTTATTTTCTCTTCATTTGTTGGGACTTGACAATCAAGGCATGAAGTCCTAGGGTTTGATTCGGTATATCTGGGGGAGATTTGAGTAGTTTTCTACCTCATGTTAGGACATTGTCAGGCAATAAAGACTTGTGATAGAGGATAGTCCTTGTGACCCTATCCTTCTTGCTTGCTAGGTAGTTGTCCTAGGAGTCCCTGCCTGATGTGAGGCCATTAGAGAAGCCTACCATAATATATTATTAAAAAAGCAAGTTATAAATTTATCTAAAATGAAAAATTACAAAGGTGTGTGAAAAGGAGTTCTAACCCCTACAATAAGAAAGGAAAGAAAGGGAAAATGTTATGAGTTGTTGTTCATCACCTTGCGAAGATCTGGTAGGTTCCTGGGGACAGGTCACCTAGGGCCGATGCCTTGTCTTCCTAGGGGTAGCATCTAGCCGAAAAAGAAGGAAAATAAGGAAAGTTTGAGTGAAAATAAAAGTGAGTGTTAGAAAAGGATTAAGTGTTGCCTTGCGAGGACTTGGTAGGTTCTTGGGTGCTGAGTCAAGACCTGAGGCCAATGCTATGTTCTCCTTGGGTCAGTATGCTCAACTCCCTCCTTTTTACATACAACGAAAATATTTCGTGATTAGGCTATAGGAGTCCTCACCTAGTAGGAGCTCCTAGTTGAGTTGTGGGTAAGTAGTTCAGACCACCACTAGGATAACTTCTTTGATAGGCTTTTTTGCCAGTCCGTGTTAGAGTAGTTGGTCAGCGACTTGCTCTGGACTTTTGTTAAATTATGCTTGGTACATAGATCGGATGCTGTATGAGTGCGTAGTGAATGCCACAAGGTCCCCAAGAACAAAGAACTCTACAAAACCTTCATAAAAGCAAAAAGAGAGTTTGCACAACATGAGACAAAAATAAAAATTTGGTGTAATCTCCCCCCATTGCCTTGTGTGAGCGCTTCACAAGGCATGTATTTATAGATTTATTTATCTCCAAGCTCAAAAATAGACCACTTTACAAATAGCATGCTTTCGACTTTTGTGTTTGCTTTTGCCCAAATAAAGAGTAAGGTGTTTGGGAGTGGGGCTATGCCTAAATACAAATATCAAATAATGAAATATGTAACCGAATGCCTATGTACATACAAGATAATAAATGTTTTGTCAAGTGCTTTAGTAAATAAGCGCGCTTAAATAAATATTTGATAAGGTGTGTGCCTATCAAAAATATAAATCTTCTAGGCATTTTGAATTCATGCCATCGCCCGATGCTACCCAACGCCTCCGTCGCCTGCTCTATACATCAACTGAAGCATTCACAATTGTTAGAAATAATAAGATAAAACCCAACAAAAGTGAATACCTAGCAGTCTTCAACTACAAATAATTAAATAGGTTGGAACTCTGTCCTAACCTTAATTTAATTTGAGTGTGCAGTCTAAACTCATAAACGTCCATTAATTTGATATGTATTTTGTAGAATCACCCGTTGTGGAATCACTCACGTGCACATTAAATTAATTTGACGCCCGAAAAGGATAGGTATCCCCGTCAACTTTTCGCACAAGGAATCCATCTTGTGTACAAGTCCCAGAAAATAAATAGTTTTACAGAATCCACCGAAAAACCTCATGGAATCCACTGTGAAATATGCCTCCTGGCATCAATGTTGGGCCTATCCCTTGTGGATTTTCATGCCTTGATTCTGTCAAGGGGTAGGGTGAGAGTTGTGATGTGTTTTGTTGTGTATTTTTTGTATCAGATTGATGCTCTTTATGGTTATGTTTGTGCAGATCTATTCATGGGATTCAACGAGCTGAGTTGCCCTATCCCATGGTCACCAATGAGAGATGGATTTTAGATCCCGAAAAGCGACAAAAATGTGCCAAAATATTTTACTCCAATGTGGGAATCGAACCTTGTTGGAAGTAGCAGACATGGATTTGCCAATTTTTAGAAATAGCGAAAGATAGGATTTGAAAGCAGTTCAAAGATGGACCGAGTAGTAGTTGCAGATTTTTCATAATTTTTCCAGGCACTGGTCAAACTATTGCAAGGGCCTAGCAATGCGAGACCCCGAGTCAGGCATGCAAAAATTTTCGAAACTCGATTCAAAAGTTGGATGATTGAGACGAGAGGTCGAACAGGACAAAGTCAAAAGGGCTAAGTCTTAAAAAACTTTTGGGCATGCCTTTGGGGGGGGGGCAAAGGCCCCTATTAATTTTTTTTTATTTTTTTCATTTTGTGGAGGGGAGGGGAGGGCATTTTCAAACTACGGTAGCTACAATCGACGCCCCCTCCTTCACATAGTGATTCCTTGGAGATGCCATTGTTAGCCTGAAAAGTACATACCCAACAGAGATTGGCCATTTATTCTTTGAACTTTTTGCCTCTGATCTCCACCTTCCACTCTCACAATGGCTACCCAGAGATGAAGTCTTAGAGATCAAAAATCAGTCTTTCTCTCTCCTCCTCCTCTCTCCTCCAAGAGGCTGATCACACGCAGAGAATCGAGAAGAAAATGGGATAAAGAATGCTTGTTCCATAGCATTGTTAGGAAATTGATGATGGGTTTTTTGGCTGCCCTGAAGCTATTTATAATAATATGCAACACGCACATAAGTGGTATGCTCATTTTTTACAAAGAAAATCTCATTATTTTTTATGTTTGATGACTTAAATTATGTTCACATGAAAAGAAAATTTGTATGAATCATGTTTGAGGACTTCACATGATAAAATACAAAACTTGTAGTCATACATGGTCGTAATAAATAATTTTAAAACCTGAAATGCATCTTTTAAGAGGAAAAATGAGGAAATCTTCTATTTCAAGTTGGGGGATGAAGTTCATATGGAATAAAAAAGTGAGAAAAATCATTTTTCAATCAATATGATCAATCAAGAAACATACATTTAAAATAAACACATTTTCATGTATAAATAAAATAGAAAAAATAGAAAAAAATAGATTTTTCATCTAAAAATCTAAGAAAAAATATACTTTATGTTTGTGAATGTATAACAAGGCTGAAGCATAAGGGATAAGCCTCAATTCAGTCTTGTTTCTATGTGAGAGTATGGTTTTTATCGATTTTTACATGAAAAACTACACAAAAATGAACACTACACCTATCCAATAAATGTGAAACCTAAACGATAGGAGGAAAGAGGGGTTGTAAAAGTAAGTGGTCGCTAATAATGTTTTAAATTATGATTCATTTGATTATGCATAGCATACAGGCCGATCACCATTTAAATTTAAGAGAGACTAGTAGCACGAGGAAACTCGGTGCTAGTCTCTAGCAATGTCGCAATTACGAGTAGATTGGAATCATTAAAAGAAATGTTTGTTGCACTGCACAATACTAATTTATAAAATGTTTGAGCACTATGGAATCCACAATTGCATTGTGCATATCACATGGTAACTCTTGGATGCATTGCAATTGGTTTTTGATATACATGACCCACGCTGAGTTGTGAGGCACCTAAGCTATAGATTTAGAGGTATTGAGTTCTTTGGGAAATTGTCAAGTGAGGAAATTATATCTCCTAGATTGTTTAAAACAAGAGTGGAGCTTGTTACGTTTGTATTATTTGTGTTAGCAGTGCATCGAGGGGCCAATCCCCTCAGTGTAGGAGAGCTGCAATGGGGCCACGGCATTCAACTGAAGGGGTGTCTCCTTATGTTTGTGATTACGATGTATTTTATATCGATCTATGTATAGGGACTTCCTCTTAGGAGTGTGGGGTTTTATTATTGGAATATAGTTCAAAACAAACGCGAAATTCACAATAGCAGTTAGGGCAGTGTGTCCCTCATACGCTCCTGGCCACAAGGCCATGTGGGGTTGTCTTGTGAGTCTTAGAGGCCCACCTAATGCCTATAGGCAGTGTCGAGGGCTTGTTTTAGGTCCTGACATAAATCATGGTTACTTTTTGGAGTAGGCTTCTCTTTTCTCTTTCCCAGCTTCTTGATGAAAACTTCCATGGAGTTTTATTCTCATGTCTACTTGCCATATCTCTTCATGTAACCTACAAAGAATGATCCCTAATATCTCAAGAAACCTGTAGACTACCATTGTGCTTGATCTTTGGCCTGATGATCACCACGTGATGCAAGAAGATGCCAGGACAATTTGTGTCATTTTTCAATCCTTCTCTTCCTGGGAAAATTTAGCAATCCCCTTCGCCATTGAAGCCTCTCCCTCATTTGACTGATCAATGGCAACCCCTCTAACATGAAGTACTTGACTTCTACTACTTGATCTTTCACTCTTCTTCAACCTTGAAGCTTTCACAATGCTAGCTATGGCTAAAATGGATAGTATGAAGATTTTAGCAATTTCTTGAAGTTTTGAGTCAATCTTGGTGCCTTTTAGCTTCAAGAAGTGAAAGGCAAGTATCTACAACCGGCATTGGGCATACATTGAATCTTCCAAGCAAGATTGAAGCATTTTCCTCATCTCAAATTGGGACAAAACAAGGAAACCATCAATCTTCATCAAATTTTTCTTTCTTGAGGCTTCAACTCATGGGGTTCTTGATGTCTACAACCCCAAGAAGATTTAACTGAAGCTATTCCATCAAGCTTGGACTTACATTGAAGCATTTCTTCAAGTTTGAAGGCATTTTTAACCTCTTGAATGTGGCAATGTCTGAAAATTCTTGGAATCCTTGATTCTATCAAGAATTTACATTTTGCAAAGCTCAAAGGATCTTCTCCAATAAATCATTGTAGACTTCTATTAAAGCATTGAACTCTCTTGATGCATTGGAGCAATCTTATTGATTGAGAGCTGAAAAATACATGGGAGCAATCATCTTGGACAAAGTTTTCTTAAAGCCGGCCATATGATCTTCAATCTTGATCCATGGATGGTGGTTTATGCTGAATATTGATTGGTTGGGGGTTCATCTAGTACTCTTCATCAATATTAAAGAGGTAATTATATTGCTTTTAGGCAGCTAAATCTCTCTTTTCATCCAATTGTTGAACCGGTCCTACTGTTGATAAAGAGAGATTGAGTGTAATAGATCAGCTTAATCCACATTTAAGGGCATGTAGAATTCAATCTAGGACTAATTATGATTTCTTGATGAATTCTCTTTCTTGCACATTCAAATGTTGATGCCAAATTAATTGCATAAATGCTACTCATTGTCTACTTAACTTGGATTTTTTTTGGATGATTGAACATTGATGCATAGCACTAAAATAATGATGAAAATGGCAAGTGGGAATATTGTAAAAGCAATGAGTCACTGCAAAAGGGTAATTTCCTATCCATAGCCTTTTCAATTCAGTCATTTTCCAATACCCACTTGCATTTCATTAAAGAATTTAAAGGCTTTTTTAGTCAATGCATAGCATCCTTGTTTGATTAGCCATTAGAATGCACTTGCTATGCTAATTCTTGCAAGGAAAAAGTAGATGCCAAATGAGTCGAGAAGATAATAATGAGGTGACCCTCCCTTCCCGATTATGACTGTGAAGGGTTGCACAACCCGGCTTGAGGAGGAACTTTGCACACCCCTCTTGTCTCGGAGCCCATGCAATTTCAAATTTAGGCGCAGGTACATTCCCCATTGTTAGATTTTGACAATAGTATAGTAGTGATAAGCCCTATTCAGAGTACCACAGATGGTTAAGGTTCCATTGGAACAAAATTGGAAGAGGTGCAGGGCATCTCTTATTCTCTGGATACCTACAAGTGGTCACAGTTTTACAAGTCTTACAACACGCACCTACCAATCTATAGGTTATCCTTGAGTCCTACTACAGATGTCCCATAGCCCTCTTCAAGTTGCAACAAATGTTTACAAGGGTTTGTTCGACTTAGGGTACTTCCACGGGGTCAAACAGGGTACTTACATATTGTGGACAAGTTGTGGATAAGGTGCAGGAAACTTCTATTCAGAATTGAAGATTCAATTATAGAAAATTATGTCATGATCTATTTTGGAAACTTTATAGCTCCATTCAAAGAAGGGTCCTAAGCTTCAATTTAAATCAAAATTTTTGTCAATTTGATATTGGGGGCCCAAGTTATTGCTGATTTACTAACACTACGTACAATGAGACAACACCCAAGTTATTGTTGATTTACTAACACTAGGTACAATGATATTGGGGGCCCAAGTTATTGCTGATTTACTAACACTACGTACAATGAGACATCACCCAGACAACATATAGGGGGACACTATTTGTCATTGTTCCACCCAAAGTCTCCGACCAAAGTTGATATCTTTTGAAATATCATATTTCCTCATATAATAAGCTTCCCATAGAGCTATTAAGCATTGGGATTGGTGCTATATTTTGAAAGAAATAGGGGATTTATTGACGAACTATCTACAACTACAACATTGTCTTCTAATGGCCAGGATAAGAAGAAAGACCTCATTATTGAAGCATTGAATGATAGTGTCAGGAACTTTCAAGAGGATCAAAATTACACAAATAAAGCCCATAATTTTGAGCAAATAGATGAAGACTTAAGCATTGGGATTGCTTACAGCACTCACCAAGAAAGGGATGACACACATGAAGTACATGTAGTGACTGATTATCTTTTATTGTCAAAAGAGTTGGGACATGTGAATGAAGGCCTTTTTAGGGATTTGAAGACTTTGAATGAAGGTTTAATACATATAAATCAAGGTTTTTTGCAAGGGATGGCATAATTAAACAAGGGTATCTCTAATCTGCAGCAACAGGAAAGCAATAAATCTTTATTCCAAGAACTCATTTTAGCCATAAAGGAAATTGGGAGCAAGCCACAAAGGGAACCTCAAACTATTGAAGATCCACATACAACCCCTCTTGTTGGCAATCCTTTCCATCCAAACAAAGAAAGTTCTTTGCTAGCTATGCATACTTTTGAAAGGAGAGAACCATTTAGAGTGAGGGGTAACCATTACCCTTCACAAATCCATGGCTATAATGTGCCCGCTCGTCCGCTTGCGGGACACGTCTTAGCAGCCCACCAGGAGGAGGGTCTAGAAGGCTCCGCCTGGCACTCGTAGGGAATGACACAGGGTTTGTGATCTAGGTCTTCCCGAGTCTATCCTGAGCATAAGTATCCAGCCGTTCCCACTTGGGATCGACTTGAGGCCAGGGTTCCTTTCCTATTAGCAAAATCTCTAGGGAGAAGCTAGCGTCGAGCTCCAGTTGTGCCACCTTTCATAGGAACAACAAAGACGAAGCGATTTCAAGCTGCACTTGGTTCATGGAAATGGAAAACGAGAGGGTTGCGAAGCTCAACCTCTCTTCCGTACGGCATAGTCCCATTCCTTTTCCCTAAAATGAAATAAACCGAAAATTCTACATCTACTGAAACTAGGTCTTCATTGTCTTATTATCTCAACATTTGAGAAAAGTTCCCGGCTAACCGGGACCACCCTTCTGTAGGACGGACCTAAGTCGCGTCCTTCGCACATTCCTTAGTTTGCTTTAGTTATCTAATTACCTAACACATGACGTTTTGACATGCAAAATCAGCTTCCTTAATTAAACAAATTAATCACGGGCTCCTTCACGTAACTTAGGCACTGACACAAAAACAATGCCAAGCAAGTTCCTTTTTCTCTAACAACTACTCTCTATTTATAAAAATTCTGGAGTACATCCAATATCACGCCCGAAGGCTATCCCAGCAATCTACAGGATTGCTGCTCCAAGTTTTTCCCATTGACTAGTACACGGGCCTCTAGATCCCATCTCGAGTCACATCGGCCTCTTGTGAGGGATCCGAAGGCAAGGGATTTATAGCCAGAGCCTCCCTAGGCACCCAAGCATCCTCCCGCTCCAAGTAGCACCCACGAAGAGACCTCTCGCGGTGAGTTAGGTCCATATACCCGGCGTGGTTAACAACCCCCTTGGATAGGGCCAGGCAAACAGTTGGAGGTAATTGTTCATGCCTCTCCCTCTAGGCTTTCAACCTAAAGCATTAAGTGTTTTCCTTGAATTAGTTCCTTGAGCAAAGAGATCAAATAATGTGCCTAAGTACAAGCACGAACATTTCGGAGGTCGTTTGTATGATCGACTGCTAAAGGTGACTCCTTTTTTTCCCGGATGCTCCCAGCATCCGATCTTGTGTCTTTTCACGACTTGGCGAGATCCCAATACTTTCAAACAAGATACGCAAGCAAATGGTCTTGGTAAGTTGACTTATAGTTTCCCTTTTTCCCTTGGGTTTTACCTTAGGATATCTTAGTCCCTAACTCAAGCATTAGCTGGTCAGTCAAGGCAACGGACATGCCTTATTCGCAACCCAACCAAGGTTCTTTTAATCTATAATTCCAGCCAAGCTCAATTAACATACATGGCAACACCTGATTCTTCATTTAGACCTTCAAGATGCAGTCTAGATGCATGAGATCCTTCCAATTTTCTTAGTGTGGTTCTATGCAGGATTTCCCAATCAACCTTAACCATCATCCACATTGTGCGTTTTAGTATAGTTGTACCTCCTAAACGACTTTTATCTTTGTTTATTTCCGGCAACGAGCTTATTTCCAATGCACCGGATCACATGTGATTTGCGTATATGAAGTCTAGGGCTTTGTCTAACATTGCAAGTGCATCTCATGAACAGAAATTAACATTTCATGTGTTTCTTTTAACCATGATTGTGAAACGTGAATTGTAAATGACTATTCATATCCTGAACTGGTTAAAAAGCTGCCATTTTATGTGAAGTAAGGCGATAATCCTATCATTTTATGTGGGTAAAAGCTATCATTTCATGTGAGGTAAGGCGATAACCTTATCATTTTATGTGAATTCCAAACTCTACCGTTTCGTGCATGCAACTTAGTAATTAGAGTAAACAAAACCCTAAGACTCATTCTTGTTCCATGCACGTCACAAACCATTTTATCTCTTCCATGAGTAATAATACTTAATTAATTTTAAAGTTAAGAACCAGGGCTTGATTCGTGTGTGCCGCGTTGGTCGTTCCGCTTGCCCCTCCAGCATTACCGGTGGCTTGGGCACCTACGCTTCCCATGACTTTCTTCTTGGGAGCCATTTGCCTTGCGGAGAATGGGTAGTCAGGTTTCGGGTTGACAGGTTCGGAAGAAAAGACTGCTGGATGGGGTTTTTTGCCGAGGGAGTGGTTTGGGTGTGGCTTGTTGCGGTTACCAACTCTCACTCTTTCTTTCTCCCTCTCTCTCCTCTTCTTCTTTACACTTATTTCCTACTCTCTCTCTCTCTCTCTCTCTCTCTCTCTCTCTCTCTCTTCTTCTCCACTTATTCTCCTACTCTCTCTCTCTCTCCCTCTTCCTCCTCTTCTCTCTCTCCCTCCTTTCTCTTCTCACCTTCTCCTTCTCTCCCTCTTCTCTCTCCCACTCCTTCTTCTCTCCTTCTCCTTCTCTCTCCCTCCTCCTCTTCTTTCTCTCCCTCCTTCTTTCTCTTCTCTCCTCCTTCTCTCTCCCTTTTCCTCCTCTTCTCTCTCTCCCTCCTTCTTTCTCTTCTCACCTTCTCCTTCTCTCTCTCCCTCCTTCTTTCTCTTCTCACCTTCTCGTTCTCTCCCTCTTCTCTCTCCCACTCCTTCTTCTTCTCTCCTTCTCCTTCTCTTCTTCCTCCTCCTCCTCTTCTTTCTCTCCCTCCTTTCTCTTCTCTCCTTCTCCTTCTCTCTCCCTCCTTCTTTCTCTTCTCACCTTCTCCTTCTTTCCCTCTTCTTCCCTTTCTTCCCCCACTCCTTCTTCTTCTCTCTCCTCACTCCTTCATATCCTCTTCTTCTCCTTCTCTCTCCCTCCTTCCTTATTATCCTCTCCTTCTCCTTCTCTCCTCACGGCCGGTCAGGATGGCAACCAAGGAGGGAGGTCGGACGTGCACTCCCTTGTCAACCTGAGTGGCGGAGTGCACGTTGGACTAGAAAACTGCTGTTGCAGCAGGTCGGATGAGGGAAAAATGCCCAGTCAGAGGGCTCAGCAGCACTACCAGTGAGGAGAGGGGAAAACCTTCAGACGGAGGCTTTCTTTCTCTTCCCACCTTCTCCTTCTCTCCCTCTTCTCTCTCCCACTCCTTCTTCTCTCCTCCTTCTCTCTCCCTCCTCCTCCTCTTCTTTCTCTCCCTCCTTTCTCTTCTCTCCTTCTCCTTCTCTCTCCCTCTTCCTCCTCTTCTCTCTCTCCCTCCTTCTTTCTCTTCTCACCTTCTCCTTCTCTCTCTCCCTCCATCTTTCTCTTCTCACCTTCTCCTTATCTCCCTCTTCTCTCTCCCACTCCTTCTTCTTCTCTCCTTCTCCTTCTCTTCTTCCTCCTCCTCCTTTTCTTTCTCTCCCTCCTTCTTTCTCTTCTCTCCTTCTCCTTCTCTCTCTCTCTTCCTCCTCTTCTCTCTCTCCCTCCTTCTTTCTCTTCTCATCTTCTCCTTCTTTCCCTCTTCTTCCCTTCTCTTCCCCCACTCCTTCTTCTTCTCTCTCCTCACTCCTTCTTATCCTCTCCTTCTCCTTCTCTCTCCCTCCTTCCTTCTTATCCTCTCCTTCTCCTTCTCTCCTCACAACCGGTCAGGATGGCAACCAGGGAGGGAGGCGACTAGTTTGGAGGGCCCAAGGGGGGGGGGATGGGCTGAGTCATTAGCCTGGGTGGCGGAGTGTACGTTGGACTAGAAAACTACTGTTGTAGCAAGTCGAACGAGGGAAAAATGCCTAGTCGGAGGGCCCAGCAGCGCCGCCAGCAAGGAGAGGGGGAAACCTTCAGATGGAGGCCCAAAGGCCCTGCGCAACTACTGACGGGGGGGTTGACGTAAGGGGGGGGGACTTCAATCTGATGGCTCAGGGCCCTGCAACAGCTGACAGGGGGAGAAGAAGGGTGGCGACGTAGTGTCCTCACTCTCCCTGGGAGGGGAAAAGCGTGGGAGGGGAGGAGGTAGGTGGCATGGCCACCCCTCCACCTGGAGGCTGCATGCCTTCCTCCCCATCATCCACCACTCCCGCTCTCTCTCCCCGACGTGCCGTCGGCGAGGAGAGAGGGGGGAGTAAAAAATTTTGAACTAGTGATATAATAAAAATTTTCCTTTAAATTAAAAAGAAAGGGGGGGTCCTATGGGATGTCACAATGGCATTCATACCACAAGGCCTCAGTTTAGCAACCCAAAAGATAGTCTGAGACATGAATTGAGACAAGATAACAATCAATGGGATGATGATTATCATGGATGCAACCCCTTCTACAAGTCTTTTTACCATCATCCCTCAAATGTACAAAAAGAAAATGCAGTCAACAATCAAGTTCATGAAGGTGGAAGATATGATGAGAGAAGATCAGCCCATGATATCTCAAATAAAGAGCATGTTTCAAATTGTCAATCCTCATCTCATGGTTTTGAGCCATCTACTTTTAGGCAAAACTCCTGGAACAAAGATTCATGGAAGAAACATTCTTATGGAAAATCATCTTAAAATGGAAAGGAGTATAAGGAAAATATCAATATTACTAATTTCAAAAGGGATAATGCTTCACCTTTGGAGTGGAAGGAATGGATTAATAAGCTTGAATTGTACTTCATCCTTTATCCTAGAAGTGAAGAAGGCAAGATTTATTTTTTGGCTCTTCATCTTGAAGGTTACGCCCATACTTGGTACATGCACAAGATTGGGCAAAACTTCTCACTTGGGAGGAGTTCAAGCAAGCAATGATTGATGTTTTTGTTTTCCCTTTGGAAAAAGAAAGGCTCCAAAGAATATGGTATTTATGTGCTCAAAGAGGAATGTCCATTAGACACTACTTTAACACCTACTTAAATCTCTCCATGTACATTGAGGCATTTCAGATTTTGCTAAGCTGAATAAATACATTTTTGGTCTTGATCATGCCCTATTATTGGAGGTGGGAGCTCAAGAACCAAATATTTACATGAGGCCATACAATTGGTTGAAAGATATTCCTTGAAGTACAAGAGAGATGCAAGAAATTTCCAAGAAAGGAATGTGGGCAATAATTTTTCCAATCAACCAACAAAATATAGGCATGCTTTTAGCCAATCTAGAGACACATTAAAGCAAGAAAATAGGGGCTATAGCAATCAAAATAGTTATAAAAGAAAAGTCCCAATTTTCCCTACTGTTTATGCCTATAAATAAGGTGGAAATTATGCACAGAAACATGGGAAAATTTTTAGAAATTGAGACAAGAGGCAATTTTTCAAGAGCTAAAAATGTTTCTAAACTGTCCCAAAACAGTTCTAATAATAACCTCCTTCCTCACGACAAGCTTAGAGAAATGCATGCCAAAGGATTATGTTTCAAATGGGGGGAGAAGTGGTCACAGGACCATAAGCTGAAGTGCAAAGCCAAGAATTTAAAAATCAATATGGTGATCACTCAAGATGTTGAAGTTGAAGAAGAAGAGGATGACATATGATTTTTTATGCCGAGAAGTGCTTAAAAATAGCCAAAAATTACGAATCTCAAGGAAAAAATAGACTTCATCAAACGTGGCGATAGCAATCAGTACGATTTTAAGCGGCAAGTCCCTAAAGCGCTAGTGCTTATTTTCATGGAAATGAAACAGTGTCGAATGGCCAAGCTGGAGTTTTTCTAGATGCATAATGGCGTTAGAAATCCAACGCAAGTGTCAGATCTCAATTCTGATGTCGTTTACCCCCTTAAAATTGAAAAAACCACTTGCCGGAAGTGTGAAAGCAAGATGCATGAACTAGATAAGTTGATTAAGAGTTTAAAAGCTCTTAACAAAAAGCTTAGTGAGCAAATAGCCACGAAATGAAACGATGGGGGGGGGAGTCAATTTTTTGCGCCCCATTTTCCCCCCCTTCATCATGATTTTCTAATTAGAAGAATGGAGAGGAGCCCTCTTGGCCCTGAGATGCTTCTATCCTTTGCCCTCCATCACCACAAACAGATCGAGGAATGATACACTGAGTCAAGAGATCAAAAACCAGTCTTTCTCTCTCCTCCCTCTCTCTCCTACATAGAGGCTATTCATATGCAAGAAATCAAGAAGAAAAGGGGCTGAAGAATGCTTGTCCGGATTGCTTCAAGATGAAGAGGCTGAGGAAAGAGGTTCAGCACTGAAGAATGGTTGCTGGTCAGTCTGTGGGTTGCCCAGAATAATTATTTAAAAACCCGTAACATGCAAGACATGCTGTATGCTCTAATTTTATGATGAAATTTGCTTGTTTTTGTTGTTTCATGGTCCAAATGTTGTTCATATGCAATGAATTTTTGTTTGAACCTTGTTTGCATCATGTTTGAGGGCTATAACTACAAAAATGTAGAACCCTAATGATTTAGAGCCGTTATTAATGCTTTAAAACTTGCAAAATGTAATTTTTAATGAAAATTAGTGGTTTTTTTCGATTTTGAGTTGGAGAAAAGGGATGAAAATGGGATAAAATTAGAGAAAATGTTAGGTTTCAGTAATAAGCCAATATAAATAAATAAAAAATACCTATTTTCCATGAATAATAAATAGAAAAAAATAGTGAAAAATGAAAACTACATATTGGATAAAAATGCAAAATCGTCATAAGCATTTAGTGCAAAGTGAGTTTTAGATGCTCCTGGCTCGCGAGGCCGTGTGGTGGGGTTGTCTATCATATGCATGAGGTATGGGTAGTTCCATAGCCAGTGCCAGTCCATTTTAGGTCCCATCAATAGTGCGTCTGCTGGGAGCCGCCAACAAATGGTGGTTCTCGAATCTAGGGTTTTTAGGGACCAAACAATTGGTTTATGTCCTCTGACAATGACCATCAAGCCGAAATACAAAAAGTAAAATGTGCTGAGAGGGCTAGACGGCGGTTGGAGATTGTAAGACGCTATTCTCCTCAAAGGAGCAGCCCGTTACACATAAGTGGCACTGGTTCTAGTAACCTAGGTGTTATGAGTAGCTCTTTGAGTACAAGTGGAAGTCTTGGTACTTCCCTATTTCTAGTTAATCAACCCACAACAAGTGGGGGTGTAGTGTTGCCTACACAAACTCCTGTTGTCAATCCGGTTGTAGCGATGGCACAACCTATCGCAATTCCGACAAGTACATCGAATTTACTGGCATTAGGAGCACCGTTGCCCATTTTCCATGGTTTAGTAGAAGAAGATGGAGAACTCCACATTAAGGAGTTTCAAACGCTCATGTTCAACTATCGAATCCAAGACGAAGGACACCTAATGATGTTCTTCAATATGACGTGAAAAGGAAGAGCGACAGTGTGGTATCACGGTCTAGAAGCTGGAACCATAACTAGTAGTGCCCAATTCTTTACGGCTTTCCGTAGGGAGTTTTCTTCTGATGAGAAGGGTGGACAATATTGGTTGCATGTTTTGAATGTAAAATGCCAAGAGCCAAATGAGAATGTCCATGCATATGCCAAGAAACTAAAGCAAGTTCTTCACAAACTTCACGCTTATATTTCCATTTCAACGACTGCACAGTTGCAATATTTCCTACATGGATTGGATTTTAATATCCAAGTGCAGCTGAGTAGTGTTGCTTTGGCTGATATTGACACTGCCATTACCCAAGTAGGAGTAGAGTCGCGCTTGCAAGCACCTTATGTAGCAAGGATAAATTGGAATGGTAATAATTTGGCCTTGACCAATGGGAGTCAAGGGGACCCCATGTTAAATATGAGTGGCAGAGGGAGTATTATGCCGAATCTGACTATGTTACCAACTCCTCCTAGCATGACTATGCCTATGGTTAGTCAGGTGGCCTCGCTAAATAGTGGTGGAAACCAAACAATGAATCCTAATGTTGTCCCAGTTGGTCAGCGGCCAATTCCTAATCAAGTGGTTAGGCCCATGGGATGACAGACTGACGATCACGGCTATGAGTCAAGTGCTTCTAATGTCCTTGGTTAAGTTAAGGACATGATGAAGCACTACACCGATATCATCTCTAAACAGTATTGACAAATAGCTGTGGATGTCAATTTTCTTAAGAAGCAATAGAATTTGATAGGGAGCCAATGCCCTAAAGAGGGTGGCCCCTCAAGATTCAACTGTAAGTGGTGTGGGGGCCACCATTTCCCTAGGAATTGCCCGAATGTCAAATGTGATATTTGCAAGAAGTCTGGTCACTTAGGTGCTACCTGTTGGAGTAAGATCAGTTCTCTCCAACAAGGGAGTAAACAACCAAGTCCAGTTAACCATCACGCACAAGGGAATAATCTCCAGCAAGACGATGGACCAAGGCAAATACTGCAAAGAGGAAAGGTTGTTGTAGAGGAGTTACCTCATGGCGGTGGAGTCAACCTTATTGAGGCTGTACGTATCAATGATGCTGAAACTTCTAATCTATGAGCCATAACAAGAGGTCAAAAGATTAAAGAGGGTGACAAGGGAATTGTAAAACTTGTTGAGGGAAGCCCTAAACAAGATGCTAGGGAAAAGCAAGTCCTGAATCGTGATATGGAAGGTAGACCGTTAAGACCTGTTGGCAGTAAAGCCAATCCTGAGGGGGATAAAGGATTTCAAAGAAAGAAGGTAAAGGCTAAAAAAGAGGCACCAAAGCTGATGGAAAGACCAAAGGAGAGAATGGTTTGGCGCGAGAAGAGAACTTTGGCTAATTACCACGACTTTGATCTAGCAAGTTCCCTTTGCGAAGTCAAACCAAACATGAATCTCCTGCAATTGATTAAAATTTCTCTAGGAGTATGCAAGGAATTCAAGAAAATCCTGTGTATAGGGTATATAATAGAACCTTTGGGCATAGCTAGAGTGGGGGAAGATTGGTTTGATCATGCTAAAAAGCATTGCCCTAGGGTTCCAGCATATGTAGATGGAATATTAGTGGAGCACGCTATCGTGGACATTGGATCCTTCGTCAATATCATAAGTTCAAACTTGATGGAGAGGTTAGGTCTAGAGATCCAAAAAGACGGCTCCACACTTCTTAGGATGGGTGATGATAGTCTAAGACAACTAGAAGGTTGCATTACTAAGGTCCACATTACAGTTGTGAGCGTGGAATGCTATCTGGACTTTAGGATGATAAGGTTTGCAGGACTACCTAGCTATCGAGTTTTGCTAGGGAGGCCATGGATTCTACGAACAGACTGTCAAGTCGATATACCCCGCTGGTCGAGTGATTCTAGCTCGAGGTGCCCATCGTGTAATAGTGGATGCTTACCCTAAGTCTCTTCAGAGTGAGAGAGCTCAACTATCCTCCACTGAACTAGAAATAGTAGATTATCCATCTGGTAGTGAGATGTCATCGAGCGATGGATCTAAGGAAGGGTCCACTACATAGGATATTTATCAGATAACCTTGAATGAGCCGATAGAGCCGCATGATCGAATAAGAGACGCGGATGTTATTGAGCTGGATCTTGGTACGCTAAATGATTCACGACCAATTAAATTAGGGTCCATGCTCAGTTTGGAAGAAAGAGAGGATTATGTGTCCTTAATTTGAGAGTTACGTAATATCTTTACTTGGAGCTATGACGAACTTCGAGGTATTCCTTCCAGTCTAGCTGTGCACACTATTCCTGTAAAGGAAGGTACCCACCCTGTACGTCAGAAAGTAAGGCGTATGCCTTTTGAATTAAGGGACGGGTTGTATGAGGAACTACAAAAGTTGCGAAAAGCAGGTTTGATCTTCCCTGTTCAGCATACAAAATGGTATTCACCAGTTGTGATCAGGAAGAAAAAGAATAATCAAATCCGTCTTTGTGTAGATTTTAGAGAGTTGAATAAGCAGACTATTCACAATTACTACCCGTTGCCGTTTATTGACCAAATTTTGGATCAACTAGTGGGTAGGAAAATCTATTCATTCATGGACTGCTTTGCAGGGTATAACCAAATGGCAATCATTGAGCAAGACAAGCTAAAAACGACGTTTATTACAGTCTTCGGCACCTTTGCGTACCATGTGATGGCATTTGGGTTATGTAATACACCTGGTTCGTAGCAAGGAACAGCCGACAAGACCTTTGGTGACATCTCCCCAGAGGAGCTGAAAGTATTCATTGACCATCTGGGGGTAGCCACCGAGGGATAGACAGTTGATCATTTTGTGGAAGTGTTTTGAGCGTTGCAGACAATTTTGCATAGCTCTTAACCCACGGAAGTGCGTCTTCGGAGTCCCTTATGGGCTCTTGTTAGGCCATGTGGTTAGTTCTGTAGGGATTGCGACTAATCCTGAAAAGATCAAGGTCATAGTCGCCATGAGTCTACCATGTACTCCAAAGGAAGTGCATAGCTTTCTGCCATCAATAGGGTTTTATTGGAGGTTTATCAATGCCTTGGCAGAAAGAATGTTGTCGCTGACGAACCTATTATCCTTTAATTGTCAGTTTACATGGAGTGATTCTTGCACAAGTGTCTTTTGATGATGTGAAGCAAGAGCTTGACAAAGCACCTATTTTAAAAGCACCAAAAAGGGGCAAAATGTTCTATATATTTTTAGCAGCCACCATGCATAGTATCAGCTATTGTTTGGCCCAAATTTGGGAGGAAAAGTGGTACCATCCGATAGCTTTTGCTAGTCAAAAGTTGGGCATATCAAAAATTAACTACACCTATAGGGAGAAGTTGTGCCTTGCGATGGTATTTGCGACCAAAAAGTTCAGGCACTACATTCTTTATGAGAGGGTGGTTTTTTATACGAAGGCGGAAGGGCTTCAATTGTTGTTGAATAAGTTACAGCCGCCTAACCATTTAGCAAAGTGATTAATCACTTTGCAAGAATTTGATTATGAGATTAAGAGCAAGATGCCGAAGCTTGAGGGCATTGTAGAGTGTCTTGTGGATTTCGGAGAGCCAAAAGAGGTCTTGGCTTAAGGAAGTGACATGGAGACTTTATTCAAGATTGATACGGCATCTATTCCCTCATGGTATGCTGTTATAATGCATTATCTTTCTACGGGAGAGACTGGAGCTGGGTTATCAAAATCAAAGAAGAGCAAGATTAAACAGCAGGCATTGAAATTTTCCTTGATCGCAGGCACATTATATCAATAGGGTGTTGATGATATTTATCGCCGATGTGTGATGCCTGACGAGATTCCCTTTATTTTGGAAGAGTGCCATGACTCTGCTTGTGGAGGGCACTTCGCTGGGCGGTTAAAGGCACAGAAAGCTTTAAGAGCTGGATATTGGTGGCCATCCATCTTCCAAGATTCCTTTGAGTACGTTAAGAGATGTGATACATGTCAAAGACATGATAGTCGAGAGAATAGGAAGCATCCACTTACTCCTATCATGGCTCTCCTTCCATTTGAGAAGTGGGGCATCGATTTTGTAGGACCGATTACCCCGTCGTCTACTACTCAGAAGAGGTACATTATAGTAGCAACTGATTACTTTACAAAGTGGTCAAAAGCACGGGCAACAAGGCAGGACAATGCAAAAGAGATTGCCAGTTTTCTACTTGAGCAAATCATTTGCCGATTTGGTCCGTCTAAGGAAATAGTATCGGATCGTGGAGCTCACTTTTTAAATGAATTGATTAAAAGTCTTATGGAAGCTTGGAAAATCAAGCATAACAAGACAACCCCCTATAATTCACAAGCAAATGGACAAGTTGAAAGTACCAATAACCAACTTGCAGGTATCCTATCCAAGATAGTCTCCAAAAAGAAGCGGCACTGGGATACAAAATTATATGTGGTGGTTTGGGCGTATAATAAGACATTTAAATGAGCCACTAGGCCACACCCCATTCAAATTATTTTATGGGGAGGAGTGTGTTTTACCCTTAGAAATTGAGTTGCCGACCATTAGATTCACAATCAATCATTCTCTGGGTGATAAAGATGCCCTATTTGAGTAGTTTACGACTATAGCCCACTTGGACAAGCTCAAATTACAGGGTTTGTTGCACCAGGAAGTAGCTCAACATCAAATGAAGCGGTTGCATGATCTGAAAGCAAAGGGGCAGTTAGTTCTATATTACGATGCGTGTAGGGAGCTATTTCCAGGAAAGTTAGAACCTCGATGGGATGGCCCTTACAAGATAGTTCGGATAGGTAAAAATAAGTCCACAGTTCTATTAGATGATCTACAAGGGGGTGAATTTAAGAATAAGGTTAATCTTAATAAGATTAAACCTTATTAATTCTAAGTATGCTAACACAGAAAAATGCATTGCGGGTCCATGTTGGGGTTGATTGGAGACCTGCAGGAGAGCTTAAATTGGTTGATGGGGTGGCTAATCCCTTATTTGGAGCACCCATGTCTAGAGAAAAGATATCATTAGGGGAGGCTTATCTGGTGGAGCAAGGGATATAAAGTGATTGAGCAAGAAGATGGTACCTTTGTGTGGGAAATTAAAGTTTTCTACCATCACTGTTTACAAATCTTAACAAGCATCCCTGTTGAGTTTAATGAAGAAGGTGCGATGGAGCTGTCAGTTCATCCTCTAAATATGTTGACAAGCATCCCCAACGTAGAGTTACAATGAAATTAGCTACTTACCTTGGGGTAGGATTTACTAACAACATGGGGGAGTATAAAGCCTTGGTTATGGGATTGAATATTGCTAAGAAAGGTAGCATTAGGCAGTTGTTAATAAAAGGGGATTCCCAGCTGATCTTAAATCAACTCAATGGGACATATACAGTCCGGAATCGTGTCCTTCGTATGTATCACCGAACTGCTATAACCCTACTTGATGAATTTGAGAGCATATCTCTTTAGCTGATTCCACGTTATTGGAATCAATTTGCAGATTCTTTAGCTAATTTTGCTTATGAAGATGACCTCTTTTTCAACTGTGGTCCTATTCCGGATGTTGCTATTGATGTTGGGATAGG
The DNA here is from genome assembly GCF_053477565.2 of Lygodium microphyllum. NCBI lineage: Eukaryota > Viridiplantae > Streptophyta > Polypodiopsida > Schizaeales > Lygodiaceae > Lygodium > Lygodium microphyllum. The sequence continues at coordinate 116,762,984 of NC_141149.1, read as the reverse complement.
ACCTGGTCGCTTGTAGGGGATGTTAACAGACCACGTGTTATATGGCAGGCGAGGGTTGATATGGGTAATGCAAAGAGTAGCCAAGACCCATCTACCATTATTATCTTGGACCCATAGGTTGATCAAAAGACATGTTATGCGTGCGCCTCTTGCTACATATGCGGGAGGTATGGGCCATAATTTGATGCATTTATTTTAGGGCTAAGAGCCCTATTTTTTATCTTGGAATGGAGCGTATTTGCGTATATCTACCTTTTTCCAAGGAGGGATCTCTATGAGCTGTTTGTTTATTTTATTAGGCCAAGAGGGCCAGTAGCTTTAAGTAGTTAATGTCTGATTTCTTTAGGCCAAGAGGGCCCTTCGTTTTCAGGTTTTAATAATCTGTTTCTTTAGGCCAAGAGGGCCAGTTAGTTTGCAGTGAAATGTGCTATTTCTTTAGGCCAAGAGGGCCTTATCTCTATTTGGTGCAAGTATGTTTAATGTTTTGTTGTTTTAGTGATTGCACCATATAGGTTGACGAAGTCATTAGAGGGAGCCTTTGCTGTGAAGAAGCTTATTGTGGCCATTCCAGGTTGTTTCATCTCCTTTTCTAGTTTTTTCCCTTAAGCAATTAATGATATATGTGCATGTAAGGGTTACTTTCTTTTGTTTTTTGGGGAGTGGCACTTAAGGCTTGAAGTCCCAGGTTTAGGTTAGGTATGTCTGGGGGAGGTTGCCTCCTGCAAGGCATTGTCAGGCATTGAAAGACCTATTTTAGATAGGAGTGCTAGTGACCCTGTTCTACTGACGTGTTAGGCGGCCGTTCTAGGAGTTCCTGTTAGTTGTGAGGCAGTTAGAGAAGCCTACTAAAATAATGATGGAAATAGACAAAACTCTGAAGATCTGAAAGAAAATATATGAATATACGGAGGTGTGTAAAAAGGGGTTCTAACCCCTATAAAAATAGGAAAGAAAGAAAAATCCTTGAGGTGTTGTTTATCACCTTGCGAAGGCCTGGTAGGTTCCTGCGGACGAGTAAGATTCAGGCTCGATGCCTTGTCTTCCTTGGGGTGACATCTTGCCATAAAAGAAGGTTGAAGAGAAAATAAAAGTGAGCATTAGAAAATGATTAAGTGACACCTTGCAAGGGCTTGGTAGGTTCTTGGGTACCGAGATAGGACCTGAGGCCGATGCCCTGTTCTCCTTGGGTCACTACACTCAGCTCCCTCCTTTTTACACGCTCGAGTATGGAAAAATAAAAGCCTAAAAGAAGAAACTGTGTTAAAGGGTAATACCTTTTGATCAGGCTATAGGAGACCTCATCTAGGAGGAGCTCCTGGTTGAGTTGTCCTTAGTTAGGTAGGTAGTTCAGACCACCACTTAGGGTGACCTTTTTTATAGTTCTTTTTAGCTTGGCAGTGTTGAAGCAGTTGGTTAGTGACTAGCTTCGGGCCTTCTATCAAGATTATGCTGGGCCTACTCCTCGCGGATTTCATGCCTTGGTTTTGTCAGGGGGTAGGGTATGAGCTGTGATGTGTTGTGTTGTGTATTTTTGTGTCAGCTTGATGCTCCTTTTTGTTGTTTATGTGCAGATCTATTCATGGGATTTGACGGGCTGAGTCCCCCTATCTCGTGGTAGCCAATACAGATGATTTTTGATGCCGAGAAGAGCTTAAAAATAGTCAAAAATTACGAATATCAGGGGAAAAATAGACTTCGTCAAAGGCAGTGGTGGCAATCAGTATGATTTTAAGTGGCAAGTCCCTAAAGATCTAGTGCTTATTTTCATGGAAATCAAACGGTGATAGATGGCTGAGCTGGAGTTTCCATAGGTGTAAAATGGCGTTAGGAATCCAACGCAAGTGTCGGATCTCGATTCCGATGTCGTTTCCCCCCTCAAAATTGAAAAAACCACTTGCCGGAAGTGTGAAAGCAAGATGCATGAACTAGATAAGTTGATTAAGAGTTTAAAAGCTCTTAACAAAGAGCTTAGCAAGCAAATAACCACGAAATGAAACGATTAGGGGGGGGGAGTGGGGCCGTCAGTTTTTTGCGTCTCATTTTTTTCCCCTTCATCATGATTTTCTGATCGGAAGAATGGAGAGGAGCCCTCTTGGCCCTGAGATGCTTCTTTCCTTCGCCCTCCATCGCCACAAACGGATCGAGGAATGATGCACTGAGTCAAGAGATCAAAAACCAGTCTTTCTCTCTCCTCCCTCTCTCTCCTACATAGAGGCTATTCATGTGCAAGAAATCAAGGAGAAGAGGGACTGAAGAATGCTTGTCTGAATTGCTTCAAGATGAAGAGGAGGCTGAGGAAAGAGGTTCAGCACTGAAGAATGGTCTGTGGGCTGCCCAAAATAATTATTAAAAAACCTGCAACACGCAAGACATGCGACATGCTCTAATTTTATGAAGAAATTTGCTTATTTTTGTTGTTTCATGGTCCAAATGTTGTTCATATGCGATGAATTTTTGTTTGAACCTTATTTGCATCATGTTTGAGGGCTGTAACTACAAAAATGCAGAGCCCGTAATGATTTAGAGCCGTTATTAATTCTTTAAAATCCACAAAATATCATTTTTAATAAAAATTTGTGGTTTTTTTCTATTTTGAGTTGGAGAAAAGGGAGTGAAAATGGTATAAAATTGGAGAAAATGTTAAGTTTCAGTCAAAATAATAAGACAATACAAATAAATCAGAAATACCTATTTTCTATGAATAATAAATAGCAAAAAATAAAGAAAAATAGGATTTTCACTCTAAAAAAATATGAAAAAATAAGATTTATGTGCATGAATGTTTGGCGAGGTTAAAGCATGAGGCTAATTCTCAGTTTGACCTTTTTCTTTGTGTTATAGTCCGTGTTTATTGTTTTTTACATACAAAAATGAGACAAAACAACCATTTACACCTATGCACCGCAGCAACACATAAACGGTGGGGGGGTGAAGTTTGTGTGACGATTGAATTGCTGAAAAGATACAAATTCTGATTTCCCTCTTTGTGCATAGCATTTAGGGATTGTTCCATAATTAAATATAGGTGACTAGTAGCACAAAAGTTTCGATGCTAGCTCCTAAAGCAGTGCAATACGTAACGCTTAGTTAAAATTCATGAAAGGGTCGTTTTCCGCACCTCACATGGCTAGTTTTTTAATCATAAAATGGTTGTGCACAGTTGTCATACACCTTGCATCAAGCATGTCACGTGGTATCTCCTGGAATGCATTGCGCTTGTTTGATAAACTTTGACCAACGCTGAGAGGACAGGAAAACTAAGCTGTAGGTTAGACGAGCACTTCTGTTGGGGAAAGTTTTGTGAGGCAAATCAAAATCTCCTGGAACGCTGAATTATGAAAAAAGTAGAGTTTGTTCAAATATTATATGTGTTAGTGACGCATCTTGGGGCAAATCCCCGAGGTGTAGGAGAGTCACAGTGCAACCGCGGCAATCAGTCGAGAGGTGCTTCCCTATGTGTGTATTACGAGACATTATGCCTATATGTTATGGGATCTCCCTCTAAGGAGAAGGGTAGGTGAACGTTGGACTACATATTGGATACAAATGTAAAATCGTCATAAGCATTTAGTGCAAAGTGAGTTTTAGACGCTCCTGGCCCACGAGACCGTGTGGTGGGATTGTTTGTCGTATGCATGAGGTCCGACTAGTGCCATAGCCAATGTCGGCCCATTTTAGGTCCCATCAGAGGAATATGAGAGAAATCTATTACATGTTGATGCTTACGCAATGGTCAGTGAAGTTTATCAAGAAGACGATGCCACTAATGAAGGATCCTATGATCCCATGGATGGGTTTCCATTTGATTCTGGTGGCACTCATGATTTTCATGCTTCCTTGTATACTATTTCACATGATGCATGGAGCGGATGCAAAGGGAAAAGTACACTTAGACTCAAAGGCATCATTAATGGCAAGGACGCATATATTTTAGTAGATACAGGCAGCACATATAGCTTCACCAATACCAAATCTTTGAATAGGCTGAAGTTGCTACCCATTGATATGGAATCATCCTTGTAGTTACAAGTTGCCAATGGTGGATATAAGTCTAGTAAAGAAGTGTGTCCATGTACTTCAATTGAATTATCACCCTCATGCACAATACGGGTGGATTTGATCACTTTGAATATGGGGCTATTGACATTGTTATTGGATGCAATTGGCTAAAAACCCTTGGTAAATTTACTCTAGATTTGGAGCATATGAAAATGGAATTCAATTGGCAAGGACATCACATAGAATTGAAAGCCATAGACCACAAACATATAGAACTCATCTCCATGAAGAAATTGTGAAAAGAAATCAATGCCAAGTCATGCATCTTCACTCTGTGAAAGTAGATGAAGAGGAATTATCAAATCAATCAGCTTCTTCTTCAAAGAAAAGGGATCCAAGATTGGAAGAGCTATTGGAGGTATACAAGGATTTATTTGAGCCACCATCATCTTTGCCTCCAAAGTGAGAGGTTGACCATCCTATTGATTTGTAACCCAACAAAAAGCCTATCAACAAACCTCCCTATTGCTTGTCCAAGTTTGAGAGGGAAGAAGTGGAGCGACAAGTCAAAGAATTCCTGCAAATGGGTTTAATTCAACAAAGTCAATCATCGTTTGCCTCTCTCGTGCTCTTACTCAAGAAGAATGATGGATCATTTTGCATGTGCATTGATTATTAGAATTTAAACAAGTGAACAGGTATCCTATTCCTCGAATTGATGATCTTTTGTATGAACTTAAAGATGTAAAGGTCTTCACCAAAATAGATCTTTGTTTGAGTTATAATCAAATTGAAATGAAGGAAGGAGATGAGTTTAAAACAACTTTTAGGACTAAAAAAGGTTTATACCACTTCTTGGTTATGCCATTTGGGTTTTTCAATGCACCTACTACTTTTTAAGCCCTGATGAATAAAATATTATAGCCTTCTTGTTCAAAACAGTCCTTGTTTCACCTTGATGATATTCTCATCTATAGCAAATCCAAGAATGAGAATTTGAAGCATATACGAGAGGTATTTGACACATCATGAAGACACACACTCTTTGCCAAGATGACAAACTATTCTTTCATGGAATATGAAGTTGAATACTTAGGTCATGTTGTGGGAGAGCAAGGCATTAGAGTGGATCCCAACAAGGTGAAATGTGTTAAAGAATGGCCTACTCCTACGAATGTAACCTCTTTGAGAGGGTTCCTTGGGTTATGATCCTTATATAGAAGTTTCGTCAAGAATTATGCTCATGTGGTGGCTCCATTGATGGATAGACTTAAAAAGGAGGCTTTCTTTTGGGACTTCATCATCGATCAACGTTTCAATGAGTTAAAATCTCTTTTAATTTTAGCTCCTATCCTTGTATGCCCCGATTTCTCTAAGGAATTTATCATATGTGTGGATGCTAGTTGAAAAGGAATTGGGGTTGTTTTATGTCAACTTATGAAAGTCAAAAGCTTGATGACAAGGAGCATCAATTACATGTTTATGAGAAGAGATGTTAGCAATATTGCATGCTCTTAAAAAGTGACATCATGACATGTATGGCAGCCATTTCAAGGTCAAAAGTGACATCATGATATATATGGCAGACATTTCAAGGTCAAAAGTGATCATTGTGTGCTGAAATGCTTCCTTTCACAACCAAATTTGTCTTCCAAGCAACAAAGATGGTTAGCTACTCTTTAAGGATATGACTTTGAGATTTCTTATATGTCTTAAAAACAATATGGTGGAGGACTCCTTATCAAGAATGTGGGCATGTTCTATCTCTACCATTTCAATCATACATAAGGATTGGATCCATGACATTCAAGAAGAGTATTTGCTTGATGAGCAAGCATCCAAAATCATGAAAGAATTTCAACAAGGTAAAGGAGAAGAGTATCCAAATTATAAATGGCATAATGGTCTTTTACGATATCAAGGATGGGTTTTCTTGACTTCTCAATCATCTTTCAAAGATCACATTTTGCAAGAGATGCACTCCACCTTTAGCAGGACATCATGGCTTGTTTAAACATTTGATAATATCCATAAGATCTTTTATCGGAAAGGTATTTGGAAAGATGTTAAAGACTATGTCATGAGTTGTCTTCTGTGTCAACAAAATAAGGATTACATTCTTCTATCCCGTGGTTTACTTCAGCCACTATCTATTCCTCATGGAAAGTGAATTGATATTAGCATGGATTTCATAGCAGGATTGCCTACAACAAAAATGAGTGGAATAGCATTTATGTTGTGGTAGACCAGTTGACTAAATCATCCCATTTTATTCCAACAAAGGCTCAATTTACAACAAAGGAAGTGGCTAATCAATTTATGGAATGTGTCTTTAAGCTTCATGGAATGCCAATGAAGATCGTCTCCAATCATGACACCAAGTTTATGGGCAGCTTTTGGAGGATTTTGTTCTCTTCTATGGGGACAATTTTGACTCCTAGTACGGCTTATCATCCACAAATGGATAGGCAAACTAAAAGGGTCAACAAATGGCCTGAAGTTTACTTGCGTCATTTTTCCATGACACGCAAAACACATGGGACCATTGGCTTCATCTTGCAAAATTTTGTTATAATAATACTCATCATATGAGTATTGGTATGTCTCCTTTTGAATCATTATATGGCTACAAGGTTCAAGTTTCTTCCGCATTGTTTCATGATGATGTGAATCCTAATTCTCATGAAGAGTTGGAGAAGATGGAGGCTCTTATGAAGCAATGCAAGGATAACATTGGAAAAGCTCAAGAGACAATGAAGGCCTATGTAGATGAGAAAAGAAGACATGTGGAGTTTGATAAAGGTGAATGGGTTTTCTTGAAGGTTCCAAAATCCCATTATGCTTCTCTTAAGGGAGGACATAATAAGCTTGATCATAGGTATTATGGTCCATACCAAATAATTAAGCAAGTTGGGAATCTTGCCTATCAACTTGATTTACCTTCAACTACACATATCCATAATGTTTTTCATGTCTCAACTCAAGAAGTATGTTGGCCCTGAAATCCAAGTTCTTGAAAAACTACCTCCCCTTGATGAAGATGGTTTGATCATTTATGAACATGAAAAGATTATTGGTAAGCAAGAGAATGTTCTAAGGAACCGAGTTCTTGTGGATTATCTTATAAAGTGGAAGGGTTTGTCTATGGAAGAATCTTCTTGGTAGTATGCTTCATATTTGGAACAATTTCCATGGCTTCTTCAAGAGGATAGTTCATTCATTGAATTGTAATCAACTTGTTGTAATAAATTTCTGTACTAAAATTAATTGCTTTATCTTCATCAAAATTTGATTTTGATAGCATGGCTGGATACTATATATTGTCCTCTATATTTCTATAGTTCACACATGGACATTGAACACTTCTACTTCAAGATATGGCCAGATTTGTACTGCAACCTGTTTTGGACAGCCTACATCAGTTGTTCCATTACATGATTTTTCTTCATCGAATTATTTAATCTTTTTAGCCTAGACTCGTATTTCAGCATTAACTTCATCTATTTCAAACTATCTTTATACTCATCCTTGTATCTCATCCCAAATTTAGCTTTGAGGACAAAGCTCTTCTAGGCTAGGATGGCTTATAATAGAGTGAAAGTGCCTTAATGCCTTAGCCAATATTTAACCTACTAGGGTTAAGTATAAAAGGCTAGGTTGTAACTAGCCAACTTGGATCTTTTTGCCATTTTACAACATTTCATGTTTAAGGTCTCAACCTTCCACCATCTAAGAGGGTGCATACTCTTGGCCACTATTGGGGCGCATATCATGCTGCAGCCTCTTATCACTTGATTCTCAGTCATTCATGGTAATATCATTTCATGCCTCGCCACCTTGGCTACGATTTCTTGCCTCGCCACCTTGGCTACGATTTCTTGGCATTTTAGTCTATTTCTTTGTATTTTCAATTTAATGATTTCCTATGGGAATTAGCTTCTTTACAAAGGGGAGAAAGAGTTGACACAAAATGTGAAAAGGGAAAAGAGAGAGCTCATTTGCACACGGTGGGATTGACAGAGAGATATTAAGAGAGAGACACGGAGTAACAAGTCCAGAGGTAGCAGCACCAGCAATCCTTAGTATTGGCACATTCAAGTGTTACCATGAGTTTCCATCGATGATTGTTGTATTGATTCAGAATCCTAAGTGCATTAGAGGTTTTCCATTAATCATTAAAGTGAATATTTGTGCAATTTAGTGTGTTCTAGTAGTGTGCTACTTGGGTGGCAACCACAAGCCTCAAATGGCTGAATTCTTACCAGGCTCCCTGGAAATCCAAGCCACTTAAGTCCACTTAGACATCCAACTCAAACAATAGTCTACTAGGACTTGGACCAAATTAGGGCCAACTCGGGATACTCAGATGGGCACCCCTCTGACTACTTGGATAGCCACTTACCTGTAGGAGTCCACTCGAACAGCCAAATTTAGGACTCAAACTGCTAAGTTGGGACTCGAACTGCTAAGTTGGAACTCAAACAAGAAGTCCAAAACCCTATTTTTGACTATAAGGCCCTAGCAAGTTGGGACTAAAATAAGTTGGGACTCGAACTGCTAAGTTGGGACTCAAACAAGTTGTCCAAAGCCCTATTTTTTACTATAAGGCCCTAGCAAGCAACTCAAACCTGCAAAGGAGTGTGCTTGCAAGAGTCTTTGAGGAGGCTATACAAGTAGAAGACTTTCTTAGGGAGAAGCTCTAGGACTATGCAACAAGGGAGCAAAATGCTTAGAAATGTTGAGATAACTACCGCACTTAGCAAATGAGTAGTCCCTAATGAACAAGATAAAGAAAAGAGTGTCGACCAAACCCAAGCAATAGCTGATCTAAGGTTGGAACTAACTAGGCTATAAGAGTCAATATGAAGGTTAGTGCGACCTCATGTGCAGTATGTGCACTATGGAGGGAACCACCTACCATCTGAATGTCTCGATCCCAATTTGCAGCCTTGTGCCAATTGCAAAATATTCAAGCATGACACCATGCAATGCTGATAGCCAAGACGGTTTCCTTACAAGCAACCTTGCACTCATCCATACTATCTAGAAATTAGACAGCCATACTTCGGAAGGGGAGTCCCTTTGACTCTATCCACACCTAATGATTCAAAGCCAACCACTCTAAGTGTAGATATTGACCCAACAGGAATCCCTAGACATCCACGACCTATTGTGACCCATCCACCAAGCGATGCTCCAGTTCACTTTGTCGAGGAACCACTAAAGGAAGACTCATACATGAACCCTTATGTCTCTTATGACGAAGTAGGTAATCCCATATTGATGGACTATAGGCATGTTCCAATCATGGCCTCAGGTAGAGGGAGAAGTAGAGGCCTGGGAGGAGCTTAGAACCATGAGCCCATAGCATGTTGGACATGTGGCCATCTAGGGCATTTTTCATCTCATTGCCCCAAAAAGGAGCAAGCAAATAGAGAGAAGGCCCGGACTTGAGGTGTCCTGAATGTGGAGTCACACAACTATTCTCATCAATTTTCCTGGGCAAAAACCCTCCATTAGTTTGGCGATCATGCCATATGTGCCACTCTGACTCTTTTGTGTTGAGTCACCTAACAACAATTCCACACATATCCCCGTAAATGTCATGACACGAGCTTAAACAAAGCAAGCCAGTATCTCATTACATGGACCTAGTAACCTAAATGTATCCCCTATGAGGAAGAAGATATGACAAAGAAGGAAAAAAGAACTGAATCAAAAATAATGCTCAAGATAAAGAGTGAGACCATGTTCACAAAGGAAAAACAAGTCATTGATGCAAAAGCAAAAACAGCTGCTCTCCTAAAGCAAGAGAGAAGGGAAGTGCTAAGGTTTGAGAGTACCCTGACTCCAAAGCAACTAAAGGCTCTGGATAAGGTCAAGGAATGAATAAAAGAAGCACAAGCTCACTTGCAAGATGTTGAACCTATCCAGGGGGGGGGGGGGGGGGGGGGGGGGGAGGGGGGAAGACTCTCCAATGGAGAGGAGGGCATAGCCTTTATAGAGGGGGGGCACGGTAGTATGCTGCCACCTGGGCGGCATACACCTCCCCTTCCTAACTCACTCCCTCTCTCTCTCTCCCCGAGGTACTGTCAAGGGGGAGAGGGAAAAAAAATTTTAAAGAAAATTTAGATAAAAAGAGGGGGGGGGGGGGGGGGGATAATGTTACAGGTGGCTCCCAGTAGACGCACCACCAATGAGACCTAAAATGAGCTCGCACTAGCTATAGCACTAGCTGAACCTCTAGCATGCACAAGACAACCCCACGACCTCGCGGTCAGGAGCATCTATAGGACACATTTCCCTGCCATCGTATGTACATTTTGCATTTCTATCATGTTTATAGTCCAACCCTTAACCTTCTCAGACTCCTCAGAGGGAGACCCTATATATTTTGGTGTAATTCACCACATAGAACAACATAAAGGCACCCCTCGGCTGATTATCGCGGCCCCATTGCGACCCTCCTACACCTTGGGGATTGGCCCCTTGATGTGTCACTAACACATATAGCACATACAAAACAGACTCCGCTCTTGGTACCAATATTATATCATTCCAGGAATGTACCAGTCCTCACTTACTTATCCCCTTGGACCCACCGTCCCAGACCTTCAGCTTGGGTACCTTACTCTCTCCAGCATGGATCATTTATACTTCAACCAATTGCTATGTATGCTAGGAATAGATGCCATGTGTATATGATTCATGAAATGGTGTATGCCTTATTGTGAACAAATAATTATGGTTTAAAATCAGTCTATGTGTCATGCAAAAACAGCCCTTTTAATGAATTTCTGCTAATACGCAATGCTTCGTTGTAGGAACCTAGTACCAAGGCAAACCTCGTGCTGCTAGATCCAGTATTTCTCAAATAAACCGCATCCTAAATTTTATGCATAAAGAAAACAATCATACTTTTTATTATCTCAACGCTTTAACAGTTGTATAACATCATCCTCCCTCTCACCGTTTAAATTTTACTACGATGCATAGGTGTAGAGGTTCTTTTATGCCATTTTTTGTATGTAAAAGCAATAAATACCCATTTTAACACAAATTACAAGGCCAAACTTAGGCTTAACCTCATGCTTCAGCCCCGTCAGGCATTCACATACATAGATCTCATTACACTGAGGATTCATCCACCAACCTTCAGCGAAGGCAAGTTAGATGGTACAAACTACACCTTGTGGAAGTTCAAAATTACAACTATCCTTGATTCTTATGAGCTTCTGGAGACTGTGCTGGGGACTGACGCAGAACCACAGCCTACCCCCGACCCATCAAATCCTAGTGTGATGATTCATCCGAATGCAGATCTTCTACGAGCTTGGAAACGAAGGAATGTAGATGTATTGTGTGCCTTAGTTATAAGCTATTCTGGCAATGTTCTGACTTTGATTCAGCATACAACCAAAGCGTCAGAGGCTTGGAATGTACTAAGGAGTCAGTATGAAACACGAAACCAAACGAGGATTCAAAACTTGGAGAATCAACTAGCAGCGGAGAAGTTTGCTGAAGGAGAGACGGTTGAAGCATTCATCACTCGGATTAAGAATCTGCGCGACCAGATGGCTGGCGCTGGGATACAAAAGACTAGAGAAGAGCTAGCTCGGAGGTGTCTTCCGATTTGTCCACAAAAGTTTGATGGACTAGTAACTGCCCTTAATACTCAGGTGAGACCTCAAGCTTTGACTTTTGAGGAGTTTTGTGCATTATTAATGGAGGAGGAGTTGAGGCTGAAAGCCCGAGAAGGAAGCAACAATGGAGATTCTGCATTCTCTGCCAATGCAAAAGGAAAGGTGGTTCCTTCACCAAAAATGATGGTGACAAAAAGAAGAAGGGCGGAAAGAAGAAGTTTCAAGGAGAGTGCTTCTACTGCAAGAAGAAAGGACATGCAATTGCAAATTGTCGTGTCAAGAAGGCAAATGAAAAGAATGGTACCCTTAAAGGTAAAGGGAAAGAGACAGCCAATACGACTGAAGCAAAGCTGGAATTATTCATGGTGACCATTGAGGAAGTGTGCTCCTCAGCGCAAGAAGAATCTACCACTGACTCATGTGTGTTAGATAGTGGGGCCTCCCGTCACATGACCAACAAGAAAGGTCTATACAGTTCTATGTAGCCTCTACAAGAATCCATCACTGTGATGGTTGGAAATGATGCTAAATGCCCTGCTGCAGGCATAGGTACTATTTCTTTTGTTGCTGCAAATGGTGAAGTCAAAAAGCTTTCAAATGTGTTGTATGTTCCCGAAATCAGGAGAAATCTATTATCAGTTGCTGCCATAACTGATCTTGGTCATGAAGTGAGGTTCAAGAAGACAAGTGCAGAAATTATTGATAGTGCTGGCACAATTGTTGGCAAAGGAGAAAGAAGGAACAACCTGTATGAGCTAAGTGCTCTTACAGCCACCGCTGGAGTGGGCACAAGTAAGATTTGGCATGAAAGGTTTGGACACATCGGATTTGCAGTATTGAAGGAGATGCAAAAGCAAGGTATGGTTGCTCACCTACCTACAATAACTGAATTGAAGGAACCATGTGAAGCTTGTATGATGGGCAAGCAACAGAGAAAGGCATTTCCACAAGAAAGCAAGAATAGAGCACAAGCTCCTCTAGAGTTGGTGCATGCTGACTTGTGTGGTAAGATGCCTACACAGGCCTTGGGGGATCTTCTTATTTTATGTTGATTGTCGATGACTACAGTAGGAAGATGTGGGTGTACTTCCTTCGTGATAAGGCTCAAGCTTTTGGTAAGTTTAAAGAATGGCTAATACTTGTTGAGAATGAAACAGGGAAAAGAGTGAAGAAATTTAGAACAGATGGTGGTGGTGAGTTCAACTCAAAGGAGTTTGAAGGCTTTTGCAAGAGCAAAGGGATCAAGCGTCAATTGACGACGCCTCACACACCTCACTAGAACTGTGTTGTGGAATGCAGGAATCGCACCATTGTGGAGATGGCAAGATGCATGCTAAAGGGCAAGGAATTGCCTAACCATTTTTAGGCTGAAGCTGTTAATACTGCAGTCTACATTCTAAATCGGAGCTATACAAAGGCTCTCAAGGGAAAAACACATCATGAGGCTTACACTGGTAAGAAACCATCTGTCTTACATTTCAGAATTTTCAGATGTGAATGTTATGCACGTGTTCCAGATGAGAAGAGAAACAAGTTACAACCAAAAAGCAGAAAATGTATCTTCTTGGGTTATAGTGATGAGCAGAAGGCTTACAATTTATATGACCAAGAGGTAAAGAAGATCATCGCAAGCCGTGATGTGGTGTTCAAGGAGGAGCCGCATACAGTGGAGGAGGAGAAGGCAAGTTCTTCCACTTTATCATCAAGCGAAGAAGTAGTCCACTATGAACCTGTCCCGAGAGCTATCCCTATCCTTAAGGAGGAGGAAGCATCATCTTCAGATGATGAGGAAAAAGTTCACCAACCTGACATCACCCCACCGGAAAAGCCATTGCCGCGCTGGGTGAAGCAGCTCTATGACCACAATAATCCTATGCCTGCATCTATTGAGGAGAAGGTAGACGGACCAAGGAGGTCTTAGAGAATAGAGGAGCAAAGGAGGGCTTCTGCTCACATAGTCAATATGGCCTTGATGGTTGAGATTATGAGAGAAGTAAAGGAGCCAACTGACTTAGAAGAAGCACTTGCAGATCCATCATGGAAGGCTGCTATGCAGGCGAAGTATGACAGCATAATGAAGAATGACACTTGGGAGCTAGTGGATCGACCAGCAAAGCGGAAGGTTATTGGCACCAAGTGGATCTGGAAGGTAAAGTACAAGGCTAATGGTACCTTAGAAAAGTACAAAGCTAGATTGGTTGCCCAAGGATTTTCACAAGTTGAAGGGTTTGATTTTCAAGAGTCATTTGCCCCAACTGCCAGAATGACCACTATTCACACGGTACTTGCAGTGGCTGCCCACAAGAAGTGGCCAGTGTACCAAATGGATGTTAAGTCAGCGTTCTTAAATGGTGACCTCAAGGAGGAGGTGTACGTGGCTCAGCCACCAGGGTTTGAGGCCCCCCATTCTGAGAACAAAGTGTGTAAGCTGAAGAAGGCATTGTATGGGCTGAAACAAGCCCCCAGAGCATGGTACCAACGGATAGATAGGTTCTTTTTAAACCTAAACTTCAAAAGATGTGCCTCAGATGCTAACTTGTATGTTTACAGGGATGGTAAAAAGTCTGTAGTGATTGTCCTATATGTGGATGACCTTCTTATTACAGGTGACTATGAAGATATGATCAACCAAACTCGAAAGGCTTTGAGTTCTGAGTTTGAAATGACAGACTTAGGCTTGCTGCACTATTGTTTGGGGATTGAAGTCTGGCAAGAGCTAGGAAAGATCTTCATCTCTCAGAAGAAGTATGCATGGGAGATCTTGAAGGCATTTGGCATGACCGAGTGCAAGGAGATAGCTGCACCTATGGAGGTGAATGCAAAGTTATCCATCGAGGATACATCAGCACTAGCAGACATTGGGAGGTATAGGAGGTTGGTCGGCAGTCTGATCTACTTGTGTAACACCAGACCAAATATTAGTTTTGCTATTGGTATTTTGAGCAGGTTCTCAAAAAAACCTCATGAGAGTCATTGGAAGGCTGGGATGCGGGTGCTTAGATACTTGAAGGAAACTCTTGACTATGGTATCACATACAGTTTCGGAACTTCTCTTGTGGGGAACTGTGACTCAGATTGGGCAGGAGACATTGATTCCAAGAAGTCAGTTTCTGGTTATTGTTTCTCTTTGGGTTCAGGAATTTTCTCTTGGATTAGTAAGAAGCAACCAACAGTGGCATTGTCTTCTACCGAAGCAGAGTACAAGACAGCTTGTTTTGCTGCATGTGAAGCTGTATGGTTGAGAAGGATTCTATGGCATATGGGAGTGCAGGATGAAGAACCGACTGTGCTAAGATATGACAATCAGAGTTGCATCGCCATTGCCAAAAATCCAATGTTTCATGCACATACCAAACACATAGAGATCCAGTATCACTATGTGCGTGATTTGATGGAGGATGGGATAGTGGAACTGGTCTACTGTCCAACAGAGGAGAATGGAGCTGATATCTTTACCAAAGCACTTACGAAGGATCTGCTTCAAGTTCATATTCAGAGACTCGGCATTGGGCCGAGGAGATAGTTCACCTATGGGTGGACATTGAGGGGGGGTGCTAGATATGATCAATGCCCCACCCTCATTAGGTGCTACCAATGATCCATTGTGCTCAAAGTTGTAAGGCCCCCATTATGAGGAGAAGCCAAATGTGAGCTCGGACATTGGTTGAGTCCTGACTTGTATATCAGATGAGGTCTATGTGACTGGATGACAAAAAGGTGACCATTGTGGGTCTAATCTTTGGGATAGACGGAGTGGTTAAGCTGGTAGCAACTCGAGGCGCATTGCATCGAGTTGCGGGGTAAGGGAGTTAAAAGGAGCCCCTATTGTGGCATCCGGGGGCCGTGGAAGCGGCCCTTGGCTGGGGGGTCCGATGATAAAGGAAATATTCCCTGGAATATTCCCTGGACGACTAGTGGAGGCTCATATGGTAGGTCGGTCAGGCCGACTTAATAGCCTTCGCAGGCTGTAAAAGCTAAACCCCTTCATAGCCGTCGATCACTCATCTTTCACCCAATCAGAGTTGTTATTCCAGCTAGCCTTAAGCTCTTCACCTATCTTCTGTCTAGATCGCCATCTAAGCTTCACACAGTGGAAGCGCACGGGTGGACAGAGCCATCTTTGTATCAGTTGTTTGAAGTTAAAGAATTTACTGATTCTTCTCTTATCTGCTATGTACTCTCTATCTCTTTCTCAGATTCTGTTCACTGCGCCGTGTAATATTTTACACATAGGTCTGTGCCAAATATCTCAAAATTTGTGAGGAATTTGAAAAAACTTTCTTTTGCAAAGTTGTAGAACACGTCAAAACAGCCATGAGTGTAGGGCTTTTTCTCCAAAAAGATGAGCCTCGGCTCATTGTTGTTCTTCTTTCATTATTCTTCCAACATACTAATTAAAAGAGACTTACACACATAGGTATGACTAACCAAGACTAACTGTGGTTAAGTCACTGACTACACCAACTTATTGAATGTCACACACATGTACAGCTGTATCCAGCTAATGTCGGTCACACACATAAAGATAGACTCACTGAAGAGTAGCCGGAGCTTGATATTCTAACAATCCATACTTAGATAGAATCCAAACCAAGGAGGAACTCCACATTGCGAGCTGAATCAACTCAAGCGCCCTATTGACCAACATATTGACTTACCTCGTATAGGTGGACATTCGTCCATAAGATATGGATTGTTTTGTGACACTAGAGTATAATCCAAAGTTTTATGACTGGCTTTTGAAAAAGTAAGGCACGCTACAAATTCATGAAGGCCCTTACACCTTGATGTCCATAATCTTAGGAAGGATTTTCATCCTTTCCAAGGGAGAGGGGGTAAAAGTGGAAGATGAATTAAAAATCCAAATAGGAATTTTAAAGGGAAAGAGAAGAATGAATGCTTCTTCTTCTCCTAGTAAAATATGCTCCATGAAGTTCTTGTGTAAAAGTGTATGGATTGATCAATGTGGGAGTTCTCATTTTATGGTTTATATTCTTCATCATCAGACACTAATATTTCTAGACACTTTACCTTCCATGCAAGAAATGTCCTCTAAGGAGTACTAACTATGGACTATTGTGTGGTGACATGAACCCAAATGGCAGGGCAATAGGATAAAGCCACCAACAGACTCCACTTCTTAGAGGAGAAACACAAAATATATAGCTTAGCCATGGAGATACGTGCAATCAACCAACTAAAATACTACATCATCCATAATCTGTGGGGATTGCTGACATCTGAAGAGGTCATTAGGTTAATAATAGAACAATGCAACATTTTCAAGTACCTGGAGAAGGTGGGGCAAACATTGATCACAGTAAATGCACCGAGTTCCTAAGGACCTTTGATGCCTAGAGAAACATTGGCATAGTAACAATTAGACAAGGAGATACTACCAAAAGGGTGGAAGTTTCCCTTAGTCTAGAAATTATGGAGAAGGCCCTAGGACGAGTGGACAAGCTAAAGAAGAGGCCAAATAGGGACATCTACTACTGGATGCTTGGAATGGACAAAAAGAAAGTCTACACAAATGATGGAATTAGCTTGGTTGACATTCCCGATCCCACCATCTAACTACAAGCAAAAATGGTCCATACCCTCTTCTCAAGCTAGAGATACAATGCCCATTGCTGGAGAGCCTTGCAACAAATGCACTAGACAAGGTAAACTTGAACACCTATGTCTAGAAAACAATCCAAGTGTCAACAAACATGCTAGCAATAGTGCCAAGGGTAGTAGGGGGAGTCTCTGGCTACCACAGCAAAGTCAAAAATGAAAAAAAGAACTTCCAAGGCTTCAACTATAGGGTTTGGAGGGGTACTAACTGCTATAATCTAAGAAGCTCGGAGGCTTGGATGGCTTTTTATAGCACCTTACTACATGTGAGGGATGATCCTACCTGCATGCTCTACCTAAGGAGGATTGGAGTTGACTTCAATCGAGAGATGCATGGCAGGTATGACTTCCCTCTTATCTACAATGTGAATGCCTCAATCCAGAGATGCATGGCAGGTATGACTTCCCTCTTATCTATAATGTGAATGCCTCAACTTCTGAAGAATGCCTAATCTTCAGTGAAAGGGACCTTCGGCCATCAATAGCAGGCCTCCTCAAAGATTTCTCCTCATGTCTAAATCTCACTTACATGTTTTGAATACTATTAAAACAAAAACCTACTACAAAGGAAGAGCGATTTCCACCCCCCTTTTTTATATTAATGCAAGAATAGATCATTGTGCAATGGTCTACCTCATGATGAGACCCATCCTCTTGTCAACATTTTATATGAACCTATTAGAACACATAAGTGACAGTAGATTCACTGGGTGTAACACCCCTTTTTTCATCTATACCACTCAATGCAAGAGCTAACTTGAAGGGGTTTATGCATAGCATGGCCTTCCTCAACAAATCCATGTTACACCCTCAAGAGACCAAGTCAAAAAAGTCAAAAAAGCAAAAATGGAAGATAGTCCCAAGGCAAGAGGAAGACGAATGATAAAGGCAGTTTTAGAAAAATCTTGCTTCTTGCTCTTGCTTCCTTCTTATGCATGAGAGAGGGAGAGAGAGTGTGTGTGTGTGTGAGGGAGCATGGAGAAGCTATTCTCCTCTCTTCATCTTCTTCTTATCTTCCCCCTTCTTGCACACATGGCTATGGAGGTCAAAACTTGGAGCTTGGAGATGGAGCTTGCTTGAGGGTGCATCTTGAATCGTGGAGCTATCGGGGAGGAGGTACTCGATCGGATTTAAAGGTAAGCTTACTAGATTGGTGTGTGGAAAATTGTGCATGACTATATCAAAGGTAGCCATAGCTTTTGGTTTGAAATGATTGAAGCAATAAGCGATCATGGGTCTTGATGGTTTGCTCATGAGAGCGACAACATTTTGGCTTGAAATGATTGAAGCAATAAGCGATCATGGGTCTTGATGGTTTGCTCGTGAGAGCGACAACATTTTGGTTCCATTTCTGGGACAAACAAATTCAAGCATGAGTGCTTGCATGCTCCAAATCAAGTGGGGAAGTAGGAGTTCATCTCCAATACGGCACTTGGTTTTAGGTAGGAAGTGAGAGAGTCGAAAGCCATTCGATCTCTCTTGTGGATTAGTTTAGGTTTAGAAAGCTTTTTGTGTATTGGTAGAGAAGTGCATATTGATGATATTTGAGATATTAAGGTTTGGGAAGTAAGGAAAAAGAAGGAAAAGATAACTCCATGTAGTATAACCATTAGAAAACAGGAAAACAAGGGAAATTTGAAAAAATATTTTTTATATCTAGGAAAAAAACAAAGTGTAAGGGAGAAAGAGAGAACACAAAAGTGAAAAAAGGGAAGAGAGAGCTCATTTGCACATCATTTGCACACTATGAGATTCAAAGAGAGCTATTGAGAGAGAGACATGGAGTGACATGTCCACATGCAGCAACACCTACAATCTTTACCATTGATACCTTCAAGCCTTCTAGGTATGATTTCAGTCTTTATTGCTGACTATTGAATTGCTTTAGGACTGTAGGTGCATTGGATATTGATCATCAAGTCATTAAAGTACAAACTTGTGCCATTCAACATGTTTCCTATGCTGCTTGGTGGCGACTACTGTAAGCCACCTCGGACGGCTGCCAAACCCTTACCAAGCTCAGATGTCTGAACCACTTAAGTCCACTCGGATGTTTGATTGGGACGAGAGTCTAACCACTCAAATTTGGACAAAATTTGGGCCTTGGATGACCAAATCTTAGGCTTCGGATGGCCACTTGGATGCTCAAATGAGCATCCCGTGTTTGAGTACGAGTAGTCTGACCACTCGAAAAACCACTTACCTTTAGGAGCCCACTCGGATGGCTGAATCTAGGACTCAAACGGTTGATTTTGGGACTCGAACAAGTTGTCTAGAACCCTATTTTTTATTTTTTTTGCCATCTTGAGACTTGTTAGGGCCTACTGCTAGCTATCCAACAACCATGTTGAAATCTGAACCAGTAGATGAAATCATAGAGTTGTTTGCAATAAAAAACCTTGACCTAGTAGTCCAAGAGTGACTGAAATAGTTGGCCATCAGCGGCTACTACCTTGGATAGAGACCTAAGTTGACCCACTCGGTTGAACACCCATTAGACCACTTGTCACAACCTAGGAAGGATCCAAATTCTAATATTAGGAGTAATCAAAACCCACTCAAAAAAGTAGCAATCGTATGAAACAAATTGGATGCAGTTGACTTCATCAAAAGTTACACTATGCATTGTAGACATTTAAGCACATGTGAAAGCTGAAAAGCCTGATTTCACATAACTCACATTGAGTCGCATTGCTAGCATATAAGTGTTGTACATTTGCAACTATTGGATTAACAAGGAACACACTAAGGGGGATTAAGCTAAAAATGAACCCAATAGTAGGAATGCAACCCTAGGGAATCAAATGAGTGACCCAAGTCACCAAAAACAAAGGCCTAGAGAAGGTAGAACCATCAGACCACTGAGGGAAGGAAAGACTAGCCAAGATTAGGGATACATCTTTAGTCGACCTAATTGACCTCATAGAAGTACTGGTGGGTTAGGAGACAACCACCATGGCAGGCACCAACTCAAATGAGAAGGACCTTGATCTTAACCAACCTTAATGTGGTAGAGTACCCAAACGACATCCAGCATTTTGCCTATGATGATAAGCAGACAAGGATAGTGCATCATGGGGAAGACTAGCAATTGATATCATAGCTGACCTTGAGGAAGAGAGGAGATTGGCAAGGATAGCATTGCAGTGCATGGCGAGTTATAGCCAAGAGCAAAAGGGCTCAAAGATTGCACCAAGAGAGAGAGCTCCATGAGATTCACAAGATCCTAGCCATCTTAGATAGGAACACAATGGGAGGCAATGCCAATAAGGAGAGAGCCTTAGAGGCCGACCTTATAGTGAGCAAGCTACTCATGAAAAGATTGCTAGGTAGTACCAGCACTGAGCAAAATGGGGTAGCCTTAGCAGCATGATTTCTAGCTTGGCTCGAAGTCACCCCAAATACCAAGAGCCAAACAAAAATACCCATAATTGCAAAGCAACTCAATAAATACCAAGCAAGCAATGACCCTTACAACTTCCTAAGAAATTTGAGCATGAGTCACCCCAAATACCAAGAGCCAAACAAAAATACCCATAATTGCAAAGCAACTCAATAAATACCAAGCAAGCAATGACCCTTACAACTTCCTAAGAAATTTGAGTAGGTGTGTGAGGCTAACAACCTCATGGACCCTACTCAACAAGTGCAAGTATTCATTCTTTTCATGGGAGACAAGGGAAGGACTTGGTTTACCACTCTAGACTATGCTGAATACAATAACTTCACCCAATTGAAGGATCTCTTAAGCAAGAGATTCTTGGAGGCAAGATACTCTAATAACCTCATTGTTAAGCTAATGAATGTCAGTCAAAAAGACAAGGAGGACATACAAGAATATGTCACATATGTGAGGAGTCTCTACAAGAGGATACCTACAGCTGAGCAACCCAATGAGAGAGCGGTCTCCACTGTATTCATCAACGGGATCCACAATGAAGAACTCTATAAGGCCCTAGCAAGCAACTCAAGCCTACAAAGGGATGTGCTTGGGTAGAAGACTTGCTCATGGAGAGAAGCTCTAGGACTATGTAGCAAGGAAGTAACATATTTAGAAACACCAAGATAATTTCCACACTTAGCAAATGAGTAGCCCCTAGCAAACAAGATAAAGGAAAGAAAGTCGACCTAACCCAAGTGATAGCTCATCTAAGGTTGAAACTAACTAGGCTACAAGAGTCAATACAAAGGCCAATACAACCTCAAGTGTAGTGTGTGCATTGTGGAGAGAACCACCTACAATTTGAATGTTTTGATCCTAGATCACGGCTTTGTGACAACTATGGAAGATTTAGGCATGACACCATGCATTGCTAATTGCCAAGATAGTTACCTTACCAACAACCTTACGCTCAACCATACTATCTAGGAGTTAGGCAACCATACTTCAAAAAACAAGCCCCTTTGGCTCTACCAACACCTAACCATTCAAAGCCAACTGCTTTGAGGGTAGACATCAACCCAATGTGAATCTGTAGAACACTAGGACCTATCATGACCTATCCACCACCAAGCAATGCTCTAGTGCACTTTGTGGAGGAACACTAGAGGAAGACTTATACGTGAACCCTTACATCTCTTATGACGAAGAGAGTAATCCCATATTGATGGAGTATAGGCCTATGCCACTCATGGCCTTAGGCAGAGGGAGAGGTAGAGGCCTAAGAGGAGCTCGAAACCATGATCCCATAGCATGTTGGATGTGTGGCCATCCAAGGCATATCACATCTCATTGCCCTAAAAAGGAGAAAGAAAACAAAGAGAAGGCCAACTTGAGTTTTCCTAAATGCGGAGTCACATACCTATTTGTTGATTTTCCTAGGCAAAAACCCTTCACTAGTTCAGCAATCATGCCATCTGTGTTGCTTTGACTCTTTTCTATCAAGTCACCTAACAATGATGGCACACCTATTCCCATGAATGTCATGACACGAGCTCAAACAAAGCATGATGGTATCTCATTATCTGAACCTAGCAACCTAGATGTATCCTCTATAGGAAAGAAGAGTCGACAAAGGAGGAAAAGGAGGACTGGGACAAAAATAATGCTCAAGATAGAGAGTCAAACCACATTAACAAAGGGAAAACAAGTCATTGATGCTGAAGCAAAAACATTTGGTCCTAAGACGAGAGAGAAGCGAAACACAAAGGTTGGAGAGTATCCTGACCCCAAAGAGCAGCTAAAGGCTATGAAGATCAAGGAATGGATAAAGGAAGCACAAGCTCACTTGCAAGATGCTAAAACTATCATTGAGGATGGGATCAATGAACTCTAACCACGATCCCACCAGTCTCTCCCACATACCTAAGAGTAGGAGAGGGAACACCACCACATAAATAGTTGCATAGGCAAAATGAGGGTGCCACAAATAGGAAAACCACCTGAGAGCATTGGTAGGGAGCCCATGAAACCGAGGAGGGAAAGATGAATGGTGAATTGTTAACCACATTGATAACAAATCTTGTGACATTGTCATTGGGAGAGTTGCTTAGGAAACACCCCACACTATGGCAAGAATTGAAGCGATGGGTAGAACAAAGTAATAAACATGCATTGCAAGACTTGCCGGATCCCGAGATCTTGTGACACACAAACCCATCCTAACTCTGAATCCAGTGTTTAGTTCCCCACAAGTGAATGCCTTTTGGGAAGGTAGTGAGATGCAAGCAGTCTTACCTATCGTTTCCCTAGGAGATGCTATGCAAAAGGGGATAGTAGACATAGGAGAAGAGGGGGTTAGTGTACTTAGCCATGCAGTCCTGCAAGCTTGTGTTTGAAGATAGACAGACAGTAGAGAGAGAGAGAAAGAGTTCATAACACAAAGCAAATAGCTCATGTATTATCTCTTTCTTCTTATTCAGAGATAGTCACACGTACACTTTCCAAGTAGCCTAATACATCTTTTTTCTAAGTAGGTCATAACCCAACTTATTCGATGATGCACACATGCTAAAGACAGCTAGACACCAAGATGTCATGTCGGGCATACACGTAACTTGAGCTTGAAGTCTCAACACTCCCCCTCAAGCTCAAGACCGTAGTAGCTGTTGACCAAGTAGTTGTCTAAAGTGAGTGAACTTATCTTTACCTATTAAGGACTTGGTAAATATATCTTCTACTTACTGATCTGTCTTCACATGTAGGAGTTCCACCTTTCATGCAATTACCATCTCATGAATGAAATCATAGTGTACTTCAATATGTTTCATTCTAGCATGATAACAAGATTTTTTGCCATAAGTATTGTACTGAGGTAATCACAGTATAGTGTCACTGGAGCATTTACTTGCATATCTAAATATGCCATCAATTCCAGCAACAACCAAGCAATCTCACATGCAGCCAAAGTTGCATCTCTATATTTTGCTTGAGTACTTGAGAGTGCAATAGTCGATTGCTTCTTACTACTCTAGCTAATCATCCCACTACCAAGACTAAATGCATAGCCACTGCTAGAGCTACAATCATAAGGACATCCTACCCAATCCGCATCAGTGTAGCCAGTGAGCTTCAGGGCCTTAACTTTCTCATAAAACAACCCATGGTCTATAGTTTCCTTGACATATTTCATAATCCTTCTTACAACATCAAGATGTGGTTTATTGGGCTTTTGCATAAACTGACTTATAAGCCCAACTTCATAACTTAGATCGGGCCTAGTGATAGTCAAGTAAATCAAACTTCCAACCATCTGCCTATAAATAGTAACATCTGCAATCTTGGCTCTAGTATCTATGTCCAATTTGATATTTTGATCCAATGGTATATTAAGTAGTTTACACTCTATCATCCCATATTTTTCCAGCATTTCCAAGGCATAATGTTTCTACATCAGCCATAGTCCATTGGCTGAATTTATCACTTCAATGCCCAAGAAAAATTTCAGCTCACCTAGATCTTTCATGTCAAATTCAGATTTTAGCATACTCATCACATTATGTATTCCAATGTCATCATCACCTATAATGATGAGATCGTCCATGTAGATGACTACAACAACCAATCCTCTACTTGTCTTTTTAGCAAACAAACTATGATTAGCCCTTTCAACCATAAAACCAAGACTTCGCAAGTAACTGCTAATTCGTGCATGCCAAGCTCTTGGTGCTTGTTTCAGCCCATACAAGGCTTTCTTCAGCTTGCAGATATAATGAGGAAATTGTGCTTGTTTCTTCATAATCTAAGCCATATTGCTGAGTATATTGTTTTGCAACTATCCTGGCTTTATATCTCACTATGCTACCATCAAACTTGCATTTGATTTTGTACACCCATTTTTGCAATCTATGTTCTTCTTACCATCAGGTAATAAAACAAGATCCCAAGTTTGATTTTCAGTCAATGCAACCATTTCTTCATCCATGGCTTTGCACCAATTCTTATCCACTACTACTTCAGCAAATGTAGCAAGTTTTTTATACTCCATAATCTTTGTCATGTATGCATAGTGTTTTGTAGAATATCCACTCTATGTGAGTCTATCCACTGGGTATCTGACCCTCTGCGAGAGTCTCAACTACAGTGCACTGCTTGATTCCCCTCTTTCATGAGGTGGTACATACTTGCTCTGCTGAGCACCAGGTGTAAAAACAAATGGAATACCAAGTTCACTATCAAGACTGTCAGCTGAAGAAGTTATCATACCAGGAGTCATCATGTCAGAAATATCATCAGTAACTTTTTCTTTTCCTCTACTTTCTACCTCATTTCTCCCCCTCACTGACATAGTGGTGTTAGTGTGGATGGTGATGCATAGCTTCTCTGTCTTCCTGTCCATGGAGACACACTAGGATCCACCATCTAC
Source organism: Lygodium microphyllum (assembly GCF_053477565.2). Taxonomy (NCBI): domain Eukaryota; kingdom Viridiplantae; phylum Streptophyta; class Polypodiopsida; order Schizaeales; family Lygodiaceae; genus Lygodium; species Lygodium microphyllum. The sequence continues at coordinate 116,737,918 of NC_141149.1, read as the reverse complement.
AGGCATAGAGACAAAAGCACTCTACTACAAAATAATAGGTGAACCTGAATCTGAAGGCATATCAGCAGCAGGCACAGTAGTAGATGATGCATACCATGAAGCCATTTCATCAAATATGGCATCTTTGCTGAAAAATATCTCTCTAGTAGATGGATCATAACACTTATTTGCTTTCCTCTCCTGTGCATAACCAATGAATACACACTTGTGTGCTTTAGGATCCAATTTCTTACGTTTCTCATATGGGATATGAACATAGGCAATACATCCAAAAACTTTCATGTGACTTATGTCAGGCTTGTGCCCATACAGTTTCTGGTATGGAGTCATGTCATGTATACCTGCAATGGGGGTTCAATTCAACACATACATGGTTGTCATAACAGCCTTAGCCCAATAGTACAGTGGCATGTTTTTTTCGTTTAGCATCTCACAAGTAGTCTCCATAAGCACTCTATTTTTTCTTTCAACCGCATGATACATAATGTCCTGTTATTTTCCTTTTTGATTAGCCTGCTTTTTCCAACACTCTTTGGCAATGTGGCCATACTTGCCACAGTAGTGACAATACTTATCTTTGTTTGGATTGTCATGAATATGATGTGACTACCAGGATCCTCTACCCCTAGGGCTGGATCTCCCCCTCACTCTAGAATGACCACCACATCTTGCATGTTGACCCTATAGGGCATTACTACCGTGAGATGCATGCTGTTGTATTCCTCATCCATGAGCAAACCCTCTTCCTCGACAGTAACAGCCTCGTTGATTATAATAGAACACAGCATATTTGCCTTTAGAGCTACTTGATCATGTAGTTAACCCCAATTTGACTTCTTCGTGGATCAACAATGACACAAGCTCATTAAAGTTTGGCATTTCAACCCGCACGGATATAGAGGTGCCAAATGATTTGTACTCAAGTCCCAAACCATTTAAATTAACAGCCACCAGATCCTCATCATCAACATCAACTCCAACCAATGCTAGATGATCTGCAATGGTCTTAATTTCGTCACATAGTCCTGTATACATCAACCTTTCTAATCCATATTGTTGAACTTCTACTTTAGCTGGATTTTTCGAGCACTAGTGGTCATGCCATAATACCACATCAAAATATTCCATGCATATTTTGGTGACTTACAATTCATTATCTACATAACCATTGCATCCTAGATGCACAAGGACAACCAATGCAACATGCGTCATGCTCTTTCCATCCATGCTTGATGTGCCCATTTTTGTTCAGCTGTAGGATTCCTCTCAGGAAGTTCGAGTTTAATTTCAACACTCATAACTAAATCCCAATAACCCTTTCCAATCAAGAAGTTCTCCATTCAAATCTTCAAAATGGTATAATTATTGTTATCAAGTTTGTCACCCACTATTTGAGTGATATTATATGTTCTCTTTGCATTTCCCATGTCTAGAACACAATGTATTCACTACAGTATTAAAAATTGTCCCTGCTTGACTTCCTGCAGACCAAGTAATTTTCACAAACAGGGTGCTTGTATGCACTCCAATCAATCCAATAAATATGAAGACAAGCTATCTACAATATCAATTGGGAGTGACCAACAGTAGCAAGTTCCCTACTAGATTCTAATTTTTCTCTTTATTTTACCACCAATAAATCAGCCCATAACTAAGCATTAAAATCTTCTAGTATTCTTCAAGACACCCATAGTCCATGTAGTAAGATCGAAGCATTAGATGACATCAACATGTAGTTCAATGTGCTTGTAGTATCGGACCAAAGTTGGTACAGTTCAAGACTGATTTCAAGACCATTCCAGATTTATAAATGCGTTCAGATCTGTGAAGTTTGGACTCCTACTCATGCTCAAGTACAAGATCTTGAAGGCATAAACAATGCCAATCAGTTCACATTGATTTAGTATGTCCTTCTTGTGTATTCAAGAATTGAGATGCATCTTACTGCATTCACATAGAATAGACTGCAATTAATTTCTTGTCATAGTGCAAGATGTACTTCATTATTCAGCATGCAATTACAGCTCCAGATTTGAAAATCCAATGCTCATAGCATGCCATTTAACATCCACACTTCATGTGGCAAAGACTAAGTATCACTTAATATTAGTAAGCTTCAATGAGTTGCAAAATTTCAAATATAAGCAGTCATTATTTCCAAGACAGCACTAACCATTGGCCAGATCTACATTCCATTGCTTCATTATCATGCCCAAGTGTGTGTATAGAATCTCGAGTCCATTAATAAGCATCCAAGACATCAAGTATGACATTTTTCAAGTATTGAATGTTGGAACAAACTGATCTATAGGTGAAGAAAAAAATTGCAAATATTCTAGCATCACACTACCTGATGGTCATGTTTTTACTGCAACACAGTGATTTGAGTAATCTTGTAATTTGGCAATTGATATACCACACATAGGCTGCATATACAATGCACCAAAGCTGCCCATTCTTGTCAAATGAGTGCAGGCGCAATCTTCTTCCTATTCACGTTGAATTTCAAGACCTAAAGGCGACTCCTTCCTGTTGTATGTGATAAGCATTACCAAGCACTCCTCAGTGCCGATCATACCCTGCACAAAGAGCATAATTGTAAGGTGTCCACTGTCCAGGCTACTTTTAGCGGTCTATCGAGAAACGAATCTAAGCGTCGCTACCCGGCACCTTACACTTGGTATCAAAGCCAAGTTTGTAATGATGCGTGATTGATTAATGTATGGTTCATAGGCATATCCTAAACAAAATAATCTAAGTGGTATAGCTTGATTGTCAAGCACCTCTTGCACCCACAAATGCTGACATGCAAGAGAAGAAATTTCTTCTCAAGCAAATTAAGGCACTCGAGTTTGATGGAGAAGGAATAGATGTCGCAGCAGAGGCGAAAATATGGATTTATTTCTCTACTTTGGGAACTGCTGCTACCAATCAAGCAATAATAGCCAAACTTAAAAAAATTGCATGCTTATGAGTGATCAGAGAAGTAAAATATATGCTTAAAAAATCGAGAGTCATAAATTTGATATTTTTCTCAGATTGACAAGGGCCGTAGCCACTCTTCACGGAAGTTACAATGTGAATGAAACTTATGAGCTATATTAATTACTAGTATTAATGTGTATAGTTTGGATGGTCCAAAAATATTAGAATTTGGGCAAAACTAGCATATTCTAGATATTTTAGATATTATCCTAAAAAGATATGGAGATTTCTAGAAATGGATGTCATTTAAAAGAAAAGACAATTGATGTTTTAGTTAGTTTTAGAGATTTTATAAAAAGAAAAAAAATAAAGAGAGGGATTTGCGAAATTGTGTGTGCCGCGATCGCAGTCTACAAACAGAAAGCAGCACTTCAAATAAAGAAAAAAATGAGTGAACTGAGAGCTTTCTAATCAAGTGTCTCATAGTTTTATCCTCCTTTCGGAACCAATGAAACCATCAAATTTATGATCTAAGCATCAAATCATTGATTTTTCCAATATCCCCCTCCACAAAGAGCTCCTCTTCTCAGCCACAAGCCTCTTCTCTAATTCACTATAAATATGAGGCATGGGGAGGCACAAGAAGCAAAAGGAGACCTCGAGAGGCTGCGAGAGAGAGGTAGAGAGAAGGATACCCCTCCAAGAGATTATGAGAAGCTTGAGAGAGAGAAAAAGAGAAAGAGAGAGAGAGAGAGAGAAAGGAATTATCCCGAGAGAGAGAGTTAGTTCAATTTTTTCCTATCTCGGTCTTCGACTAAGCCATCTTCTCTTACGCTCTCCTATCTCAAATCTATTCTACCTTCTTTATTTCTTGAGTCTTCTTGTGGACAATGGCCTCCAAGAAAAGGATGTCATGTGTGGATGGCAATCCTACAACCAGTAGTGAAGCTTCGGGCGAAAGCATCACTGTCAATCCAACTGCGGTTCTGGTTGTAAGTAATGTATTTTCAAATTGATAGATGCTTGTTTTGATTCTCATATGAGATACGTTAGGCCCCATACTATGATGCACGAGTATAGGTCATCGAAAGGGATAAATTTCATCTCATGTATTCACAAGGGAAGTTAATTGCACCTAGTTGCATATGGCTTGTTCATTGATAGAGAAATTACAAGTAAGAATCGGTCAAGGGTTATGAATGGCATAATCATGATATTAAAAATAGTGCATACAAGTGTTAAGTAAATTTTACATAAAATCACTCTTTAATCCCAAGGGGAATAGCAGATATGCAATGGAAATGTTATCACAACTATTCTTGCATTGTTTGGGAAGAATACAATTGGTTTTTTGCTGGTTGATCGAACAACATCCTAAATGCTTTTACATTCAACCGGTTGTTAGTTTGTTGTTTGGGTGACTATTCCAAGTGCTTGTGATTCATGGTAAATGCATGGCAAGGGTCTGTGATGACAAGTTGCCATGGAGATAAAGGAATGTTTTCCTAGAAAATGATATTAGGACTGAATGCCTTGTTGTGCTAGATTCCTAAATGATTTAATTAAGGAAGGATATATTGCACGGGTGGATCACCTCCATGATCGCACTGCGGATTAACCCGAGAGGGCACTACTTGATTCATGGGCCAAAGGTCGAGTGGTGAAAAGGCCAACCATGGGAATGATGTTTCACTCCTAGATAGCTTGCGAGTCAGGTGGAGCTCTGGACACCCCTTGCTAGGTCTAGAATGGATTTGAAGACCTCCGTGGCTCCCAACATCTGGGCATGTTGGGAGATCCTATTCTAGATAAAGGATTGAATTTATGGTGCCATATGATTTGGACCAGTTACTTCTACAGGGCAGAAGGGATACTTCTATTGGACCTTGTCAATAGATTACTTTGCTCTATTTTCGTGTCTGTGCGCTGTAAGTTATGCAAACAAACCTTGTTCCCTAAAAGGCTTAATTAATGAAGCTGACTTTAAGTGTCATACATAAATGTGGTAGGACCTAATTAGAAAACTAAAGCTATTGAGAGAAGCAGATGGGCGGAACCCCCAATAGGTCCGTCCTATGGTAGGGTGGTCCTAGAGAACTCAGAGGCTTCTCACAAGATTTTAACGTCGTTCGACCTTTAGGTATTGTTAGGTTAGAAACTGATTCATGCCATTTTAGGGGACCAGAATTCCCTACAGGTAGAGAGGTTGAGCGGGGCATCCCTCTCTCGTTTCCCAATCTCTTTGAACCAAGTGCGGCATGGGTCTACTTTGGCTTAGGTATCTCTGCGTAAAGTAGGACGTCCAAGATCCGACGCTAGAATGATGTTAGGAGACCTTGGCCACTAGGAGCCCAAATTTCAGGTTGATCCTAGTGGGTTTCACCGTGAATGTTTCGTTGCGAGGCGGATTTGGGAAACCCTAGGCGAGAAAACTCAGAACATTCCATGGGAGTTCCGGGCAATGACGCTTAGATTCATTTCTCGATGGACCGCTAAAAGCATGCCTGGATAGTCAATGGGCAGGCACCTTACAGTGCCAGGTAGCAACGCTTAGATTCGTTTCTCGATAGACCGCTAAAAGCATGTCTAGATAGCCGATGGGCAGGCACCTTAGAGAATTGGGCAGCGATGCTTAGATTTGTTTCTTGATAGACTGCTAAAAGTGTGCCTGGACAGCCAATGGGTGGGCACCTTACAATAACACTACCAAGATGTTGAACCACGTAGATCTACAATATCACAATTATAATGTTGTCCAAACAGGCACAGAAAATGAGTGCAAAGCTTCTCTAGATCATGTTTTTAATGCAACCTATCTTCGTTTGTCAATGCTCATTCAAAATGGGCTCTTTCATGTGACATTTCACCCGGTTAAACAGTCTCAATAATCTCCACCAAGCATAAAACTCCACACTCTCTAGTACTCATCTTTTCTTGAGCTATGGCTACTAGCACTTTCTTCTCCCTTTGTAGACCACTTCGTAGGTCATTATTTCCCAACTCTTGCAATAGCCAAGCTCACAAACTAACATGGCTCTGATACTATGTTTGAAGATAAAGAGGGAGAGAGAGAGAGAGAGAGAGTTCATAGCACAAATCAAACAGCTCATGTATTATCTCTTTCTTCTTATTCAGAGATAGTCACACAAACTTTCCAGGTAGCCTAATGCATCTTTTTTCTAAGTAGGCCAAACCACACTACCCTAATAACTCCATCTAAGTCATAACCTAACTTATTCAGTGATGCACAAATGCTAGAGATAGTTGGACACCTAGTTGTCATGTAAGGGCATACACACAACTTGAGCTTGAAGTCTCTAGCTTGGGGAAACACACCAGCTGAAATTGCACAGTTCAATGTCACTCTAGTGAATGGGATGAAGGTTAGACCTTGAAGGACTCGCCTTTAAAGATAGCAAGAATCCAATTCTCTGTAAACTTCATAGTCATGAAGGGAGTGGATTATGATATCCTACTAGATGCAAACCTTGGATAAGGAATGTCAAAGTGATAGAGGACTAGGATGATAGCATGATATCCTTAAGCAATAGATTAGAATCAGACACTGAGTAGAGTTGGACACTTGGAAAACCTCACCAGTGGACCTGGATTCCATCTCTACCAAGCTAAAGGGTGACTCAAGGGCTAGAAGTTATATGGATCTATAACAAGGTACACATTCCTTGCCCTGAGGATGAGTGTGATTGGATGCATATATTGGCAACCATTGATCTCCCATTCTTGGAGGATGAGGATGAATATAGGAAAGCTATAGATTCATTTTGTAAACCCAACAATGCCATAACTTCAAACCTACCCACACTAACCCTATGCATGTTGACCATGATTCCATCAGTAGACCAACACCAATCACTATCATGTCCCACAACTACCAAATTGGAACTCCATAAAATCCTTGAGTGCATGTCAAGTGAGTTAGTTGCAACTCAGCCACCGATTTAAAGCCCCTCAAGGATCTTGTGGAAAGAAAAGAGTGGCAATGGAGTAAGGTGCATGATTTAAACATGTCATATAAGTCGACTCTCATGACAAGTGAGACAAAGCTTGAGAATAGGAACCATGCAAGTGATGCAATGTCTAAGTATAAGGATTGTCATGATGAGTATGAAGACTATTCTTCCATCGGTGAGGAAAGTAGAGGAAGTAGAGACCACAAAATATGACATGGACGGAAGAATTATGGAGAAAATCATAGCAAATACTAAACCCTAAGAGGTCAACATGTTTAGAGTAAGCAAAGGAGTTGCCAAGGTAGATTGCAATCGAGCTTGGCTAGAATGCATAGAGGTGGTAGATTATGAGCGAGCAAGATTAGTTTAGCCTTGCACCACACCATTATTTGGAGTGGATTTAGTTGAGAGTTGTGAATACTAAGAAAAATAGCCTCTTCTAGTGAGGATAGTGAGTACAAATCTGCATCAAATGTGAGCTCTAATAGTGACCCCGAAATGCCTTGATCACCTAGGACCAAATGCACCAAGGGGGACCTCCCAATCCACCTAAGGTGCAAGAGGCTAAAGAAGGAGAGAAAGAAACAATCAAAGTCTTAAAAAGCTAAATGATAGAAGAAACCCCAAAACCTGCTCAAGCAAGTGAACCAACCAACCAAAGTTAAGAAGGTCAACTTGGCTAGAGAGGAGAAAATGCATTGACCTATGTACATGGTAGATGACCTAATCGAGAAGAAGGAGAATGATCTCATAAATCTCTAAAGTAAATTTATCGATGGGTTTGCATGGTCCTTAAAGGAGCTGAAGGGAATAGATCCGAGTATCATGACTCATAATATTTCCATGACCCTCGAAGCAGTACTAGTCAAGCAACGACCATACGCAATGAATCCTAAGCATGCACATACTTGCATGAAGAAAGATATTGATAAGATATGGAAGGCAAGATTCATTTACGAGATATAGCACACAGACTAGGTATCACCCATAGTTATCATCATGAAGAAGAATGGGAATATTCAAGTGTATGTAAACTATAAAAAGGTCAACACAACTACAAAGAGAGACACTACCCGTTACCATATACTAAGCATATACTATAGAGACTGGCAAGAAAGGAAGTCTACAATTTTTTGGATGGCTTCTCAGGCTACCAAGTGCAAGTCCATCTAGACGATATAGGCATAAGATGGCATTCACCACTGAATGGGGTGTTTACCTACTATAGTCATGCCATTTGGGTTGACCAATGCCCCTACTACCTTCTAGTGCTTCATGTGTGCCATCTTCAAGGACATGCTCAGAAAATGGTTGGAAGTCTTTGTTGATGACCTGTGCGTCCACACCAAGTGGAAAGAGCACTTGGAAAAGCTGCGAATATTCTTTGAACAGTATTAGCAATACAATCTCTCATCATTGAACCCCTTAAAGTGCTAGTTTTGGGTGAAGCATGGTTGTATTTTAGGGCATGTTGTGTCAAGGAACGGGATAGCCACAGATTCCTCCAAAGCTAATATAATTATAGACCTTCCCTCTCTAACCAACTTCAAGGGAGTTCAATGTTTCCTAGGCCACAAAGGATACTACCAATGGTTTTTTATGAACTATACATTTATTGCTAGACCTTTGTACAAGTTATTAATATCGTTTGAGTGGACTAAAGAATGTCAACAAGCCTATGAATGTCATAAACTAGCTCTAGCTTCAGCTCCTATTTTAACAGCCCTAGATTGGTCCATTACCTTCCATGTGCACATTAATGCATCAAAATTTGCCATCAGGAAAATGTTGTGCCAACCTGGTGAACATAACCTAGACTATCTAGTGAGCTTTGCTAATAGAAAACTCACTAATAGAGAAATTAACTACTCCACAACAGAGAGGGAAGTGTTAGCCATGGTGTTCACTGTAAACAAGTTTAAACACTATCTTCTAGCAATACCCTTTACCTTCTTTGTGGATAATTAAGCATTGCTTTATCTTGTGAATAAACCTTGTACAATAGAATGCATTACTCAATGGTTATTTCTACTTTTGGAATTTAACTTCTCTGTGGTCGTACGCGAGGGCAAACAACACTATATGGCAAATCACATGTCCCGCATACCCACAAGAGAAGCCATAGGGAATCAATGATGATCTACCAAATACATATCTTTTTAGAATGTCCAGTGAATGAGAATTTTTTAGAGAAAACCTCACATTGTATTGGGAGGATGACATAGTCCACATCCTCGAGAACGGATTACAAAACGACCCGTAGAAAAAGCTAGGTTAAGGAGACTAATCTTGAAAATCCAACCCTATTAGTTGATTGCAAGTTAATTGTATTGGTTAGGATAGGATGGACTCTTAAGGAGATGTCTGTGCGAACACAAAATTATGATGTGCTCAAAGAAGCACATGGCCGAATTGTTAGAGGACATTTTAGTGGAGACACCACAGCATGCAAAGTGCTCCAGTCTCACTTGTGGTAGCCAATGCTATTCCGTTACACATCTAAGTTTGTGAAGCACTGTGATGAGTGCCAATGGACCAAAGTCCCTACTCATAAGAACAAAATGTAGTTGACCCCGATGATCACATGCCAACCATTTGAGAAATGGGGAATTGATTGTTAAGAGAGAGACAGAGAGAAGGGTTAAACATAACAAAGAAGAGCCGCATGCTCTCATCTCATCTTTTTATATTATATTATTTCATAACACATATATCTAAAGTGAATACAACACTCTAAGTTCTACAAACCATTCACACACAGCCTAAAGTCACTGACTTATTTAATGTCCCACACTTGTTGATACAGCTGGACACATCTAACACACTGTCGGTCACACACAAGAGCTTGAAGTCTCAACACTCCCCCTCAAGCTCAAGATAAAACCTATACACCAAGTAGCTGTCGAAATTGACTAAAATTATATTTACCCAAAGACTTGGTAAAGATATCTATAACTTGTTCATCAATCTTCACATGCATAAGATCTAATTTCTCTGTAAGAACCATCTTTCTGATAAAATGGTAATGTACCTCAATGTGTTTAGTCCTGGCATGATAAACTCGATTTGTTGCCAGGAGTACACTGTTGAGATTGTCGCATAACAATGTCACTGGAGCATTTACATGTATGCCCAAATCAGCCATAAGCTTAAACAGCCATGCAATCTCACATGTTGCTAATGCAACACCCCTGTACTCTGCCTCAATGTACTAGATAATGCAACTGTAGGTTGCTTCTTGCTACTTCAACTAATCATCCCACTTCCAAATCCAAAGGCATAACCACTTTTACTTCTGGCAGTGGCACAAGATCCCATGTTCTATTTTCAGCCAAGGCAAATATTTCATCATCAATAGTTGTGCACCAATTTTTATCCATCACTACTTCAGCATATGTAGTAGGTTCTTTGATCTCCGTCACTTTTGTCATGTAAGCATAATGATTCACAGAATAACCATTGTAAGTCGTCCTATCCACAGGGTACCTAACTCTCTGCGAGTGTCTAAGATGTGGTGCACTACTCAATTTCCCTCTCTTATGAGGCATAATATATATGTTCTATCTAGTGCCATGCGTATACATAGTCGGAAGACCAAGCTCACTGTCTAGACTGTCAGCTGAGTCATAGCCTGAAGTCATCATGCGAGGTGTCATCATACCAGATGCATCCTCAAAGACTTTTCCTTTCCCTTCGTTGTCCATCACATCATATCTCCCCCTCACTGACATAGTGGTGTTAGTGGACGTTGAGCCAAAGCTCCTCAATCTCCCTGTCCATGGAGATACCGTCGTACTACTAAGGCTTGTCAATGCAGTACTCTACTTTGAGTCAACTTTGAAACATGTGTAGAAGGCATATCCGATGGCACTGTGGTCGATGATGCATACCAAGAGGCCATCTCATCAAAAATAACATCTCGATTGACTAGTGTCTCCCGAATAGAGGGATCATAGCATTAATATACCTTCTTCTCCTGTGAATAACCAATAAAGACACACTTATGTGCTTTTGAATCCAGCTTCTTCCTCTTCTCATCAAGGACATGCACATAAGCAAGACAACCAAATACTTTCATGTGACTGATATCAGGCTTGTAGCCATATAGTTTCTCAAATGGTGTCATATCATGAATACCTATAGTGGGAGTCCTATTCAAGATATACATGGCTATCATAGTAACCTCATCCCAATAATAGATCACGACATCTTCTTCTCATTTATCATTGCACGGGAAGCTTCCATTAAAACCCTATTCTTCCATTCAACTACCCCATTCTGTTGTGGAGTGCAGGCGCATATAAGCTGCCTATGTATGCCATTTTCAGCCAAACAACTCATTTAACACATATTCCCCACCACTATCAGATTCATTTTCAACCTACTACTTAAATTATTGAAAAACAACAAACACCTCATCCTTTGTTTTCAGTATATAAACCCAAGCATAGAAATCAAAATCCTTTTTAACCTACTTCTTAAATTGTTGAAAAGTAATAAACACCTCATCCTTTGTTTTCAATATATAAACCCAAGTATAGTGATTGAATTCATCAACAAATGTCACATAATACTTAGAGCCTCCCATAGATGAATTATGGGCTAGCCTCCATACATCGGAGTGAACCAACTACAACGGTCACTTACTATTTCTTACATGCTTGACAAATGGAAACCTTGATTGTTTACCAAACTAACAAACATCCCAAACTTGCATAGACCTGTAACAAGCTATTTCTTCTGCATCATTTGTAGCCACTAAAGATTAACATGCCCCACTCTTTTATGCCATATTTCTAAATCTCTAACTGTGCTACCAGAGACATGGGAAAACATGGCTGATTTCACATGTGGCAAAGTGGCATCAAGAGTAAACATCCTCCCATTCCTATGACCGCGAAAGTAATCAATTTGCAGCCATTACCAAACTCCTCAATGAAGCAACCATGCTTATTAAACCTAACCTGCAAATTTTTCTCAGTCATCTAGCCCACATATAATAGATTTTTAGTAATTGACGAGACGTGCAATACATCATGTAAGTTCTTATTCTTACCATCATGGATTACCAAAGGTACTTTGCCTTTATGTTCAATGCTATGCTACGTGTCATCCCCTTTGCATACATAGCCATTCCTCTCAGGCACCATGTAAATAAACTAATCACCATGAGGCATCAAATAATTTGATGCCCCCGAATCAATTTACCAATTAGCATCCTCAGTAGACTTCTCAATAGCCATGTCTTTCATATATGTCATGGCAAACAATCTATCCCCAAAAGCATCATTTGTCTAACTAGATGATGCATAATATACATGCTGCTTGCCCTTTTGATTTTCCTACTTCTTCGAGTAGTCCTTGGTAACATGACCATACTTTCCACAGTAGTGAAAATCCTTATCCTTATTAGGATTGTCAGATGGACAATGTTTCCAGGAGCCTCTACCTCTAGGGCTAGATCTCCCCCTATATCCTCTTGCATTTGAACCTTGCTTGTTATTATTGCCATAAGATACATTTTTTTGGCCTCCTCTACCCGAACCATAACCTCTACCACGGTTGCCACGGCCACATTGATTCGAATAGAAGACATCATTCCTCAACATGTGTGCCAATGGATGCCAGCTAATCGGCAATAGTCTTAATCTCTATGACGTAATCCTATCTAGATCTGCCTTTTCTCTCCATGTTGTTGAATTTTTGCTTTAACTGTATCTTCCTAGCGCTAGTAGTTGTGCCATAATACTTGCTCAATATGTTCCATGCATCTATTGGTGACTTGCAGTTCATAATCTGCATTACCATAGCATCCAAGATACACAAAGATAACCAATGTAGCACCCTAAGAGCTCTTTCCAACCAAGCTCAGTGTGCTCATCTTTGATCGTTGTAGGATTCCTCTCTGGGATTTCAGGTTCAGCTTCAACACCTGTCACCAAGTCCCAATATCCTTTACCTATCAAGAACTTCTCCATGTAGAACTTCCATATGGCATAATTATTGCTTTCGAGCTTTTCCCCCACTATTTAGGTTATGTTGTCCGTTATGTTTGCATTTGCCATATTGTAACAAATAATGGCTAACTTCCTACAAGCCAAAAAGTCTAACAGACCAACTGCAATTTTTGACTATTTATGATAGTTTTTTGCAATTAACTGTCTGTTGTAATCATGATATTTCATCCCATTAACATCTCAAAACCATCCACAAACATGTGGCATAACTTTTAGATACATCGGTCAACACATAGACCATATAGTTGCTGGAACTCTATATCATAGCAACCTTGCTGCAGTCAACCAAACATGCAATCTAAAATCTGCAGACTATCAATGACTAGGATCTTTTTCAAGGCCAAAATTGAGATGTATACATGTCATACATGCAATAAAAACTCTCAGACATCTGCTAGTACATGTAGAAGTCCATACATGATCATGCCGAAAAAATTTAGTGCATATACATCAAGTACAAGTGTTAAATACCTTGCTTGCAGGTCGCAATCAGCCAATACTCAGTCAAACCAGGTTTATCCAGCTCCAAAATGTCCTCAAATTACTTCATACATGTACTATCAAGTGTCGGGGTCAATACATGACCATTCAGACAACCATAGACGCTCTATCTTCAACAGAGACAATGTCATAGAATGCATTCCATGTTTATAACCAGCTAGATAATATCAATGCATTATCTTTCATGAGCATTCAATGCTCATCTCAGTCCTCCAAACATACAGTAGACATATTGCATGTCATACATTTGACAGAAGCTAACCAATGTTATGTAATGCTTCAGGACCAATGAGTGCTTGTTGTCCACAGTTTTATGACAGTTTTTAGTGTGTCATATACTTCCAGATCTGAGTATTTTCTTCAAGAAATTGCAACTCAAATGCATAAGACACAATACATATGTCTTCCAATATGTATCTACACTTCAATGGAGCCAAGAATGCATGTCAAATAGCTTCAATGCTTCAACCAAGATCCAATGTATGCTATATATTCATTGTTTATAGCAGTTCATGCTCTGTTCTAGATCTACATACCTATGCATAACCTTCAAACTGAGCTTCCATCAATGGATTGCCATGTCATGACCTTCAAGTACCTTCCAAAGTGTGTATGCAAGCTGTAGATCACTTGAGTAGTGATTATTTTATTGATTACCAGTCATGGGGAACCATTTGGACAGCAGGCGCAATCAAGCTGGCAGCCTAGAGGTGTATTCTAGCAAATCTTCAACACACTGATGATCAGTGCTCTCTCTAATGTGGTCAATGAAGCCTCCAAATGCTTCAAACAGGACCCAGACAACCTCTCTTTCAAGCAAGATGAAATACCTTCAGCACATACCTTGTAAAACAACAATGGCAAGCAACTTGCTATTCATAGGAACCCTTGGCCTTTAGTCTTCAAGTCTTCTTCCAAAATGCTATCCACCACAAAGCCCATTCATGGCTCTAATACCATGTTAAGAGAGAGACAGAGAGAAGGGTTGGAGATAACATAGAAGAGTTGTATGCTCTCATCTCATTTTTTCATATTATTCCATAACACATATATCTAAAGTGAATACAACACTCTAAGGTCTACAAACCATTCACACATAGCCTAAAGTCACTGGCTCATTTAATTTTCCACACTTGTTGATACAGCTAGATACAGCTAAGACACTATCGGTCACACACAAGAGCTTGAAGCCTCAACATTAACTTCATTGGTCCAATCAACCCTATAACACAATATTCACAAGCCAAGTACATCATTGTTGCCATAGATACTACCTAGCCAAGTGGCCAAAAGCTCAAGAAACTTGCAAAAATGATGCTAGGACCATGACTAAGTTCCTTTGGGAGCCAATAATCTCATGGTTTGGTTGCCCTATATAGAGTCGGTTAGCGACCAAGACACACACTTCATCAATGAAGTGATTGCTAACATGTTATCCACCTTCTTAATAATCCAAAAAAAGTTCTCACCATATTATCTTCAAGCCAACAATGAAGTTGATTCCACGAACAAGATCTTAGTTAAGTGTCCTAACAAAAGTAGTCTCTGCCTCATGTAGTGATTGGGACAACAAGCTCATGGCAACTTTGTGCATATATAGGATGGCCTACAAAACAGCCATAGGACAAACTCCATTCAAATTGACCTACGGAACCAAAGCTATTTTACTAGTAGAGTTCTTTGTTCCAAGCACTTGCCCAAGAGAGATGGGAGGGTCAAGAAGCATGGACAAATTGGTTAATAGAGCTGGAGCACCTATCTAAGACTTGTCCCACTGCAACACATGCTCGAATCTGTGAAAAAGCACGATAGAAGAGTTGGTTTAACAAACATGTCAAAAAACAAGACTTTGCACAAGGAGACCTAGTCTTGTTGTACTTTGTCAAGGGACACGAGCAAAAAATGAAATTCAAGGGATTGGAACCTTTCAAGGTTCGCAATATTAGTAGAATGGGGAATGTGGAACTTGAAACCCTAGAAGGGGAGGGCATAGGTTTTTTCAATGGAAGTCGCATCAAAAAGTATTACCCTCCATTACATCCACTTCATGAACCTCTGATGATGGATCTACAGACAAATGTGAGGGTTGCAACCATCATAGAACTAAAAGAGGAGGATGCAAAAGCAATAGCACCAGTCTACCTGCAAATAACAATAAGTGCCCAAAAGGCATACACCCTTAACACGCTTATTGATGAGGGAATTGACTCAAATATCTTAACGCATGAACATTGGACTGCCATGGGTCAACCCCAATTGCAAAAACCAATGCAAAACTTAGCTCGTTTGGGGGGCAGTCCTATCCACTCTTGGGAAAATCCAAACTAATGGTTTCTATCAAGACTAAGAGCCTATGCATCATCTTTTACGTGCTACCTAACAAGCAAAGTGTTAGTAAGGAATCACTATTGGGATGCATGTTCAAAAAACAAGCTCATTGTAATGTTGACTATGAATCATAGCGCATCCACCTTACCACCATTGGTAATGTTAGAATAGTAATGATGTTCAACAAAGACACCATGGCTATCCAAAAGCATGTATTTTCACTAGTAGTTAAGCCTAATGTCAACCCTAAGGAGGAGGGTAGTGCATCACAACCTCCTCCCATCAAAAAATTCACATCAACATCTAGAGACCACAACCAAAGCTACGATCCAAACACTCAAGTGGGTCCCAAAGCATAGACCACCATAGCTCCAAACTCATAGTTTCCATGTCTCAAATTCTCACTCTAAATGGTGGAGTTGGTGCTCCTATAGTTCACACATGACTCGGTAGCACTGGGTTCCTAAGGCCTCATTGCGAGCCCAAGGCAGTACTATGAAGGTAACACCTTGATGTGGCTACCTAAACTCTCAAGTGCTATGTATGATTCTCAATCTTATGCCCCAAAAACTAAGGCCCAAATATGTTAATCAAAATAGGGGAGGAGAAATATAAAAAGGAAGAGTGCTCAATCCATTAGTACTCCAATGGTCTATCAACTCAAAGCTCAATCAATAGCCCATAAGAAATTGCTCATGAATGAGCTCTTGCCTAATGACTCTAAGGTGATCACCAGTCCAAAACCCGACAAGTGACAAAGCATCAATTGAACTTCAAACTTCTCAAACCAAGCTTACCACACCCAATGAAAATTCAAAAGTGGAAATATCACAGCCCAACTTGTCCAATCCAACTAAACCAAAGCCACTAGCAATCCTTAAGCCATCATAGCAACGTCAATCCATTCTTGAGGTGGCTTCCAACATGACTATGGGATACGAGGGATGACTTAGCCATGCGCATCTAGCAATTGGACTCAACTTTCATGTTGTTTGCTAGAAGTTACAAATGTTTGGACCTAGCCCTACTTGAGGAACCCATAGCAAACGATGTACATGCTTTGCTGTATTCTTGGAAAGAACACAAACTCATTTTCATTAAGGCCCCCACTATTGCAGATGAAATGATTGGCAATGAAATTTTACGAGAAGAGGCCTTAAGCCAATGCTTAATCACTTCCTACAAGAGAAGAGAAAAATTCCAATGCCACCACAAGAACTTGCTAAACTCCAATGATTAGTCGATTTTGAGTCCAATTTCTTACACAAGTGGTATACTTTGTGCATTTCATGGGTTCAAGAGAGGGTTATCCAATCATGACCAATGTGGAGCAATGACATGCCATCAAGAATTTTGAGTATGACCAGACATATGTGATCCCAACCTTATTTAGGGCATTAGCCTTAACAAGGAATCGACCATTAGAAGACAACATCATGCTCCACGCATGCTTGGATAGGATCCTAATGGAGGAGGAACTCCACGTTGCAAAAGCCGAGTCAACTCCGGTGACCTCTTGTGACTGATGTATTGGCTTATATCACATAAATGGGCATTGATCCATAGGACATGGATTGTTATGTGACCCTAGAGTATAACCCCAAGTTTTATGACTAGCTCTTGAAAAAGTAAGGCACTCCATGGATGCATTGAATGCACATACACCTTGATTTCCACAATCCTAGGAAGGATTTTCATCCTTTTCAAGGGGGAGGGGGTAAAAGTGGAAAATGGATGAAAAACTGAAACTGAATTTGAATTTTAAAGGGAAAAATGAATGTGTAAAAATGTATGGATTGATTGATGTAAGAATTGTCATTTTGTGGTTTATACCCTTCATCATCGAACATAATATTTCAAGTCACTTCACCTTCCATGCAAGAAGTGTCCTTTAAAGAGAACTAATTGTGGGTTGTTGTGTGGCAACAGGAACCCAAATGGTAGGTCAATAGGATAAAGCCAATAGGATCCCCTTCTCAAAGGAGAAACATAGAAGATATCGCTTAGCTACATCCGTTCAACAACCTACAGTACCATAGTATCCATAATCTGGAAGGATTGGTGATATCTGAAGAGGCCATTGGGCAAATGATAGAATGATGTAATCTTGCTAAGTACCTAGAAAAGGTGGGGCTGGACATCAACCACAAAAAATGCACAGAGTTCTAAGAACCTTTGATGCTCAGAGGAATAGCACCACAATAACCATAAGGCATGAAGATACCACTACTAGAAGGATGGATGTCGCACTTAGTTCAAAAATTGTGGAGAAGGCCTTAGGACTAGCAAATAAGCCTGAGAAGAGGTCAAAGAGTGACATTTATGGGATACTTGGGATGGACAAAAAGAAATTCTACACGCATGATAGAATCAGCTTGGCTCTGAAATTCCTAATCCCATCATTTGACTGCAAGAAAAAATGGTTCATACCCTCTTCTCAAGTCAAAGATACAATGCTCTCATGAACAACAAAGGAGTACCATTGCTGGAGAGCCTTGCAGCAAATGTACTGGATGAAGTAAATTGGAATGCCTAATATATCTCAAAAATAATCTAGGCATCAAAAAAGGTACTAGCAATAGCATCAAGGGCAACAGGGGGGAGTCTCCAACTACCACAGTGGAGTCAGAGAGGAAAAACGTGCTTCCAAGGCTTCAACCATAGGGTTTGGAGGAGAATTGATAGCCATAATCCAAGATGCCTTGGGGGAGGCGAAAGAGAAGAAGTAGTGGAGGAAACCCCAAAACCATCACCCACCCAAGAGGATCATCACTCTTCCACTCCAAGGAGCCCACCTATTTAACTCTCAGCAGAAGAACGGGGGGAGGGAAAATTCAACAAGGATCAACACGACAAAATAGAAAGAACTACTAATGAGAAGAAGCTTGATCGACCCACTCAACAAGGAACTTCAAGTGAAAGGATAGTCATCAAGTAGCAAGTCTCAAAGCTATCAAGCCAAGGTGGGAGAAGAAAGATCACTCTTAAAATCCCCATCAAAAGAACTCAATCTACCTTTTAAGAAAACAAATTATTGTAGAGGGTGGAAGAGGAATCAAAAAGGCTTGAAGAGGAGCATAGGAAGAAATAAGAAGAGGAGGAAGAGCGACTGTGGCAACAAGAGGAGGAACAGATAGCATTGGCTATTCGGAGATCAACGGAGAAACCCTCTCGACCTCATGAATTGGCATTGATGAGCCCAATGCAAGATCACATACCAAACACAAGTGTAGCAACATAAGAGGCAAGACCAAGACCAGTGTGGCAGAAGGCAAGGGTAAAGCCCCTCTACATACAGTTCCACCAGCCACAACCACCCTTGCAGAAAGTCACTTCCATCTTCTATCTAGCTAATATGATTGGTATTTTATTTTCTCCAAATTAATAATATCTCCCCACTCCTTTACATTCCATCCCTATACAAGGGTTTTTACCCTCAAAATTAAAACAAGGACTTATTACAATGGTTGGAATGATAGGCAAAACAGAGTACTACTCTATTTTCAGCATTACAAAGATATAAAAATGTTGGGGAATATCAAGTGGCTAAAATGAAGACTAAAGAATGAGCCACTTTTATGTACAATATCTAGATGCTTTCAAAATGAATTCATGGCTACTAAATCTACTTGAAAAGACTCCTACAACCTATAGACAACTTGCTTTCTAGTACACACCCCGCTAAACAAAATCTGAAATAACTTTTCATAGACTAGCCCAATGAGACATGCTACACATAAAAAGGAAGCTCTTTTGAAATACTTTCAATCTATGTAGATTTCACTTTGCTACTATAATTATGGCAAAGTAAAATATGTTCATAAATAGAAGGCTATTTGGGACTATCTATAGCAAGATAGGACCAACTTTACTAGCTCTCAACCAAAAGAGCATTCTAAAGATAAGAAAACTCTTCCAAAATAGATGTTGTCTTCCAAGAAGCTTCCTCAAGTGGCAAATCCTTCTATTTGAGAAAATACTCAATGATTGACCAAGATTGAAGTTATTTTCTCATTGCCTAGACTTCCTCATGGATGTATTTGTAAAGAAGGGATCTTCTAACTTAATCAAATTTTCCTAATCTAATGGAATCAACAAGGAATTGACATGGAAAAGAAAATGAAATGTATTAATCTAAGGAAACATGAAAGAAATGCTTAAACAAGCTAGTGCCATGGAAACTCACCTCCATGTAGGTGGAAGACATGATTTAATGTAACTACCAAGAAAACTTACATGACTTCCAAGTTCATAATGAAAAAAAGGCCCTAACTTTGGCTAGGGCTACCTATTTATAGCAAACCCTAAGCCCTAGTCCTCTAATATTATTACAAAGGCTTTTAGCATGTCATTGGCCTTATTTACTTCATTACAAACCCTCCGTGCTTCAATTAACTTTGTCCTCAAATTTGCAAATGGGAAGAGACTACAATGGATGTAACATAAAATTTCAAAGGCACAAGTTGAAGAAGAATCCATGGTCCAAGAAGTTAATGACTGTCTTCATGCTACTCATGCTTTCCAAGAAAGGGCTGTCATAGTAAAAGAGTCATGACTTCTGAAATACAGCTCCAAATCAAAAAATTTAGGTGTCATTTTAAATAATACACCTAGGATCATCACATCTAAGCATAAAATCTTGACTTTGATGACATCAGACCATTTATTTTCATGATAGGAATTTAATACAACAAGATGTATTAAACAGTGAACTCATGCTTCTTCAATTGTTTCTCCCATAAACCAAATAAAAATCAATGAAGACAAGCTATCAATCATATTTGTAGGTCAAGGGATCAAAAGTCCAGCCATTCTTCCATAGCAATCCTCCCGGATCAAATGGGAATCCATCAAAGTGATCATCTTCATGAAAACAACTGCCAAAACTGTCAATGATGATGCCCGGGTCAAATGGAAAAGAAGAATCATTCCAATGATCCCCCAGATCAAAAGGGTAATGAACATTCTCATAATCAGTCTCATAGTCATCATGGTCAAATGGATGTAAAGGATCTTCATTATCCAACATGTACATATCCCAATCACCTATGGGCTAATATGCATCATCAATAGAATCACCATAGAAACCAAAATTTGCATAACCATGTCCCCCTTGAAGGATAGAGGTCTCATGAAAGTTATCCTTATGTTGCATGATGCCCTTAGTGAGTTTCTCATCAAGGTCCTCCTCATATTCTTCAGCATTTTTCTCCATTTGCTCTTCTTCATTACCATCTATGATGTCCACATCTACATGTGCTTGCTCTTCTTCATAGATATCTTCAGCTTGTAATGCTTTAGGTGGTTCGTGTGGTACATAACCTATATGGTTGGGCTGACAGTAAGTGACATAGCTCTCATTCCCATAATGCTATCCATAAAAATGATCATAACTACTACATTCATACATGTCATGCTAATCATGATGGCTAACATTCTCATAGACATTACCATAGGCATGTGGATGAAACCTTGAAGGAGAGAAACATGATAATCATGATGAGAAGGCTGATCAAATACATCATGCTATTGTCCAAATGTATGTACATGCTGATCGTAAGCAAAATAATCTTCACAAGCATTATATCCTTGCTCAAAGTAGCCATGATAGTCATTGCTTTGGTAAGGAATACATGCATGATATTCTTGATCAAATCTATCAAACATCATCTTGTTTGGCTAATGACTAGAATGATTTGAATGATACCCATTTTGCTCATCATGACATGAAGTATAGCATCCATTTTGTGCAAGGCATCTGCCAAAATGTTGGTAGCCATACATCAAAGATAGTAATGAGTTTGTCAATACCCATCTTCATTTCCCTAATATCACTTGCCACACTTGCCAGACGGTTCTCTGTATGCATGATGTCCCAAATATCCATAGACACGGTTTTGGCCATAACTTGATAAATACAAATCCAAATGGAACAAACGATAGCTCCATTTGATGCCTATGATGTATAGCTTCAAATTAGAGTGTTGGTTTCAATTTAGGAGAAAAATTTCCCCTCTCTGTAAAAGGATTTACTATGCCTATCCATAGTAGACAACACCATGTCCCAAGTACCTAGTTGCATTGTTTTGACCATAACTTGAGAAATTCTAATCGGAATGAGGTGTTTGATAGGTTCACTCGAATCCCAAAATCTTTACCTTCAATTAGGAATCCTAGTTTGCATTATTTTGTACCTAAACCCCATTCTAGAAATGATTCTCTAGGTCTATCTACAATAGGCAGCACCCTGTTTTCCCCTGTTTGAGTGTTTTTGGTACTTCTCATCCAGATTTGAGCCAATACCCAATACCAAAGCACTCAAGAGAATAGGGAATAGTTGTAGGTTACTATGGTAAGTGAAAATAACCTCTACAAATCTAAATTTGAAGCAAATCTTGCTTGTAGGTGACCATAAGAATGCCAATGAACATGTATGTCCTATCAATACCACTGCATACTCCAAAGTACAAACCCTTCTAAGTGTAGGGCTGAAATAGATTGCATTATATATTTATCGCATTTTTCCCCTGCATTACGTATGCCCATTGGAGAGTACAACTTGCTACTGAATCCAATATCCCCATCCTTCTTGCCACAAAGCCATACATCATTGCCATATTGTATCCATTACATTGAACCATTTGTCCATAAGTGTGCATTGATTAATTTGTATTGAACAAACAACCAAATACAGCATCATACCATTGAGAAAGCTCCATTCGTCTTTCATACAAGGTAGCTTGATAAAGAGGAATAAAATGGCACAAGACTTTGTTGAATCTTCAAGAGGAGTGTTTTTTAGCCTTCCACAAGTATGAATGGACCCAATATTTGAAGAAGGATCTCAAAATTAATGCTCTAGGCAATGCCTATGCTGTCCAAGCTCTTCAATCTTCAAGAGATAGTCAATTCTCTTCAATATTGATGAATAATCTTCAAATGTTGATTGCTACTCATGTCAGGGACCTTCAAGAAGTGTAAAAGAGTAAAAGTTCCATAAAATGATCATGAATTATCCAAAATTTTTAGACATAGATCCTGCTGTCCTGCAATGGCTCCATAGTCAAGCTTGAAGAAATCTTCAATAGTAAAATGGCATGGATGTCTTCATTCCTATCAACACCTCCTTGAAGAGGATTAGTAGGCCACTCCAAAAGTCATAAGAGAACTTCAAAATTGAAAAAATCTGTGAATCTTCATAAGCTTTTGAAGACTAAGCTATCCATAACCTTTTATGAGCAAGAAGAATCCCAATCTTCACAATGTAGTATCAAATATGGCCAATGTTGATGGTTATACGTATGAGGAACTCTCAGGAAGCATAAAAGGCCAAAAGCCCCATGATCAAGATGAGGAAATCTGAGATTCTTTCTTGCTGTCCAAAACTGTCAAGAATAGGGTTTCATGGGAGAGAGAATAGTCCAAGAATAGGAAGAAATCTTTCCCAAGCTTAAAGAAGACCACTTATCAAGGGACTTTAAGCATTATCCATGGATGACTTGAGCTCCATAGCTCATCTTGAGAAGAAATAGGCCTGAATGTACTGCAAGCACAATTCACACTATTGTCCACTCCTAGATTTTGGGGAAAGAATGAGGCATTATGAGCCAAACAACTACTCCAAGGGAAGCTCAAGAGGTGAAGATCAAGGTTATGAAATCCATTGGCATAATAGAGATCACGGGCAAGAGATATGATCAGTCTTTGGCCATGGCTTCATGAGAAAAGCTTGAAGGGAAAGGGAAAGGGAAAGGGAAGAACCCATGTTCTTGAAAAGTAACTCAAGTTTAAACCCACACTAAGCCATGTAACCCTCATTTTGTCCATCTCTCTTCATTTTTGGGCAAAAATCGAGCCATGACCTACTAAATTTGACTAGAGCCCGCCATTATCCACTGTTTCATTCCAAGAACCTCCATCTTAGTCATGGTTTGTGACAAATCTCCATGTCATACCATGGTTATGGAAGAACTAACTTCTGTGACTAAATTTTAAATGTGGTTTTCACTCCCTAGTCACTACAACTAAATCTAAAGCAAGAAAATGACTTCTGACTGGATCTAAACTAATGCTCTGATACCAATGTAAAGAAGGGATCTTCTAATCGAATCAAATTTTCCTAATCTAATGGAATCAACAAGGAAGTGATATGGAAAAGAAACTGAAATGTGTTAACCTAAGGAAACATGAAAGAATTTCTTAAACAAGCTAGTACCATGGAAACTCACCTCAATGTAGGTGAAAGACATGAACTAATGTAACTACTAAGAAAACTTACATGATTTCCAAGTTCATAATGAAAAAAGGGGTCCTAACTTTGGCTAGGGCTCCCTATTTATAGCAAACCCTAAGTCCTAGTCCTCTAATATTATTACAAAGGCTTTTAGCCTATCATTGGACTTATTTATTTGTCATTGACCTTATTTACTTCATTGCAGTATTGTATAATAAAGGAAGTTCAAAACAATAAGCCAAAGTCTCATATGCATTTGGGAAACATGTATGGCCCATATAACCTATGTGCAAGCTTATTACTTGAGCCATACTTTAGAGTAGAGTATCAAGTGATAAACACTTTCAAAGAACTAACTCTCCTTAAAACTCCATCAAGTGCCTTTTCTCATTAGCATACAACTTCATCGGCTCTTCTTGGGCTTTCTTAAGGTTCAACTTGTACTACTAAAGAAGGGCCTCCATGAAATCTAACTCTTCTTTCCCTTAAGGATTAATCTTTTCACTGAATAAGACTATAGGAAGTGGCTCCTTATGACCATAAAAGGCCTCAAAAGGAGAAACACCAATGCTCAAATGGGTAGAATTATTATATGAAAAAACTCAACTAAATGGAGCAATGAGTCCCATGCATGCTAGATAACATGACAGAAATGTCTAAGATAAGTTTCCAACCACTTATTTACTTTTTTTTTGTTATTAGTCTAAGGATGGTATGTTGTACATGGAGCTAATTTAGTGCCCATTGAGCTGAAAACACCCTATCAAAATTTTCTCATAAATATGGTCTCTCTATCATGAACAATAACCTGCTATAATCCATGTAATTTAAAGATATGCTCTATGAATTGATTGGCAACTTCTAATGCAATAACTTGAGACTTGGTGGGAATAAAATGGACTACCTTAGTGAGTCTACCCCCCACCAACCACATAGATACAATTCCACTCCTTCTTAGTTATAGATAAGCCACCTTGGTGAGTTTATCCACCACCACATAGATATTTTTCCACCCTTTATTGGTCATAATAGGTAAGCCAATAATGAATCCATGGTTATGTGTATCCACTTGGCTTCAAGGATAGGCAATGGTTGCAACAAACCACTTGGGTTATGGGTGTTGTCCTTATTTTGCTGATATGGCAAACATTTAGAAACAGAATCTTTTATATCCTTCAATAAGCCTTTCTAGTGAAAAATTTTGAAAATCTCATCATAGGTCAATGGGGGCAAAGAATGCATCTCCTCCATAATCTTCTAATAAGAAGTACAAGGGGAAACAATCTTACCATTGAATCAAATGAGGCCATTTCTAAAATGAAATTGAAAATTTTCCTCTTGTAATTTCTAAAATACATGGCTGACTTCTTTATCCAATAGATAGGTTTCTTGCAACTCTTCAAGTTAGTCACTATAAAGCTTAGTAATATGATTGAAACTTTACATGCTCACATTCTAGAGAGAGAATCAACCACTATATTGTCTTTGCACATGTATAAGTAATGTCAAAATCATAGTTTTCTAGTGTATCCAGCCATCTACACTACTTAGAAGTAAGATTTGACTAGGACATGAAATTCTTAAGGACCATGTGATCACTTTTAATCCTAAATCAATTGCCATAAAAATAAGGGTGCCACTTCTTTATTGCATAGAGAATAACTAACATTGCTTAGTCATAAACATTCATTGCCATCTCTTTTTCTGTAAGCTTGTGATTTTTAAATACAATAACTCCATGCTCCGATAACAAGACTGCACATATGCCTCTTCCACTAGCATCACACTAAATGGTAAAATCCTTAGAGAAGTTTGGGCAAACCAAAATAGGAGCAAAACTAAGCAAGTCCTTCAATTGATTGAAGCTCCGATCAACAATGCCATCCCAAAAGAAATATTTCTTCTTGAATCTATCAATCAAAGGAGCTACAATAGTTGCATAATGCCTAATGAATCTATGATTAAATGATGACAAACCAAGAAATCCACAAAGGAAAGTAGTATTTGCAAGGGTTGGCCAATCTCTAGCATACACTATACCTTCTTAGAATTAACCTTAATTCCCTCCTCACTGATAATATGTCCCAAGTATTCCACCTACGTTTACATGCATTAACCTTAATTCCCTCCTCGCTGATAATATGTCCCAAGTATTCCACCTCACTAATAATATGTCCCAAGTATTCCACCTACGTTTACATGAAAGAGCATTTGGTCTCCTTTTAGCAAAGATCCTATGATACTTCAATACATCAAACACCTTCCTCATGTCTAGTAGATGATTCTCAAAGAATTTGTTGTAAATAAGGATATCATCAAAGAATATCAATAAATAATTTAGAGAGAAATGGCTACAATAGCTACAGTATCTTGTTCATGAGGCTTTGAAAAGTGGCTAGGATGTTAGTCAACCCAAATGGCATAACCAAAAAATGGTAGAGCCCTTGATCAATCTTGAAAGTTATTTCTACTTCATCACCCTCTCTCATACAAATTTAGTGGTAGCCTAATCTCAAATCTATCTTTGTAAAATAATTTTCTCCCCTTACACTCATCTAGTAAATCATCTACTTTACGATGGGATACATATTCTTTACTATGATCTTATTGAGGTCCCAATAATCAATACACATCCTAAAGGAACCATCATTCTTCTTGACTAACAAGACCGGTGATGTATAGGGCAAAGAACTAGGGTCGATGAACCCTATCTCTAATAATTCTTTGATTTTCTTTGCAACTTCCTCAGGTTCATATTTGGATAACATGTGTAAGGTGATTGATTTTGAGTGAGGCTCTAAGTCTATAGGGTGATTAGCTACTCTCTTAGGAGGTAAAGATGTATGCATCTAAAATAAGTCTTTGTACTCTCAAAGAAAAGCCTTCAATGCTAAATTATTTACTAATTCTTTAAATTGAGCTAATACTTATTTATTCAGGTGGAACAAAAATACTTGAGAGCACTTTTTAAACTCCTTGAGCTACTTAATGGTAATAAGATGAAAATCTAATTTATTATGGATTCCTCATAAATGAATAAGATATCCCTCACTAATAAACTCCATACAAAGCTATGGGAAATCCACATTAATTTTCCCAATCACATCAACCAATCATAAACTAATACTATATCTATAGGGCCTATCTCTAAAGCAATTAAGTCCACCTGCATGTCATAATTTTCAAACAAGTGCAAGGGGTTTTTTTTAGCACATTTGGCTGTTGATTTTCTCATCTCCATTAGCTACCATAATCTTAATGGGCTATTGTAAATCAGTGGAAAGACAGTACAAATGATCCATTGCTTGCCTATTCATAAAATTATGTGTACTACCACTGTCCCCCAAAATTTACACAATCCTTACCAAAATTATGTGTATCCTTAGTATACCTGGACTCCAAGAACTTGTCCATGCATCCATGGAGATTGAATAGAGTGAAGTGGTAGTAGGCAATGGCTCACTACTCTTTTGTCCACCCAAATCAAAAGGAATGTGGTCACATAGATTGAAAAGAAAACCCTCTTGAGGGTCATAGAACTTATCTTTCCCATTGTTATGATCAAAGTCATCATGTTTAGCATTTTCAATCATGAGTGGAAATTTTTCTTCATCACTTAACTCTTCTATGGCAAAACTGATGTTAACGATTGTTTTCTTCTCATCACCTAACTCCTCTATGACAAACCTATTGTTAACTTTTGCTTTCTTTTAAAAACACATTTGTTTGCATTGTCAGTAGTGTATTTTTCTCTACATTTGAAGTATAGGATTTTTCTTTCCTCTCTTTGAAGAGATCTACATGAATGGATTTCTATCCACCACTAGTATAGTTGAAGTGTTGCATGGCCTATTATCACCTTGCTTGCTTTCCATTTTGGGGTTGATTTTTGCTTTAAAGATCCCTTCTTGCCTTATTGCATTGAAAGCTGGGTATGTTGGGAATTTAGGGCTGACATATGACATGTTAGGGCCTCCAAAGTTTCCCCAAAGTGTCTCTATTTGTAGGCAACTTTTGGGGTGTCCAAATGATGGTGGAATATTAACATATGTTCTGCAGTTTCAAGCATATCTCTCAACCAACTGTATTGCATCAAAGAGAATGGATGATTTCTAGGCTATAACAACTACTAACAGACTAGGCTCCAAACCATAAATGTATTTATGTAACTTAAAATCATCATTAACACTTCATATACATTTTTAGATTCAAAACCTAATTGGTATACTCTCTTGTTGTCATGCTTCTTTGATCCAATTGGTACCATCTTCTAGCCAGCTTTTCCTTCTTAACAATGGGCACAAATACATGGTCAATTTGAGCCTTAAAGTCTTCCCAACCATAAATTTTAAATTTTTTTCCTTCACATATCTCTACCATATATGTGCGAAACCTTCTTGGTAAAAGTAGCAAAATGAATTTTTTGTTCATCTGACCTTGGATAAATTTCAGAATAGGACTCAAGTTTTGATGTCCATTCCTCTAGATAAGATGGGAAATATGAATGCCCACTATATTTGGTCATTATGATCTTATCATATAGAGCTCTCTCACTCAATGCTTGCTTTCTATTAGAAGTTTGTGGATGTTAGTCCAAGTAACTTCCATTGGAACCTGGATTATTTGAGAAGCTCCTCTAATATACAAGCTAAAATCTTCGTGCAACTGGTTGCACTCTTATTCCTTGAGGATTTGTTTGCATGGATACTTGCAATGGATTCCTCATTTCTATGGGAAGGTTTATCAACCTTGTAGCTACTGTTAGGAATCCATTTGTGTCTAACTATATCTAGGTAATAATTCAAATTTAGAGGTTGAATAATGACTATCTTGCTTTAAATTTGTTCCTACTTTCCTTATTTACCGATAGCATTGCCACTACTTATGAGATTTGAGCTATTAGCTTATCCAAATAGTCTTTAGTGGATTGGGCCATGTAATCAATTGCCTCTTTGGTTAATGCATTCGAATGAGCCATCTATTCAACCATTTTGTCAATTTTTGACACTGATTCGAATGTCTAACCAAATGTTTGGTCCCATGATTGCACAAAGTTGCATTAAGAGTACTATAGGCCCCATGCTCTTATGACTCCTCATGATGGTATTCTTGTGGATGCTTAACTATAGAATCTCTGATTTGTTGCTATACATTATTATAAATCTTGTTCTTACCTATGTTCCCTGCCATTTTTGAGTGCTGTCAAAATAGAGCTGATGTCACAAAAATAGCTATATATTTTGACATTGATATCTAAAAAATGTACTTTATAATCCAAATCAAAGGGAAGAATGTGATCTTTGAGATGAGCTATCAAACATATCATTATAATCATATGAAAATATTCTTGAACTACTTTTTAGTGTTGTACAAAATAGTCCAACAACCTGTAAAAGCCATGTCTTCGATGTAAAACTGCATGTAAACCCTATACAAGGTCTCTAAACCTTTTTCCAATCACTATAAGACCTATAAATACTTAATGCAACCCGGTAGGACTTGAAATCAACATGTATGCGCTCAAAAGCACCTTGCAGTATCCTACTATGCCTAGAAAATACCTAGAAATGATCTAAAATTCCCTATTTCTCTTGTAACCACCTATAACCTATTATCCAAAGTTTATGGTAACATGTAAAATCCATGTACTAATTAACAAATGCTTGATTATTTGTTCAAGATCGTGCCTTCAATGCTCCACTCATTGTATCTATGTGAGGGATAAATTGGTATTTATGGCTCCCTATGTGGTGGGATATAAGACTTGAGGGGTGTGTAAATTTCCTCAAGTTGGATTGTGCACCCTTTTGAGATCTCCAATATGGGGTAGGATAATCTCTCTTTTTTCTTGTATCTCACAAAGAGCATCCACTTTTTCCTTGTGGATATTTGAACATGGTAGGAGCATACTACACTAAGAAATCATGGATGAAATGCATCACCCAAATAAAATCTTTCAGCTTTGATGATGTGCAAGGATTGAATAGAAACAATGGATTGAGATGAGGGATTGCCTTAATAATTTAGTGACTCATTGATTACTAACTTACCCTAAATTTCTTTTGGAAATAGTAAATGATCCAAGCACAAAATTAGAGTTTATTAAATCCATAAGCAACATTTTGAATGAAAGCTTGATTTTAGGAAAATGATGCCCAAAATTGCTCTATGGAACTTTTAGATTTCCTTGAAGAGGGATTTATCTTATAAAGCATCGAAATCATGCCTATGGATGATCTAATCTCTCATCAACAAGAGGATGTTGGCTATGGCAAATGGAATTAGAGATATTTTAGAGAAAAATGCATTAGATTACATTTTCAATAGAGGCTTGAAGCTTGAAGAATCAAGGAGAACCAATCTTTAGTAGGTCGAAGAATAGCTCCCAAATGCTCAATGAGTTCCAATGGTGAGGGTTCAATGTCAAGCAATGATCCACTTCCATTAGTTGAAGATCAATAGAACCTCGATGTTAAAGAGTCTTTAGCATTTTTGAATGCATGTTGATGATGGATGAAGGCTTGAAACCAAGAATCCCCAAATTTTCATCCATAATAGCTTCTTCATGACCCATGAGCTCTAATATTTTCAATCTTACTTCAATCTTCAAGTAGAAGCACTTTAGAAGAGTCTCAAGGCCAAGAAACTAATGAATCTTCAAGAAATTGTGAGCTTCAAGCAAGTGGCTTTAATGGTTGTCATGCTGTGCATTTAGGGTTTCTGTGAAGGACTTAAAGGGAATGAAAGGAGGGCTCCAAATCAAGAAAAAGAGTTTGCCATTTGATATCTAATACCCAAGGAATCTCCAAAGTAAAGATCAGAAGTAACAAATTAAGAATATCAAGCCTATTGGCCAATGTGAAATGCACCACAAATTGTGAGACTAAACTAGGAGCTCTTCTTGGTCAAGGCTTGCAACATTGGTTATGAGCTTGTTTCTCACATACTCTAGAATGCATTTAGGCTAATGTTTTATTCTAAACGATGTTGAAGCTATATATAGCTCAGCCTATCTAGACTAGCTCTCACCTATATATATGTAGCTTATGATCAATATGATATAGTCTTTGGGAGTATACATAGTGTGTCTCTTCTCTCTCTCGCATCTCTACATATCTTCTCTCTACATCTCAACATGGTATCAAAGCTATCACAATCAACTATAACCTATTCCTTGAAGAAGACAATTAGGAAGTATACCCATGTAGTATCTCTTCAATTCTTGATTCATGTTCTTTTCATGCTTAAATTTGATGTATTGTGTATTTTATGAGCATCTTATGTTCTGAATTTTAAGCATAGAATAAGTTCATTCGATCATCATCAATCATTATTTAGATTGCAGATATGTTGAATTAAATATATGCCTTACTTGGACACCCTAAAAGTTTCTATTTGGGAAACTCTTAAGGCAATGCCTTTCTCAAGAAAACCAGTTGTTGTGATGTATTAGAACTCTCAAGCTTTCTTCCTAGCAAATCCCTACTCAATTTGGAGTTCTATGTCAAAAATTATATCAGTTCATGTAAAGTGGACTTGAAATAGAAAAACAAATAGAATAATAGCTTTTCGTACAGACTTCTACGACAAGGTTTCATCACGATTACTCACTCTTGAGTTTCTGCTAAAATTTACCCTTCTGGACAATGTTCCCTTCCTCACTTTCAAGAACAAGGATTTCTTGGATGAAAAGCAAAGATGTTGCTAATTCTTGAAGGTGACAACTTATATGATATTGTTCTTGGTAATTATGAATGTCCATCTCAACCAATTGATCAGACTCATGATAATACCATTTTAATTGAATGACCTATCTTTGAAGAATGGCAAAGTGCTTATAATGAGTGGGTCACACTCAACAAAGTAGCTCGTCGGTATATTCTTTCTGCTCTTCAAGAATCTCTTATGCTTGATCTATGTTATCTTTCAAACTCACAAGCTATATGGGAGTATTTGATAGCAAATTTTAAGAAGAAATATATTACAAAAATACCTTATATTCGTAGTCAACTCACTAAGTTACAATACAACATCGGAACTTCTATGACAACACATATCGAATCATTCAAGAACATTATCAATCAACTTGTTGCTGGTGATGTCATTCCATGAAAGCAATTAGTGAATATTGTGCTTCCCGTGGTTTTTTCATCCGCAGCTAGAGAACTTTGTTTGAGTGGGGGTGTTGAAGCTATATATAGCCCATCCTATCTAGACTAAGTCTCACCTATATATATGTACACTATGATCAATATGATAAGTCTTTGGGAGTGTACATGGTGTCTCTTCTCTCTCTCTCTCTCTCTCTCTCTCTCTCTCTCTCTCTCTCTCTCTCTCTCTCTCTCTCTCTCTCTCTCTCTCTCTCTCGTGTCTCTACATATCTTCTCTCTCTACATCTCAACAAATGGTAAGGTGGATGGAGGTAGAAAGGATTCCACCATTGAAGCTTCATCATGTCCCTTCCTCTCTTCAAAAACTTGTCAATTTATATAAAACCTTGGTAGAAACTCATCAAATGATCTATATGTATAGTGCACATAGATTGATGCATTGAAGCCAACAAGTATTGCATTTTTTAAGTGCTTGTTAATTCTTAATCACTATCAAACATCATTATTGTCCGATTACGGGATCTTAGACTTGCTATATTGAGATTTCATCTCTCTTAGCTTTCCTTGAAAATGTTCTCAACCACACAATTCATAACTCTTAACTTTCCTTGAAAATGTTCTCAAGCACATCTTTGGTGAGGATAAATTCATTTTTTTAAATTACAAAATGACTATTAAGGTACATATCAACTTTATGCCCTACCCATTCCTTATCAAATTTGCCAAATTTTGCTAATACAATTCAACTATAATCTTGATGCTTACAAAATGACTCTCTTCAATTGTCATGGCTTTCACAAGTAAGAGAGCGTATTAGAGCATCTTGTGTATCATGAGGAACATTGTGGTATAAAGTCAAGGATTTCTTACAATTTGACAAATACAAGCATCTTTGAGAGCATATGATGTTATCTATCACCATCCAAGGGAAACACCATCTATTATATCATGGCTTTCTCAAGTGGGTAATAGAGCATATAACTACATCTTGACAAACATATTGCTCATATCTTGAAGACACCTCATGGATATAGATTCTAAAGGGTAGCTTACAATTTTGATCAATACGAGCACTTTGGAAGCATATGACATTTGTCTATGAAACATACAATGAATGCACCATCTATTGTTATGATGGTGGTGAGGTACAACCACAATGTATTCGCTTAGTGCTCGATGTCCCTACAAATTTAAGCTCGTGGGAAAACAAATAGTTCAAGGCGATGTGTCAATTAATGCTCTCTAAGACAATTAATTATTATCATTTACTATCTTTTTTTATAAATGGAAGCCATTTCTAACATGTTTTTTTCTTGTAATGTGATTGATTTATTAAGGTGCAAACAAGTTATTAGAATCCTCATAGCCCTCCATAGAAATAAAGCTTGAATCCACCAATCCATCCCTAGGAATTGAACCCAAGTTCTCATGCAACCCCACGCAAATGCCCTCTCACATGTAGCTTTCAACAAGAGTACTTAGGAGAATGAGGCCATAGAGGAAGAAAGTGTACATGTTAGCAAAGAATTGATCATAAGCTAGAAACCCTAAGTGCATCACACAAAGAAGAGCTAAAGAGGTGGATAATGACAGCACAAAATCCACTAAGCCCCAAACTAAAGATCAAGATACCTCTATTGATAAACATTGTAAGGCAAACTTCAACTCAAAAGCCCACCTACAGTTGGTCTCATAGATTCTTGTAGAATCCATTCAAAATGAAAATGGACGAAAACTTTGATTGGCTACTAAAGAAAGTGGTCCTCAAAGTAGATTAGGTATGCAATAATGTCTTTACATTCGACATAAGGTGGTGATGTAAACATAGCTAATTAACACACACTAAAGCGACGAACATTTGCCAAAAGTCGTAGACAAAAAGCATCATTAGTTTGATATCAAAGCAAAAGTAATGCACTAGAATAGGCAAATGGCAACCCATCTCACCTATGAATACAATGTTCAAAATCCTAGCCAAAATTGTAGTGAATACATTTTCACCAATGATCCAAAGGTACCTCAACAAGTACTAGTATGGGTTTATCAAAGGGAGATCTCTCCTAGACATACCAAGTACTAGTATGGGTTTATGAAAGGGAGATCCCTCTTACACAGTGTGCTTGATGCAATGGTGGGCTAAGGATTTGTAGACAACCTGTTAGTGCTAGAAGCGAAGGAATGACAACTTGAAAAAGCCTTAAAGATGTTGGATTTGTACATGTAAGATCTGCTAGATTCTCGTTTAATTTCCATAAATCTTTGCTCAATAGTGTAATTGAGGATGACATGCTCAAATTAGGTTGGAAAGGGAAAGTCACAAATAGAGGGCAAATTTTTCAGCTATTTGTTTGTCCAATTAATATCTTTTCACACCTAAAATTATGCTCGTGGAAACATTTTTGTCACAGAACTAAGTATCTCTGCCAATCTTGCAATGCGTGCAAGGTCCAATATGCTTGGAGCTAGACTAATATCTGAATCGAAGTGTGATGCCATTAGAGCTTTCAAGACCTTACTAAACATTTTCAAGGATAATGTAATCATCTTTCCAGACTAGTTTCTCGTGTCACATGCTGGATTAGGTACCAGATTGAGATATTTCTGAAGGTCCGGATGAGCTTAGCTGCTTGCTTCTTTTTCTTCAATTTAGGCACTGTAGATGATAGTGAGCAGCTTCACATCATCAGACCCCACTAGTTCTAGCCCCATTCTGATGCCTTGCAAACTCTTTTCAAGTTCCAAATCCTGGGAGCTCCTACCAATTTCAGCATATGGCATTATGCCCTCAGATCCTGTCTCACATGCATTTTCCTTTCTCAAGCACTCCTCAACAAGATGAAGTAGACTGATTGCTAAAGACCTCACTTTTTCACCCACAAGCTTCAAAGATAGGGAAAACCTCCCACATTCAGATAAAGCCTTCAATATATGAAAAACAAAAGTGGCATCAAACACGTTAGTGAGACCAATGCCTCTGGTTTGATCTTCAGAGTCAATAAAAGGTGTGTTATTCTCTTGTGCCGGTGGAGAAGAGGATCTCCAGAAAGATAACACAGTAATTATATCAGCCAATATTGAAGGGGGAATCTCAACTTTGAAAATATTGGGCAGCTCTCGTGGTGGGATGCCATGCAGTATGCAGAGCTTCTTTTGTAAACATGGGCTCGCCCTTCTCCACTCCCTTTTAAAAGTATCAACAGTCCTGAAAGAAGGGAGTTCCAAAGTGTCACTCATAGCGACACTATCATTTCTCTTTGGTGACCAGGGTCTTTCTTGTGAGCTTGTACTGGCCATTTCCCCAGATGAATGTCCATTTGCATGCTGGAACACAACTTCCTGCTTTGGAGACACCTCGAAACAGCCATTGTCACCACTTGATATTTCAATAGTACCTGATGCATCAAATGACCATGGAGGCATGGCAGGAGACTTTGGCACCACTTCTCTCTTTCTATTGCGGTCCAATGGTTTTATGTGAGCCATTGATACCTGCCACACAGGAAAACCACACTCAGATATGTTCACATCAAAGGTTGATTACCGTTTACACTGGTTTCACTGCAAATAAATATCAAACCTAAGTAAAGATATAGCTCAAACAGAAATTTCAGCTCATATCCTAATCTATAGGGCTCACAGATGACAACACCTTTGTAATTACTTCGACAACTAACTTTCTAGCAAGGAAGAACACAATCGGCCATAGTTTGTATAACATATTTACATGGAAGTGTTACTAAATGCAATAAACTAAGCCCTATAAAACACACATTGTTCATTCTTACATTTCTCTGTCCAACTTGGGCACCTCAGCCATGTTACAAGTTTAGCTGGTTACTCTTATCATATGTTTTCTGAAGTAGAAAGCATGCCAAGAGCATATTTATTTACCAGGGCCAAACAAAACACAGTTTGACATTTAGATGTTTCTGTGCTTAATATTTAAGGACACTTTTCTCCAATGGCTTTACCCACCAAAGCAGCAAATGTTTCATAATCAACATGCTGCGCAGCTGCACGTTTTTTTGCTGCATCAATTTCTTGGCGTCGTGCTTCATCTTGTACTGCAGTCTCTAGCTCCTTACTGTATTTGGGAATTGGCCTTGACTCACACATTTCTAGAAATGAAACGGAAACTCCAAGCTTAGAAATCTTTGAGTAGAAGAAATCTTTAAACAAATAACGGTTAGAAGGTTGTTATCATAGTAACATACAATGAGATACACCTACAACTCATATGACATGATTGTTCAAACACTTGAAAAGAACAATATAAACAACAATTATGTGGAATCAATTCAAGCAAGCAAGGTGTGAATAAAGAGTTTAACTGGTTAGTTTTAGCTTGAGGAAAGAAGCTTAGGAGTAGAAGATAAAAAGCAAAAGATGAATCAATCGTTGCAACTGTTTTGGACAGCATAAAATTACGCATGTTTTCTACATTGTCTGACGGCCGTCTAAAACATCCTTACATAGCAATTCGAGCAATCATGGAGCTTCAACCCAAATAGAAACTAATCTCCTTCTCTCTTCTATGTCTCTATTCAATGGAATGGCATTGCTTCTTGATTTGCTTCAAAGAGGCTCCTCTTCTTGCTTTCGATCTTCAATGCTTTGCTTGGTGATGGATGCACAACCACAAGGATGATGGCTCTGATGCCAAGTGAAAGGATAAGAGATTCAAGAAGGCTCATAGACAAACTAGGCCATAAGTTTGAGAAAGCAAAGAAAACCACATGCCATTGCATAGAGCTTGTCTCTTTAAATAGACACAAGATTGGATACATTGTATTGAGTCCAGTTTGACTTGCCACCTTAGATCCTTATCTATCCAACTCAACATTCTCATCTACCCACACTCTTAAGTTATAGTTCATACTGTGTTGAAACGAAGTAGAGATGGTACTCCTACATGAGCTAATATAACTTGGAATCTTATTATCCAACCTAGATCCACGAGTAGTTTAGGGGTTCTTGACCCAAATAGTTAGGATGCAACACTAATGGTAAAAGCTCATTGTGAGGGGTCTTCTTCCAGGTAAGGAGCCATGGAAGAAGCTACTATTATGGAGATTAGAGAATCATTACTCATGCTCATGGAAAACTATGGCAGCCTAGCACACATTGGCTATTTCAGCATATCCAAGATACAAGGCTTTGAAACATTTTTAAGGTTAGATTTGTTGCATCTATTATACGGGCATGGAAATCAATATTTATAGGACTTCGTCAAATTGACCCAACAAGTGTTGAAGAGAAGTTGAGGCAACCACTTCTTTTTAATCAGCTACTCAAGACAAAGAGAGGCCACACCATTGAAGAGAGGACCCTCCTATCTTGAGGGAGGTTCTCTGCATAGGTAGCTTTTACGGTGAGGAAGTGGTTTGCCTTTCTAGAGCTGTCAGCCCATATACAGACAGAGACTTTCAAGGTATTAGGGGGGCAAGAATCATAATGGAAAGCATCAAGGAGATGGTATCCCTTGAATGGAGAAATGACATAGTGATAGATCAAACATGGATAGGGGTCTTTACCAAGGGAGAGAGCCTCCTTGCAATGGTAGCCACTAGTGGAGATAGTGTGTTTACTTTTTCAGTAGAGATGGATGACAAACTTAAACGAGAGAATTTGGATCAATTAGAGTTCACAAGATGCTCTCAACAAAGGATTAGAGCTGTAGATCATTGTGATAGGACTTGGTACTTAGACCCAAACCCTCAGACTTGTATGGAAGATGGATGGGGACATTGGGCATATAGAAGGAGGCCACTACGAGACTTCATTAGGATCCTGGGGAGTGGATATGGAGAGATCCGTTTATAGAGATGCCTCAAGTTGTGCCCTCCTTTGGCTATACCACTAGGTTGGGGAGAAGAATTGTGTGTAGAATCAGAGTGGTACCAACTGCAACTGAGCATTGGACTATCCAAGATATATCACAGTCTTTCCTTGCAAACTTCTAGAGGAGATTGGAAGATAGCTTTAGATCAAGAAAGATTCCACTCTTTCTTTGGTTACTAGCACACGAGTTTAGCAATCGATACATGGCTTGGCACAAACAAAATATGCATTTAAAAAAATGTATTGCTTTGTGCTTTGTTGTCCTTAACATGTACTGGAAAAATATGCTACCGATACGTACCGATGATGAGAATGTCAAAATTGATGAGATGGAAGTGGGCATGTAGCCACAAGGGAAGGTGTTGCCCCTTTGCAATAGTTACAAGTACTTGTATTCACACATCCTATTGATAGTGAGGGCTATCCAAGTAGTAGTCAAGGAAAGGTCTGAAAAGTTCCCCTTATCGGATGTCTATGTGAAGCCTCATTCTCTCGATTGGTGGAACTTCTATGTACATGCCACAAGAGGGGATGATGCACGGTTCAAGGAGGTCTTTTGATTTCCAATATCCTTGTTCTTGCAACTATCCACATTATTGCATGATAATTTGAAACAAAGGAATACACCATACACCTTAGGATCTATTTGCAAGAGAATCATTTCAGTCGAGAAGATAATCACAATAGCTATGCTTCCTCTTGCGAGTGGCATGCACTACACAGAGATTGGAGAAAACCTTGGGTTGGGAATCCACTCTCTCTAAGATAGTGCACAAGTTTGTAGATGTTGTTTTCACACAGATCTTTTTTTATCCGCTACCCGAGAGGTGCAAAAAGCATGGCCAAAGTAAAAGATAGATTCATTATAAACAAGGGATTGCCAAACTGTCGTGGGGCCTTTGATGTTATGCATGTGAATATGGACAAGCCTCGAGGTGTCAATGCCAATAGTTGATTTGATAGAAACAAAAATTACTCCATATCTGTTCAGTGTGTTATTGACATGGATTTGCATTTCCTAGATGTTTATGCTGATTAGACTAGGGCTACATACGACAGCCATGTATTGCGCAACTCTATCTTCTATGCACGAGCGCTTAGTGGACAATACCTTACAAGCCCTATCTGTGGACAATACCTTACAGGCCCTATCTACAATGATGGTCAATTTTCAATTAGAGAATATATTATCAACGATGGTGGATTTGATTTGAACTACATGAATGGCTAATGACATCTTATAGATTACCACAAACGGAAATTGAGAGGGAGTACAACTATGTAGTTGCTTCAACAAGAAGTGTTGAGCGAGCTTCTAGGCACTTAAAACAACGTTGGTGCTATTTGAATGGAAAAATATCTCAACTGTTACCTACAAGCTTTTGGACGCTTAAAACAACGTCGGTGCTATTTAAATGGAAAAATATCTCAGCCGTCACCTAAGTTTCTTTCATAATGCATTGCAGTTTGTTGTGCATTGAACAATACATATATTGATGGGCAAGAAATGATTGAACATGAGTATGTAAGACTGCCCATAAATCATATTCCTCTCCGCACACCACCACCTTTGCACAACCTTAAATCCAACGTGATTGCCTTGCTCGTTATGTGGTGCAAAGACATGGGTAACATGTGGCACATTTGCAACCTTCAAAAAGTCACATCATTATGATATTCATCTTACATGTTGCTTTTATAAATGTATGCAAACCTGCTTTTTCTGTGCCTTCTTTCCATGCTAACGATAAAGTTTGACATCTCTGTTGCTCAATGTTTTTGTCAAACTGTCATATTTACTACCATTTAATAACATAAAGCAAATGTAACATTTTCACTTGCACTCATGTAAAATCCATCAAACATGTTTTTTGCCAAAACATGATAAAAGCTATAGGCTAGCACCATTGCAATCGCTAGCACCATTGCAATCACTGCGACTCATTCTCGGAGAGTTGTGAATACTTTCAGTTGCTAGAATAGCAATTTTGAAGCCAAGTTGTGATCCTAGGGATTGGGCTAGTGGCTAGATGAAGTGGCTACCTCATAAAGGAAATGTGTTAAGGCAACAAGCTCCCACATTACCTCATTTGCCTCTCTCTCATTCTCGCGACATGCATAGTCATCCTCAATTTGATGATTGAGTCTCTCCCTCTGCATTGCTATGCCGGTCTCAATTTGTTGACTGAGACACCCCCTTTGTATTACTATGTTGGTCTACAAGGCCTCTCGCTCCCATGTTGTACACCTTTCCTCTGCTTCAGAGAACTAATCCATTAATTGCTTGGTAGTCTCCTCCAAACCTCAACCTAGCATTGTGTGGTTCCCCTTCCGCCGTTTGTGTCCACCAATGGAGGATATGTCTGCAGCTACAAGCTCTTCAACACCAATGGCTACTTCTTTAGGGTTGGATACACCATTTTTAGTATTTTTTTATGCTTCGTGAGGCGCTAGAGGTGCTTCAAAATGCTTCGAAATAGTAGTACAAGTTGCTTTGCTCTATCCTAAAATATATCTCAAAAAATTACCATGCAAAGTGCAGTATAAGCACTTGGGGTATCTGCAAAGGTGTCAACCACATCATCCCCTAAATCAATTGTGTGCTCACCACCTATTCTCAATATTTTCTGATGCTTTGTGAGACGCCGAAGGTGCTTCAAAAGGCTTCCAAACATTAGTACAATTTGCTTTGCTTTATCCTAAAATATATCTCAAAAATTTACCATGCAAAGTGCAATATAGGCACACGAGGTATTTGCAGAGGTATCAACCACATCATCCCCTAAATCAATTGTGCGCTCACCACCTATATGGTTCTCAATGGCATCATAGAGTTGTTAGTAGTCGTGTGTGTTGTGTGGTCATCTCCTGCGTGTAAGCCTCAGTCTAAGTCACACAAGAACATTAGGAGCTCTAACAATGTATTTGTTTGTCATTTTATGTATTTTAGATACTTTAGATGGAGGGCACATTAGTGCATTTCTTTTTGGGCACTTTTGGCCATTTTTAGGGGTTTGATCATATTTAGGGTTTTTCCACTTTTTGCCTGTATATATACAGGCCTACCCTCCCACTCTTATTATCCACCATTGATCCTTCATGATTAGCCAACCCTCCTCATTCTCTCATCTCCCCACTACCATCTAGCACCCACACTAACGCATAGAGTTGCGTGTTGGAGCTAATTGTTGCAGTCTTGTACCTTCAACCATTCCACTCACATTGTTCCTTCTCTCTTGCATTCTCTCTATCTCCTCTCCATGTTCACTTTCCTCTTTCCGTAGCACACTCTCACATGGTATTAGAGCCACGCGTGGAAGCCAGAGATTTTGAAGAGGAGCACTCTATTCGCAGTTCCAGCCATTTTCATGGCCAGTCAGGGGGCAGCATACTGTGTTTTGCTTTCTGACAGGCTAGATGGCCTTCTAAAAGGCTGGGTGGCCATTATTCAGTGCTGGACAGCCTCTTTTCTGGTCTGTCCCATTTGTGTTTAACAAGCAGCCCCTCCGACAGGCTGGACGGCCTTCTAACAGGCTGGGCAGCCATTATTCAGTGCTGGACAGTCTATTTTCTGGTCTGTCCCATTTGCATTTTGCAAGCAACTCCTCCTCCAGCACACATGCAGCAGGTTTAGACCTCTGTTTCAGGTAGGCGATACCCCCCTTTTGCTGGGTGGCATTTTTCTCTGTAATTGGTGCAATTTTAGGAGGCCCTGATCTGCACTTCAGGCAGCTGAACCACCTCCAATCTGCATTTAGATACTGCAGAGCAGTTTCCAGCTCTGGGCGGCTTCACACATACCTGGGAGACCTTCTCCAAGCTGGGCAGCACGTTTCCAGGCAGGGCGACACCTTTTATGTGCTGAGCAGCCTGTTTTTACAGGTGGGCAAACCTTCGTTTGCTGTACTTTCTATTGGACATTCACTTTAGTTTACCAAGTGGACCCTTTCCTAGTTGGGTAACAAGTTTTTTACCTGTTTTGACTGCATTTATTGCAGCCATACCTGCGTTTTGCAGATCAGCCCCTCCTTCCTCAGCATCAACTCATCTCTCACCTCAGAGACTCCCCGTGTACATTGCTTTCCGATTAGCAAATTGACGGACCTCGTACATGTGGAGGACATCCCGGTTGTAGCATCCTCTTTGTTTCTTGCAGGTACTTATTGAAGGACATCTATGGCCAACATATATGTTTCAGGGGATCGTGCAGTTTGGGCCAATTCTGAACGACCACCATCCTATCACTCTTTCCCATTATATTCTTCTAGGGTTTCTAGTCCCCGATTGGCATTGATGGCATCTCCTGAGCAAGAGCATGTCCTACCCTCTCTACCCGCATGCAACAAGCTGGATGGGACAAACCACCCTCTATGGTCATGCCGCATGGAATGCCTCTTCAACAACTACGACCTTTGGGATTTTTTTCCCATCCCTATACCCCAACATACTGTGGATCCTCATAATGGTGTGACCGCAAATTCGGTAACTTTATGGGATCATATGAATGCTAGAGCCCGCTCTATTCTCTTATTGAGTTATAAAGATTCCATGCTCGTGCATGTTAGACATATCCACACCACTGCAAAGGTTTGGAGGAGATTAGCATCTCTCTTCCGGATCCAAACGTTTGGGCATTGATTATCTCTTGAGTTGAAGCTACAACAACTTTCTATAGCAAACTCCCCTACAATGAGGAACCTCATCAACAAGATGGAGGAGCTTCATGATGAGCTTGCATCCTTGGTACGAACATTTCTTCGAAGCACCTAGCTATGACACTTCTCTCTTCTATCACCAAGATATGATGTGTTCTTTACCAATCTTCTCACTTCCCATAGCCAACAAACTCTCACTTGGGAAGAGCTAGTCCCATTGGTGCTTCAACAGGATGCACATCACAGTAAGCCAGATTCTTGTGTTTGCCGAGATATGATGTGTTCTTTACCAATCTTCTTACTTCTCATAGCCAGCACTCACTTGGGAAGAGCTAGTCCCATTGGTGCTTGAATAGGATGCACATCACAGTGAGCCAGATTCTTGTGGAGCTCATGCACCTGGCTATGCCTATGCGGCTTTATCTACAGGTATAGGACATGCCAAGCAAAAGAAAGGGAAGAGAAAGAAGTTGGAATCATCTTCCGACTCTAATACAAACCTCGCACCCCGAAGAGTAAGTGTTGAAGGATATACCCTCACCTTCATCCAAGAGCAAAGGGTGGATCTACATCAGAGCCTTTGACTGCCTCTACTTTGCTACCCGCTATTACCATCAAGTTCATATTTCTACACATTTATCAAGTGGAGAAGCCTTCTTCAACTATC
This sequence comes from Lygodium microphyllum, assembly GCF_053477565.2. Taxonomy (NCBI): domain Eukaryota; kingdom Viridiplantae; phylum Streptophyta; class Polypodiopsida; order Schizaeales; family Lygodiaceae; genus Lygodium; species Lygodium microphyllum. Next base: position 116,694,669 of record NC_141149.1, on the reverse strand, counting down.
CCATCTTCTAAGCAGTCTTGGCTCATTGACAATGGTGCATGGAGTCTTACGACTCCCCGAGGTGATTTATTACAATATCTCCATCCATCAGAGGGTGTCATCACTGTCGGTGACATCTCTTCGATGCCTATTAGTGGTGTTGGCACCTTGCCTCTATTGGCTGACTGTCCATCGAGCTCCGTTTCTAAGGCCCTATATGTTCCAAACTTGGGCTTCCATCTTCTCTCAGTTCATGGCCTTCCTAGTCTCGGGACCTGCGTTGTCTTCACCGAGCCAGCCATCTTTGTTGAGGATTCTTTACCAAATTTTTGTGACAAGTTGGCTAGAGAGGGGTCTATCTATGCTCCGTTCCCTTCCATTTTGTAGGGTCCTCCAAGGCACTTTTCTATTGCTACAACCATTCCCGATTGTGCACCATTTATACCACAAGTTCCATCTCATCCCCCACCATCTCCTCTGGTGGTTCACTCGTACCTCTCATCCCTTTCAGAGGGGGAAAATATCGGTGATGCGGCTGTGGATTTCCTCGCCCTTTGTGTTTCAAAGGGAGCTTCCCAAGATTATGATGAGTTTCTTCGAGGTTTCTAGTCTACTTTGGAACTTTCCTTTATGCGGCAACCTCGTTTCTTCATCATCAGGCCACCACCCCCTGCTACTTAGCCCTTGGTCCCTGATATTTCCATGCACCTTATGGTACCCTCAATTGTTCCTCACTATCATCTCATAGTTGAATCAAAGGCTTGGCTCACCCATTCTCAACTGAAGTTCTTAGGAGTGATCCATTCAAAGCCTCTCCATTTCCCTTGCCCTTTGGTGGGCCTTCCATTTGATCGGATTTTACTATGGAGAGGGGGTCTTGCTCCTTGGCGGGCATTCTTTTTCAACGGACTTCATCCACATTGGCACTCTTCCTACCACCCTCAAATCCACATCTCCTTTTGCCTTTTGCCACATCTAGGATCTAAGAGGAGGTGTTAGCAATCGTGTGTCTTATGCAGTAATCTCCAACCTGTAAGCCTCAGTCTGAGTCAAACAAGGACATTAGGAGCTCTAACGTTGTATTTGTTTGTCATTTATGTGTTTTAGACACTTTAGATGGAGGACGCATTAGTGCGTTTCTTTTTAGGCAATGATGGCCATTTTTAGGGGTTTGACCACTTTTTGCCTATATATTGGTGGCCTACCCTCCTACTCTTATTATCCATCATTGATCCTTCGAAATCAACCAGCCCTCCTCATTCTCTTATTATCCCCCTAATATCGTCTAGCGCCCACACTAACACATAGAGCTACATGTTGGGGCTGACTATTGCAGCCTTGTACCTTAGGCCATTGCAGTCACATTGTTCATTCTCTCTCTTACATTCTTTCTTCGTCTCCTCATCTCTATGTTCACTTTTCTCTTTTCATTCCCCACTCTCACAAGAGTCTCGCATTGTTCATTCTCTCTCTTGCATTCTCTCTTCGTCTCCTCATCTCTATGTTCACTTTTCTCTTTTCGTTCCCCACTCTCACAAGAGTCTCGCATCAAATGAAACTAGCAACTTTGTGGACTTTTCCTTCCTTGATGCCATTTGCCAATATGATGGATGACCGAACAAGATCTAGCACTCAGTCATAGATGGTTTTCCATTCCCAATGTACTCAATTCCACCTTGTCTTGCATTACCTAGCTATTTTGTGCACATTTCTCGGCCACATATTCCCAACTTAAGTCCATCTTTGCATTGACAAGTACTAAGGTTTCTTGAGCATCCCAAGGATTTGTTTCGACTACTTGCGTATTCTCAGTTTGAGCAATCGGATCATTGTTATTTTCACTACCCGAGGCTTCTACTACTTGGGCTTCCTACTCTTCAAATGGCAATGTGTCGTGTGGAACAGGTTCATGCTGCACAAGAGAAGATGAGGACTCCTCGGCCACATTGCCTTCCTCAATGAGGTTTGATGGAGGTTGCAAAGAGGCATGGAAGTACTAGTGCCGTTCATCCCCAACCGTCCTACAGCACACCTATGCACTAAGGAAATTGAAGTCGTTTATTCTCCAGATCCATGTGATCTGACACATCAAGCATAGACAACATTGTTCCACGGTGTCGTGAAGAGAGTGATGGAATCTACAACACTCTTGAAAAGGAGTGGCGCTACCGTCCCGTAGGTGTGCCCATGCCATAGAAGAAGTTGCTCGATGTGGCTAGGCATGTGGAAGCACATAGACCTCTACATGGGTGCAATGGTGTCAAGGGCAAAGGTCCAACACCAAATGAGCCTCTTGATAATCCAAGGCTGAACAGCCTACCTGCCAAGAATGCAATATAAATAGGGTAGGATGGGAGTGGTTGTGGAGAGTTGTGCGACACAAAAATGTATGGATATGGAGGAGTCTGTCTATCATGCTTGAGTTGAGAGGAAGGCACAAATGAGTCAAGATCATCCACATCATCACTCTAAGACCTCAACAAATACCCAACATGAAAGAAGATGCTTAGATGTTGAAAATTGTATTTCTAATTATAAGAAGCCTATGAAAAGAGCGGGAAAATTCCATGGTTACTTAGTGCAACACAAAAAATTTGAGCATTATAAAAACAACATCAGTTTTCTCATCATCTCATCATCTTAACATTCACTAGAAAATGAGCAATACAAAAGGGAGCTATTATCATAGCTCACATGTTGCAGGAAATGAATAAGAAATTAGATCATGATAATTAAGAAAGAGAAGGACAAATTGTGGTCTGCGTGCATTGAATTCCAGCCCTAAGTATGTTCAATGGCACGAGAAGAAATTATAAATTTGTCAAGAAGGGCTGCAATACAAACACCACCTCAAAACAAAAGTGTAATGGAGAGGTTTTACTGGATTGCATGTTTTTAGGAACAATCTCCACAATACCCATTCTGATTCTAACAAGACAAGTATTGGACATGCCAGGTCAATTTTCAAACCAGCATATGAGTGATTGATTTCAAGTAGTCATGCATTACTGATTCATTAGGGACAAATATACATGCAATCAGCCGTATAGCAGCAAAGCTGCAGCATGAATATGAAATATGAGCTCGAGAAAGACTCATTACAGAATAACAACCATAGCAAAGGGTTTTGTACCTTGATTTTAAGGATGAGTTTTCACATCTCAATGACAAAATCACTATCTTCGTGGACACAACCACACAATAGGCTGCAGACGTCAAGTTCCTGCAACAGTCACAGCAAGATACGATGTTTGTTCTTCCAGACACGAATCACATTCTCATAAAGATAGAACTTGAGCAACATATTTTGAAAATGCTCAGAGGTCATACGTACTATTGCTGACTGCAAGGACAATCTCTCCAGACAGAGACAGATGCAGAGGAGAAGGAATGCATTCAAGGGCCAGAATTGTAAGTCCCCCCAAAAAGATGTCTGTTATCATTGAATGAGAATATTAAAACTCGGAACACCTGCCAGACAATGAGAATTGATGAATCAAATAAAATTTGCATGCAGTCTTTGCCTTGAGAGGGAGATGCCGGATACTGAGAACAGTTTGCAGACAGCTGTGGCAGACGATCTCCAAGCAAATCAAAATCAATTTCCCTGGACGCTGGGGAAAAAACACAGTTGCAACGCTTGTTTGGTACATGCTTCTCTGATGATTAGCCCAGAAGCAATGCAGAAAAGGAAAACCATAAAAAGTGGACATACATGAAAGAAGAGTACACCTTGCGTGCTTGTGTCGGGGACTTTGAATGCGAGCATGTTGCAAGCAAAATCCTTGGAGAAATGAGAGGCAGTCAAGGAGGAGCCGCTCAAACAACAACCGGTGTAGCAGAAAGAAGAAATTGGAGGATCGAATAAGAGCACACCGGCTGCCCTGCAATGCAGGCCACAACTATCAAATTGGAGATTGTAATATGCAGGATCAGAAAGGATAGAAAGAAACGGACATGCAAATCTTAACAGAACGGACTTGCAAATCAATAGAGAATGGGCACGCAAATCCACACAGAATTAGCAGCAGGATGAGCCGGAAATAAACGAACATAAATTTGAGATGGAGAAGACCGGAGATTACCTTTCGCCTGCGACATGCAGAAAATTCAGAGTGACAACACTCTGCAAGGCAAAAGAAAGGGGAAGAAGAAGCAGATATAGTGGAAGAAACGATGGAGGAAGACGCTGTTTTAAGAAGCGGAGGGCGAGGGCGAGGGCGAGGGCGAGCCAGCGAGCAGGTTCAGACCGCGACGGACGGCACACGTTGTTAACCTCCGGTCCGCTCTTGCGCTGTTCCTGTTAAACAGCAGCAATTTATGTGGCACAGCAGCTTTCCTCGGTATGACGGAGCTTGGGGGGAAGACGATGATAGGCTGAAAGTCTCTTAGGTAGCGGTTCGAACGCTTGTCTGTGGATTTTTAGGCCATGAAATTCGTTTCAACCTGTCCAGCCTAGAACATTCCTAAAAAGAAAGTTCCCCTCTATTCAAACAGCCAACTAGAAATGAACACGTGGGTCCGTTCTGCCAAGTCCGAACTGGCCATGAGGTCGGTTACACACCGGAGCTATGGACGGACAGGAGGTGCAAGTTGTCCATTACTTTGTTTACACACTAAATTGCGCGCATAAACTGCGCCCATATATTACATCAAAAAGGGGTTGGCCCAATGGTAATGATTGAGAGACGTGAGGCAATTGGTGGGGGTTTAATTCCTGTCAGTCCCGCATGCCACTTTTTGGAGAAAGGTGTTGTCGTCTTGTACATTGGGCACGCCCGAATTTCGGGACGGGGGAGATCCCCCGCCCAGAAGTGTCCACCATCCGCAAAAATCGGGCCCAATGGCCTTTTGACACGTAGGGCAGCGGACGCCTCTTTTTCCACCCTGCGTGTCCACAGCTCGGTGTGTATCCGGCCTCATGAGAAGGTGTGTCGCTACTCTCGACGAGTGTGTTGGTGGCAACGACCTAGCAAGCTCCACCTACATTTGGTGGGGGATTCTTCCCCAAAATAAGCCCTATGAAAACTTTCTTCTCTTCCTTCTCCCATTTTTGGAAAGGGGTTTTTGAAGTGAAAATAGGGGACAAGGGTTTCCAAGGAATTTTAAAGGTTTTCCTTGAAAAACAGGTATCTGCCCTTGTGGCATTAAGGGGATCTTTTTTTTTTAAACAAATAATTCACCGTTTTTTTTATTGAAAATGAAAAAAAAGACTTTGGAATAATAGAAACAGAGTGGTGATGAAGAAGGAAGGGCCTCTCAGCAAAGAAGTTCTAGTCAATATGTGTAAAGAGGATACGGTTGCTTTATTAGGTAGGCTTGGAAAAAAGGGACATGTTTATAAGGTAGCCTTTCATAGGGGATCTTGTTTTTGGATGGAAACCCCTCGAAAACCTACACCAAAACCCCCCCGGTGAGAACAACTCCTTTGAACTTTTTCGTTTTTATCAAGCGAATTACACACCAACATTGGAAAAAATAGTGTCTATTAGCCACGAGTCATAATGGTATAGGTTGTGTGTTTTGTGGACACCAAACGCTTCTAGGTGGGCTATATCCCCTATCATGATATCCATCCATGCCCAAGGTGCTAAATGACAACACATTTTTAAGTAAAAAGTCTTTTGCACATGGGAGGTATGGAGCCCCCACCAATTAACGTGCATTGAAGACTTTAAACCACTAAGCCAAGCTTCACTTTTTGATATGCTTGGTGCCATTTAGTATGTGAACATATCAGCCGATTGTTTTGAGGGCAAGTGGGGGTCATCACTCGGTGTGTAACTACCCTCAGATCAAGTTCCCATTACTCTCTCACACATTGTTCTATTGAACATGCATTCCTCTTAACACTAATGGATTCATTTGTGTAGAACACCCATAATCAGGGCCTAATTATGCAATAAGTACTACAATAATGATACATTGGGCTTATCACTCCATAGCAAAAGTGGTAAAACATTTTGAAAAGAAAAAAAGAAGATTAGTCAACTTTTTGTATGTCAAGAAGTGGACTAGACAGAGAGAAAGAGGAGAGAGAAGGAAAGCAGGAGAGAGAGAATGACTAAAAATGGAGAGAGAAAGACAAAAAGAGGTGAGAAGCCATAGAAACTATGAGTAAGGTAATGAGGAAGAGATAGTAATGTATGAATGCTTCCAAAAGATGTGAAAATTTACATGTCTCTCCCTTATGACAGTGTGACATGGTATTACTATTATTTCTATACTAAACATCTATTCTTCCTAGCTTCTTACAATCCATCTTGTCCTAAGGGTTTTTGCCCTCAAAAACAAACTTACAAAAGTTGGAAAAGGATGGATGGAAAAAAGTATTGCTTTGTTTTTAGTTATATAAGTAGAGAAATGAATGAAAGATTAAGACATATGGATTGAGACGAAGGAATGAGAGGTAAGCCTTAGTTATATACATGATCAGGAGTGCTTCAAAAGTATTTGGAGCCTTAAAGTTTTCAAATGATGGACTCAAAATGATGTGGACAGCATTTCTGTAAGAACAGACCCTACTGAACCAAATCTGCCATAACTTCTAGAAGAAGTATCCAAACGAAGCGTGCCGCATGTCAAAACATAGCTCTTGAAGAGTACTTTGACCATGTAGGTGCCATAATTTTGAAAATTAGGCAAAATAAAAATTATTCTAAAACAGCTTGCTGCTAGGAACCTGTCTACATCATAACTACCTCCATAGTTAGTATGCTTCAACCACCACCAATGTGTCCCGTAGAGATAAGGAAACTCATCTATGTTGATAATAGCAAATGATACTTGATATGTATGCCCACAGAGGTTGGATGTGTGCCCAAAGGAGACTGGAAGATAGACATATGATGTATGCTCTAGGAAGAGATGACATAATCCCATAAGAGCAATGCGGTACACTGGTACTATCCAAAAAGCTATAAAGGCATGTACTTGACACTCATTTTGATGTAATAGAACTATCAGATTGAGTCATTGTCAGTGTCATTGTCCATCTTACACAAGAATATATTTATGAGTCCAAGCTTCCATCTTAGAACCTAATTCAATTGTGTAACAGTTAGTTTTTCTAAGTCTATGTTATCATGAGTCGTGTATTCATCTTCCATCCTCCATAGCTCCTACCATGCTCTAGATCTATGCTTTTCACATGGTATCAGAGCTCAACCGAGCATGGCATAGCTGCATACACTACTTCCCTAGTCTCTCTTCATCTCTCGTCTTTTGGGGGTAAAGGTGCCTCTACCTAGCCGCTCGTGTACTACTACACTGACAGTACCCACCACTACACATTGCAAGTGGTGGGCTCCCATCACTGTCACTTTATCCTCTTGCTTCTTATCATGCCTACTCTCTAGTGGTGACTTTGCCCTTCAAGAGGGAGTTCCTGGGGGTCCTTGACTACTCCCCCAACCTTGCCTTGACCTTGCCCAACCCTTCCATAGGCCCCATATCAATTGGCCAACTTGAAGACCTGAAAAAAAATCGTTTTTTACTTCAACCCTCCCTTGGCATTCATTGGCAGCTTGAAAACACTTCATTTGGCACTTGGAAACACCCCCTTGATGCTCGACATTGGTGGTTATCATTGGCATTGATCTGTGGACTAATTTACCTCAGTCAAGGGTTGTTTTCCATAGTCCACATGAAGCCACAAACAGTGTTACATCAGCACTTTATGTTTATGCTTGGTTGACATTGACATTGGTTGCTTGGTTGGTCTGAAATGCGCCCCGAATGTTAGGGGAATGTATGTCTATGATGTGAGATGCTTTTGGGGCTGAATTTACTCAGTCATTGATTGTTTTACATAGTCCACAGCAGCCCAAAATAGGGCAGCCCTCTGTCATTACACTTTATGCTCATGCTACATAGTCATTTGATGCTCAATTATGCCCGGCTGGTGCCTGTACATATGGGAAAGTACGCCTATGGTTTGTCTATGGTTTTAAGCTTGGATTGAGCCATAGTTTGCTTAATTTTGGACATTTATTTGCTATTGGAATATTCAAGGCTGAAGCTCTTTTGCTTATGTTTGGATATGCCTATTGCATTCGGGCTATGTCTTGGATGTATACATTGATGTAGTGACTCTCGGGGATTGACTTCAAGCTTGGATTTGCTCTCAAATCATTGGTTGAGCTTGAGCTCACTTTGCATAGCATTTGAATCTTCATCTCTCATGTACGTATGGCATGTACTTTGCTTATATCTGATCGGTCTTGACATGCTTGGGCTATGCCACTACTACATGCCCGTTACATTGTTTGGGGTTGGATGCTATCGAGCCTTGCTTTGGCTTGACATTTGAATGCCTAGAGCTTACTTTGGCTATTTCTCGGCTTGCCAGAGTTATAGTTTGGATGTACTTGATGTCTATGGATGCTATATACGGATGCTACACGACCTATATGCTCATGAGGTCTTATTGATGCTTGATCTTGGATCTTTTGGCACCAATGCTATTATATGCCCTTGTTGAGCTTCTTTGCTTGATATTTACGACTTTTGTGCCAATGGGAGCGTCTTGATATGCTTGACAAACATTGAGCAAGCGGTTTCTGCTACTTGAGCATTTAGATACTTGAGATTGGGATATTCACCTGGATGTTGCATGGTTGATATGTCGTGGTCCTCATAGATGTACTTAGGCTGATTCAGGCTTTGCACTCCCTGAGCATACACCTCTTTGTGTCAAGTCTTGTCAGTGTTGTATACACTTTTCCCTATTAGACAGGGGGTGTGCCAACTTACTGACGGATTCATTTGACATGCTTGAGTGTTTGCTCGATGTCCGTATGACTGTCACATGCTGATTTATGTTTGCTTGATGTTGGTTATGCTTTGATAGTCAGTGGTTGACTTGGTGCATTCATTTTGCCTATAGTTTGCTCTCATTATACATGGCTGTAATTTATTACAGCAAGCAATTATGCATAGATTGACGTGAAATTTTAATGTTGAATCATCTTGATTTTATGTACTTTTGATGGTACTTGGTGGGTAGCATCTTAGCTATTAGTTTGTGGTCATTTTGCCTTGGTTTTGGTGGTATTTTGGTTGTTTATAGTAGAAAATAGCAAGTAGTTTTGAATTGTCTGCACCATTTTGGACTGTAATATGGCATCTTCTTCCACTAACAATGCTTTCTTCAATATCACTAAGCTTAATGGTACGCATTATGCATATTGGAAGAGCCAAGTTTGGGAGGTATTGGTGTAGAAATCTCAGATCAAGCCACTAAGGATGCATGGCGAGTGGCTTGAAATTATGACTGATGACGAATGGAATGAGCTTGATGAGTTATGCAAGTCCACCCTCATCTTGTCTCTCATTGAACAGGTGCATTACAATGTGGTTGAGGAAGCATAGAGTCCTTGGTAGCTTTGGGATAAAATTAAGAACCTCTACAACAAGAAAAGTCCAGCAAGTCAGATATATTGTGGCTGAAGCAGCTTATGGACTTGCACATGAAGGAGAATATGACGACGTCTACTCATTTGAGCCAATTCCATTCTTTTCTCAAGAACTTTGACTTTGCAGGGTATTACCTTCAATAATGAGGTTACTCCGTCGTTTTTGCTTGGGACCCTAAGCGAGTTATGGGATGTATTCCGCACTACCTTATGTGCCCTTGCTACTATTTTGAACTTGCTTGATGTAGAGAGTGCTCTTCTATAGGAAGTGATCAACCGTAAGAACTTGGATGCCTCTCGTGTGTCACATGCTTTGACTATTAGAGGCAGAGATGGTAATGGAAAGAATGACTGTGGGAATGGCCGTGGCAGAGACTCGCAGAAGTCTAGGTCTAAGTCACATGGTAAGTCACACAGCACGTCTCGTGGTAGAAATGCTAATGTGGCATGTCATCATTGTGACCATAAGGGCCATATACACCCATAGTGTCATGAGTTGCGCAATGAGAAGTACAAAGAGAAGGGGAAAGACAAAGTATAGGAAAAGTCCTCTGATCGCAGCGTGGTACCTGCAAAATTCAATGTGAAAATCGAGGAGATAAATGCCATGCAGACTGATGACTCTGATGGGGGGTACATACTTGTAGCTAGTTCTTGTGATGCTACGATGTTTACTGAGGTTCATTCTATGTATGCGCAATGCTAGCTTTTGGATTCTGGTGCTTCATTTCATGTTACACCATACTGTGAATGGTTTCACTCCTACCGCATTGTCTCTGCTTCAGTTCGCTTGGGTGATGACATGTCACTTGCTATTGTTGGCATTGGGGATGTACGGCTGTAATTCTCTATTAGCATTACTTTTCTGTTACAGGATGTATGTCATGTCCCTGTGCTTACACACAATCTTATGTCTGCAGAGGGCAGCTTGATGATGTTGGATTTCATGTTTCATTTGGGGATTCTACCTGGAAGATCACCCATGGCAGACTTGTGCTTGTTAGAGGTGCCAAGGGTGACAGCCTCTATCCTCTTGTAGTTGATGGGTCCTCTGTTAACCATTTTTTGTTAATCAGTTTCATCCCACATGTATCTCTTTGGCATGCCTGTTTGGGCCATATGTCCTTGAAGGAAATGAAAATGCTTTTTGATTTGCAGTACTTACCGCCCCTTGACTATGCATGTTTTGATTTATGTGAGTATTGTCTTTATGGCATAGAGACTAGGAATACGCATAAGAAGTCTGGTAGGACACGCATGAGTGAGCCCCTGGCATTGGTACATTCAGATGTGTGTGGGCCCAAGCCCTGTCAGTCTATGGGTGGTGCAAAGTATTTTGTGACCTTCATTGACGATTTTTCACGTAAAGTTTGGGCTTACCCCATTAAGTTAAGTCAGATGTCTTGGCTGTGTTTTAGAGATGGCTTGCATTGGTTGAAAATCAGACTGGGCATAGGCTCAAATGGCTTAGGACTGACAATGGGGGAAAATATGTGTTACCTGCCTTTGAGCAGCTATGTGACGAGAGGGGTATTAAGCGTCAGTTGACCACCCCCTATACCCACCCCAAAATGGTTTAGCTGGGCGGATGAATAGAACCATCTAGGAGCGTGTACACAATATGCTTAGCCATGCAAGCCTACCACAGAGCTTTTGGGCCAAGGCAGGCAGTATAGCTGTGCATGCCATCAATAGATCACCTAGTGGTTTGGATTTTCAGGTTGTAGAGGAGGTATGGACTAGAAAACCACCTTCTTATATGCATCTACGTGTCTTTGGACGTGAGGCATTCTGCCATGTGCCCGAAGACAAGTGAACTAAGTTGGATCCTAAGAGTGTTAAATGCAGTTTCCTTGGCTATGGAGATGCATACGAGATGGGTTACTACCTCTAGGATCCGCAATCATGGAAAGTCATTCGTAGCCATGATGTAGTCTTCCATGAAGACAAGATGCATAGGCAGCTTGAGAATATGGTAGAGATACGCACGGTTATATTCCAGGAGAAGCCACGTACTCCTGCACAACCAGTTCGACAACCTGCAGTAGCAATTGGTACGCATGGCCAAGGTGTTGGATAGGATGCTAGACATGCAGTAGAGCTTGCAATGAGATGGTCTACTAGAGCTAGACGTCCACCTGATCGATTTGAGCCCTCTATGTATTATGTCTTGGTTACAGATGTAGGAGAGCCTCTCACCTATGATGAGGCTATGCACAGGGGTGATAGTCACTCTTATTGGAGAGGGCTATGCAGTCTGAGATGGACTCACTGCATAAGAATATGACCTGGGATTTGGTTACATTGCCTAACGGCAAGAAGGCTTTGCTATGCAAATGGGTGTACAAGCTGAAAAGTACCCCTAGACACCCCAAGTCGGCTTATAAGGCAACACTTGTTGTTAAGGGGTTTAAACAGGAGCATGGAGTTGACTTTGATAAAGTCTTTTCTCTTGTGGTCAAGATAACCACCCTACACTTAGTTTTGGCCTTAGTCGCGCAGCTTGACTTAGATATGTATCATATGGATGTCAAGACTACATTCTTGCATGGGGATTTGCATGATGAGATTTACATGGAGCAGCCTAGAACCTGATAGGGAGCACCTAGTGTGCAAGTTGAAGAAAAGTCATTATGGCTTGAAGGAGGATCCTCGGGAGTGGTATCATAAGTTCGATGCCTTTATGCAGTCACAAGGCTATAGCAGGAGTGCTATGGATCCGTGTCTTTACACTAAGACAATCCATGATGGCTCATTGCTTATTTTGGTACTTTATGTGGATGATATGCTGAGAGTAGGGAAAGCTCATGATGAGCTGGATGCTCTTAAATATCAGTTTAAGAAGAGCTTTCAGATGAAGGATTTGGTATAGGCCTCTCACATTCTTGTTATGTGCATTAAGTGCGATAGGCATTAGGGACTAATCTACCTCTCACAGAGGGAGTACATTCATAAAGTCATTGAGCATTTCTGCATGCAAGATGTGAAACCTATTGGCCGTCCATTACCTTCTTATGTGAAGGTTTCACATGTCGATTGTCCACAAACAGATGAGCAGAGGGCCGAGATAGCCAAGATTCCTTATGCATCAGCTGTGGGTAGTTTGATGTATGCCATGATAGCCACATGACCAAATATTACCTTTGCAGTTGGTGTTGTGGCACGCTTTATGGCTGCACTTGGCAAGAAACATTGGGATGACGTGAAGGGTATCATGAGATACCTGAAAGGCATAACAGATATGTGTATTTGCTATGGCAGCCACGATACTAGAGTTGTGGGGTATACAAACTCTGATTATGCAAGACATGAAGATAGTAGGAAGTCCACTTCTGGCTATGTATTCACCTATGCTGGAGGTGCTATCTCTTGGATGTCTAAGGTTCAAAAGTGTACGGCTCTCTCTACCATTGAGGTCGAGTATGTTGCAGCCACTAAGGCTTGCAAGAAGGCCATATGGTTGGGCCATTTGGTTCATGACCTTGGGATTGATTCTATACTTACGCTGCATTCGGATTCTATGAATGCTATTCAACTAGCCAAGAAATCAATCTTTCATGCAAAGACGAAACACATTGATGTGAGGTATCACTTCATACATGGGGTCGTGGAGGACAAGTCTGCTGTTGACCTTGTCAAGATCTCCATTGACAAAAATTTTGCATATCTACTCACAAAAAGCTTCACTACTGAGCGCTTTGCCTTCCTCAGGAGATGATGGGTGTTGGATGAGATGACACTTTTCCTCATCCCGTTGTACATGTGCACATTGTACAGTCTTTTCTTTTTCTTATTCAGTCCTCACTGGGGCAGATTCTCCTTTAAGTGGAAGGTTGTTGGGGGTAAAGGCGCCTCTACCTAGCCGCTCGTGTATTACTACAATGGCAGTACCCGCCACTGCACACAGCAGGTGGCAGACGCCCATCACCGTCACTTTATTCTTTATTCTTTTAATGACAGTTTGAATAAAGGAAAGCCCGATCACAAATTGTGACTGTTGGAGTTCCCATTTGATCTCTCTCTGTTTCTTGCTCTTACTCTCTTGGCATAGCTCTTCCAAGCAAGCTTTGATCCTTCTCACCTTTCATGGTCATCTCTGTTCAATTTACATCTAGCTCGTGACTCCATTTTCAACTTCAACTTTGACCTTCATGTCTGCCATAGCTAAACGACGTCTATCCTGCTTTGATCTCCTAGATCTTCCTCCATAAGCTAAATCTCTTAAAGCATCCTTTTGAAGAAGTGTTCCATGACTCAATAAGGATCTCTGTGTCACTTTACGATAGAACATTGGGGTCTTTGCTTCCCAACATTGCAGAAATTATTGCTCATTGTCCCTGTGTGTGCCTGCAGACTGTCATACCTACTGACCTTGGAGGAGGTAGTGTGAGCAAACTAGGTCATTTCAAGTTTCGCATCCTTTTGGAGACTTCTTCTGTAAGTCAAGGCGCACCCTCTTAGCATCTCAAAGCCTAGCATAGCTGACGACAGCAGCCAACATTGTCATTCTTCACAAATATGGTGCAATTTTTGTTATGCACTAGTTCACACATCATTGTGACTAGTACATGATGCAATCCTTGCTGCCACCATAGACTTTGGTAGCCCCCCAAGTGAGCTAACCTTACCCAAAAGGGTTCCCCAAAATTCTTTCTCTGTTGCTCATACAGAGAAAAACCCTAGCTGTCTATCTGTTGGCAGCCATAGCTAGAAACCTGAAAGCTTTGACTTTCTCTTACTATTATCATGAACAACGATTTTAATAACTAAGCTACACTCTCTAGAGCTCACTATAGATTTGAAAGTGCTTGAGTAAGCTTAGAAGTCATCCACAAAGATTCAAGAGAAGACCAAGACTCCATACCCATTTCACCTCAAGCTTTCTTTTCACTTCATTTTCACACCTCTCTTAGCTCAAGGAAGTTCCTGTAGCTCTAATTTGGTCATTCACTCGGTTTTTAGCAAGTTCTTTTCCATCAAATTAGAAAGAAGGGGACAAAATCACCAGCAATATCAAGTTCAATATAAAGATCTTCAAATCTTCAAGCATAGTTTCTATTGATACTCAACTAGTGTTATTTGGCACTAATCTACTTGTGTTCTTGGGCAACTCACTTTTTGGTATTATCTTAGCTATTTAAAGCTAATCAACATGGCAGAACTTGAGCAAATAGCCAAGTTCAATAGAGAAGGCTTTCATGCCTAGAAGGAGAAGACCATGTACCACTTTATACGGAAGGACTTGTGGGACCTATTTGAGGATGATACATGAGATGCAAATAACAAGAAGGAAGATGATGAAGATGGGTTCGTTGAAGAAGACTAGCTCAAGACAAAGGAGTGGAAAAAGATAAACAACAAGGCTCTAGGCATTATTACCTGGGGACTATCTAATGATGTATTTCACCATATCTCTGGCATCAGAGATTGGGATGAGCTTGATAGAATCTTTGGAAGTCAAGCCAAAAACTCTAAGGTCAAGTTGTTAATGCAGCTCTATAAGCTTGATATAAAAGACAACACTTCAATGACTATGCATATTAACAAATTTAAAAGTCTAAAAACTCAACTTGCCACTCTGAAGAAAACAATAGATGAAGATGAAGCCATTTCTGCACTCCTTGCTAGTGTAAACTAGAATCTTTATGAAAATCTTGTCTCTACTCTTAGCAGTATACCTAATTTGTCACAAAAATATATTGAGCACTCTCTTCTTGATGAAGAGAATAAACAGAAGAACAAGAATGCAAAAGATGGTGTACCATCATCTAGGGAAAACCTCTTGTACACCAAAGAAGTTGCTAGACCTAAAGGCCGAGGCCGAGGATTCAACTTCAACAACAAAGATCGGATGACATATCATTATTGTGGTAAGATTGGCCATATAGCCAATGAATGTTTCCACCATAAAAGAGCACAACAGGTGCAGAATGGTAACCATTAGAGAATCAATTCATGAATGAAACAGAAGAAGAAGAAGATGCTTCTGCTATCAACAACGACTTTGACAACTACTTGTTTTGAAGAAATTATCTTTCCTGTAGTGAATCTTATGTTTTTCCATAGTGGATTTTGTTTTCCTTAGTGGATTTTCTTTGTAAAACAAAACCCTTACCAAAACCAAAAGAGACTGGAAGATAAACTTATGATGTATGCTCTAGGAAGAGATGACAGAATCCCATAAGTACAGTGAGATACAGTGGTACTATCCAAAAAGCTATAAAGACATGTACTTGACACTCATTTTGATGTAATGGAACTATCAATTTGAGTCATTGTCAGTGTCATTATCCATCTTACACAAGAATGTGTTTATGAGTCCAAGCTTCCATCTTGGAACCTAATTCACTTGTGTAACAGTTAGTCTATCTAAGTCTATGCCATCATGAGTGGTGTATTCATCTTCCATCCTCCATAGCTCTTGCTATGCTCTAGATCCATGCTTTTCACAATCTAATATAGAATCAGGCCTCCAAGAAGCTTCCTTAGGTGGCAAACCTCTCAATTTAATCAAATATTCAATGATAGAGTGAGAGCAAAGCTTCTTATCATGTTGACCTATGACATCCTCAGGGATGTACTGAATAAGACCTTCTTCATCAATAGGTGGTAGCTCATCAAGTGTATCAATAGGATCACCATAGAAAGGCTCGAGCTGACTAACATGGAATACATTATGAATCTTAGTGGAAGAGTGTATCTCCAATCTATATGCCAAGTCTCCAATGCACTTCAAGATCCTGTAGGATTCATAAAATCTATGAGTAAGCTTATTACTAGATCCATTATTCAAGGTAGAATATCAAGACTTAGGCACCTTCAACAAAACCAATTTTCCTACTTGGAACTCTAAGGGTTGCCTCTTCTCATCTGCATACATCTTCATTTGGTCTTGGGCTTTCCTAAGATTCATCTTACACTGCTGAAGAAGGGTATACATTCTTTCTAATTCTTCTTTCCCATGAGGATTGATTCTTTCGTTAAAAATGAGTGTGGGTAAGGGCATCTTATAACCATACATAGCCTCAAAAGGGTGAAACTCCAATGCTAGCATGAGTGGAGTTATTGTAGGCAATCTAAGCCAAATCTGAGCCAAGTGTAACCAAAAAATCCTATGAATTCTACACATCATAATAGAAATGACGAAGATAAGTCTCTAACCACTTATTAACCCTTTGTGTTTGTCCATCAGTTTGTGGATGGTAGGTTGTAGAGGGAGCCAACTTAGTGCCCATGGATGTAAATACCACGTGCCAAAAGTTACTCATGAACTTTGAATCTTTTTCATGAACAATCACCTATGGTAATCTATGTAATCTAAAAATTTGCTCTATAAATTGACTAGTCACTTAAAAAGTAGTAAACTTGATCTTGGTTGGAATGAAATGGGCTGCCTTGGTGAGTCTATCCACCACCACATATATACCATTCCATCCCTTTTTGGCAATAGGCAAGCCAGTAATGAAGTCCATGCTAATGTGCATACATTTGCCGAAATAGGTAATGGCTACAACAAACCACCTGGCTTATGGGTGATGTCCTTATTCTAAAGACAAGGCACGCACTTCATTACAAAATCTTTGACATCATGTGTCCAACTAAAGGTGAAGAATGCAACTCCTCCATAATGCAATTCCTCCATAATTTTCCATGTAAAAGAAGAAGCAAAGGGAATAACAATCTTGAAGAAGAAGTAGAGGGAATAACAATCTTGCCAATTTAACCAGATTAGGTCATTTTTAAGCTGATAATGTGAGTTATCTTCCATGAGACCTTGTTGTAATTTCTAAAAACTATGGTTGAGCTCTTCATCCAAAAGATAGGCTTCCTATAAATCTTCAATCTAGTTGCTATGTAGCTCAATCATAGTAGTTGAAACTTTATATATCCACATACGAGAAAGAGAATCAGCCACTACATTATCTTTGCCCCTCGTATGAGTGATGTCAAAAGCATAATTTTGTAGTGTAGCTACCCATCTACACTACTTAGGAGTAAGATTGGACTAAGTGAGGAAATACTTTAGAACCATGTGATCACTTTGAACTCTAAATTGGTTGCCATACAAATAATGGTGCCATTTCTTTATCGCATGTAAGATAGCCAACATCTCTTGGTCATAGACATTCATAGCCATTTCCTTATCTATAAGCTTGCAACTTTCAAAGGCAATCACTCCATGCTCTTGTAACAAAACAACCCCTATGCCTCGGCCACTAGCATCACATTGTATGCTAAACTCCTTAAAAAAATACGGAGATACTAAATAGGAGCAGAAAGTAAGGAGTTTATTTAATTGGTTGAAGCTACTATGTGTAAGTGCATCCCAAAAGAAAGCTTCCTTCTTCAACCTATCAGTCAAAGGAGCTGCAATAGCCACATAATGGTTGATGAATCGGTGATAAAATGAGGATAGACCAATAAACAAGTAGTGGTAGTAGGTATTGGCCAATCTTTAACACACTGCACCTTCTTGGGGTTAGCTTGGATCCCTTTTTCATGGACAGTATGTCCCAAGTACTCCACCTCAGTCTGCATAAAAGAGCATTTATTCTCCTTAGCAAAGAGTCTATGATGCCTCCTTAGCTTGGATCCCTTTTTCATGGACAGTATGTCCCTAGTACTCCACCTCAGTCTGCATAAAAGAGCATTTATTCTCCTTAGCAAAGAGTCTATGATGCCTCAATACATCAAAAATCTTCCTCATATGTGATAAATGGTCGAAACTGAAAGAAGAAAGTCTGCAATATATTTTTCATCAGACTCTGGAAGGTAGTTGGAGCATTAATAAGCCCAAATGACATCGCTAAAAAATGGTAGAGCCCTTGATCAGTTCTAAAGGCAGTCTTGATTTCATCACCCTGTCGCATACGGATCTAATGATACCCTAACCTCAAGTCAATCTTCATAAAGAATCTAGCCTCCTTGAGCTCATTAAGAAAAGCATCAATTCTGGGTATTGGGCACCTATTCTTCATTGTGATCTTGTTTAGATCCCTGTAATCAATACACATTTTGAAAGATCCATATTTCTTTTTTACTAACAAGATCGGAGATGCATAAGGTGAAGAAATGGGTTTAATGAATCCCATTTCAAGAAGCTCCTTGATTTGCTTGGCTACTTCTTCACACTCACACTTGGACAAATTGTAGGGTGACTTATTAATTGGTTTTGAGTTGGGCTCCAAATCAATTGGGTGATTTACTGCTCTCTTGGGAGGCAATGAAGTAGGTACTTCAAACAAGTCCCTACACTTCTCAAGAAGAGCTTTCAAAGCTAGGTGATTTGCTGAATTTATGGATTGATCTTCAACCTCTTTATTCAGGTGAAAAACAAAGATCTATGAGCACCTCTTGTACTCCTTTTTGAGTTGTTGAATGGTGATCAGCTGAAATTTTGATTTACTAGGAATTCCTTATAAATGAATGAGCTGTTCATCAAGGGTAAACTCCGTATAAAATTGTGAGAAATCTATAGTAATTTTACTTAATGTCATTAGTCAATCATACCCGAATACAATATCTATGGGCCCCATTTCTAAGGTTATCATGTTTACTTTTGGTTTATAATATTCAGTGAGCTGTACATAAATATGTGGGCATATTTAAGTGCTAATTTCTTTTTCACCATTTGCTACCTAAACTCTTATGGGCTGTTGTAAGTCAGTTGGGAAGACAATTCAGTTTATCCATAATAGACTTATTCACAAAATTGTGTGTAATGCCACTATCTATCAGGATAAACACATCCTTCCCATGAATATTACCCTTCATATGAAGTGTATTAAGGGTCTTAGAACCTATCCAAGCATCCATGGAAATGGAAAAATTAGTGGCAGCAAGCGGCTCATCATGAGTTCCTCTTAGATCGAAATGAACACTACTGCCTTGATCAAAAGGAAAAGTATCGGCAGGGTCATAAAAATGTTCTTGTCCAACTTCTTCCTCAACATCCTCATTTTCAGCAATAGTTACCAATGTATTTGTTGGAGGTAAAGGCACCTCTGCCTAGCTGCCCGTGTATTACTACACTAACAGTACCCACCACTACACACTGCAGGTGATGGGCGCCCGTCACTGTCACTTTATTCTTTATTCTTTTAGTGACAGTTTGAATAAAGGAAGGCCTGATTACACATTGTGACTGTTGGAGTTTCCATTTGGTCTCTCTCTCTTTCTTGCTCTTGCTCACTTGCCATAGCTCTCATGTGCAAGATTCGATTCTTCTCACATTTCAATTGGTATCAAAGCATGGATTCATGACTACTCGAGCTTGGTTCGTGGCATCTTCAGCTTCCTATTGATTACCTATACCAATTGGGTCTCCTTCCCACCAACAGCCATATCCAACTCCTTTGAGATCCAATCACTCATCGACTTCTCAAACATCTACCCGGCCCATTTGGACACCCTCAGGGCATTCCTTAAGATGTATTGGAGCTCTCTTATGTTATTTTACTTCAATCCACAAGTTTTGTGAAGTAAGGCAGCCATGTTCTCTTGCTTCTTGTGATGCCTACTCTCTACCGGTGACTTTGCCCTTCAAGAGGGAGCTCCTAGAGGTCCTTAACTACTCCCCCAACCTTGCCTTGACCTTGCCCAATCCTTCCAGAGGCCCAAATCCATTTGGGATAGCTTGAAGACCTGCAAAAAAATCGTTTTTTACTTCAGCCCTCCATTGGCACTCATTGGCAGCTTGAAAACACTTCATTTGGCACTTAAAAACACCCCCTTGATGCTCGACATTGGTGGTTATCATTGGCATTGATTTGTGGATTGATTTACTTCAATCCAAGATTGTTTTCAACAGTCCACAGGCAGCCACAAATAGTGTTATATCAGCACTTTATGTTTATACTTGGTTGGCATTGACATTGTAACATATGATTTTTGATGCCGAGAAGTGCTTTAAAATAGCCAAAAAATCCAAATTCCAGGGGTAAAATAGACTTCTTAGAAGGTGACAGTTGCAGTTAGTACGATTTTAAGCGGTAAAGCCCCAAAAGTGCTTTAAAGATCCACCGAGTGACGGTTGGGGAATTTTCATAATTTCTTGGCATGTCAGATGAGACTTCGAGAGATGCCCAGCAATGGGGGACTTCAAGACGGACTGATAGAAATTTCCAGATCGCAATTCCGATACCGGATGTGAAAATGGAGGTGCTCGGGAGGCCAAGGGCCAAAGGAAGCGAGTGTAAATGAAATAGAGGCTTGGGGGGTGTGATCTTTGGGACTTTCACCCCCCGATTTTCACGTGAAGGGGAGGGGCTATTTTTCATGAAAAAAAAGAGGAAAAAAAGTGCCATGTTTTTGGCAATGAATTCAGGAGGGAGAGGAAGAGAGAAAATGCCACCTCAATGTACCCCTACCAACTGATTAGATGACTATGATGCTTGCTTCCTATGCTCCTCATCACCGCCTTCAGCCTTTGAAATGGTTGCCTGGATGAGGAGGTGCAAAACCAATCTTTCTCTCTCCTCCCTTTCTCTCCCCTTAAGGGGCGTTCATGCCCTTGAAGAAGAATGAAGACCGGTTGAAAGATGCTTGCCCGGCATGAACCGGATTGCTCCAAGATCAAGAGGAGGCTGAGGGGAGAACTTGGAGCTTGGAGATGGAGCTTACTTGAAAGCACATCTTGGATCACGAAGCTATCGGCAAATTTGTGGGAGGAGGAAACTCAATCAAATTCAAAGATAAGCTCATTACACTTGTATGTGAGAGAGTGCACACAACTATGTGAGAGGTAGCCATAGAACTGGGCTTGAAATGATTGAAGCAATAAGTGGTCTGTGGGTCTTGGCAATCGTAGACTATGCATGAGAATGCAAACAAGGATAAGGAATGTCACGACTGTGGGAAGTATGGACACATTGCCAAAGAATGCTGGAAGAAGCAAGAAAATCAAAGAGGCAAGTAGCAAGGTCACTATGCCTTGTCCAATCTTGCAGAGCTTGAGAGTAGTGACAGTTTATTTGCTATGACTTATGTACGGAACAAGGCTACTTAGCAAGAAAAGTGAGATGACATATGGTATATTGATTCAGGAGCATCAAACCACATGATACTATATGGAGAGTGGTTTGATGAAATGAAAGCAAGAACAAATGGCTATGTATGCAGAGGAGATGACACTCATTATGACATAGCTCATAGAAGACTTGTTCCATTTGGTTATGCATGATGGTAAGAAGAAGAAATTGTATGATGCTTTGCATATTCCATCAATCATGATAAAATTATTATCTATTGGCTAGATGGTTGAACAAAACCTACAGGTACGGTTTAACAATTGAGGTTTTATAGAGAAATATACCAAAGGTTACAAGTTGATTGCAAAGGGCAAAAGACATGGAAGAATGTTTACTTTGGATGCAAATATTCTTGAGTTGAAGGCTACAATGTTTGCTCATGATGATGATGGAAGTATTAGAGGCATAGATATTTCACATAAATGCATTGGACACATAAATGTACAAAGGCTGAAAAATATGTAGCAAAAGGATATTATTTCGAGATTGCCAAAGTTCAAATATGTTGATTTGGGACATGTATGTTCAACTTGTCAATTTGAGAAAAAATCTCGATTTCCATTTGTCAAATATATATGGAACAACAATAGACCTTTACAACTTATTCACTTAGATGTATGGGGACCCGCTCATAATATATCTCTTGGAGGGTCTAGGTGTTATGTGACTTTTATGGATGATTTTAGTGATATACTTGAGTATATATTTTGTAATATGAAGATGAGATTCTTGACAGCTATATGGATTTTAAACGTCATGGAAGAAAGAGTTCAGCTATTATGTCTCATGCCTATGGTCTGATGGTGGTGGTGAATATGTGTCAAAGGAGTTTGACAAGTACTTGATTAAGCATGGGATCAGTAGACAGTTGACATGCAACTATACTCCTCAACAAAATGGAGTGGCTAAAAGGAAAAATAGGGTCATTATGGAAGTAGCCAAGGCAATGTTGAATGAGATAGATGTGCCACTTTCTTATTGGGCTAAAGTAATTCTTATTATTATTTATGCCATGAATCAAACACCCACAATTGGCATACATGAGAAGACGCCATATGAGCAAATTTATGGTTATAAGCTTGACATTAGACACTAGAATGTGTTTGGCAGCATTGCATAATGTGCATGTACTTGATGAGAAACGAAAAAATCTTGATCCAAAATTAGTGAAGTATGTCTTTATTTAGTTACTCACATGAACAAAAAGCTTATAAGTTTTATGATCCGTCTACTCATGAGAATTTGATTAGCCATGATGTGGTGTTTGATGAGCTTGCATCATGGTATGGTTCTAAAGTAGGTAACATTTCATGATAATACTTCAAAAAGTACATATGCTGAAAGTGGGGTGCATGACACTACTACTACTAGTAGACCTATACATGATGTATCTGCCAATGTGAGTGCTTGGATATGACAATTATGCAGTCATGGTTCTCATTCCATTAGCACAAATATGTTAATGAGGGGGAGATTGGACATGGATAAAGGAAAAGAAAAGGCATTTGATGATGTAACAAGTCCATTGACATCGAGATATGATCTCACTAATAGCTTGGATAATGAGTTTGGAATACCTACAATTGTTACACCTGGTGTTAAGTAGAGGTATATATCACCTCATGAGAGAGCGGAATAGCATAGTGTACCACAACACTACGAAGATCATAGAGAGACAAAAAACTTGTTGACATATTTACTTACAATAGATACTTAGCTGAACGCTATGCATACATGACAAAAATAATGAGTTACAAAGAACTCATGTCATTTGCAAAAGCAATCAGAGATGAGAAATGTTGTAAAGCAAGGGATGAAGAGTATGATGCATCCATTGACATCGAGATATGATCTCACTAATAACTTGGATAGTGAGTTTGGAATACTTGCAATTGTTACACCTGGTGTTATAAGTAGAGGTATATATCGCCTCATGAGAGAGCGGAATAGCATAGTGTACCACAACACTACAAAGATCATAGAGAGACAAAAAATTTGTTGACATATTTACTTACAATGGATACTTAGCTAAACACTATGCATACATGGCTTTCAACACTATGCATGAAGGCAAGATTTCTATTAGATGCAAGTGGGTCTACAAAGTCAACTGCAAATCAGATGGCTCACTTGAAATATACAAGGCCAGGTTAGTTGTGAAGGGTTATGCTCAACAATATGGGTTGGACTATGAAGAGACATTTAGTCCTATTGCACAAAGATGGCAATTGTACAGACAATCATTGCATTGGCACCATCCAAAGGTTGGAACTTATATCAAATGGATGTAAAGAATGCATTTTTGAATGGTCGTTTGATGGAAAAAGACTACATGGATCATAATCGAAAGAATATGTACATCCTAAATATACATCTTACGTTTGCGGATTGAAGAAACCACTGCATGGATTGAAATAAGCACCACAGGCATGGAATGCAAAAATCAGCTAACACTTACAAAGACTTGGCTTTCAAATGGATAAAGTTAATCATAGCTTGTTTACCAAGAAGATAGACAAAGGCTATGTGATTTTGGTGGTTTGAGTAGATGACTTGGTCATTACAAGTGATAATACATATGGGATTGATGAAATCATATCTATGTCGCAAAAAGAGTTTCAAATAAAAGATCTAGGAGAGCTGAAAATTTTCATTGGTATTGAAGTCATACACACAACTCAAGGAATTTGGATGTTACAAAAGCAGTATGCACATAATATATTGAACGTTGGAGTGCAAGCCCATGGATACTCCATTAGAAAAAAATATCAAGTTGATTGAAAATGTAACCATGTACAGATGGTTGATAGCTTGATTTATCTTACCATCACTAGACCTAATCTCAGTTATTCGGTTGGGTTAATCAATCAATTAATGCAAAGGCCAAGGAAACCTCATTTAGATGTAGTGAGAAGGATCATGAGGTATGTGAAGGCTACACTACACTATGGATTGTTTTATGAGTATGGCAAACCTCTTGAGCTTACAGGTTACAATGATGCAGATTAGGCTGGATGTACAAACAATAGAAGATCAACACATGGGTATGCATTTGATCTTGGCAACAACATGATTAACTAGAGCAGTAAAAATCACCCCACTATGGCTCTCTCTAGTATTGAAGTAGAATACAAAGGTGCAACCTTAGTTGCATGCTAAATTATTTGGCTCGTTTTAAGATGTTAGATGACTTGGGAGTACATGTGGATAAACCAATCAAGTTGTATTGTGACAACATGAGCAGTGTGCTTTTGGCAAGTAATCTTGTTTATCATACTAGATTGAAGCACATAGAAGTGCATTATCATTTCATTAGGGAAATTTCATTAGGGAAATGGTACTTGGAGGCAAGATAGACCTTATCCATGTGAAGACAAAACACTAGGTAGCAGACATCTTTACCAAATCACTTAGTAAAGATAAGTTTACTCATTTCAAATTGCTACTTGGGATATAGTAGATCACTTGAGCTTGAGGGAGAGTGTGAAGAATCGAGCTCATATGTCTGACTCCTTGTCCTTAGCTCAATGTCATTTTCGTGCCATAATAAATGAGTTGAGATCTATTTTTTGACTCTATTGTAGTTGTGTGTAGTTATCTATGTTACTCAATGAATAATGGGAAAGACTATTGAGAGCACCCTAGTCTCTAAGATTGCCTCACTCTCTATCTCTCTCTCTCCCTTTGTATCTTGAACATCAACCCTCATTGAAGATAGTTCAAGCATGTTTTAAAATAGCCCTGCATATACCTATTAGTTGCTCTAATTTTCTTCTCTTCTTTCTCTAGATCATCCCTATTATGGTTTGAATTAGGTTTTCTTCCTCATAAGCTTGAAATCTGCATTTATGCCCTATTTTTTCATTTTTCTCTCTTAACCGAATATGCCACGCACCTAAAAAATGCACTAGTCCTTCTCTTCTTGTCTTTGCCACCATCAATTAGCTCCAAACTTATGTTACCCAAAAATAACTCCTTTTTTTTATCATTCATGCACCAAGGTTGAGACATAGTCTTTAAGGCATTAAGTGCATTCACACATTTAATAGGTTAGATGCATGTAAAGCATACTCAACTCTTACATGACAAGATCCATGCTAAGTGCTATGTACATCAAGCAAGATCAACTTTATTTGAGCTTTATGTGTCTTTCAAATATGCTTGATCTTAGAGTTTCATTCCCTATCTATCAAAACATACAACATCGCAGTTGGCATTGCCTCTTATAGATGCCACAAGGCAAGAATTTCAATGGATGCGGATGCAAGATGGTCTAAGCTTTCTGTAATAAGCGAGACACATGGGAATTAGGGGTTAGATACCCAATTGCACCGATTGGAATATAAAAGGTGTAAGAGATCCAATTTAGGGCATCTATATATTATCAAGAACTAACTCTTCACCTTCTTCTTCAGCTTTCATGACTTCCTCCTCTCTCCCTCCCCTTTTCAATCTTTCTCTTTCTTCTTCTAGTATTTCTCTCTCCTCTTTTTCCTCTCTCCCTCTCTCTTATGTTCATTCTCCCACTCCTCTCAACCCCCTTTCATTACAATTGGTATCAAAGCCTCAAGCTTTGTTCCTTTCTCCGTTGCCCTTTTCTCAATCTAGCTTTCTTTTCAATTTTGGAAACTGTAGTTACTCAGGCAACAAATACATGTACAGCAAGGAGTACTATAGTTAGTGGAAATTTTCAAGAAGACAAGTAGGAGCTATGGCTAGAAATCTTGACATATCTAGAGGTAGAATGGTTAATTTAGCATGTCATTACCCTTTCTTATGCAACTTTTAGGAGTTATAGGATAAATTTGGAGCCTCAGGAGTCAGAGAAGGAGCAAAACCCCAGTTACTTTTTGCTTTAGGCCTTCTCTCTCTCCTCTTTTGAAAATTGCCATGGCTGCCATGCCCAAGAATCCTTCAAGTTCTTGCTTCTCCCTTCTCCAAGACCTCAAAGGTAGCAACCAATGGGCCCCCATCTCATGAGCACTTGATTAAGTAGTGGATAGGCTGGTTTCCTCCTTGTGGTGTCCTCCAAGAGGCAGCCTCGCAATTTGTAGTGTGATTCATGCTGCCTAGACTAATTTCCTCCTACCTCTCCTCATCCACTACCCTCTTGATCATTGGTTTCCTTGGCCTTCAAGCTCTCATTTGGGGACTCCTCCACTGAGATTGCACCTTTCTTCCCCCTTTTGCTAACCCCTCCATTTGAGATATACAAACCCTACGGTACACTATTTTAAATAGCCATTAAAGCTCAACCCAAGATCTCCAATCCTTCAAATTTCTTCAATCTCAAACCCCGCCCCCCCGTGGAGATTCTTCAACCATTCTTGGCTACATTGACCCAAATTGAAGACATGGAGGCTAGGATGCAAAGGTTTCTCATAGACAACCATGAAAGCTTCACATAAAGCTTTCAACTCTTGAAGAGCAAGCATGGGATCAAGCATGGGTGTGTCCATCCTCAAAGCAAGCATCAACCCCCTAAAGATTATACTCATTGAAGATGTCTTGATTCCACAAGCTGAATTAATGGAAGATTTGGGCTTCATTGATTAGTCAAGCCTTACTCATCTACTCCAATCATTGACAAGGTATGCTAATTAACTCTTAATCTCTCAGTTAATCCAATTGTTGAACTCAATCCTTTTGTTGGAGAGATTTAATGTTGCATGTCATCTCATACTTTGAATTCTCTTTTGAATTCTTGCTGTCCAATTAAATCAGTAGCTTGCTTGCCTTTCCCTACTAGATTAGAATTCCAATTAGCAATGGCACCTTTACTCAATTGGTTAATGCTAGTCCTAACACTTTCCTTATCATGTGTGTATTGATTTGTTCCTAAGAGATTAAGAAGCCCTTGTAAATAGGTAAGTGGCAGCCAATGAGTCACTAGACTGCCAAGGTAAGCCCTCCATCCAAAGCCCTTGTGAGTTATTGTCTTTCATGAAAAGGCCCAATGTTCAATTTCTTCATGCATCTCATGCTAGTTGAGTAATTAAAAATGTCTACCATGTATAGTCCAACTAAGGAAAAATGCTAATGTCAAGTGAGGTGGTAAGCTAAAAGAGAGGTGATCCTCCCTTACCACTTAAGACATTGAAGGGGGTATACCACCTAGCTCTGAGGGAACTTTTGCCCACCTCCCAGTGATTCGGAGCCCCTACACTTGTATAAAGGTACATGTATAATCCATGATCACCACATTACCGATTATATATCCCCTAACATGAGGCCCATTCATTGATCAAGACACCCATGTATAGTACTTGACATGTATGCAGTCAATGCAGGATGTATGGTATTGAAGCTTTCATAAGCAGTGTTGACAGAGTAAATTGATGCTTAAATGTGCTTGGGATTATGCTCAGTATGCTTTGTATGTTGGTTAGCATGATGCTTAGGCTCCTTATCCCTTAAGCCACTCATACAATGTGGAGTTGGGACCAAGACAGCAAGGCAATATTTTAGCTATAAGAATTCGGGGACAGTCACCACAAGCTTGTTGCAGTAACTTCAGCACTGAATCTAAGAGGGAACCTTGTAGCTCATTTTGTAGAGGGCATTCTCTCTTCAATTTGAATCGAATACATCCTCGATTAAAGTTATAGTCTAAAAGGTATGACCATTTTTGTGCATTGAGGTCATTGTGGACAAGGTGCAAAGCACTCCAAGATAGTCATAGAGATCCAATAGCACAATTCTCTTTTTTTCCCCCCTTCAATTTGAATAAAAAATTTCCTTAATTAGAGTTCCCTCTAGAAGTTATGCATGTTTTATTAATTGTGGGTCCTGTGGACTGCACTCAAATGGCAGGACAGAAAGGTAAAAGCAAGGCCCATGATGAGGTCCAAAGGGAGATTAGTGACTTCAGGGCCTCAATGAATGAGGAACCTAGCTTGGCACAAGATAATAATGGTGACATACACGAGGAGCTGCCCAATATAGAACCCTACAATATGCTCAATCACACCCTTGTCAACATGAGCTCCGTCACATGGAAAGGCACAATGACATAGTTACTAATCATCATCATATGCTATCAAAAATTGATCTTATGATCAAGCTAATGGCCCTCTCCAACTCTCAAACTCAACAAACCTTAGAGCACCTCACTACTCTTGAAGCCCAATTAGCCACTACCTCGGCACAAGATAAGGCAAATGAGTCCAAGCACGAATTACGATGGCCTTTACCATTGGAACTGCTTCATGGCCTACAAGTTATTATTGGAGCTAAGGGCATTCCCCCTACTACCACATATGAGTTTGGCGAGCCCTCTCACGTTAATGTGACGAGCCCCTCTTGAGCTCTCCCATCATCCATGCAACCAACCCCCCCGTGAGCTGTCCACTATCATTGACAGAAGCTCCCCCACTCTCCATAGGAGCCTGAATGGCACTTATATGCCTTAACCCAATAATGAACAATATGGTATTAATGGTCAGCACGTCACCCATCAGCAGTTTGGGGTCAATGTACAACATGGCTTATATGGACAACATGGTATATATAGATAGCAAGGCTTTCATGGGCAGCAAGGCCCAGCGATCTCCGTGACAAGATCATTCTTACCAAGTACAATGGGTAATCACCATCCCCATTGGACTTGGAAGAATAGATCTCTAAATTAGATTCATACTTTAATAATTACATGTGCACTAATGATCAAAAGATTCTCTTTACCCCTTGCCATTTAGAGGGATTTGTCCACACTTTGTGGCACTACATAAGCTGTGAGAATCATCAGTTTATTGATTGGGAAGACTTTAAGATACATATAGTTCAAGTCTTTATATCCTCGATGGAAAAAAGAGCGATTGGCAAGATGATGATACCACCTTGACCAATGAAATCTCCAGTGAGGGAGTACACAAATCAATTTATTTACTTGACCATATATGTTGAGAGCATTAGTAATGATGCAAAATTGCACAAGTACATCTATGGGTTAGAGCTTAGCTTATCGACTAATGTCATGGCTCAAAATCCTTCTACCTTGTTTGATGCAATTGAATTGGCTAAAAGACATGTAAGGAAGTACTGAAAAAATGAGAGATTTTAGCAAGGTTTTGGGTAGCCCCATACTTGAATGAGGCCAAGCTAATATGGTGGTATTTCTAGAGACAATCCCATGCCTAGTACCAATCCCAAAATTCCCACTTACATCCCTTTCTATGCTAAAAGAAAATAGAGAACTTTTGGGGTAGCACTTAACTCTAATTGTGAGCCCTAAAATACATTAACCTTGAGTGGTCAAAGTGGCCACAAATTCATTTTCTCAGATGTTATGAAATATCGAAAAGAAAAGGACTTATGTTTTTAAGTATGGAGATAATAATTACACAGCAAACCATGCCTCAAAATGCCCCTACAAGACAACAAAGGTCAAAGTTCACAACATGTATATTATGGAGGATTCGCAAAATGATAAAGAGGAGTTACGTGCCTTGAATACTACACATACCTTTGTTTATGCTAAAAATGAGAATTATTCCTAGTAGACTTGGGCCAAGAACAGTTCTATGATCCAAAGGATGGGTTTCCCTTTGACCCAAGTGGTTGCCCACCTCATGATTTTGATTTCACCACTTCCACTCCACCCCCTCAAGCTCCCACTTCCCTATGCTCCATCTCTATGGACACATGGACCGGCTCAAGAAGCCCCATCGCCTAGCGCATTCAACGAAGCATTAATGGAAAGCATGTATTTATCCTAGTGGATAGTAGTACTACCCACAATTTGGTTAATAGATTAACCATTGACGGGTTGAAATGCATCCCTACGAAATTACACCACCCCCTGAAAGTTCAAGTAGCAAACAATAAAGAAGAAATCAACACACATGTATACTCTAAAGTTTCCCTATACTTGGCTGAAAACTATGTGGCCTCAGTTGATCTAATTGGACAACTCATCTACCTAGAGGGAGTTTACTATGCATAGACAGCTCATCCATCTAGAGGAAGTTTATGATAATGCTATTTTTCAACTAATTATAGCAAAGCAACTCAAAAGGGAGTTTAAGAAATGCTTAGATCTCTTTGTCCTATACCTAAATAAGGAAAATTTTACTCCTCACAAGTGTCTAAGAATCCAGCATTGCAAGCCCTAAGAGAAAAGTATAACAATTTATTTCAAATGCCTACAACCCTTCCCCCTATAAGACAAGTAAACCACCCAATTGATCTAGAACCCCATTCTAAGCCAATGAACAAGCCACCTTATTAAATCTCCAAGTATAAGCGCGAAGAAGTTGTAAAGCAAGTCAAAGAGTTACTTGAGATGGGATTTATTAAACTGAGTTCCTCGTCTTATGTATCTCTAGTCCTACTAGTAGTCAAGAAGAAAGATTGCTCCTTTCGCATATGCATTGACTACAAAGACTTGAATGAGATCATAGTCAATAACCAGTATCCTATTCCAAGAATTAACGACTTATTGGATGAGTTGAAAGGTGCATGATATTTCACTAAGATTGATATGCGCTCTAGCTTATAAAAAATACGTATAGTGGGAGAGTGATGAGGTCAAAACGACTTTCAATAGTGATCATGGGCTTTATCATTTCCAAGTGATACATTTTTTATTTTGACTAATGTCCCCACCACCTTTCAGAGCCTCGTGAATAAAATCTTATACCCCTTCATTTTCAAGTTTGTGCTCGTATTCTTTGATGATATTCTTATTTACAGCACATCACGAGAGTAGTACGACAAGTATTTGATGTCTTGAGAGAACATACACTATCTGTTAAGGAAAGCAAATGCATCTTCATGTAAATCTCAAAGGAGTATTTGGGACACATTGTTAGTGAAAATGGCATACAAGCTTACCCCAAAAAGATATAATGTGTAAAGAACTAGCCCGCACCATCCAACACCACTTCATTATATAGTTTCCTTAGTCTCTTTTCATTTTATAGACATTTCATTAAGCATTAAGCCACCATTGTAGCACCTTTGACAAATTGATTAAAGAAGAAATCATTTTTTAAAAATGCTATTATTAAGATCGTAGCTTTAATAAATTGAAGGAAATGCTTACTTCAGCCCCTATTCTCGTATGCCCTAACTTCTCAAAAGAGTTTACCATTTAATGTGATGCTAGTGGCAGATAAATCAGTGATGTCTTGCCGCAAGAGCATGGTGTGATTACTTTTAAGAGTTGTCCTTGATGAAAAGGCGATACATATGAACGTTTACGACCAAGAGATGTTGGCCATCCTTCACGATGTTAAGAAATGGCAGCATTACCTCTATGGCAGTCATTTTAGGGTGAAGAACGACCATTGAGTGCTCCATTACTTCCTGACTCAGTCTACTTAAATACCTAAGCAGAGGAGATGGATGGCAACCTTGTAAAATTATAATTCTGACATCTCTCACATAGGAGCAAAGATAATATAGTAGTAGATTCACTATCATGGATGTGGGCATGGAAAGTATCTTTCATTTCAAAGTTACATAAAGATTAAATTGAGGAGCTTCAAGAGGCCTATTTACTAAATGAGAAATTCAACCACATATTCAAAAATTACAGTATGGGATAATAGACGAAAACTTTCAATATCAGCTAAAAAATGGCCTTATATGGTCCTATAGTAAGATTTTCATCCCCCACACTTTCCCCTTCAGACAAAGATCATGAAAGAGATGCATTTTTGTCCCATTATTGGCCATTTAGGTGTTTTCAAAACATATGATAGGATTGCCAAGAGCTTTCACTAAAAGGGTCTATGGAGGGATATCAAGGATCAAGGATTTTGTGCCCAATTGTGTCTCATGCCAACAAAATAAGCACATCACGCTTAGATCAACTAGTCTCTTGCAACCCTTAACCTATTCTTAAATGGAAATGGACACGCATCACTATGGATTTCATTATTAGATTACCCATCACCAAGAAATGATGAAATAGTACGTATGTGGTAGTTGATAGACTCACTAAGGCTATCCACTTTATTCCCACTAAAACTCAGTATATCACATCTCAAGCAGTCACTCAAATTATAAAGCACGTATTTGAATTACATGGGTTACCACAGGTTAGTGTGCATGACATGAATGCTAAGTTTATAAGCAACTTTTGATAGTGTGCATGACATGAATGCTAAGTTTATAAGCAACTTTTGACAAGCGATTTTCACATCTATGGGTACTAAGCTTGCTCCATCCACCACATACCACCCATAAATTGATGGTCAAAGACCAAAAGGGCCAATAAATGGGTTGAGATCTATCTACGGCACTTTTTCCGCCATGATGTACAACACACTTGGAATATGTGGCTCCACTTGGCTGAGTTTGCATACAACTCCACCTACTCTAGCATCAAGGTTTCTCCTTTTGAGACACTTTTTAGGTACAAAGTTCCCCTCCCTATGGTCCTCTTCAATGACAAGATCAAACACCAAAATAAAAAGGAGTTAGAGCACATACAAGCCATGCCTCATCAATGCAAAGTGAATCTTTGTAAAGCACAAGATTGTATAAAGCATTATGTTAATGGGACAAGAAGGCATCTAGAATTCCAAGAGGGAAAGCTAGTCCTATTGAAAGTGCCTAAGTCCTGCTACTCTACTATCAAGGAGAGTAGCAACGGCAAGCTGGCCCATCATTCCTATGGCTCCTATTGGATCCTGAAGAGAGTTGGGGACTTGACTTATCGATTAGAGCTTCCCTCCACTATCAAGATTCACAATGTGTTCCATGTCAATTAGTTGGAGCCCTTCATTGGCACCTCAGTGGACTATTTTACCTTCATATGTTTTGAGACTCCTAAAGCCTAGGTCTCCAAAATAAGGCTAAGGAGTTATGTCTTCAGCATATTGTGGGCTGAAAATAGTTCTATGTGGTGATAAAGGGACACTAAATGCTGACCACAAAAAATGGAACATAACTAAAGCAGTTTTGTTAAGGCACATTTCAACCTATGGAAGTTCTGTTCTTTTTGGAGAGAGAGGGGTAACCTACTGGAAAGAGTTTGCCAGTTGCCTCAGAAACCTTTGTATTTTGCTAGCAAAGTTTTAGGATCGTGAGCAAGGTTAGACAATTTTGATCTGATGACTGTGTCCCATTAAATGCCACAAGGATCGAGAATATAAACGTAAGAATCTTACAAGGTCAGATGGGAAAAAGGACAAATAACGACATTGAAACTACACACAGGTATGCCCACAACTGCATTGTGCATACAGAAAATACAATCATGAATACGTGTATATGTGCAGCATCAGCAGACAAAATTATCGAATATTCAGGTATCAACATGCCTGTTCTTATCAGCTGAATGCGATAACTCTTACATGGATTTTGGTAGTTCTTAACACATTTACAGCTTTTGTCTCACCCTGGCTCTGTTTTTACACTTGCTGAGATGGCAGTGTTTAAAACAACTAAAATCAGAAACAGCCTGACCTACACATCAGATAAACATTACATGAAAGCTATACTTTATAATGCTTGAGGAGCCTGTCAGCTTCACGAACCCCACTAAGAAATGCTCCATGGGTTGTGGAGTAAAAGTTTCTGTTGGTGGCTTCACCAGCAAAGAGCAGCTGCAAAGGAGAGGACTTAGTATTGGATGCAGGGTCAGTTGATGTAGGTGGTTCTACACTGAGGCCATCCCCTTCTCTGACTTCGCTGCATAATGATAAGGCTGACTTTTGCAGACTATCGTTAGTGTTGCCGCCTTCTGGCAACGGCTCTGCTAAAGTCTCCAAATCCCTTCCACTTGAACCAACAGCTACAAAGGAGTATGAACCTTGGCATAAAGGATTTGTTGCCCATTTGCTTCTCAATACTCCTCTAAACATACTTCTCAAACACAAATTCATGGATTTCTCATCTTCTGGAAGCTCTTGAAAATCATCTCTGTTCCTTCTTGTGCCTTCATTTTTTCCAGCCACCCCGAAACTGGTGAGCATTTGTGCCACTCCATTGAGAACCTCATCGTCAGATAGACCCTCCATTTCCAAAGCCTCCTCTCCGGCTAACCAACATGAGAGGACATTAGATCCTGGGTAAACAGGGGTCATGGAAAATATCTTTTTGGTCCACTTCGGTAAGCTCTCAACCTTCACAGAATCCTTATGGTGTAAGAATCGGAAGTATTGGCGTAAATGTTTATCTGCTGATGGGTCTAGCAGAAGGAAAAGCTTGTCAACGACACCAAAGCCTAATCGAGATATGGCTTCTAGCTTCCATGTGGGTAAAGTTGGCTCAAACAGCTCTTGA
This sequence comes from Lygodium microphyllum, assembly GCF_053477565.2. Classification (NCBI taxonomy): domain Eukaryota; kingdom Viridiplantae; phylum Streptophyta; class Polypodiopsida; order Schizaeales; family Lygodiaceae; genus Lygodium; species Lygodium microphyllum. Next base: position 116,660,009 of record NC_141149.1, on the reverse strand, counting down.
TCTTGGAATTCTTTATCAGCCTTCCACCCTTGAAGGTCCTGCACTGATCTGCAAACAGAACTGTCTACTGCGAAATTCTTCAAAGTGCCTGTTTTTAGAACCCCTAAGGACATGGTCAAAATCACATGCTCAGCTTCAACAACAGAGCCATCTTCACAGTGCAAGACCACAGGTGCAAGTGTAGAAGGATGAGTACGGTTCCAGTATATCTTTTGTACTTTTTTCCTGAGCTTGACCGTGCCGGAGGGCAAGCCACCCTCCAGTTCTTTCAATACACTAATATATCCTTTAGCAATGGTTTTATGAGGACCTGGATATTCTGTGTATTCTTTCAAAGCATCGAGGTCCAGATCATCCAACGAATCGCATGCCGATAAACATCGTTCCATGGCTTGTAGCGACATGAACGCAGATTCCTGCAGTGCAAGGGGGTTCCATATCCCAGATGTATTGATGTCGCTCCCCTCAAAGGACCTCTTCATATCCTCTTCCTCTCTAAGAATGCTAGTCTGTTTCCCTTGTGTTTCTGTTGCTGCCTCGGAGTTCTGCACATGTGGTCCATCGGTGGACGGTTTTTGCACAGCAGCTTGCTCGGACAAGAATGAGAACAATCTCTGTCGCAGGAACGCACCGACACTTCCTTTCGAGGCGGCGGGTGATAACCGGCCTTCCCCTTTGTTTTTCACAAGGGCCATGGATGTCCTGTACAGGTCCATGGCAGGACCGACGAGCTGCGGATCGACGACAAGGCCGCCCTGGGCTCGGACGGCAGGGGGGCCACCGCTCGATCCGAGCTCCCGTGCACCGTCTCCAGACATGGCGCCAATCCTCTGGGCGATTCCGAAGACGGGGCTGCCGTTGATGCCATGAATGAAGGTTGCGCCGAGCTCCACCTGGTCGGAGCCGAGAAAGGAGGTGAGGATTCTGCCGCCCAGGCGGTCGCTGCCCTCCAGGACGGTGAGTTCGAATGGGGCGGCCGTCTGGTGCAGGCGGTGGGCTGCAGACAGACCCGCCATACCTGCTCCTACCACCACCACGCGAGGTCTCGGAGCCATGGTGACAGTCTTTTTTCTTAGCTTATTGTGATTGTTGTGATGATGAGAATTGGGCTATGCAGAAAGGCTCTTTGAGCTTTTACTATATGATTCTCACATTTATAATATAATTCTCACATTGTGAATTACAACAACATCATGAGCTTCTTCGAGGGTAGCACCCCCCCGGGACCGGCAGCCCATTGCCTCCGACCGCATCTAACTAGGTAATATGGTGCCTCTGGAGCAAAGCTACTGATAGTGAACACTCCAAGAAAAAATAAATGAAAAGAGCCCTTTGCCTTACATTAGAAATTTTTAAAAGCTTATTATGTTAAGCTTACTCTGATGATAGTAGAAACATTCCACAATCTAGCCTTTTAACCTTTACTATGATTATAATAAATTGCCAAAAATGGCACCCCGCTATAGAAAAGAATTCCACATTCTAAGCTGGTGAGCCCTTTTTTCTTTTTTTCTTCCCTATGCAAGCTATTAACAACTCAATCAATAGGATGATTGCTTGAGAAACATGTGGTCAAGGGTACAAATCCTATGATTGAGGTGGATAAAGTACAATCACAATAGGCTCTTAAGCTTACTATGAAGGTAGAGAAAACACGCAATCTGGCAAGCATGGTAAGGCTAGGGGCCATAAAAATGGGAGGCACGTGATAGGGCTCTAGGGAAAAGGGACCATATTAGTAAAACTAAGATTGTCTTGTATCCCTTTCACAACATGAATAGACTCAAGTATATGCTATTGAGAACATGTTATATAATGCTTTGTACTCACAATGCCAACATGTTGGAGATCAAATCTTATTTTCAAGTTGATCAAAAGAAATGTGAGTGCCAATAGTATCATAATTGGTCACTTTCGCTCATTTGCAAAAGGGTGCAAGGCAAAGGGGCCAATACAATGACATCTAACCTTCCCCCATAAGATTATTTTCCCAAGTGAGTAACATAATATTTTCATATAGTTCACCTATAAATATCATAATGATAGTCAAATAAAGAATTTGGAGCAATTTACTATGTGAGTGACCTACTACAGTGGCAAGTGGCAGGGGGGGGGGGGCGCTCAATAGAGCGATATTCAAGAATGCACTATTTTAAGATTGTACAAAATCTTAAATCTTTAAAAAATTACATGACTCACATTAAACTCACCAATACTATCATTGTTAGTCCCTTTCACTCATGTGCAAAAAGGGGCAAATACATCTAACCTTCCCCCATCATATTATTTCCCCAAATGAGTTACATGATGTTTTCTTAAAGTTCAACAACAAAAAATATATGATCGTTAACTATAAAATTTAGAGCATTTTAATATCTAAGGGGCATATTAGAGTGATAATAGGGGGGCCAATAGAGTGGCACTCAAGGATTCATTGTTTTAGGGTTTTACAAAATCTAAAATTACAAACATATATGACTCAATTGTTTGTCTCACATTAACTTATTTATAATAAATAAGGATGTGTGTCATAGCTTTAAGTGGCTAAAGAAGATGCATCTTTGGTGCAAATTTGTCATTAAATTGGGGTGCAATGCATTTTGCTTTTGGGGAGCTATGGCTTTATTGGCCCCTTTATCCTAGTAGCTATATAGTTTCAAACCCATGTAAACAGAGTATAATCAAGCAAGTCACTCATTTATGAACACCTTTTTCTCAATCAATATGATATCTTATGTCTCAAACTAGAACATGAGAATGTCTTTCTTGTTCATTTGGGTGTGACCATTTGAGAGTCGTAAAGTTATTGGCCACTTTACCCTAGCTTACTACAATTGTAATAGTAACAATTATCGTTCCTTGCACACTTCACACACACGGATTGCTATGCTGCTTCATGGCGTAACAAGGGAAGCAAAGTTACCGTGTGATATTTCACTTTTCTCATTGTCTTCCCTCATTTCTTCTCCACACATCGTATTTCGCTTTCCTCAACTTCATACGACAACTTTGCTCCCTTGCCTCTCTTTCTCTCTTTCCTTCGACACTTCATGCATAAGGAATGCCGCAAAAGCGACTTTGTGGGGGAAACAAAATTTTCATAATACCACATAGCAACTTCGCTTCCCTTTTGTGGTGACTGTGCTTGGACACCAATTACACATGGCATACCACAAGGAACATTAGTACATCTAACCTTCCTCCATCATATTCTTTCCCCAAATGAGTTATATAATGTCTTGTTATAGTTTAACAACAAAGATTATATGATAGTCAAATACAAAATTTAGAGCATTTTAAGATCTAAGGGGCATATTAGAGTGATAATGGGGGAGTCAATAGAGTGGCACTCAAGGATGCATTGTTTTAAGGTTTTACAAAATCTAAAATATTACAAACATATACGACTCAATTGTTTGCTTCATATTAACTTGCTTATAATAAATAAGGATTTGTGTCATAGCTTTAAGTGGCCAAAGAAGATACATCTTTTGTGCAAATTTGCCATTAAATTGGGGTGCAATGCATTTTACTTTTGGGAGGGCATGGCCTTATTGGCCCCTTTATCCTAGTAGCTTTATAGGTTTCAAACCCATGTAAATGAAGTATAATCCAGCACATCACTCATTATGAACACATTTTTCTCAATCAATATGATATATATGTCTCAAACCAGAACATAAGAATGTCTTTCTTGTTAATTTGGTTGTGAGCTTTTGACTGTCATAAAGTTCTTAGCCACCTTACCCTAGCTTACTACAATGATAATAGTAATAACTAGCATTCCTTGCATTCTTCGTGCACGCAAAATGCTATTCTGTGAAGCAGTATATCGAGCGAAGCGAAGTTGATGAGTGATATTTCATTTTTCTCATTGTCTCCCCTCATTTCTTCTCGACACATCGTATTTCACTTTCCTCAACTTCATATGGCAACTTCACTTCCTTGCCTCTCTTTCTATCTCTCCTTGGGCGCTTTATGTGCATCGCAAAAGCAACTTTGTGGGGGAATACATATGTATATATATGTATATATATATATATACATATGTATATGTATATATATATATATATATATATATATATATATATATATATATATATATATATATATACACATACATATATATACATATGTATATGTATATATATTTATTTATATATATACATATACATATATATATATAATCTCTCTCTCTCTCTCTCTTTCTCTCTCTCCTAAATTTTTCTTCTCTCCCAATTTTATTTTCTTCTCTCAATGCCCCAAAAGTCGTTTCTCTCCAATCTCTCTCTCTCTCTCTCTCTCTCTCTCTCTCTCTCAATTTTTCTTCTCTCCCAATTTTATTTTCTTCTCTCAACGCCCCAAAAGTCTTCTCCCTCCCTCCCTCTCTCTCTCTCTCTCTTTGTCTCTTTGTCTCTATCTCTCTCTCTCTCTCCCCTAAAATTTTCTTCTCTCCCAATTTTATTTTCTTCTCTCAACGCCCCAAAGGTCTCTTCTCTCTCTCTCTCTCTCTCTCTCTCTCTCTCTCCAATTTATTAGTTCGCTCTCCACTCTCTTTCTCCTATCAAACCAAAGCACAGAGGCACACATTATCCACTTTGAACTCATTTGCCACGTTAGAACACAACAGACCCACTTTTAAAATTAAAAAGAGTTCACCTCCAGATGGTAGGTGTGTCTCTTTGCAAGAAGAGTAGTATAACTGACTTGAAGGACTCTTTGAAAGCTAAAGATGAAAAGCAATTCAAGTCTCTTTACATTGCATGGTTGCTTGGTCTGATGCCAGCTAAAATAGCTTCTTTCAACCTGGTTTCATCAAGCAGCTCTGAGTAAAATGCATATAAAATTTTGATATCCAAAGATGGAACTTGTGTCCTATTCGTAGATGTAAAGGCTGCTAATAGCTTGTGTCTCTCTATTTTCTTTTTGTAACTTAAAATTCTCTCTCTCTCTCTCTCTCTCTCTCTCTCTCTCTCATCTATTCCTATTCTGTTGCATGCTATCTCTTGGCATCTTCGGTTCTACCTCCTACTGTGCTACCTCCCTCTGGATGTGCTACCTCTTGCCATTGTTGATGACATGCTGCTACTACTGATGTTGCCTCCCATCATGCTACCCACCTCTAGTTTCGTCTCCTATTGTGTTGCCTCCAATCCCACTGCTACCACTATTACTGCCTCCTATCCAACCATACCTTCAATTCTGCATCCTGTTTAAAAGGCAGAGCCCAAGTGGAAGCACACAAGAGGAAGCAAAAGCTATGGTAGATGGAGCAAGAGAGCAAGGGAGAGATATACCATATATGGGAACTCCAATGGTCATAATGTGTGACCGGCCTTCCCTTATTCAATAGTCACTAAAAGAATAAAGAATAAAATGATAGTAATGGTCGCTCGCCACCTGCAATGTATCAGTGTGTGGTCACTGTGTGTGTAAATATAGGGTAGCATAGGCATAGGTGCTTTTATCCCCAACAACGTCCAACTTAAAGGCGAATGTGCCTCTAGTGAGGAGAGGATAAGAAGAAGTGACAAAGTACAAATGTACATAAAGTACAGTAGGATGAGGAATAGATGTCTTCTCATCCTACACCCATCATCTTCCAAGGAAGGCAAAATGTTCCACTGAGAGACTTTTGGTCAGTAAATCTGTAGGATTCTCGTTAGTGAAGAGATCTTGACAATCTCAACAGACTTATCCTCTACCACCTCCCTGATGAAGTGATAGCACACCTCAATGTACTTTGTCTTCACATGAAAGACTGAATTCTTAGCTAACTAAATAGCACTCATAGAATCAAAATGCAGTGTAGGAGTAAGATTAATACCAAGATCTATCACCATAGGGCCTCCTTGCAAGCTTCAATGTGGCTATAACATACTCTATCTCAATAATAGATGAGACCGTGCATTTTTACACCCTAGACATCTAAGAAACAACACCCCCTGCAAAAGTGAAGACATACCCAAAGGTGGACTTTCTACTATTATCTACATAGGATAGTTGGAATTAATGTAACCTACAAATATATTGTCCTGACCACCATAACAAATGCTCATATTTATAGTGCCTTTCAAGTACCTCATGAGACCCTTTCACAACATCTCAATATTGCCAGTCCCAGATGTAGCCATATAGCATGCCACAACTCCCACTGCAAATGCTATGTCTAGACAAGTGGCTATCATGGCATACGTCAAACTTCCCACTGTATCTTGGCCTTCTACTCATCTAACTAGGGACAATATATGTGACTAACCTTCACTTGGAAAGATAAGGGACAACTAATCAACCAAACATCCTGCATATGGAAGTGCTCAAGGACGTTTATATGTAGTTCTTCTATGATAAGTAAAGGAGCCCCTTAGAGTGATCATACTTGATGCACATGCCAAGAATATGTGAGGCGGCGTGTTCCACGTTCTTCATCTCAAAGCTCTTCTTAAGCTGACTTTTCATAGCATACAACTAATCCTGAGCTCTCTCAACAATCAATATATCATCCACATAAAGTGCCAAGATAATAAGGCTGCCATGATGAGCCTTCTTCATGTAGAGTCACGAATCCATAGCACTACATGTATATCCTTGTGAATGTATGAAAGCATTAAACTTATGGTACCATTCCTTAAGTGCCGATTTAAGTTCATAAAGGCTCTTTCTCAAATTGCACACTAGGTATTCTCTACCTTTTTTCTCAAAGCCCTTAGGCTACTATATATAAATCTCATCATGCAGGTCCCCATGTAAGAAAGTCGTCTTTACATCCATCTAAGAAAGGTCCAGATCTAATTGTGTAACCAAAACCAGTACTAACCATAGGATAGTTATCTTGACCATAGGAGAGAAGACCTCATCAAAGTCAATACCATGCTCCTGCTTAAAACCCTTTGCAACCAATTTGACCTTACATGTTGGCTTAGGGTCTCCAAGGGTACTCTCAACTTGCACACCCACTTGCATGGCAAAGCACACTAGTGATATTCTGATTGGATGGCCTCTCCCAAGAGTGACTATCACCTCTGTGCATGGCCTCATCATAGGTAAGAGACTCACAAGTATTTGTCACCATAACATAGTCCATGGAGGGCGCAAATCAATCAAGCTAACATCTATCTCTAGTAGACTCACAAAAGAGGTTGTGTAGCATGTACATCCTATCCAACATCGTGATCATGGGCCACTAGAATATCAATTGTAGTTTTCTAGTTGATTGTATGGTAACAAGAGGCTCCTCTTGATATATCACTTTACGTACCTCAACTAGTTGCTCATGCTACTTATGCTTCTTCTCCTTGTGGAAAACAACATCATAGCTATGAATGACCTTCCTAGTTTGCAGATCCTAGAAAGATGCATTTTACTTATTTAGAATCCAAGTTATTATGTTTGTCCTTGGGAACATGGTAAAAAGTCTCACATCCAAAGATAAACAAATGAGCATATAATGGAGGTTTTCCATACCATACCTTCTCTACAACTTAATAGCCAATAGCAGTGCTTGGGGATTTGTTTATCGAGTGTATGGTAATAGTAATTGTCTCAATCCAAAAATGATGCGGTAATCCTGCCTAGCTAAGCATACTGCAGACTCTCTCTTGAATTGGCATGTTCATGTGCTTTACAACACCTTTCTAGGGTTGGGTGTAAGGGGTAATCAAGTAATGCTTAATATCCTACTCATAGCAAAATTGCTCAAAATTTTTAGAGACATATTCATCCCCATTATCTAACCTTAGGCATTTTAGCCTATAATCAAACTGGTTCTCAATAAGAGTAAGCCAACACTGAAAGATAGCCAATACATCTAATTTCTCCTTGATGGGATATGCTCAGATCTTATGCAAATAATCATTAATGAAAATCACAAAGTACTTTATGCCACCTAGTGATTTACATGTTGAGAATAGCAAATGATGCTTGGTATATGTGCCCAAAAGAGGCTAGAAGATAGACATATGATGTATGCTCTAGGAAGAGATGACAAAATCCCATAAGCACAATGAGGAGAGTGGAATAACCCAAAAGCTATATAAGCCTGTACTTGGCTCTTATCTAAAAAAATTGTACTATCAGTTTGAGTCACTCAAGATTGTCTTTATGAGTCCAAGCTAATCTATCTTGGAACCTAATTCACTTGAGTTACAATCCCTCGTTATGATAATGTATTGTGTGTTTGACTTGCGTCCACCATAGCTAGCTAGCTCTAGATCTATGTTTCTCAACATGGTATCAGAGCCATGGCTGAGCTAGATAGCTAGCGGGTATAGTTTCCTAACATTTCCTTCTTTCTTGCATATTCTAAATCATCTCATTCTTCTCCTTATATAAGCCTACTTCCCATCTCAATATCTCAAGCTTCAAAAATTCTTAGAGGCTTTCCCTTCAACCCTCTTCTTTGTCTCATTAGGGTGCATCCCAACCTCAAGAAGAAGATCGGAATCAACTGCTACTGTTCGTTTGGTCTGTTTTTTCCAAAACGTTGACTTTGAACTATAAGCTGTAATAGAAAGAGACGGAGAAGAAGTGATAGATCTTGAAGCTCTAAAGCTTGGCAATGATTTGATCCTTGCTTCTCTAAAATAATTGAAGAAGTGCCTGAATGTGGTAGGAGGGAGCTGCCTTTTGTGCCATCGTCTACATCTTCCCGCGCCCGACCTGCGTCTAGGATAAGTAGCCCAAGGGTTTTCTTTGACATCAACATTGGCAGGAAGCCCGAGGGCCTTGTTGAGATGGTGGAGATCTTTGCTGACACCACTCCCAAGACGACTGAGAATTTGTGTGCTCTCTGCACAGGAGAGAAGGGGGTGGGGAAGTCATGCAAGCCATTACATTTCAAGGGATCTAAGTTTCATAGGGTGATCCCCAACTTCATGTAATAGGGGGGTGATTTCACCAAGGGTGATGGGACAGGTGGAGAGTCAATCCATGGGACCAAGTTTGCCGATGAGAACTTCTCAAGAAAGCACACTGGCCATGGTGTTCTATCCATGGCCAATGTAGGCCCTAACACCAATGGGTCACAGTTCTTTATGTGCACAGTGCCAAGTCCATGGCTTGATGGAAAGCATGTTGTCTTTGGAAAAGTGGTTCAAGGCATGGATTTTATGCAGAAGATTGAAGGTGTTGGGCCCCCAAATGGAAGGACCAGCTAGCCTGTGGTTGTCGGCTTGTGGTTGTTGAAGACTGTGGCCGGATGTAGCTTGTCTTTTATGTCCGTGGTTTAGCAATAAGGTAGGTGTTGGGTATTGCCTAGTATTCTGAGCCCTATTTAGGACTTTACTCTTGGTAAGTTGAGGCAGCTACATAGAGGGAGCTGCACTCTTTGTGGAAACTTAATGATTTGTTTGCACCATGTGCAAATGTTCAATGCCCATAAAATCCTATGTATTCCAAGATCTATGTAATGACAACCTATAGCAATATACCTATTTGTATCCATCTCAAACTCATTGAGAAAAAGAACCTCACAAAGAAGACTAGAACACAAGTCAAAGATGAAGAGCATGAAGAAAACAAGACCAAGAAGATTATGAAGAACAAGAAGATTGAAGACATCATCGAAGGGTGCCAAAGAAGCACAAAGAAGATGAAGAAGATACTTTTCGCTGACAATTAAAAAAAAACTCCTATAGTGGATCTTTATTCCTCGTGGTGGATCTTGTTTCCCATAGTGGATGTAAAAACCCTTACCAAGATGTAAAGTTTCAAGCCTTAACTTGACTAGGCTGCCAAAGAGCTAGCCTCTTGGTCCATGTTCACATGCAGAGGGGGCAAAAGCTAGCAAGGGTAGAGACTCATCATTTGAGGGGGAGTGTTGAGAATAGCAAATGATGCTTAATATATGTGCCCAAAAGAGGTTGGAAAATAGACATATGATGTATGCTCTAGGAAGAGATGACAGAATCCCATAAGCACAATGAGGAGAGTGGAATAACCCAAAAGCTATATAAGCATGCATTTGGCTCTTATTTCAAAAAATGGTACTATCAGTTTGAGTCACTCAAGACTGTCTTTATGAGTCCAAGCTAATCTATCTTGGAACTTAATTCACTTGAGTTACAATCCCTTGTTTTGATAATGTATTGTGTGTTTGACTTGCATCCACCATAGCTAACTAGCTCTAGATCCGTGTTTCTCAACATGACAGGGCATGGGGCCATACACATCAAAATGAACAAGAGCCAGAGGCTCATCCATGCACATAGTGCTAGACTTCTTATGAGAACCGCATGTATGCATGCCATAAAGACAATGATCACATATGAATCAAAACATTTGTAGTTAAGGGACGAAAGATACCACAAATGAGAAAGCATTTTCATTCCTTTTAAGGGCATGTTCCCAAGGCGATAATGCCATAAATATACATGTGGTATATCAATGACAGCTAAAACATGATCAATAGATCAAGATACAAGCAAGGGATAAACATTGCTAGCCTTGGCACCTCAAGCAAAGACAATATTCCTACAAGAAATCTTTCACAATGAATCACCAAAAGATACATGATATCATGCATCATCCAATTATCTAGCAAAGAGTAGGCTTTTGATTAAAGTTGGAATATGGCATACATCATGCAAAACAAAAAGTGTTGCATGCAAAAAACTGTAGTCTAACATCACCAATGCCAAGTCATTTTCTAATCGCACAAAACTTGTCATGCTATTATATGAATTAAACCAATTCTTATGCAAAGGAACATGAAAAGAAGTCCCTTGAATCAAGGAGCCAACACTAAGAAAAAGTGGATGAGGCATCAACTAACTAACTAGCATCAAGAGAATAAGCTGGCAAGATGTAATCATCATCAAACTTAGACTCCAAGTCATTTATCTCCTCAATTTCCATACTAAACTTACTAAGAACAATACTATAATCATCAAACTTATCTTGCACTTTTCTTTGCCTTTCTCCTTGCACTTATCATCGCACATATTATGGCACTATGGCCTAATATGACCCTGCTTCCCACAATAATGACATATAAGAGAGGCCTTACAACTAGAGAACTTTCTATGAGACTACCTGTGAGACTGTGACCTCTATGAGTCTCTACCATGATAGTCATTATTGCTATTATCATCATGTCTGCCCCTAGCAATCAATGCATGAGAAGTATAGTCTGCATTCACATTCTTTATTTTTATCTCCTCTCTCAAGATGCCACCCTCAACATCCTGGAGTTTCAAACTATTATTAGGCATATTAGCACACATGGCAGTATAGAAAGTGTCCTATTACTAAGGAAGTGTCACAAGCAAGAACAAGGGAGGAAGATTATCCTTAAATTTAATGCCCTATAAAGTCAACTGGTTGAAAATCGAGTGAAACTCATTCAAATGTGTGAATACATAGTCCCTTCCTTCATGCAAAGGTCCATTTGTGAAGTAGAACTTTTCTCATCATAAAGATTACATATCTTTTCCCATAACTACCAAGCATTATCCTCAAGTGCCACAACATTGAAATAAACATGTTTAGATAATGATAATATAAGAGTGGATTTACATAGCTCATCCAAGTCATCCCAAGTATCCTAATCAATGCCTTCGGGCTTTACACTCCGTTTTCAAAGGCCTAACCTGCTTCTTTAGAACCAATACCTACCATATCTACATCTTCTAATGGGTGAAGTTTGTGCCATCAAGCTTTTCAATATTGAAACTAGCACTATCATTTGAAGATCCAATCATAATCACAATATACCAACGTAAAATCCAAGAGAATGGACAACAATAAATGATTGCAAATCAGCCCCCAAAACTCAACCAAAATAAAGGAAAAATGGGAGGGGAGACCAAAGTATAGAGTTCTCCACCAACTACAAGTAATAGACCACCAAAGTACAATGTTTGCTATCTAAGACAATGTTAATAATTATAATTACAATAATGCTAAAATAAAGACAACTTTATATGTCAATCCAACAATGGGTAAATAGTGAAGAAAATAAGCTTCCACTACTAGGGATATTCGAGTAGCAATAGAGATACAAAGAATGCAACTAACAATGACTAAGTATAGACCATCAATACTAAAGACTATCACAAACTCAAATTTTCAGTAAGCCATACATCCCATAAGCATATACAAGAGAGCATATACATGAACCAAGAGTCACACTATCTCAAAGAACCAATCTCTACCAAGTAAATACAAGCATCTCTCGCTACAAGAAAATCCAAAATACAAAGTCCATGCACATTACAAATAGTTCCAAGAGCATAAGTGTTAAATGAAGCTTCAATACCTACAAGTAGGCATAAAAACGCAAAGCAACTTACCAAAGCCCAAGTATATCAAATGTAGCTCAAATCCAAGTTCCAAAGTATGTCATAACCATATCCAAGAACATGCATGAATGTTGGACATCACTGTAGACATGTAGCATACCTGAAATACCATGTAGACATAATAGACATTCAAAGCATGAAGCTCACTATTATATGCTTGCTATCCAAATTGTTATGACAGCAATAAACCTCTTCAAAACTGAGCTAATTAAGCTGTAAACAATCCAAATAGCATCCCAAAATCATAACTATAATATTCGAGAAAATAGCATCTCCGAAGCATCAAACATGCATTATGGAATTTACTATTTATTGTCCAAACTAGAATTATTCTATTTTGTGTAAAATAGAAAATTTAAAAAAACATAAAATTAACTCTATGGGTGCTCAAATTTGTAGCTCTCATTGCGCTCTTTATTTTTAGCCATATAGGATGCCTGAATTTGATAATATATATGCAAAAGTTATGACAAAAATACGACAATACTGTCAAGCTACCATAGTTATCCACAATGTCTACAGCATGTTTTGTATCCACTCAAAATGGATAGAATGGCTGCCTCTCAACTCAATAAACACTCAATAAGGCTCAACTAAGCCCTGGGAAGCTTCTTGACAAGTTGAGAGCAAGCTAAAACAAGCTGGAAGAAGGAAATACTTAATGTATACCTTAGGAGGAAGAAACAATGGCAACCACGAAACCTTGAGTTGAAGCTTTGAATCCGAGCTGAAGCAAAGGATGAAGATGCTCCTCAAATGGTTGGCTCTGATACTAGTTGAAAGGCAGATCGCGAGTGGAAGCATACAAGCAAAAGCAAGAGCAAAGAAAGAGCTATGGTGGATAGAGTAAGAGAGCAAGAGAGAGAGAGACATTATATGCGGGAATTCCAACGGTCACAATGTATAACCGGCCTTCCCTTATTCAGTCATTGAAAAAATAAAGAATAAAGTAATAGTGATGGGCACTCGCTACCTATAGTTTATAGGTAGGCGGTCATGGTGTGTGAAGTAAATACGTGGCAGTGTATGCATAGGCACCTTTACCCCCAACAATATTGTGTTACCTCTCACCACCTATACCATGTGCAGGTGTTGACTCCCATCGGCCACCCACCTCCAATTTTGCCTTCTATTACCCCTGCATACTATCGTCTTGCCTCCTATCTTGGCTACCACTACTATCACCCATTGGTAGCAGCAGCTATTGCAAGTCACTAGCCAACCATACTGCCTCTGTGTTGAGAGAGAGAGACAGAGAGAGAGAGAGAGAGAGAGAGAGAGAGAGAGAGAGAGAGAGAGAGAGAGAGAGAGAGAGAGAGAGAGAGAGAGAGAGAGAGAGAGAGAGAGAGAGAGAGAGAGTGTGTGTGTGTGTGTGTGTGTGTACACTAACACGACATGCATGTCTTTGGAGCCTCATGCTATGTTTATAGCATGTGTGTGGCCTCTATGCTCCCTCACTTACGATGCATGTACTATGACTGTAGAAGGTTGGTGCACCTTAGGACTTGCGTTGTGCTAAGAGAGAGAGAGGGGGGAGCATGACACCTATACCCATTGCCTACTTGATTCTGAAGTGTGAGAGAGGACAACACTCCATTGTGGCCAGTAGCTTCACACACACACACACACACACACACACACACACACACACACACACACACACACACACACACACACACACACACACACACACACACACACACACACACACACACACACACACACACACACACACACACACACACACACAAAGAAAGAGAGAGAGAGAGAACTTGTCAGTAGAGAACTTTAATTTGAAATGGAAAGGTTTGGGGATTGTTGTAGGCTTGGGAGGCCCTTTGGGGGTTTGGGGCCTCCAAAGCCTACAATAAAGATAATATATAGTATAAATATCTAACCTCTAGGATCATTTTGTTATATATTTCTTTCATATCTATATTACTTAAAGGCACATGTACATGATGGGGATCAATTGGGTGATGCTTTAGATATGAGCAAGAAGAAGTCTCGATAATAGGGCACAAGTGCCACACAAGTCCCTCTACATTAGTGTAAGACCTTAATGTCAATTTATTTGTTGTTGATGCTCTCACTACTTGCTTATTAAAAGTCACTACCCTCCATGGTGGTAAGTATTAGATGACACCTCCTAAGAAACACTTGTTTTTCATTAACTTGATAGCCCACCTACCAATTTGTATGCACATTATAGCTAGTTTCACCTATGATAAGATATATTTTTTATTAGGAAAACAAGGTGATAAAAGTGCCTTGAAAGTTTTTTCTAATACTGCGCACTTGTGTTAGTAAGGAAAAGTAAGAGTATTTATGACAATACCAAGCCAATGCATTGACATCAAACTTGATAAAGGGCTTTAATAAAACTTTGAAACTTAATCGCAACCATGATGTTTTCCATGAGGAGAAAATACATAAGCAGCCTAAGCTTGTCGTTGAGGTACGCATGGTGATATTTCAGGAGGAGCCTCCTACTACTATATAGCCAGCTAGATAGCCTATAGCAGTAGCTTCCCCCATGGCCCAGGTCCCTAATGCTCCACAGGATGTACAGGCCTCATAGCCAAGGCAGTTGACTAGAGATACACAACAACATGTGCAGTTTGAGTCCTCTATGGATTATGTTATGGTGGTAGATGCTGGTGAGCCTCTTACTTATGATAAGGCCATGCGCAGAGGTGATAATCACTCTTGGGAGAGAGCCATGTAGTTAGAGTATGACTCACTACAGAAAAATCATACGTGGGATTTGGTTTCTTTGCCTAGTGGCAAGCGTGCCTTGCCATGCAAGTGGGTGTACAAGTTGAAAAGTAACCCTAGACATCCCAAACCAGGATACAAGGCCAGATTGGTTACTAAGGGCTTCAAGCAAGAACATGGTGTGGACTTTGATGAAGTCTTTTCTCCTGTTGTGAAGATGACTACCCTATAGTTGGTACTGGCCTTGGTTACGCAGCTTGACTTGGATCTTTATCAAATGGATATCAAGATGGCTTTTCTTCATGGGGACTTGCATGATGAGACTTACATGGAGCAACCTAAGGGCTTTGCAAAACCTAGAAGAGACCATCTACTGTGCAGATTGAGGAAGAGCCTTTATGGCCTTAAGCAAGGACCTAGGGAATGGTGCCATAAGTTTGATGCCTTTATGCACTCATAGGGATATTCCCATAGTAATATGGATCCATATTTATACACACAAAAGACCCATGATGGTAGCCTTATGATTTTGATCCTCGACATGGATGATATATTGATTTGCTAGGAGTGCCTATGATGAGTTGTATGCCTTGAAAGATCAACTCAAGAAAAGCTTTGAGATGAAGGACATGGGATAGGTCTCACATATTCTTGGGATGCGCATTACACGTGATCAGTCTATGAGGCTCCTTTACTTGTCATATAAGGAGTGCATTCAGAAGGTCCTTGAGCGGTTTCATCTGCAAGATGTTAAGCCTATTGGTTGTCCTTTATCTTCTCATGTGAAGGTTAGTCAAGCTGATTGTCTATAGTCTAGGGTGATGAGAAAAAGGTCGAGATGGCCAAGATCTCTTATGCATCCATAGTAGGCAGTTTGATGTATGCCATGATAGCCACTCATCCTGACATTAGATTTACAATAGGAGTTGTAGCACGCTATATGGCTCCACTTGGCAAATGGCATTGGGATGCTGTCAAAGGTATCATGAGGTACCTGAAAGACACAATAGCTATCTACATATGTTATGGTAGCCAGGATATCGAAGTTGTGGGATACATTGACTCTAATTATGCAAGACGACGTGCAGACAGTAGAAAGTCCACCTTTGGCTATGTTTTCACTTTTGGTAGAGGTGTTGTTTCTTGGATATCCAAGGTGTAAAAATGCACAGCCCTCTCTACTACAGAGGAAAAGTATGTTGTAGCCACTAAGGCTTGCAAGGAGGCTCTTTGGTTAGGTCATATAGTGGTAGATCTTGACATTACTGATGTGCTTCCTACACTGCATTCGAATTCTATAAGTGCTATTCAATTGGCCAAGAATCATGTATTCCATGCGAAGAAAAAACACATTGAGGTGCATTACCACTTCATCAAAGAGATCGTTGAGTATAGATCGGTTGACCTTGTCAAGATCTCAACTGACTAAAATCCTACAAATCTACTCACTAAAAGTCTCTCAATAGAGCATTTTGCCTTCCTTAAGAAGTTAATGGGCATTGAATGAGATGACATCTTTTTTTATCCTATTGTACTCATGTACATTTGTACTTTGTCACTTTTTTCATATTCTCTCCTCACTAGAGGAACATTTTCCTTTAAGTGGGAGGTTGTAGGGGGTAAAGGCGCCTATACCTAGCCGCCCGTGTATTAGTTACATTGATAGTACCTACATATCCGCACACATGTACACTGTAGGTGGTAGTCGCCCATCACTATCACTTCATTCTTTATTCTTTCAGTGATATTTGAATAAAGGGAATGCTAGTTACACATTATGACTATTGGAGTTTCCACATTCTCTCTCTCTCTCTCTCACACACACACACCATAGCTCTTGCTCCTGCTCCATGCTTCCACTTTAGGGCTCACTCCCTTCATATGGCATAGATTATGAAGAGACATTTAGTCTAATTTACTAGGATAGCAATTATCAGATATGTGATTGCTTTGGCAACAATGGAAAGGTGGAGTTTACAACAAATGGATGTGAAGAATGCCTTCTTGTGTGGTGATTTATAAGAAGAGGTGTATATGGAGTAAATGGTAAGTTATGAGGATTTGGAATATCCCACATATGTGCACACATTAAAGAAAGCACTCTATGGGCTGAAATAAGCACCTAGAGCATGGTCTAACAAGATCAGAAAGTATCTTGTCAACATTGGCTTTTATGTTTCAGATGCAAATCACTCACTTTATGTGAGAAAGGATGATGCATATTTGGTTGTCATAGTCATCTATGTGGATGACTTGATTATTACAAGTGATAGTGATAGTGAGAATGTAAGTCTCTTTCAATGCAATTGGAGCAAAATATAAAGTTAAATGCTAATATTGGGGATGAGATATGAGACCCTACTATGTTAAGGAAGATAGTAGGGAGTTTGGCCTATATAACAATCACAATGCTAGACCTAAGCTATGTTGTTGGACTTGTGAGTTAGTCCATGCAAGCACCTAAGAAGCCTCATTTAAATGCAATTAGATGTATATTGAGGTATGTGAAACACACATTGCATTATGGACTTTTTTATGAGACAAGTAAGGATGTACAAGTGTTATGATACATAGATGCAAATTGGACTAGTAGCAAAGCTGATAAAAAGATCTACCAGTGAATTCATGTTTTTCCTTAGAGTAGTGCAATAGCTACTTGGAGTAGCAAAAGCAACCAATAGTTGCTTATTGAGTGTAGAGGGTAAGTATAAAGGTGTTACTATGGCAACATGTGAGGTAGCATAGCTACGAAAGTTATTAGGTGATTTGGATGTGCAAGGAGATGGTCCAGTTGTCATTTACTATGACAACATGAGTAATATATAGTTGGCTAAGAACCTAGTGTTCCACGCTAGGACAAAACATATTGAGGCACATCACCATTTTGTGAGAGAGAACGTACTTGCAAGAGAGATCAACTTGGTATATGTCAGCACACAAGATTAAATAGCTGATGTTTTCATAAAGGCATTGGATGTAAATAAGCTTCAAAAATTTCGAAGCTTACTTAGAGTTGTAGAGATGTAATTGAGCTTGAGGAGAAGTGTTGAGATGGCAAGCTCAACACGTGCAGACGTTGATGATGGACCACCTAGTTAGATAGGCCTGCACCTCGTCTGCACATCTATAGTTAGCACTGTTGAGATATTGAGCTCCACTCGTGATACGCCAGGGTGACCGTTGTGTATTTATGTCACCGACTTGTCAGTTGCAGACGCGGTTGGTACACCGCCCATGAATAATAGCTACATGATAGCTATCCTTATCTACTCTAGTTCGTGGCTCAGTTAGTATGCCACCTTAGTTAGTTGAGTTTGGTTTGAGACCCATATTTAGGGTTCTTCTATTTCTTTGTAAGAGAGTTCTTTTTGGCTTACACAACTAAGAAGAGGAAAACTGTTTTCAGCCTCCACCCTTGTGTGTATTCCCCCATTGTGCAAGCAAGAAAGCTTCAAGTGAGACTCCTTCCTTCTCTCCCATAATCTTGACATGGTATCAGAGCCTTGTTCGTGGTAAGGAGCTCAAGAAAGCAAGCCAAGCTCGTGGTGTTCTGGTAAGAGGAGCAGTGTTGCTTTCATTTTCTATTTTGGGAGCAGATCTCTGCAGGTAGCACAGCCGGAAAGTGCAGGAGTGCATTGTCTCAGGTTGAGACGCCCTTCGCGGTGAAGCAAGAGGGCAGTATATGCTGCGGGCGAGGGCTTTAGCCCTCGGCGACCTTATTTTTTTGATTTGAGGCCATTTCGGGGCTTGTTTTGGAGGCGGAAGTTTTCTGCACGCACTCAGAAAAAGGCCCAGTTTTATGCTGTGCAGCCACTGTTCTATAGGTCGGTGAATAGTTACTGTAAAAATTGCATTGTATGCTTGTGCGCAGAGACATTGGGAGTTACAGAATCATCCCTGTTGCCTGTTGATGCAAAATCGTCACTAGGAAGTGACTGTGTGGTCAAATACCACTTTCGCCAGTTTTGCAGATTTTCCCTTGTGAGGGTGAAGCTGTGGTTTTTGCAGTGACAGAATTTCTTGCAGTATTCTGTAATGGCGTCTGATTCTCTTTCACAGATTGTCACTGAAAAGCTTGACAAGAACAACTTCCAGGCATGGAAGTTTAGAATGACGAATTTCCTTATGGGAAAAGGATATTGGGAATTTGTTGCAGGAAATGAAGAAGAACCAGTTCTTCCTGATGTTCCCAATCAACAGCAAATGCAGGCATTTAAAACATGGCATGAGAGAGCCAAGAAAGTTATGTATTGGCTTTCTATCAGTATTTCAGACTCTATGATTGTGCATATTCAGGATGCATGTACGCCAAAGGAGGCATGGGATACTTTGTCAAAAATGTATAGCACAAATACTCAAGCCAGAAAAATGCAGCTCAAGCAAGAGTTGCATAATGTGCAAAGAGAAAATATGAGCATCAATGACTACCACATGAAGGTGAAGAAGATTGCAGATGCACTTGCTTCCATTGGGTCGCCAGTGGAAGATGATGATTTAGTTTCTGTGACCTTGAATGGTCTAGGAAAGGATTATGCACAGTTTCGGACATCCATTTCAGTTCGTGAAAGATTTCCTGATTTTGAGGAGTTGATTGCTCGTCTAATTTCTGAGGAACAGAGAAATGGTGGTGCATCTTCTTCAGGAGGAACTTCAAAAGAAGCTGTCTTCTACTCAAATGCTGGAAGAGGTAGAGGCAGAGGTAGAGGAGGCCGATTTGGAGGCCGTGGCAGAAATCAGAATATGCAGCAAACTCAAGAAAACCAGTCCTATGGAGAAGGACGTGGTAACTCTAGAGGCAGGGGGAGCCAAAGAGGTCGTGGTGGATGGCAAAGAGGTCAAAATGCACTAAAAGCAAGATCAAGGGCTTACTTGCTAGACCTCAAAGGGCATGTTGTTGTAGATGTGCTTGTCCATCTTGGAAGACAATTTGAACCAATTTGTATTTTGGGTATGGGCACCATCTGATGGTAGAATAATGCAGGCCAACAAGGTGGTAAACATCATCCTTGCCATCATATTTTTCATAATACCTCAACTAGGTATGAGCTAGTAGATGCCAAAAACAAAATTCTACCATACATCTTGTAGTGCCTTGGTAGCCTTAAGCTTTTCCTTTGGGTATTTGAGGATGCTATACTACCACCCTTCTTTGTTGGCATTAAGTGGTGTGGTGGATAGCATTTCTCTCGTAATTATCCTAATGTCAAATGTGACATATGCACCAAGTTTGGTCACTTAGCCACTACCTATTGGAGTAGGGTTAGTTCTCTCCAGCAAGGTAGTCAATAACTTGGGCATGTGAACCATTGTGTGAATAACAAGAGTACCTAAGGAGAGGACCCTAAGAAAATTTTGCAAAGGGGTAAAGCCACACTTGAGGAAATGCCCAATGGGATAAGTTTGGTTGAAACTTTGCCAATTAGCAAGAGTTTATCTCCTAACAATGCTAGTGGTAGTAACTAGGGGTCAAAAACTGAAAGACACTAAGAATGATGACCCTAGTACAAGCAAAGTTAACCCTAAACTTAGCAAATATGATAAGAAGATGTTGGATGCTTAGCCGGGTCCTCTTAAAAGCGATGGTGTTTTAGAGGAGCATGCGATCAAAAGAAAACAAAAATCGAAAGAAAAGGAGGGTACTAAGATTATCAAGAAGCCAAAAGAGCAGCTAGTGTGGAAAGAGAAGAGAGTAATGGTGGCCAGCTTCTGTGAGTTTGACCTAGCAAACACACTATGAAGTCAAATTGGATGTGATTTTGGTACAACTAATCTAATTATTGCTGAACATTTGTAAGGATTTCAAGAAAATCCTACAAACGGGTTACATCATGGAACCTTTTGGTGTCCATCGAGTGGGTAGTGAATGGTGGAATCATGTAGAGAAGCACTACCATAGGGTGCAGGCATATGCCGATGGAATCTTAATAGACAATGTAGTGGTGGACCTCGGCTCTCATTCGTAAACATTATGAGTATGGATTTATTAGAGAGACTGGGTCTACCCATCCAAAAGGATGTCACGACATTTTTATAAATGGCTAATGATAGCCTAAGACAACCAGAAGGAATGGTGATACAAGTACATGTGACAGTTGCTAATATTGAGTGCGTCCTTGACTTCCGTGTTATCCGATTTGCTGGCCCATTGGCCAAGCTATCAGTTGTTGCTTGGATGTCTATGGATATTATATTCCAATTGTTTGATGAATATCCTAGCTAGTCAATTGATTTTTGGGCATGGGGTAAAGAGGATGGTTCTGGATGCATACCCTGAGCACCCGTTGGATGAAAGGGCATTACCTCCTACTATAGAATAGGAGGCACTAGAGGGAAATTCATCTATTGGAAACCCAAATTCTAGTGATTATAAAGAGGGTTCTACTCTACTGAGAAGGTTTGCCAAGCATGTTTAGATGAGCCAATAGAGGCAAAGGATAGGATTTGTGATACTGATGTGGTAGAGCTAGATCTTGGGATTCCCAATGATACTCATCCCATTATCGACACTATGTTATCTATTGATGAGTGTGCATATTATGTGGCACTCCTACAGGAGTTTAGGAATATATTTGCATGGAGTTATGATGAACTAAAGGGGATTCCCCCCTTTGTTTCCATGCATACGATCCCATTAAAAGAAGGTAGCAAGTCACTGAGGCAGAAGGTTAGACATATGCCTTTTGAGTTGAGAGAGCCTCTTTTTGAGGAATTGATGCATTTAAGGGGAAGGGTGGTTTGATCTTTCCTATTGAACATATAGAATGGTGCTCACTAGTGGTAATAAGAAAGAAAAAGAACAATCAAATCCACATGTGTGTCGAGTTTAAGAAATTGAACAAGTAGATGGTGAAGGACTATTATCCTCTACCCTTTATTGATGAAATTATAGATTAGTTGGCAAGGCGAGAGATATACTCTTTCATGGATTGTTGATGGGACCCAAAATGGATCGACACTGGCTAAAGCACTAGCCGAACGTCATGCATACAATATACATCTGCACCACCACCCGGCCTTGTGGGTGAGGAGCGTCCGTAATAACTAAATGCACACTAGATACATCTAATATTGCGTTTGTAGCTGAATAAGAGTCCAACAGCACCTTCCCCAAAACCCCTCAAAGGGGTATCCCACACATATTGGCAATAAGTGCCACGTATCACAGACATAGGAGGCACCCCATCGGCTGATTGCCATGACCCCACTGCAGCTCTCCTAGATCTTGGGGATTGGCCCCTTGATGCGCTGCTTTTACATATAAACACATTTGCACAAGACTCCTCTCTTTTCAGCGAGATCCAGGAAGTACCATGTTTCCTCACTAATAATCTCCCCCAAGAAACGAATGGCTAACCTATGGCAAGGGGAATCTCACCCTCTCAAGCGTAGGTTAACTATAATTCAAACAATTACTATACATTTCCAGGAGTTGATACCATGTGTTTGATCAATGCAATAGTGGATGTCTCATTGTGCAAAAATAGTTATGTTTCGAAATTAGCCTATGTGCTAGTATGCAAACAGTCTTTCCATGAATTCCAACTAATACGTATATGCTTCGTTGCAAGAATCTAGCACCAAGGCAAAACTTGTGCTACTAGATCCCTAATTTCCAAAAAGGCAGTTTCCTAAATGTTATGCATAGAAAAAATAATCAGAATTTGTATTATTTCAGCCCTCAAACTGTTGCACAAAATCCTACTCCCCCTTACCATTTAAGTTTTGCTTCGTTACATAGGTGTATAGAGGTTGTTTTGTCATGGTTTAATGTATAAACAGCAATAAATCACACACTGTGACAAAAAGATAGTTCAAACTCAGTTCAAACCTCATGCTTTGCCGCTACCATACACTCACAACTGCTTATTATATTTTTTCGTATTTTTCTAAGGCATATTCCTATTTTTCTCTTATTTTTCCCCATTTTTCTCTATTTTTCTTTATTTTTCCAATAAAATTTGATATATTTTCAAAGTTTTGGATCTTGATTCTTAGAGCAAAAAAAAAAAAGATTTTATTGGCACTTTATCCCATGTGTATTGGTTTATCCCACTCGAAAACACCAAAAACCCCATTTTTCTCATAAAAATCGTGTTTTACGGGTTTCTAAAAATTATTTCCAGCATTTTGACTTTATGTTTTCTGATTTTTTCATCATGCAAGCATAGAAAAAATAGTAGATAGCATGTCTACTAATTTTCACTCCATAAGAACAACATTGGTTCAATCAAATATAAAAAACAAGCAAATTTTCTTTGTAAAATAGAATTACCGGTTTTTCCTTCTTTGCGGGTTTTAAAATTTGATGTGGGACTGTAGATCAGCCCTCATTCAAGGCTCAGCCCACCTTTGAACAGCCAACTCTAGCCCTCCATCGATTCGGGAGTGATCCAGTACCATGCCGGACAAGCATCCTTCAACCGGTTCTCTTCTTCTTCATGGGCATGAACTGCCTCTTAAGGGGAGAGAGAGGGAGAAGAGAGAAAGACTAAAAAAATGAGATTTTTAAATCCTCCATTAAAACAGGCAAGCTTGTATCCATCCTGTTCCTCTCTCTGCCCTGATCAAGAATCTCCCTCTCTTTCTCCAAAAGGTGGAGAGGCATCGAGCAAAAATGAGGAGGCGCATTGACGTTTCCCTCTGTAACAATTTTTGCATTAGTTTCAAAGGCTTTTATTAAGCCTAAGGTTTAAAACATTAAAATAACCGATTTATCTTTTTAGGTTCACACTGTCTCGCAAGTGGATTTTTCAAATTTGAAGGCCCAAACCAACTTTGATTTGCAATCCGATTGGACAGGCGGCTTCATGGCATCGAACTCCATCAACTTGGCCTCTCCCATGCACTTTATAGCTTCACGATTCAGTAGCTACTTTATAACGCCGAACCTTGCGGGGATTAAATGGGGGGTCAAATGGGCTCGGATCGACAAATCGAGCCTTGCGTAGGATTCCTGACGTCGAATTGCACCTAGGAAAACTCTAGCTCAACCATCTGTCACTGTTTGATTTTTCATGAAAATTGGCTCTTTAACAGCTCTCAAGCACTACCATTCGACTGTCTAGCTTCCGATTTGAGGTCTGGAAATTTTTGACAGTCCGTCTTAGAGTCCCCCCATTACCAAGCATCTCCTAGAGTTTCATCTAACATGCCGAGAAATCATGAAAACTCCCAACCATTGCTCGATGGGTCTTTAAAGCACTTTTGGGGCTTTGCCACCTAAAATCGTACTGATTGCAGTTGCCGCCTTTGAGAAGTCTAATTTTTCCCTTGAAATTAAAATTTTTTGGCTATTTTAAAGCACTTCTCGGCAAAAAAAATCATATGTCAATTGTTTCACGGGTTATTATCAGATGGCCATAGCTAAAAAGGATAAGTGAAAGACAATGTTCATTACAATTTTTAGTACTTTTGCATACCATGTGATGGGTTTTGGCCTATGTAAGGCTTCTGGGTCTTGGCAAAGAATGGCTAACAATACATTTGCTGATATATCCCCTGAAGAGCTGAAGGTTTTCATAGATGATTTGAGGCCAGCTACCATGACCCATCATAGACACTTGATTGTTCTATGTGTATGCTTTGAGTGATGTTGTGAGTATTGCAATCGTTGAATCCTTAGAAGTGTGTATTCGGGGTGCCTTATGGTTTGCTATTGGGTCATGTTGTGAGTGTGGCTGGTATTGCACTGACCTTGAAAAGGTGGTTGTTATTGTGGCTCTAAGCCCACCCACTTGCCCTAGGGAGTTCACAAATTTGTTTCATCCATGGGGTACTATTGTCAATTCATTAATGCATTGGTTGGAGGTCTGTTATCCTTGATGAATCTTTTATCTCACAACCATATTTTTGAATGGAAAAAAGTATACAAAGTGGTGTTTGAAGATGTTAAAATGGAATTATCCAAAACACCAATTTTAAAAGCTCCGAAAAGGGATGACGTTTTCTATATATTCACACTTGCAACAAGGTATAGTATTAGTTGTTTCCTATCCTAAATTTGGGTGGCAGAGCTTTATCATCCTATTGCATCCGGAAAGCTAGAAGTTGAGAATTTTAGAGCTTCTTTACAGGTATTTGGAGAATATTTTCTTGGCTATGGTGTTTGCAAAGAAGTTTAAGCACCATATTATTTATGAGAAGGTGGTGTTCTTCACCAAGGTAGAGGGATTGCACTTAAAACTTAACAAGCTTCAACCCCTTAAACACCTAGTAGCCAAGTGGTTGATTTCTTTGTAGGAGTTTGACTATGAGATTAGGAGCAAGCCACAAAAGCTATAGGGTATCGTAGAGTGTCTAGTAAATTTCGGTGAGCCTAAGGAAGAGTGGGTTGATGTTAGTGACTATGAGGATTTATGCAAAATTGATGCAGCCTCTATTCCATCATGGTATGCGTGTATCATGCATTATTTATCAACAGGCAACCTAATGGAAACTCTTTCTAAATATGAGAAGAGAAAGATTAAGTAGCGAGCACTTTGCTTTTCAATAATATCATGTGCCTTATATAGGAAAGGTATGGATGAGATTTATCATCATGGTGTGGTACCCGATGAGGTACCCTTTATTTTAGAGAAATGTGATGATTCAACATATGGAGGCCATTTTGCTAGAGGACTCACCACCTAGAAAATTTTATGTGATATGGAGGCCATTTTGCATATGTTAAGTGTTGTGATGTTTGCCGAAGACATGATGCTAGGGAAAATTGAAAGCAGTTGCTTAGTCCTATTCTTGTAATTTTTCCCTTTGAGAAGTGGGGTATTGATTTTGCTGGGACCTATGCATCCTTTTTTGATACTATGTAGAAGCGATGTATCATTGTGGTGATGGGCTACTTTACAAAGTGGACTGAAACTCGAGCTACAATGAAGGACAATTCCAAGGAGGAGATGGCTAGTTTTATTATGGAACAAGTTGTCTGCCGTTTTGATCTACCAAAAGAACTAGTGTATGACTATGGGACACTTTCTGAATAAGGTTATAGAAGCCTTAATTGAAGCTCTAAAAATTAAACATAATAAAACTACCCCATATAATCCCCAAGTGGATAGACAAGTAGAGATACCAATAAGTAGCTTGTAGGAATTTTATCCAAGACTATATTTGAGGGTAAGCGTGACTGGGACACGAAACTTCACATGGCTATTTGGGCTTATAATACAATGTTCAAGAGAGCAACATGCCATATCCCATTTAAGTTGGTATATGGAGAAGAGTGTGTATTGGCTTTGTAAATTGAGTTACCCATTGTGAGGTTTGTGTTTTCTTTGGGGAAAAAGGAATCATTGCAAGAAAGGTTGACCTCCCTAGCATATCTTGATGAGATTCAATTGTAGGCTTTGTTGCATTAAGAGGTAGGGAAGAAGAGGATGAAAGCGATTCATGACCTTCATGCTAAAATATATAAATTTGTGAGGGGTCAGTTGGTTCTATATTATGATGCACATCATGAGTTATTTCCTGGAAAGTTAGAACCTGAATGGGATGGCATAAGACCATTTGTATAGGAAAGAATGGCTCTATAGTCCTTTTAGTAGATTTGCAGGGGGTGGAGTTTAAAACTAAAGTAAAATTCAATCAATTGAAGCCCTATTATGTGTAGGGGCTGACATCAAACTTGGTACCTTTGCAAGTCTTCCAAGATTCAGTTTAAACTTGCAGTAGGTGCTAAGGAAATTGGATGGATAGAATCATTCCTTGTCTTGAACGTCCATATTTAGAGCAACGTTACCACCAAGGTCGAGTGATCTGATGGAGTAAATTTTATCATATTACTGAGTGGCAAGACACATCTTTTACTTGGGATACTAAGGTCTATTGCTATCATTGTCATAGGGTTCTTATTGGCATCCCTATTGAGTTTAGTGAGGAAGGAGGGATGGTACTCGTCATACATCCCCTCTCTCAGCTTGACTTTGACTATCATAAGTATGAGTAGGCTGATTGGTATGGCATGGCTTATCAATGAAGCATGGGTCTATACTTTGTATTTTGACAAAGCCTCACGAGGGCCCGCTAAGCATGCGAGTGTAAGTATGGTTATTAAAGATCCCCAACGTAGAGTCAACATGAAAATGGGAGTTTATTTAGGCACCACTTTTACTAATAACATGGGAGAATACAAGGCCTTAATCATGGGGCTGATATGGTGATATCCATCATTTGTTGGTAAAAGGCGACTTGTAGTTAATGATTAACTAATTGAATGGGACTTATAGTGTGAGAGATCCCATTTTGTGGATGTATCATCGCACAGCTTTGGATATACTTGAGATTTTTGAGACAGTGACTTGTTAGTTGGTCCCTTGTCACAGAGGAATGACTTTGTGGATTCATTGGAAAATAATGTCCTTGTTGAGGATGTACTTCTCAACTGTGGTCCTAAGAGGTTATTAGAATTGCTCGATCTTATTAACCTAGGTCTACTACTTGTTGACATGTCTTGTTATGGCCGTTGATGCTTAGTATGGGTGATGATTTAAGGTGCAATTGACCATCTTTCTATTCTTTCATTGATAATTTCTTTCACAGTAAAATGCTTTATTTCGCGAGAGTAAGGCTGACGCCAAGAGAGATAAAGAGGTGTCGAGAAAGAAGATGAGAGTTAAAAAAGAGGCAATAAAGCCAGTGCATCGTCCTAAAGAGCGGATGGTTTGGCGCAAGAAGCGAGCTTTAGCAAATTATCGCGAATTCGATTTAGCTAGCTCCCTTTGCAATGTTAAACCAGATGTGAATCTCTTGCAACTAATCAAGTTGTCACCAGGAGTAGGCAAAGAATTTAAAAAGATCTTGCGTATGGGTTATATCGTAGAACCCTTGGGAATAGCACGGGTAGGGGATGACTGGTTTGAACATGCCGAAAAGCACTGCCCAAGGGTTCCAACCTATGTTGATGGGATTCTAGTGGATAATGCTATCGTCGACACAGGATCCTCGGTTAATATTATGAGTTCTGAATTGATGGAGAGGTTGGGTCTTGCGATTCAGAAAGATGCCTCCACAATCCTTAGAATGGCTGTCGATAGTTTGAGACAGTCGGAGGGCTACATTACTAAAGTCCACGTGATAGTTGCCAACGTAGAATGCCTATTGGACTTTAGGGTAATCCAATTTGCAGGGCGTTCGAGTTACCAAGTATTGCTTGGTCAACCTTGGATTTTGCAAGTAGATTGTCAAGTAGATATACCCACTGGTAGATTGATATTTGACAAAGCTGCTAGATAGGTGGTAGTTGACGCATATCCTGAATCACCTCAAAGTGAATGAGCTCCCCTATCTTTTACAGAGTTAGAGACAATGGAATATGTGTCTGCAAGTGAGACGTCGTCAACTGACAAATCCAAATTTTTCTATGTTTTTTTATAAGTGCAGTAACAACTTCCTTGACATGTTTCCACTCTATTTTTAAACCTGTCTCTATAGTCTGATCCTCTAGCAAATCATCAAGCTTGCTAGAGGCTCAGGATCAGTTGCATGTAGAAACAATTCAATTTTTTGACTTACAAAAGCTTGCTGTTTTGCAAGATCCAACTGCTCAAATCTACTTTCAAGTTCCCTTAACACTTTTGTAGCCACAAGACCCTTATTAGGTTGTAAAACTCACTCCTGAAAAGTCTTGTGCATAATCAAACTAGTATCTTCGATGTAAAATTCTTCCCTGAGTGTCTTCTTGAAAGCTACACAGTCAGCA
Source organism: Lygodium microphyllum (assembly GCF_053477565.2). Taxonomy (NCBI): domain Eukaryota; kingdom Viridiplantae; phylum Streptophyta; class Polypodiopsida; order Schizaeales; family Lygodiaceae; genus Lygodium; species Lygodium microphyllum. Next base: position 116,631,299 of record NC_141149.1, on the reverse strand, counting down.
TCCTACATGTATAATTCAGTAATCCACGCTTTCAGTTCATGCACAGTGATCCGAACAAAATATCGGCTCCATGCAAGGTGAGCCATCCCAAAGAATTCCATCTTTTGAGCATAGGTATGTACATATGCAGATACATTCCTACCATTGAATAACTTCATCTCATGCTCAATTGCCTGCAAAGCATTCATCACAACACTTTCTGTTTGAGCAGAAGCTTGCATCACTGGTTGGCTATTGTTGTACCTGCATAAGCATATTCATATTTTGCACCAACTGTTGCAGAACATCATTGGAGATTGTGTTTGAAGGTTCTCCCATCTTGTCTTTCCTTCTTCTGATGACCTTTCACATTGGGTTCACCAATGTTGAAGGAGTTTTTGTCGAAAGGTTGTATCCACTGGGAATCACAGGTAGAAGGAAGTAGAGATAGGAGATGGAAGAGAAGAAAAAGAATAGAGAAGAGGTAAACATGACAAAGACAAAGCACAATGAATTGAATCAATATGTATTGATAGAACCTGGAATCCTTTGTCCGACAACACTACTCAAAAGCAATCTGTAGGAATTAGATCTCCTAGAGCTTCTTTGTAGAATAAAAACGTGCATCAAAATAACAGCTCCTTCTCTGCTGCTCGGAACCCAAATTTGATGGCTCTGTTGGCTTCAAAAGAGGGGGATAAAACCAGGACACCTAGTCAGGGATCTCCCAGTTCACTCCTTCTTCCCATTCAAAGTGCAATTTTCAGTCTGTTAACAGCAATCGTGATGCGCTCGCTTTCATCTCTCTTTCTTTTCTATGAAAAATCCAATAACTGGCTGAAAAAGCAACTTGCTTTTTGCATGCCATCCTAATCTAGAAGTTTTTCTAACTTTTTTAGATATTTACAATAAATAATATCAAAATTAAGCTAAAATTATCCAAAAATCTAGTATTTTTGGAACATTCATGCCACTCACACTAGTACTAATGACTCAAATCACATTGACTCTCTTGATCAATATAAGAAACTCGCATGATGATGCATTCCAAAAATTTTCACATCGTGTCCGCATAGTGGCACGAAATCGGGGGCTAGGCATAGGCACCTTTACCTCCAAAAACCTCCTACTTAAATGTGAATGTGTCCTAGTGAGGAGAAAATGAGAAAAAAGTGACAAAGTACAAATGTACAAATGTACATAAGTACAATAAGATAATGAAAGACGTCATCTTATCCAATGCCCATCAACTTTCTAAGGAAGACAAAACACTCTACTGAGAGACTTTTGGTGAGTAGATCTATAGGTTTTTGGTCAATTGAGATCTTGACAAGATCAATAGGGTTGGCCTTAACGATCTCTTAGATAAAGTGGTAATGCATCTCATTGTGCTTTATCTTTGCATGAAAGACCAAATTCTTAGCTAACTAAATGGCACTCATAGAATCCAAATATAGTATAGGGACCACATCAATAATAGTAAGGTTTGTCACCAAATGGCCTAACTAGAGTGCCTCCTTGCAAGCCTTAGTGGCTGCAATATACTTGATCTTGGTAGTAGAGAGGTTCATATATTTTTGCACCCTAGACATCCAAGAAACAGCACCTCTAGCAAAGGTGAAGACATAGTCAAAGGTGGGCTTCCTACTGTGTACATGTCTTACATAATTAGAGTCAATGTACCCCCCATGACTCTTATATCCTTGCTACCATAACATATGCATATAGCTATTGTGCCCTTCAAGTACTGCATGATACCCTTCACAGCATCCCAATGCCATTAACCAGCTGTAGCCATATAGCGTGCTACAATTCCCATTGTAAATGCTATGTCACGATGAGTGGCTATCATGGCATACATCAAACTACCCACTATGGATGCATAAGGGATCTTATCTTTCTTCTCATCAGACTATGGGCAATCGACTTGATTCACATGGGATGGAAGAGGGCAACCAATAGGCTTACCATCTTGCATATAAAATCGCTCAAGGACTTTTTAGATATACTCCTTCTGTGAAACAAATAAAGAATTCCCTTAGAGCGCTTGTAGTACAAACAATGATCTCAGTTTAGAAGATTAGTCCAAGAATTCACTTATGCATCTAGATTTGAAAGCTCTACTTGAGGAGTATAGAGAATTTTTTAAAGTGCCTACTTCATTACCTACTAAGAGAGTAGTGGGTCACCCCATGGATTTGAAGCCTCATTTGAAGCAAGTCAATAAGCCATCCTACAGATTGTCTAAATGTGAGCATGAAGAAGTAGCCAAGAAAATCAAAGAACTTTTACAGATGGGATTCATTGAGCCTAGTTCTTCACCATATGCATCTCGTCTTATTAGTGAAGAAGAAAGATGGATTCTTTAGGATGTGTGTTAACTACAGGGATCTAAACAAGATCATAGTGAAGAACATGTATCCAATTTTTAGAGTTAATGATTTTCTTAATGAGCTCAAGGGACCTAGGTTCTTTACCAAGATTGACTTGAGGTTTGGCTATCATTAGATCTATATGACAGAGGGTGATGAATTTAAAACTACCTTTAGGACTAATCATGGGTTATACAATTTCTTTGTGATGCCATTTGGCTTACTAATGCTCCAGCTACCTTCTAGAGTATGATGAATAAGATTTTATAGTCTTTCCTATTCCATTTTGTCCTTGTCTTCTTTGATGACATTGATTTACAATAAGACTCTATAGGATCATTTATCACATATGATGAATGCTTTTTATGTATTGAGGCATCACAGACTCTTTGCTAAGGAGAAGTACTCTTTCATGCAGACTAAGTTGATGTACTTGGGGCCATATTATCAGCAAAAAAGGGATATAGGCTGATCCTAAAAAGGTGCAATGTGTTAGAGATTGGCCAACACCTATCACCACTCCTTCACTTAGAGGGTTTCTTAGTCTATCATCATTCTATTGTAGATTCATTAAGCATTATGTAGCTGTAGCAGCTACTTTGATTGACATGTTGAAGAAGGATACTTGCTTTCGGGATGCACTTGTAGATAAAGGGACTACTTACTTTTGCTCTTATTTTAGTATACCTAGATTTCTCTAAAGAGTTTATCATACAGTGTGATGCCGATGGCTATGGCATAGTGTTTGTTTTGCTATAGAAGCATGGCGTTCTTGCCTTTGAAAGTCCCAAGCTTATAGATAAGGAGATAGCTATGATGTTTATGACCAAGAGATGTATGGCACCATTATTTATATGGCAGTCGGTTTAGAGTTCAAAGTGATCACAGAACCACATTTTCAGAAATTTGGAAAATTTCATAAAGTCTGGAAATTGACTAAGTAGGAGGCCTATCTTTCGGATGATGAGCTCAGCCATGTATTTTAGAAATTGTAGCAAGGTTTTATGGAGAAAAACTCATATTATTAGCTTAAAGTTGACCTAATCTAGCTTAATATCAAGATTGTTATTCCATCTACTCCTTTTAGGCTAAAAATTATTAAGGAGTTGCATTCTTCACCTATAGCTAGACATTTTGGAGTGTTTAACACCTATGATAAGATCAATGAAGGATTCCATTGGAAAGGATTGTGGAGAGATGCTAAGGACTATATCATGAGGCGTATGCCTTGTTATAGCAGAACAAGGATAGCACCCATAATCCAGGTGGTTTGTTGCAGCCATTGCCTATCCCTGAAGGAAAATGGAAATATATTACCATGGATTTCATTATTGGCTTACCTGTCAAGAATCGCGTGATGGGGAGACTTGCTTGAGCTGCGGCGCCAAACACACAGTGTATACACAAGAGGAAGCTCACTCAAGAACACAAGAAGAGAGATGGAGGCCAAAACGTTTTCTTGCTGGTTTCTTCTTCTTCTTCCACACACTATACAATGTACATAAAGTATAGATAAGATACAACATAAAGGAAAGTGGCCTACTAAGTCAAACAGTGCATAACCGACTACACTAATCGACTGGCGCTATGTCTTTGCTAGCTGTAGGTAGGTGTAACAAACTAAATATAATAAGTGATAAGTTAGTGGCCATGTGAGTATCATAATGACCACCAATGTGCTAAGTGTAGATGTGTGGACCCATCTAGCCAAGCGGTCCATCATCAATGTTCGCACGTGTTGAGCTTGCCATCTCAACACTCCCCCTCAAGCTCAACTCTATCTCTGCAACTCCAAGTAAGCTTCGGAACTTTCGAAGATTCTCTGTACCCAATGCCTTTGTGAAAATGTCAGCTATCTGATCCTGTGTGCTGACACATACCAAGTCAATTTCTCCTGCAAGTACCTTCTCTCTCACAAAGTGGTAGTGCACCTCAATGTGTTTTGTCCTAGCATGGAACATTGGATTCCTAGCTAGTTGTATGCTGCTCATGTTGTCACAATGAATGACAACTGGACCATCTCCCTACACATCCAAATCACCTAATAACTTTTGTAGCCATACCACCTCACATGCTGCCATAGCAACACCTCTATACTTAGCCTTCGTACTCGATAAAGCAACTGTAGGTTGCTTTTTGCTGCTCCATGTAATTGCTGCACCTCTATACTTAGCCTTCGTACTCGATAAAGCAACTGTAGGTTGCTTTTTGCTACTCCATGTAACTGCTGCACTACCAAGGGAAAACATGAATCCACTTGTAGATCTTCTATTTGACATGCTACCAGCCCAATCTGTATCTGTGTATCCAAAGACCTGTATGTCCTTACTTGCCTCATAAAAAAGTCCATAATGTAATGTGGACTTCACATATCTCAATATGCGTCTGACTGCATCCAAATGTGGCTTTCTAGGTACTTGCATAAACTGACTCACAAGACCAACAGCATAGCTCAAGTCTGGCCTTGTAATGGTCATGTAGATCAAACTCCCCACTATCCTCCTAAACATAGTAGGGTCTTCTATCTCATCCCCAACATCAGCACTCAACTTTACATTCTACTCCAACGGGACTGAAAGTGGTTTGCATGCTGTTATACCATACTTGGACAACATATCCAAGCCATACTGTCTTTGGGACAGCCATATACCATCATCACATCTGATCACCTCAATGCCAAGGAAGTACCTTAGCTCACCTAAATCCTTCATCTCAAAATTCTTCTTCAAAAAGTCCTTGACTTCAGTAATTCCACTATCACTATCACCTGTAATAATCAAGTCATCCACATATATGACTATGATGACCAAACCTGCATCTCCCTTTCTCACATAAAGTGAGTGATCAGCATCAGAAACATAAAAGCCAATATTGACAAGGTACTCTCTGATATTGTCAAACCATGCTTTAGGTGCTTGCTTGAGCCCATAGCGCGCCTTCTTCAACCTGCACACATACGTGTGATGCTCTAAATCTTCAGAACCTGTTGGCTGATCCATATACACTTCTTCCTGCAAATCACCATGCAAGAAGGCATTCTTCACATCCATTTGTTGCAACCTCCAACCTTTGGCTGCTGCCAAAGCAATCACACATTTGACAATTGCCATCCTAGCAACTGGACTGAAGGTTTCTTCATAATCTATGCCATATGTATGGGCATACCCTTTTGCAACCAGCCTAGCTTTATACCTACTAATAGAACCATCTGCATTGTGCTTAATCTTATAAACCCACTTACATCCAATAGCTTTCTTGCCCTTCGGCAATGATACTAGATCCCAAGTCTTATTGGCCTCTAATGCAACCATCTCCTCGTCCATTGCTGCATCCCAATGAGCATGACCAACAGCCTCCTCAAAACATGTGGGCTCAACATCCTCAATCACTTTCACCATATAAGCATAATGGTAAGTTGCATAACCTTCAAAACCAAATCTTTTAACAAGGTATCTGACCCCGCTAGATCTGCGTACCACCGAATCACTCAATGGAGCCTTTACATTACTATGAGCTCTCTGTACACTTGGTGTCCTGACAAAAGGAATACCAAGCTCATCATCCAAGCTCTTCAAACCACTTAAATCTCCATGCAATCCCAAATGACTGGTAGATGCATCATTACCATCCAGCACTTTTTTCTTTCCTTTATCCTTCTTTGCAGCACTTATAGATCCACCTGAAGATGTGGGGCTACTCCTTAGTCTCCTAGACCAAGGGCTCACTGTAGGTGTAGTACCAGATGATGTTTCTGGTGCACTAAGACTCTGTGATTCTTGTTTATCTTTCTGCACATAGATGTCTTGATCATTATCATCATCCAAAACATCACCAGTAGGTGTATACCAACTTCCCATCTCATCAAAGATAACATCCTTGCTCACTCTGAACTCACCTGGTGACAGGGTTATAACAGGGATACCCTTTCTGCTCTAAAGAGTATCCAATAAAAACACATTTTTTTGCCTTTGGATCAAGCTTCTTCCGTAGCTCATCTGGCACATGAATGTATGCAATAGAGCCAAATAGCTTCAAGTGCAATACATCATGCTGCTTGCCAGTAAATCATTCTTCAGGAGTCATCCCATGAACTGCAGTTGTGGGAGTTCTATTTATAATGTAAACAACAGTATAGACAGCCTCAGACCAAAAATGTTTGGGCATATTCTTTTCAGCCATTAATGCCCGTGCAACTTCTGCAATATGCCTGTTTTTTCTTTCTGCAACACCATTTGCTATGGGGTATACTTCCAAGTAAATTGTCTCTTTATCCCATGAGTCCTCAAGAAGCCACTGAACTCATTAGAGAGGTACTCTCCCCCTCCATCTGATCTCAAGAACTTTACTTTTAAGCCTGTTTTTGTTTCAACAGCTGCCTTAAAAGATTTGAAGTGCTTAAACACATCACTTTTTTCCTTCATGAAGTATACCCATAACTTCCTTGAACAATCATCAATAAATGTGACAAAGTATTTCCAAGAGATACATTCTGTGTAGGCCCCCAAACATCTGTATGCACTACATCAAGTATTTTTCTACTCACTTCTCTGTCATGTGAGAAGGGTTGTCTTGCTTGCTTACCAAACTGGCATGCTTCACAGACTTTATGCAATTCTACAAGTGTAAAAGAAGGCAACCTTGTAACCAATCCTCTGGACTGCATTAATTTAAGCCTTTGCACATTTGCATGTCCAATACATTTATGCCATATTTCAATATCTACAACTACTTCTTTTCCTTTAGCATACATAGCAGTATCCATTGCAGGAATTCCAACATCCAAAGTGAACATTCGGCCAATTCTACTTCCTTTTGCGACCAACCTGTACTTATCATTAAAGTCTTCTACAAAACAACCTTTTGTATTGAATCGGACCTGCAACCCCTACTCCGCCATTTGGCCAACAGACACTAGATTCTTGGTAATTGATGGCACATGTAATACATCTATCAGACTCTTTGTCTGGCCATCATACAATGACAAGGAAACCTTTCCAATGTGTGAAATTGGGTGGCATGAATCATCACCCGTTTGCACATAACCTAGATTTTGTAAGTCCTGCATCTCTCCAAACCATTCAACATGACTAATCATATGATTAGATGCACCTGAATCAACATACCATACATCATCATGTGTCCCCTTTCCTGTAACTGCATTCATCATATGCTGCATAACAAACAGACGCTCATTTTTGTCTTCATTCTGTCTTGAAGACGATGATAGTTTCCTTGCTGCAATTTACCACTACGAATATCATCCTTCTTTGCATAGCAATGGGCTGCAATATGGCATGTTTTTCCACAATAATGGCAAACAATAGCAGAATTTCCAGAACCTCTATTCTGCCATCCACCTCTTCCCCTAGAGCTCCCCCTGCCTCTAAAGTTTCCTCTGCCTCCAGAAACCTGCATTTTACCAAATTGTTGATTGAACCTATTTTGCTGGTTATCGCTAGCACGTCCCATACCACGGCCTCTCGAAGAGGATCTACCACGTCCCCTTCCTGAACTCAAGTAAAATGCTTGGACCTGTTCACCATTTCTTTCATACGAATCACCCTGCATATTGATCTCTTCAATAATCACGAGAGAGATCAGCTCATCAAAATCTGGAAATGGTTTCCGTACATATACTGAAGTAACAAATGATTTCCATGCCTTCTCATTGTTAAGGCCACTCAGAGTGGATGAAACCAAATCATCATCATCCGGCATTGCATCAATTGCTACTAAAGCATCTGCAATGCTCCTCACCTTCAACACATACTCATTGACATACATGGACATTCAACTCTTGCTTGAATTGAATCTTTCGTGCCTTTGTATTTACTGAAAATATGCTCTCAAAAATTGTCCAAGCTGCATGTGAAGTTTTTGCATTCCTGATATGTCCCAGCATAGTATTATCAATTACTGTAGATAGCCAGTACATCACCTTTTTGTCTTTTGCATTCCACTCTTTCCATGCTTTTAACTCATCTGCAGTAGGAATACCCAGCTCTGGCTTCTTTTCTTCACCTGAAACAAATTCATAAAGGCCCTTTCCAATGAGGAAGTTCGTCACAAGAAACTTTCATGAAGGGTAGTTGTTCTTGTCGAGCTTCTCAATAATGGGATTTCCATTGTTCTCTGCCATTATCACAAACAAGAATACAACACAGCAAGCTAGTCTTCTGCAATCTTTCACAACACATGCACAGCACTATACCAAGCAACCTTTTTCACTGATTGCCCAATAGTATATGTAATCTGCAACCTGTTTGAAGATAAACCTTATGTTTGCTTCCTGCAAACACCTCAAAAGTTACAGATTCAAAATCTGTAACCTGTGCACCCACTTTCGGTCAAAACAGCCGAAATCACAGTGTACCCTGAAACTATTGTCCGCAATCTTGCGGCTGAAAAACGGGGCCTGAAATGGCCTCAAACGCCCAAAGTAACTGTGAACAAGCCCTGAAGGGCTTATATACAGAATATATAGTGATTTTCTCCCACACCAAATCTCACTGCAATCTGAGATTTTTCCTCGACCCTGCTTTCGGTGCCTCCACAGGCACTATCCAAGAGAGAGAGTGGAAGAATGTGAGAGCTTCTTACCCATTGCTTGCTTGCTCGAACCTTTCTTCTTCTCCTTCACTTCAGCCTTCGAAATCAGCCTCTCTCAGTGGTGCAGCTTTGATACCATGTCAAGAATCGCGTGGTGGGGAGACTTGCTTGAGCTGCAGCGCCAAACACACACTAAATACACAAGAGGAAGCTCACTCAAGAACACAAGAAGAGAGATGGAGGCCAAAACATTTTCTTGCTGGCTTCTTCTTCTTCCACACACTATACAATGTACACAAAGTATAGATAAGATACAACATAAAGGAAAGTGGCCTACTAAGTCAAACAGTGCATAATCGACTACACTAATCGATTGGCGCTATGTCTTTGCCAGCTGTAGGTAGGTGTAACAAACTAAATATAATAAGTGATAAGTTAGTGGCCATGTGAGAATCATAATGACCACCAGCGTGCTAAGTGTAGACGTGCGGACCCATCTAGCCAGGCGGTCTATCATCAATGTCTGCACGTGTTGAGCTTGCCATCTCAACATTACCTACTACAAAAAAGGGTTGGAATAGCATTTATGTAGTAGCAGACAAACTCACTAAGTAGCCCATTTGATTCCTACCAAGGCCTAGCTCATTTCTTCACATGTGGCTAGTCAGCTCATAGAGCAGATCTTTAGATTACATGGATTACCACATGTTATTGTGTATGATAGGGATACCAAGTTCATGAGTACCTTCTGGCAAGTGGTATTTAGCTCCATGGGAACTAAATTGGCTCCTTTTATAACCTATTATCTGTAGAGTGATGGTCAAATAGAAAGGGTAAATAAGTGGTTGGAGACTTACCTTTGATATTTCTATCATGACGTGCAACACACTGGGATTCATGGGTGCATTTGGCTAAGTTTGCCTATAATAACTCTACTTATGCTAGCTCAAGTAAGATGAATCTTAGAAAAGCTTAAGTTCAAAAGAAGGTGTTTGGAAATGCTTGGAGTTCCAAAAGAGAGTTCATTCTATTGAAAGTACCCAAGTCTCACTATTCTACTTTAAAGAATGGATCCAAAAGAGAGAGTTCATTTTATTGAAAGTACCCAAGTCTCACTATTCTACTTTAAAGAATGGATTCAACGACAAACTTGCTCATAGGTTCTATGGACCCTACAAGATCTTAAAGGGTATTGGGGAGACTTGTCATATAGATTGGAACTTCCCTCTTCCACTAAGATTCGTAATGTGCTTCATGTTAGTCAACTCAAACTCTTTTATGATACCCAGGTGAAAATAGTTGATGAGCTACCTCTTATGGATGAAGAAGGGCTTATTCAGTATATTCATGAAGAGATCATAGGTTAGCATGAAAAGAAGCATCGCTCTCGCTCTATCATTAAGTATTTGATCAAGTGGAAGGGTTTACCACTGGAGGAAATTTTTTGGAGTCCAGATTCTATTTTGGATGAGTTTCCCTATCTATGGGATGCATTAGTGGTTGAGATATAGTCATCAACATGGGAGCCGGTTGCGGTATAAATAGGATTTAGATAACAATCTATTTTAGAATAATTTTTATTCTGCCTAATTTTCAAAAATATGTCACCTAAATAGGGCCAAAGTACTCTTCAATAGCTCCATTTTGACATGTGGCATGCCCTATTTGGATACTTCTATCAAAAGATATGGCAATTTTGTTCAGAATGACCTAATTTTTATAGCAAGCTGTCTATTCTTTACAAAGTCTATTTCTTAAAGATTTGAAGGCTCCAATTTCTTTTGAAGACATCAAGATTATGCATATGGTGGAGGATTTCCTTTAGTTCTTCATTTCAACAAATATCTCTTCATTACTTGATTCATTTGTTATCTTTTGTATAGCTAAAATCAGAGTAGTACTCTATTTCATCCATCCTTCTTTGCCTTTGTAAATTTGTTTTTGTGGGAAAAAACCTTTGGATAGGGATGGATTGTAGGAAGTTGGGAAGACATGTTTTAGTAAGAGGGTTATTAATAATACCTTATCACACTGACATGGGTATAAAAGTTATGAGACATACAAATTTTGACATATTTTTACCATAATACAATTATTGTCTCTCATAATCTATAAATCAATCAATGTAGATGTGCACAAACAACCCTTTCATGATTTCACTGGGATAATCCATGCTATTGCCCTTTTTTAAGACTTAGATTTAAAAAATCCTATATGTTAGAATATGCATCAAATCATAATACAAAGGATGGCAACTCCCACAATCCCCTTCCCCCTACTGTTTACGATTTTGCATTCGATGGATAAGTTAAAAGTGTATTTCATGTATGTTTCTTTATGTAGAAAGCGATAAAAACACAGACTTTAACATAAAAACGGGGGTAAACTAAGGCTAATCCTCATGATTTACCTTCATTATATGTGCAAAAACATTATTCTAATTTTAAAATACTTGTTGGGATGCAAAAACTATTTTTTTCCTATTTTCTTTACCCAAAATCATATTTTAGGGTATTTTTTCCTATTTTCTTTATATAAACTGCTTTATTTTCTAATTTCTCTGAGTCAAGAAATTAAATCACACTCTAATCCATCATCACATTTGATTTTATCCCATATGAATATGATGTGTTCACCCGAAACCAAGAAAACATCAATTTTCCTCTTAAAACATGCGTTTCAGGTTTTAGAAAATTAATAACTCATGATTATGAACACAAGTTCTGTATTTTATGCTTTACAACCCTCAAACACATCACAACCAAGCCTGAAAGAATTTTTCATCATATTAGGAACAAGATTGGCACCATGAAATGTCAAAAAAGATTTGAATTTCCACTAAAAAGAGACTTACTACAATTTTTGGGTTTTGGGTCTCAAGAATTGAATTTTTGGGTAGGCACTGGGCCCACCATTGATTTCCAAAGAGTGTTGGTCATCACTTACTAGCATTTGCATGATCTTATATCAATCAAGTTCAAGCAGGACAATCGATCTCCATCGTGATATTCTCCCATTAATTCTCGCATGAATAGTCCATTGGAGGAGAGAGAGAGGAGAGAGAAAGATTGAATTTGGATCTTCATACTCAGGCTACTAGTTTTAGATCTAAGATGAGTGATATGGGGCAAAAAATTCAAGCATTGATTAGGTATGATCACCAGTCTTTACAAGCTCTATAGTCCCTCCCACCTCCAAATCACATGTCTCATGGCACCTTCATTTTTTCATTGCAATCAGTAAGAACTCCCCCCCTCCTCCCCTGCACAAAAATTTTGGGGGGCCTTTGAGCCCCCAAAGGTCACCACACTTTATTTTTTAAGACTCTTTTACATTGCAATTGGTCTCTTTGACCCTCCTCTGGTGCCTTGGCCTTTGCTACTCCCACATCCAATGAGACTGATTCGTCATCTAAAAAATTTTCGTGTCCATCTCAAAGACTTTCATGGCCTAGAGTTCATTCCACATCATTGCAACACATGGAAAATTTATGAAAAATCCAAGACCATTGCAAAGTATGTCTTCAAAAGTGATTTTAATTCCCATCTTTCGTAGCCACTTAAAATTGTCAAATCTGCATCGGTCACTTCCATCGAGCTTTAATTTTTGCATCAAATGGATAGGAATCCGCATCCCCACTTCCATCAAGCTTTAATTTCTGTGTCAAATTAATAGAATTTGGTACTTTTCTGGCATTCTTCGGGTCGTAAAATCCCGCTCTTATTGGCAACCACGGGATAAGGTGTCTTGGTCCCATCGAATCCATGAACGGATCTACACATATAGAAACCATAAAGAGAATCAAGCTACTACAAAGAAAATACACAACAGAACACAAACATAGCTCTCACCCTACCCCCTAGCAAAATCAAGGCATAAAGATTCACAAGGGATAGGCCAACGATAGTCTGACATAGATCTAGAGCTAGTCACTAACCAACTACTCCAACTCAAACGAGCTAAAAAAAACTATCAAAGGAGTCATCCTAAGTGGTGGTCTGATCTATCTACTTGACCTAGGACAACTAGACCATGAACTCCTACTAGGCAAGGAATCCTATAGCTTGGTCTTCCAATTGCAGATACTTTTCATGTAGCTTTTTGTCTACACTTCAGAACTTGATACTCGGGCATGTAAAAAGGAGGGAGCTGAGCGTATTGTGACCCAAGGAGAACAGGACATCGGCCTTAGGTCCTATCTTAGTACCCAAGGACCTAGCAAGCTCTCATAAGGCGGCACTAAATCCTTTCCTTATGCTCACTTTTATTTTTGCTCCAACCATCCTTATTTAATTTTTCTTCTAAATGACACCCCTTGTTGGAAGACAAGGCATTAACCCTGGGTCAGTAGGGTCTTGAGTCAGCATACTTGTCAGGAGCCTACTAGGCCTTCATATGGCAATGATCATCTCCTCTTTGAATTTTTCTTTCTTGATTTTTCTTATTTTGGGGGTTAGAACCCCTTTTTACACACCTCCATGTTTATATAGGGTTTTTCAGAATACATATTGTTTCATCTCTTTCTTTTATTTGGAAGGCTTCTCTACCGGCCTCACAACTAACGAAAACTTCTAGAAAGAGCTACCTAATAGCTAGCAAAATAGAGTCACTAGGACTACTCACAAAAATAGTGCTTAGGGTGCCCTTGATAATGTCTTCACAAGAGGTGAATGATTGCTCAGACCTCTCCAACTACACATAACCTAAACTTTGGGACTTCATGCCTTGATTTTCTAATCCCCAAAAGAAGAAAATTTCTCGCACACATATATACATATATAGCACAAAGGGAAATAATGCATAAAGAAAGGACATCACCGGACTTGGCCATAAGAAGCTTTTGTGCAATAAGAGGCTACAGAGGTCCCCCTTCCTTGTCAGGATTTAGAGCTTCGTTCCTTTATCATCTTGCCTAGGGTTCCAGTCGACAGGTTTTACATTATCTTTGTCGCTTTCTCTATGTTTTTGGCCTCTTGTTATAGCACGCAGGCTAGAAGCTTCAGTGCCATTAACCTGCACAGCCTCGATGAGGCTCACCCCACTACCACCTCCTGGCAGTTCCTTGATAGTAGCCTTACCCCTTTGGAGTATGTGTTTCCGCCCATCATCCTTCTGAAAATTGTTTCCTTGCGCATGATGATTAACAGGCCCTAGTTGCCGATTGCCTTGCTAGAGAGCACTGATCTTGCTCCAACAGGTGGCTGCTAAATGGCCAAGACTTCCCACAAATGTCGCACTTGAAATTTGGAAAATTACGTGGAAAATGTTACCCACCACACCATTTGCAGCTGAATTTAGAGAGTGCACCCTCTTCGGGGCGTCGACTCCCTATCAGATTCTATTGTTTCTTTAAGAAATTAATGTCAATGGCTATTTGCCGATATTGTTCAGAGATCATATCTGTGTAGTGCTTCATCATGTCCTTGACTTCGCTAAGGACATTTGATGAACTCGACTCATAGTCCTGATCATGTACCCACCGGTCCTTGGACGCACAATTTGATTAGGCATTGGTTGCATTGTTTGCTGACCCACAGGAATGATGTTAGGGTTCGCTGCTTGGCCTCCCACATTTGGAGGCATCTGACTAGCCATAGGCATAGTCACACTAGGTGGTGCTGGCAATAAAGGCACATTCGACACCATGTTCCCTCTCCCGTTAGGGTTGGCCATCTCTATCCCTTGGCTTCCATTGCCATTGATCAGTTGTGAATTATTTCTCGATGCTAGACCCATATTGGGATTGATTCACGAAGCATAGGCCACTTGCATTCGGGACCCTGGATGTTAAAATCAAGACCATGCAAGAAGTATTATAACTGGGTAGCAGGTGGGATAGGGATAGAGACATCCAATTTACGGAAAACCTCTTTAATGTTCTTGGCATACGCTTGTATATCTTCATGCGGTTCTTGGCGTGCCAAATTCAACACGCGCAGCCAATATTGGCCACCCCTCTCAGGAGAGAACTCCCTTCAAAAGGCTTCATAAAATAAGTCCACGGTGGTTATGGTTTCGACCTCAAGGCCGTGATACCATATAGCTACCCTTCCCTTCAGGGTCATGTTGAAGAACATCATTAGATGCCCTTCTTCTTGGATGTGGCAGTTAAACATCAACTTTGAGAACTCCCTTATATGAAGCTCCGCATCCTCTTCCACTAACCCATTAAAAATGGGTAGGGGAAAATCTAAGGCCAGAAAATCCGCCGTTCCCGCAGGGATTGCGATAGGTTGTGCCATGGCAATGATCGGATTTCCTAATGGAATCGGGACAGGAAAAGTTGTCACACCACTCAAAGTAGGCAAATTAATTGGGAGGGGTGAAGTATTAGAACTTCCACCTCCTAATAGACTTTGATTCAAGCTAAGGTTATTAAGACCTTGCCCTTGAATAGGTTTAGGACTACTCCTTTTAGGAGAATAATGCCTATTGATTTTGGCCCTCTGTCTAGCCCTCTCGGCTTTCTCATGTTTTTGGAGTTCGTCTTGATGGATCTCTTCAAAGGACATCAACTAACAAGTAGGTCCCAAAAGACGCTAGATTCAGAAACCACCACTTTGAGGTGGCTCCCAGAAAACACACCACTGATGGGACCAAAAATGGGTCGGCACTAGCTATGGCACTAGCCGGACCTCATGCACAAAATAGACACCTCCACCACCACATGGCCTCGCGGGCTAGGAGCATCTGTAATAACTAAATGTACACTAGATACATCTAATATTGCATTTGTATTTGGATAAGAGTCCAATGGCACCTTCCCCAAAACCCCCTCAAAGGGGGTATCCCACACATATTGGCAATAAATGCCACGTATCACAGACATATGAGGCACCCCATCAGCTGATTGTGGTGGCCCCACTGTAGCTCTCCTACATCTTGAGGATTGGCCCCTCGATGTGCTGCTTTTATATATAAAAACATTCACACAAGACTCCTCTCTTTGTCAGTGAGATCCAGGAGATACCATGTTTCCTCATCAATAATCCCCCAAGAAATGAACGGCTAACCTATGGCAAGGGTATTCTCACCCTCTCAAGCATGGGTCAACTATAATTCAAACAATTGCTGGGGTAGGATTTTGTGCAACAATTTGAGGGCTAAAATAATATAAAATTTGATTGTTTTTTCTATGCATAGCATTTAAGAAACGGCCTATTTGGAAATAAGGGGTCTAGTAGCACAAGGTTAGCCTTGGTACTAGATTCTTGCAACAAAGTATATACGTATTAGTTGGAATTCATGGAAAGACTCTTTGCATACTAGCACACATAGCTGATTTCGAAACATAACTATTTGTGCATGATGAGACATCCACTATTGCATTGATCATATTGTTTAAGTTTTTCTTTATTGCATAGGTGTATAGAGGTTGTTTTGTCATGGTTTAATATATAAAGAGCAATGAATGACACACTGTGACAAAAAGATAGGGCAAACAGAGGCCAAATCTCATGCTTTGCCACTACCATATACTCTTAACCGCTTATTATATTTTTTCGTACTTTTCTAAGGCATATTCCTATTTTTCCTATTATTTTCCTCCATTTTTCTCTATTTTCCTATATTTTTCCAATATTAGAGATGTGGCTCTTGATCCTTAGAAAAATATAAATATAGATTTTATTGGCATTTTATCCCATGTGTATTGGTTTATCCCACCCGAAAACACTAAAAACCCCATTTTTCTCATAAAAACCGTGTTTTACGGGTTTCTAAAAATTATTTCCAGCATTTTGACTTATGTTTTCTAAAATTTTCATCATGCAAGCATAGAACAAACAGTAAACAACATGTCTATCAATTTTCACTCCATAAGAACAACATTGGCTCAATCAAATGTAAAAAAGAAGCAATTTTCATTTGTAAAATAGAATTACCGGTTTTTTTCCTTCTTTGCGGGTTTTAAAATCTGATGCGAGACTACAGATCAACCCTCATTCAAGGCTTAGCCCACTTGTGAATAGCCAAATCTAGCCCTCCATCGATCCGAGAGTGATATGATACAATGCCAGACAAGCATCCTTCAACCGGTTCTCTTTTTGGTTTTTCCCATATGAATTGCCTCTTGGAAGAGAGAGAGGGAGGAGAGAGAAAGACTGAGTTTGGATCTGTCAAACCGGCAGCCATTTCAGAGGCCAAAGGTGATGATAGGAAGTGTAGACAAGATGTAGATCGGGGATATAGTCAGTTGGGGGGGTGTTTGCAGCCACCATAGCCCCTCTATCCCTCAAAAATCGGCGCCTTCATGGTGTTTCTTCCTGATCAGTGCCCGCAACCCCCCCCCCCCCCCCAACAAAACGATTTTAGTTAGGGCCCCCCCAAAGGTTATACCTTTTGGGCTTAACTCCCTTTTACACTTGGTTCTTGGTCCTTGGCCTCCCGTCTGGCCTCCAAATCGACCTTCAAAAATTCCTGGGCATCCGTCATGAAGTCCCACTATCGAGCATCTCTAGAAGTCTTGTCTAACATGCCGAAAAATCATAAAAATTCACCAACCGTCGTCCAATGGGTCTTTAAAGCACTTTTGGGCATTGCCGCTTAAAATCGTACCGATTGCAGCTGCCACCTTCAATGAAGTCTATTTTTCCCCTGAAATTCGGAATTTTTGGCTATTTTTAAGCACTTCTCGATGTAAAAAATCATATGTCATCAGTCCTGGATTGCATAGCAATTGTCTTCCTAGGATATGATTTATACGTTGAGTGGTAAGGAGCCTTTGCTGAAGGTCAATTGTACACTTTCCTTGGGATTGTTTGGTAAGGATTTATATATTCATGGATCGTACAAAACAAGAAAAGAGTGGAGTTTATGCATTATGTTTTATATATTGGAGCGACACATCTTGGGACCGATCCCCGAGGTGTAGGAGAGTCGCAGTGGAGCCGTGGCAATCAGTTGGGGGGAGCTTCCTGATGTTTGTGTGACGAGGCACTATGCCTACATGTTATGGGATCTCCCTTTGAGGAGAAGGGAAGGTAAACATTGGACTACATATCAGCTACAAACACATAATTAAGTCTATTTAGTGTACATTGGTGTATTGCAGACGCTCCTGGACCGCGAGGCTATGTGGTGGGGTTGTCTATTGTGTGCATGAGGTTCCGGTTTTGTGCCACAGCCAATGCCGGCCCATTTTAGGTCCCATCAAGACTTGACTAATCAAGTGGGAAGGGAGAGCTCTACGTACTAAGATAACAAATGCCTTGTGTACTTTTCTCTTAGAAGAGATCTTTTGTCGATATGGCTGTGTGGGAAAAATTACTGCAAATAGGGGTGAGCTGGATGCATATAAAACTCATGATTTCTTTGCATGGTTGGGGATAAAGCTTGCTTTAACTTCAGCCTATAACCTTGAAGGAAATGGCAAAAGTGAAAGAGGTCATCCACCTATTGTGAAGGCATTGGCAAAAGCATGTGGAGAGAAGGTAAAAGAGTAGCAATAATTGCTCCCTTATGCCTTGTGGATTGATAGAACAACTCATAGTGCTGTTATAGGATATATGCATGTAGAATTGATGTATGGTCAAAAATCTATCATGCCGAAAGAAGAGATGACAGGCACATGGAGTGTGCTACCTTGGGAGGAGGAGTTTAATCGAGAGGAGTTGTTGGCCTTGCACATTAGATAGTTGGAAAGAAAGTCAGAAGGCATAGAGGCAGTACTTGCAAAATTAAGGGCAGCAAGGATACTGAACAAGAAATGGTTTGACAAAAGAGATAGACTGAGACCAAGAATCATACAAGATGGGGATTGGGTATTGGTTTATGATAGTAGTTTAGACAACCAGCATAGTGCCATGCGTAAAGTTTCCAAAATATGGTTTGGACCCTATGTGGTACTTATGCATTAAATGAGCTGGATGGGACAGCCATAAAACTTTCGATAGTAGGGAAAATAATCAAATTATTCAAGAGGCGCGAATCTAATGCCTATGAGTTGCCAGAATAATCTAATGCCTATGAGTTGCTAGAATTGGAAGAAAATAGTGGCCATGATACAAGGGGTAGCCAGGAAGATATAGAAGATGAAGAAGCAAAGGATATGGTTGCAGAGGATGAGGAGGACTCAAAATCCGGTAACAACTAGGATTTGGCACATACCAGAGGATGTGTAGATTCAAAGGGGGTGGATGTCGTGCCACTACGCGGACATGGTGTGAAAAATTCTGGAATGTATCATCATCTGAGTTTCTTATTGATCAAGAGAGTCAATGTGATTTGAGTCATTAGTACTAGTGTGAGTGGCATGAATGGTCCAAAAATACTAGATTTTTGGACAATTTTAGCCTAATTTTGATATTATTTAATGTAAAAATCTAAAAAAGTTAGAAAAGCTTCTAGATTAGGATGGCATGCAAAAAGCAAGTTGCTTTTTCAGTCAGTTATTGGATTTTTCATAGAAAAGAAAGAGAGATGAAATCGCGCGCATCGCGATCGCTGTTAACAGGTTGAAGATTGCACTTTGAATGGGAAGAAGAAGAAGGAGTGAATTGGGAGATCCCTGATTAGGTGTCCTAGAGTTTTACCCCCCTTTCGAAGCCAACGAAGCCATTGGATTTGGGTTCCAAGCAATAAAGAAGGAGCTATTATTTTGATGCACGTTTTTGTTCTATGAAGAAGCTCCAGGAGGTCTAATGCCTGGAGATTGCTTCTGAGTAGTGCCAAAAAAAGGATTCTATGTTCTATCAATACATATTGATTTAATTCATTGTGCTTTGTCTTTGTCATGTTTACGTCTTGTCTATTCTTTTTCTTCTCTTCCATCTCCTATCTCTACTTCCTTCTACCTCTGATCCCGGTGGATACGACCTTTCGACAAAAACCCCGCCGACACCGTGTATAGTTACACCGATGTACCCACACACCTATACATTGCATGTGACGGCCGTGTGCCGGCTGTGTGCCCACCACTAATCAATTTATTCTTTATTCTTGTAATGATATTTGAATAAGGGAAGGATAGTCACATATTGTGATTATCGGAGTTCCCACATCTTGTGTCTCTTATCTCTTGTTCTCTTCCTTCTTGAGTTGTTTAATGGTGATAAGCTAAAAATCAGATTTACTAGGGATTTCCTATAGATCCCTAAAAAGGAAGTCTTCCCAATCTCATAAGTATTGTGTGGCATCCCCTTCTTCCTAATAATACGTGGCTCAGGATTATTATTTGATGGTTAAAAGGGCTGTTTATCTCTACTCTCTTTGTCTACCATTTGTGTTGCCACAAGCATAGAGATTTGAAGCACTAATTTTGTCCAAAGAATCTCTAGTGAAAGAAGCAAACTCCTCCAAGAAAAACTTAGTAGAATGGGCCATCTTCTCATGATTTCCTTGGATTTCATAAATTTAGATTGAACTAACTATTCAACCACTTGATCCAATTTAGAAACTAATTCCATATGTTTGATGGAATGCATAGTCTTGTGGTTACAAAGAGTGGCATTAATAGAACTATATGCACTATATTCTTGAGAATATTCATCATCATGGCATGCCTCAAGTCAATCCTCACATGCTTCCTTAATTTGTTTCTAAACATCATCATTAGGCTTGTTCTTGTTCAAGGTCAAAATCAGGGACAAAGAAAGAAAGCAAGGACTAATAATGTCAACAACTTTGTTCCTACTCAAAGTAATGGCCGAAACCTCCGTTGTTTCCACTGCAACGAGCCCTGCCATTTCAAGAGGCAATGTCCCAAGCTTGGAGGAGGACATCGCCAAGCACCTTTCCAAGGAACTGGCCATGGACAGGGAGCCGCTACCTGAGGCAGAGGAAGAACCACCTGCGTTGCCAATAGGAAAATGTGCGAAGAAGAAGAAGATCCGACCGTGGAAATTTATGTACATTGTATTATGTGAGAAAGAAGAAGAAACTAGCAAGAAAATGTTTTGGCCTCCATCTCTCTTGTGTTCTTGAGTGAGCTTCCTCTTGTGTGTATGGTGTGTGTTTGGCGCAATAGCTTAAGCAAGTTCCCCACCATGCAATTTGTGACACCTTTAATACTCCACTATCTTGAAGTGGTTATATGAGGCCACCCCCTTCAAGTTGTGGACTAGTTACATTTGGAGTAAAGATCCCTCGCTCCTGCACATATGGAGGAATAAGTTCTGCATATCCGTAGCCTCTCTTGTTCCCAAATCAATTGTGCAATATACAAACATCCAGTTCTTAATGCTTAAGAAGGAAGACATTTGCATTGGCAATGGTGAATGTGCTTGAATGGTCGAATACAAAGCACACCAATCTAGTGCAGGTGTGACCATGAGACTAACAACATGTATGTTCTAGATACTTTGGTTTCATAAGATTGTCTTATTAAACAGGAAAATAGGCCTATATCGCAACCCTCCACAATAGACCTCGCTAAGAGCCCTTCCAATATGGATAAAATAACAATTAATATGGAGAACTCATCAACGGTAGACATAGCCATAAATAGGACCATTCTAATCACACTTGATGTGAAAGAGAAGGTGATAAGGCCAACCTCTCATATTACAAGTGTTGTTGAGTACATAATGTCTTTAGGACAACAACATCGAGTCTTATGTTGATTTCTTTAGAATACAAGTATTCTAGAGAGAGTGGAGAAAATCCTAGTTTTGTACAATGTCAATGTGAAGTATGAGCTTCCACAAGTAGCAGATAGCATGCATCTTATGGGGTATGGAGCAAAATTACAATGGCTATTGCTAGACAAATCTTGCGTCAACATCGATGGCGTTTCCTACTAGTATCTGCTGAAGCAAATGTGTTAAAGAACTAGAGTGTCCAAATAGAAATTGCATTGGCCCTTCAATTGCTAGATTACCAAGTCATGTGGCATGAATAGGTATAACACTCTTCATTTGCGAGTTTTTAAAAGCATCACGGGATAGCATACTACCTTGTGTATCCTAAAATGACTACATATTACAAGTTAACACCACCTAATGCCATGTTGGGAAACTTAATACTAATATACTGGTTATCAAAATCTCATTTGATGGCCTTAGAATCCTTGGATGCTTCTATTTGCAAGCAGCCCCCCATTTTTCTCTTCAAGTATGAGTGCATAGTGTATTATGTGATATCAGCAAGCACAATGTTAAGATTGTTCATCCATTAGGGCACACATAAACATGAGATGTAAATAGACACTTGTAGAGAAAATGTAGAAGAGTTTTAAAAAACCATAGAAATTATGAGATACTTTAGTGTAACTATACCTAGAAAATTACAAATGACTATAGCTAGAAGATTGGTGATGAGTGCATTGATTCGCTACCAAAGTGTTCCCATGTCTAACATTGAACTCTCAACAATGCTTGAGAAACTCTTACCACTCGTTAAAGGAATAGATAACATATTATTCCATTCAAGTATAGGTAATATGCAATAATATAGCATTTAGCATATAGATTCAAACATATGGTTTGTGTGCGGCACATGTAGAGAGTGATCGAGGGATGGAATCTCATCTTTTGAAGTTAAAGAAACATTTGCAGAGAGTGATCAAAGGGGGGGTAGGGGGGTTTGAAAAAAGCCACTAATTGGTCAACCCCTCCCACCACCTCATTCGTCACCTCACTCCCATCACTATCATCATCATCATCTCCCTCCCCACCATTTGATAGCCACCTCTCCTGCCATGAACTTCAAATCCCCCCTCCCAATTATTTAATATATATAAAAGAGAGAGAGAAGAGGGAGGAGGGGGGGGGGGGAGGGGGCGGAGAGAGAGGAGATGGAGACAGAAGAGAGATGATCCTTTATGTCTGCAACACATATCCTATGAATATTTTGTGCCCCCCAAATTTAACACTGGCTAGTTCAATTAGATTAGCTAAAAATATTTAACACTGGATAATTGGAGTCAGACAAATAAACTTTTCCTCCTCTCCCATGACTAATGTCTCCAAATATTTCCTTTGACCTCAGCTCCACCTCTTACCTCTCGACTCAAAAGCCATGCAGCAACAAAAAGACCTACGTGAAACAACCAACCCAACCAGTCCAACCAAAAGCAAAAAAAAAAAAAAGTTTCAGAGTACAAAAAAAAAAAAAATTTTTATTTTTTTTTTTTTTTTTTTTTTTTTAAAAATTTTTTAAAAATTTTC